>NC_090446.1:39459238-40075227 GCF_031143425.1 Pleurodeles waltl
AGCCACTTTAACACTCTGACTGCCAGGGCTGTAGTAACAAACACCACGGCGATCACCGCCAACAGACTGGCGGAAGACAATGTACCGCCCACTGTATTATGACAGGCCAATCCGCCAGCTTTTCCGGGGCAGTACCAACAACATCAAAAGCACGGTGGAAACAGTACACTAAATGGGAACCACTCACCTTTCGACACTCAACGAAGACCAGGATGCCATGGAGCGTGAACTTCAGGTTCTCCCAATGTTGTTGTATCTACTAATACACCAGGAATTTGAAAGGAGGCCGTGACGGCGAAGGTGAGTACTGCACCTAGCACACAGGGGAGGGAGAGGTAAAAGACAGTGACACACATACGTGGCACGCAACACACCCACCCTCACCCACAACACCATACACAACAACACATCCAACAAAATTACAGATACACCCCGTAACCCCCTGGAAGAAGGCAAGGACAAAAGGAATTGAGGTCAATCCGTGATATTTTGTAACATGCAGATATAGCAAATGAGTATAAAATATCAGTATATACGAATATTTACATTATGTCCAGAAGGCCGTACACTGTCCCTTGTAAATGTCTGTGGTCCAGTGGGCCCGAAAATACAATTGACTCCTGCCTCAAAATGGAGAGAACACTGCAGGGGCATCAGGTCGAAAACACACAGGCACCTCAGGGGAAGGGCAGGGGGGGCACCTCAGCTGGAAGATGGTACCACGACACTGCTCCTCGAGGGGGCAACATGCCCACAGTGATGTCCTAGGGAGTTCAAAGCCACAGTCTCTCAAGTGGGTGGGTTGCCCACTGCTTGCTCCTGAGGAGTGCAAGGCCACAGTCTCTCAAGTGGGTGGGTAGCCCACTGCTTGCTCCTGGGGAGTGCAAAGCCAGAGTCCCTCAAGTGGGTGGTTTGCCCACTGCTTGCCTCTGGGGAGTGCAAGACCACAATCTCTAAATTGGGTGGATTGCCCACTGCTTGCTCCTGGGGAGTGCAAGGCCACAGTCTCTCAAGTGGATGGGTTGCCCACTGCGTGGTCCTGGGGAGTATAAGTCTACAGTCGCTCAAGTGGATGACGGGGGGTGGTGTAGGGAAGAGGTCAATGTTAGCCAGGAAAAATGTCTTTGACACACTGGGACGGGAAGATAGAGGGGGTGTGGGAGTGGAGGAAGAGGTAGTGGTTGTAGGAGGTGTACATCTGCTGAGTTTGGGTGAAGGTGCATGGGCTGGAGGCCGTTGTGAGTTGGATGGCTTTTGAGTGGGTTTGTGCCTGCTTTTGTGTACTTTGGGAGGAGGGCTCACAGACACACTGGGAGAGGACACAGGGGATGTGTGCATGGTTGTGGGGGTGGTGATTGCTCGTGAGGGGTGTGTTGTGATGGGCGTGCTGGTGATGGAGGCAGTGGCTGATGATGTAGTGCATGCAGGTGTGAGTGGAGACAACACTGGGAGGGAGGTGGACGAAGAAGAGGAAGGGGACACAGTGGAGGAAGTGGATGTTGTTTTGTGTGCATGGTTATGGTGCTTGTGTGAGTGCCTGTGTCATGATGTGTGGTGCTTATGTTTTCCTGCACCACTTTTGTGTGCTGATGTGTGTGCATGCTAGTCTGAAGGTGTGCTTGGGATAGGCTGAGATAGAGGGAATGGGGTCTAGGTAGTTGAAGTTGGAGTAGGGAAGCTGGACACAGGGACAATGGCCATCAATGCAGAGGCCAGAGCCTGAAATGCTCTCTGTTGGGCCACCACGCCAGCATGAATGCCCTCCAGGTATGCATTTGTTTGTTGCAAATGTCTCTCAACACCCTAGATGGCATTCAGAATGGTTGATTGCCCAAAAGTGAGGGATCTCAGGAGGTCAATAGCCTCCTCACTGAGGGCAACAGGGCTGACTGGGGCAGGGCCTGAGATGCCTGGGGTGAAGGAGATACCCACCCTCCTGGGTGAGCGGGCACGGGAAACACACTGAGAGGCTGCTGGGAGGGCGGTGCTGGTGGTGAGGTGGCGGCTGTACCTGTTGTTGGGGTGGGCACAGAGGTGTCCGCCACTGCCAGGGACCTTCCACCAGAGGAGGAGTCACTGTCACTGGTATCCCCTCCTGTCCCCGTCGTGCAGCTCCCCTCGCCCTCCGTCCCACTGGTGCTTTCACCCTCAGTGGATTCACCCTCATGGGTCATGTGGGATGTAGCTCCCTTCATCGCCGGTGCCTCTGCCCCTCTGCCAGATGATGCCAATGCACAAAAGGACAGGGTGACAAAACAAGAAGGGGGGGATAGACAGAGGATACACATGATCAATGCCAGCAACACCCCTACCGTTGGTGTACACAACACACCCTGAGCTGCACTATGCACTAGGCCATGCCCAACCACTCACTAAAGTGGGGTACAATGCCTAATTCTGGTACCTGCACACCTGACACCCATAGGACCCTGCCCAGTAGTAGTTGGCCACTTGTACCATTGGGGTAGGGGTGCTTCAAAGCCTGCTGACAAGGGACTTACCATTGCATGATTGCCTTGCCTAGGCGCACCCACAGCCCACATCCCCCACCCAGCTAGTTCCTAAAGCGCGCAAAGTCAGCTTTATAAAATGGTACTCACCCCCTTGTGGCTGCTGTGATGCCCTCAAGCGCCCATCCAACTCTGGATAGGCCACCGCCAGGATGCCGAACATCAGGGGGGTCATGGTCCGACGGGCACCCCTTCCACATTGGGAGGCCAGCCCCAGCTGGGTCTCCGCCGTCTTCTTGGTCCAGCGGCGCAGGTCCTCCCATCTCTTGCGGCAGTGGGTGCTCCGTCTGTGATAGACCCTCAGGGTCCACACCTCCTTAGCGTGGGCACACCAAATCCCCTTCTTCTGGTGGGCGCTGACCTAGAGGGATAAGACTGCGGAAAATGTAATTACTCACCCATCCTGACCGTCATACTCATTGCCCACCAGTTCTCACCCATGCCCTGATGCACATACTGACCACCTTTCATTCAACATTCAGGGCAGGACGCCACAGCCCCCCCCCCACATGTGGCTTACATAATCAGCACTCCCTACATTCATGGCCCACGCATCATGCTCACAGTGTACTCACCTGTTTGTCTGGAAGACCGTAGAGTAACATGTACTGGGGGAGGACCCCATCCACCAGTTTCTCCAACTCCTCCGCAGTGATGGTAGGGGCCCTTTCCCCAGACACTCTAGCCATTGTCGCTTCCAGACTCAGGTCACAGCAGCACTTGGAGTGTAGGTCCTCTCCTGTTGATGGTCAGGTAGCAAGTGAGTGAAATCGCTAGAAAATGGCGGTGAAGTTCGCAGCGGTGCATACCGTCACCGCCGGCGTACATCACCATTGGCTCCTGGAAGTTGCATGGAGGTCTTCGACCGCCTATCCCGACACTGCACAACGCCAGCGCAGTTACCTCATTTCCCCTTGTCCCTCCTTACAAGTCAGGCGGACGCTATTTCAGGGGGTCACATGGCATTGCACCTAACTGCGTCTTAGCACATATTGGCACATATACTGACTCTAGATTATACACACTGCTTCTGTGACATTAATGCAAACACAGTTGTGCTATCTTTATGGGAAATTACTTCCGCGCACCATTCTCTTCCATAGGCTACAACCGCTGAGGCAGATGATGAGATGGCGGTATCCTCCAGTGTACAGACCCCTGGTGGACCTGTCGGCAATGGAGGACAGACACATTATACTTGATTGTGCCACATTCCAAGAACTGTGTGCCCAATTGAAGCTAGACCTGATGTCAGCTATCCACCACCCCAACGGAATCCCCCCTCTGGTGCAGGTCCTGTTAGTGATCCATTTCATGGCAAGTGGCTCCTTTCAAAGTACAGTGGCCATGGCATCAGGAATGTCTCATTCAATGTTCTCTAAGGTGTTGACCAGAGTGTTGTCTACCCTGCTGAAACATATGTGCAGCTACACTGTATTACCCCAGGTGGAGGATTTGGCCACAGTGAAAGCTGACTTCTATGCCCTGGGACCTATCCCCAACATCATTGGTGCCATTAAGAACAATGATGTCCTAGGGCACACCAAAAAGTCCATAAGGTCCAGTCCTTCGTGTATTTACATAGAAACGTACAACACTGTAATATAGTCCATCAAGAAGATTTTAATTTGTTTGTTTTCATATGCTTCCAATGAGAACACCAGTTAGTCCAATGAGAATACAGCCGACACGTGTTTCGTCAATAAGGCTTCCTCAAGGCTGTAACATATATGTATAAAAAAAACAAATATATGTAGTGATACCATGCCAAGGTATTTAGAAATTACAAAGATTGCCGTACTACAAAAAAGCAAGCCGAAACCAAATTATGTAAAAAGAAGAAAATTATACAACAGCTACACACAAAAGGGTCCCCCATGCGGTATAGTTAAAGTAAAGAGAACTATGTGAATCCCAGCAGGAAGATAAAACTGCATGCTATAGAGTACATTAACAATTAAGTGACTGTTTTGAGTTCTTGTTAGTGACCCAAGTGCACACATAAAACACTCAGCCACTACATTCCCAAAGAACCCATAAACTTGGAGTAAATGCTACTGTGCCAAAAAAAACAAAAAACAGAGACACACAAGCAACCTACCCAAGGTGAGAACATTCCTAGCCCAGTCCATGATTTCTGTAAAGGTTTCCTATATTCTAGACATATCATAATGCCAATAGTATTGTAAATGCAAAGCATGTAGTATGCTTCAAAACAGCCGATCTTGCTAAGTCCACGAATAAATAAAGAATGCAAGGATTATAATACTCATGTGGAAATAAGTGCCTAGAACTGCCAATGTGCGGGACACCAAGACTAAAAAACCTAGGGCCAGATGTATCAAACGAAATTGCATTCGCAAATGGTGCGAATCGCTAAATTTGACCGTTTGCGAATGCAAAAACGCAGTCTGCGATGCATGAAAGGCATTCGCAGACCGAAAATATGGAAATGCAAAAATTGTGATTTTTTTGTGTTGCGACCTGGTTTTGCATGTCGCATTTTGTGTCTCGCAATTTGCGACATGGAATACCGAATCGCAATTAGCGATTCAGTATTTCAAGTAGTAAATTGCGAGACGCAAAATGCGACTCGCAAAACCAAGTCGCAATTGGATGCATGAACAAATCGCAAATTGCCATTTTTTGCAGAATGGCCTTTTGCACATGCAAAATACCACTAAGTGAAACCAGGTGGTAACCAGGTGCAACCTATATAAAGAGGCCCAGAATGCCTCAGACTCTTTTCCACAATGGCTGCACTCTACGACATGGCGAGGAGAATGAGGATCCTGGCATGTTTGAGGAGAGGGAGGAGGAGACAGAAGCACATTTTCAGTGTGCGCATTACCCTTTTTGACCAGACTGAGGAGGAAATATATGAGAAGTAAAGGTTGAACTCAGCCATGATACTTGACCTGATAGCTGAGCTACAACCCATACTGCAGCACACAACACATAGGACTAATAGCATACCCACCTATGTGAAGGTATTATGCTTCCTGCACCTACTTGCCTCAGGGAGCTATTAAGGGGTCATAGCAGCAGCTGGAGGAGTATCACAGAGTGCCCTCTCTAGATTTTTCAATGCATTTATCAACGCCATGCTGAGTAGGATACACCAGTACATCAGATTCCCCCACACCCCACAGGAAATACAGCAGACTAAAATTGATTTCTACCAGATATCACAGTTCCCCCACGTCCTAGGTGCAATAGATGGGACAAGTGTTGCAATATGTCCACCATCAGCCACAGAGTATGTGTACCGCAACCGCCGTAAATACCAACATTCAATGAATATACAGGTGATATGCAATGCCACCTACATCATAACTGATCTCGTGGGCAGGTACCCAGGGAGCACACATGATTCATACATCTTTCGCCACAGCGGCATTCACACAAGACTGCTAGCAGGGGAGTTTGGTGAAGGATATCTACTAGGTATTGTCCCTCTGTACACTGGCGCATTGATGCCATTGTCAGATGGCTCACTTACTCATTATACCCTCTCTTCCTTCCACGAGACAGTGCCTACGCAGTGCGCACCTACATGATGACGCCCTACCTAAATCCTACAACACCAGCAGAACGGAGATACAATGCAGCACACAGGGCAACCCGCAATGTGGTGGAGCGCACCTTTGGCCTGCTGAAGAGTCGCTTCAGGTGCATCCACAAAAGTGGAGGTGCACTACAGTACAGCCCGGAGACGACATGTAGAACAGTGGCAACATGTGCAATCTTGCAAAATATAGCTACCACCAGGGGCATACCTGTGGAAATATCTGATTCAGACTCTGATGAGGATGATGATCCCATACCCCCCCCCCCACAGTCAGCAGACAGGACCAGTGCAGCTGAGGGCAGGCAAAGGCGTGCTAACATCACACACAACCATTTCAGATGTAAGTAATGACAACACAACTTCACTGACGTGTACTGGTAGTTAGAATATTCATTACCTTAACGTCAGGTAACATATGTTTCACTAGCAGAAAAAAAAAAATGTGTCTTGAAAAAAAGCAGATAACAGTATCTCACTATTGAATCATAGTTCACTGTATCACACAATAAGAAAACAGTCCCCTGTGGCCATTACTGTCACTTTCTATGGCCACGCAAGTGCGCAGTGGCCTCACTGGCACCTCTGTTGTCAGCCTCAGTGGCAGTGCTATGCCTGGCACTGCAACGCCTAGCATCAGTGGTGGCCACTGCTAAGCTGCTGAGGCTAGATGTGTCCTCTGTGTCCCCTAGTCCCAGTTCACTGGGTGTAGCTGAGCAGTTACCCAGCAGTTACCTTGCCAAAGGCAAGCCCTTCTGTGCCCGTCCACGCCTGGACCACGCCCAGTGCCGGAACACATGGTTCTCACCCCCCCCACCGTGTTTCACCCAACTCCGCTACAATGCCACCACCATTCATGCACTCAATGCCGGCCGCTCATCTACCTGCCATCAAGCCACCCCGCAGCTCACCCACAGACCTTCTCCTGCCAGAACTGCACCTTCACCAGCTTCCACACCAGTGACCCACAAGCCAAGAC
Organism: Pleurodeles waltl; assembly: GCF_031143425.1. Classification (NCBI taxonomy): domain Eukaryota; kingdom Metazoa; phylum Chordata; class Amphibia; order Caudata; family Salamandridae; genus Pleurodeles; species Pleurodeles waltl. Next base: position 39,466,296 of record NC_090446.1, read on the forward strand.
ACAACGTAACAAACTCGGATGTATCCTACACAACAACCGCTCTGTTCACAAACACGCCATCGAACTCTGGAACCCACTTGACTCAGCCTCCCCAGACGTCGCCTTCCTGACCGAGACCTGGTTGAACCCCTCCTCAGCACCCGACATCACATTGCCATCCGGGATGGCTGCAAGATCACCCGCAGGGACCGCACCAACAGACAGGGAGGAGGCATCAACATCATCCACAGGAATACCCTCAGAATCACGACCAGCACCGAAGACAATCCTCAGCACTGCCGAACACCTGCACTTCCAGATCCACACCGATCCAAAAACCACCCTCAGGGGGACCCTCATTTACAGATCTCCAGCCCCCGACAGCAGCTGAGCGACTCCATCTCCGACGTCATCAGCACACATGCCCCCGCATCCACAGATTACATACTCCTCAGGGACCTGAACTTCCACCTGGGGAACACCAATGACAACAACTCCACCACCCTGCTCGACAACCTCGGCCTCAAGCAGCTCATCATGACACCCACCCACTATGCAGGACACACGCTCTACCCTATTTTCTCCACCAGCAAACATGCCTCCTTCAACCACACCACCAAACTCCATTGAATCGACAACCGCAGCATCCACTTCTCCTTTGAGAAACCCAGAACACACCATCACCGGTAACGGATTCCCCACCACAAATGGAACAAGGTCACCGAAGACCAGCTGATCACCACCCTCTCCCAGAACCTACCTATTGACACTGCCGACACCAACACAGCAGCCCGCACACTCAGGCAATAGATCGACGACTGTGCCAACACTCTCACCCCAATCAAGAAATCCTCTAACAGACACACCAACAAAAAGGCCTCTGGTTCACTGCTGACTCCAAGAACCAAAGCAAACATGCCGAAGACTCCAGAAAAAGTAGCACCAATAACAGACACCGGACAACCACACAGCCTTCAAGAATGCCATCCGCCGACACCACCAACTCATCTGAACCACCAAAAAAAAGCCTTCAAGAACACATCGACAACAACGCAAGCAGCTGCATGGAGCTCATCATGAAGGAACTCTCCAAGCCAGGCACCAACATCGACATCCCTCCATCCTGTGTCTCCCTAGCCACCTTCTTCTACCGCAAGATCACAGAAATCCATGACAGCTTCAATACCTAGACCGTCCCGTCAACAACTGACACAGACTCACCGCCCACTGGCCTCCTGCTCTCCTGGACCCACGTCAATGATGATGACAACATCAAAAACCATGATTACCATCCACTCTGGCTCACCATCCAACCCCTGCCCTCACCACATCTTCAACAAAGCAAGATCCGTCATTGCACCCTAACTCAGGAAGATTATGAACAGTTCCTTTGAGACTGCCACCTTCCCGGAGAGCTGAAAAAACACAGAGATCAACGCCCTCCTGAAGAAACCCAAGGCGGACCCAGAGGACCTCAAGAACTTCTGGCTCATCTCCCTGCTCCCCTTCTCAGCAAAAGTAATTAAGAAAATTGTCAACAAACTAACTTGTTTCCTCGAGGAGAAAAACACTCTGGACCCGTCCCAATCCGGATTCCGCAGCAACCACAGCACCGAAACCACCCTCATCGCTGCCACCGACGATATCAGGATCATACTCGACAACGGCAAAACCCCGACCCTCATCCTCCTGGACCTCTCGGCCGCATTCGATGCCATCTGCCACCACACCCTATGCACATATCTCTACAACGCAGGTATCCGTGACATAGCACTGGACTGAATCACCTCCTTCCTCAATGGCAGAACTCAGAAAGTCCACCTCTCTTCATTCTGCTCTGAAGCCACCAAAATCATCTGTGGCGCACCCCAGGGCTCATCCCTCATTCTGACCTTCTTTACCATCTTCATAGCGCCACTTGCAAACATCGCCTGATCTCACTACCTCAGCATTGTCTCATAGTCCATTGACACCCAGGTGATCCTCTCCCTCACTAAGGGTCATCTCCGAATGGATGAAGAACCGCTGCCTGAAACTGAATCCTGACAAAACAGAGGTCCTCATCCTCGGCTCCACCCTCTCCACATGGGACGATTCCTGGTGATCTGCCACACTGGGAACCGCACCGACACCCACCAACCACGCACACAATCTGGGATTCATCCTGGACTCATCGCTATCAATGACCCAGCAAGTCAACGCCGTCCCTTCCTCCTGCTTCAACATCCTCTGCATGCTTCAGAAGATCTACAAATGGATCCCCACTGAAACCAGAAGGACGTTGACCCAAGCCCTTGTAAGCAGCAAACTGGACTACTGCAACGCCCTCTACGTAGGAACCTCGGCCAAGCTCCAGAAAAGACTGCAATGCATACAGAACACCTCTGTATGCCTTATCCTGGACATCCCCCGCCACAGCTACATCACATGCCACCTGAGAGACCTGCACTGGCTCTCTGTAACCAAGAGAATCACATTCACAGTCCTCACCCATGCTCATAATGCACCACACAACACCGGACCAGAATACCTTGACAGACAACTCTCCTTCTACACCCTGACCCGACAGCTTCACTCCACTGACCTTGCCCTCGCCAACGTCCCAAGCATCCACAAAACGACCGCCGGTGGCAGATTGTTCTCCCACCTCACCCCCAAGATGTGGAACACTCTTCCCACACACCTACGTCAGACACAGGACCTACTTATCTTCAGGAGACAGCTCAAGTCCTGGCTGTTTTATCAGTAGCAGCCCCCTCATCAGCACCTTGAGACCCTCACTGGTGAGTTGTGTGCTTTACAAATGATTTTTGCTTGACTGATTGAAAGTGGGCCCACTACAAAAACCCAGTTATGCCTGCTGAACCAAAGTACCTTAAATTCTCGGTGCAGAGCATTGTGTAGGTTATGATCACACAGTATAGGTGATACCTTTATTCTGCTCCAAGTAACAGCTGCAATGCGTCACTTCTGAGATCCAGCGAGGCTGCGAGGATTGTTCCTACTGAGCTGACATAGAGGATCCAAGCACCGGGGCTTGTGATGTGAAGACCAGTGTTGAGGATGCATTGTGCTGTCAAGGCGATGCACTGTTTCCGATGAGCGCAGGGGTTGCGAGGCAGAGTTTTCTGTATCATCGTCCTGGCTGCCATCGATGGGGATGTGAGGACTTTGCACCCGGAAAAGGGACATAGTGGTAGTTCCGAAGACAATGAGCTTGTTCTGTTCCATGCAAGAGCAGTGATGCATCAATGCATTGATTTTGCTCCCACAGCAGGGGATGCATCAGTTCCACTGGAGCAAACACCTTAGGCCCACTTCCAAGGGTCCAGGGCTGGTGGCACAACTTAGCAGGGCAAACCCACTAATGGCAGAGTCCTTGTGCAGGACCAGTGTGGTTGGAAGTCTTTTATGCTCCTGAGACTTCAAATCAGGAGGCCAGCAAACTAGCCCTTAGAGTCCAGTCATTCTTAACCAGGCAGGGGAAGAGCAAGCAAGAATTGCAGCACAGCAAGACAGGAGTCCAGCAAAGCAGCAGGCCAGCAGAGTGCCAGACCTTCAGAAACATAGCAGTCCTTCTTCCTGACAAAGCCTTCACAGGTCTAGAAGTACACTGAGTTGGTAGTGTCAGAGGTACAGTATATATATCCAGTTGGGCCTTTGAAGTGTGGAAGGGAGACTTCCAAGACAGGCCTTCAATGTGCACAGTGGACCTGCCCTTCCTGCGGAGGTCCAGAATCACTACAGGGGGGTATGCAGTCCTCAGTGTGGGGACAGGAAATAGCCTGTTCAGGTGTAAGTGGGACTGGGTTCAGCTCCTCCCTCTCATCCTTCCACAATGGGCCATCAAGCCACACCTCCCAGTTCCCAATGTGTGCGGCTGTCTAAGGAGATTACAAAAGCACAGGTGTCACCCCACAAGACAAGTGATCAAAGGCAGGGAACAGGCACTAAATGGCTGAAGAAAATGCCAACTTTATAATACTAGCATTTTCCAAATTGCAATTTAAAATTAACTTCATATACGCTGTGATTTTACATTGTGATTCCAGAGACAACAGACTTGAAATGTTTATTTCTTCCAGATTTAAAATTTAACCTAAAAGATGTATTTAGGTAATCCCAATGTTATTGTATGGGAGGGATAGTCCTCGTAGTTTTGCAAAATGGCTTTGGGAGTTTTCCACTACCAGAACATGTAAAACTTTCAAGTCATGCCATTGAAATACACTGCATGCAGTCCTCTTGGTTGTCTAACCCTACCTTAGTGGTCACTTATATGATGGGCAAAAAAGGGTTAATTTGTCAGGTCGACATGGCAGTGAAAAACTGCTAACCTAGGAATTGCAATGGCAGGCATGAAACATTGTTGAAGGGCTACTTAAGTCGGTGACGCAATCAGTGCTGCTGGCCCACAAGTAAAATTTACCTTACAGGCACTGGGTACATGTAGTGCACTTCACTAGGGAGTTCTAAGTTAATCAAATATGTCAATTGGGAATAAGCCAATATTGTCATGTTTGGGGAGAGAGCACAAGCACTTCGCACTGTTAGCAGCCCTAATACCTAATACCCTCTCAACGATCAACATTGTGCATGTGGATAGTGTGTCAGGATATCACCCACAGTTATGCATTGGAGTGTGAAGCAATATATGCTATCAATGTTTTAGAAATTTGCTATGCATTAGTCAAAATCTACAAAGGAAAATATTTGGAGTCAGATTTAAGTAAAGTGGGACTGCATCCAATGCAGTGCCACTTCTTTTGTGCCCATTGGTGCCCCTAATACCACCATGCATGTGTCATGTTTAAGATATGGCACACCATGGCTGAGGTTAGGGAAGTAGCATCACAAATGTTGACGCTAGTTTGGAGGTTTGCAGGATTAGCATAAAAAATGTTGATGTTAATCCTGCAAAGCCCATAGATGTAATTGAAAACAATGGCACACCTCATTTTAGTGCCTGGTCTGTGCAGGCTTAAAAAAATGCAGTGAAGAAATCTCTTAGATTTCTTTGCACCATTCGTTGCCCCCCACAAATGGGGGAAAGCCCACTTTAAATACATTAGGCCTGGTGCAGGCATAATGTGTCTCAATGGGTCACAAGTGGCGCAATGCAGTCAATGTACCACTTTGTAAATCTGAGGCGTTGACTTTGGCCTTGTTGGTCCACATTAGCAAAGAAAAGAAACACTCTAATGTAGCGCAATAAGCCGCTAGGCCCTCTTTAATCTGGGCGTTGGTGAACAGCTAAGCATATTAATATCTTGAATTAACTTGATAGGGTTTGGCTAGTGCTGCTAAATAATAAAATACGAACTGTGGGAGCATTCTTCATTTCTTTTCTAGTTTGATGCGTCTGTCCTTGATCTTTTCCTCATGGAACTGGCAAAGGGCTATCTGTCAGATGCAGATCCAAGCATGCCAAAACAGATAGGTTTGGCATGTCACTGCTTTTTGCTTTTACTTCCTCGGGGCTGCATGTTACCCCTTTTACTAAATTTTAAGACTGACATGTGGGTGGCACCCCACACAGAGTATTTGTCTTCTTATCAGTTAGACAGTATTTTTACACTGGAATTGCTGAAGGTAAAAACATGCTGATTAGTGTATGGTATGTCTAAGTACAGCAGTTCTCAACCTGTGGATCGCAAACCCCTGGGGGTCTGTGACGATACATTGGGTTTCATGGATGTTCAAATAATTTATTTATACCAGACTAATAGGAATAAGACACAAACAGCTAGATATAACATTTTCAAATCCTGTGTAGATGTGCAGGAATTTGGGTATCCTCATCTTTATCATGGTAACAAACTAAGTGCAGCAAATATAATTTACTAAAGACCATTGGTGGCCTCCATTCAAGCACTATTATGCACAGAGAACAAGGGAGCATGCATCAGGAGCAAAAAGGACAAAGTGAGTCTAGCATATTACTTCATCTTTCAGAAGCGAATAGGTTCAATTTTTTTAGACGTAAAATATGTCAAAATGTTTGTATTTATTTGATTTGTGCATGTTTCAGCATTTTTTGTGTTGTTCTTCTGTTTAAGTCAGCCCTATGCTCTCTTTAAAAGCTTGGGACTTTTTTCTCAAAAAGTTGTGGAAAAATAAAGGCCCAGGGTGCATTTTAAAGCACAGTATTTTCTGAAGTATCAGCCAGAACCTGATGTGTTTTTTTAGCATATCAGAAGTGGAACCAAATAACTCGTCCAGTGCTTCAAAGCCTACAGCAGTATCAACTGCAATATTTCTCAATAACAGAAAATCATGATTCTGACTTTAAGAAAACTGTGTTGCTCATACAAAGTATTATATGCACAGAACAAAAATACATTTGTTCCACTAAAGAAGGAATGATTATCTGATACAATGAGCCTCACTGGAAAGAGAAGGTTTTCACAATGTACTGCCTTAGAGAGGCCTACTTTGCCTCCAGCACAAAATATGGACATGTTTACAAAACTTCAAATTATAGGTCAACATCTACTGCATTACATCTTCATTAGAAGGTGGAGTTCCATTATGAGTGACACTTTTGGCAGAACTGTTGAAACCTGCAAGCCCACTGGCCTATTTGATTCAATGGGGTGTCTGAAACTGTTCATGTACGTTCATAACATCGAAATTATCACAAAGATAGAACCTTGACAATGCAGCCACTTTATTCAGGACATAATACAACAGCATAGAGTCAGATGTGTCATACAAAACTAAAGCTGAATAGACTTAAAACCGAGATTCCACTTATTTTTAATAAAACATCTTCTGGCCTCACAGAATTGGGTAGACATTTGATTCCAATAGAAGAATTCAAAAGTCAAGGAATTAAAACAGATGTTCAAGTGAGAATGATCACTACAAACAATGGTGTTTCTTGTACTCTGTTGTGCAATGTAGAACATGTCCATGATATATAAAATAACATTGATGAGCTTGTCAGTCTTGGCAAAGATTTATTACTGAAATGCAGCATGCAGAGAGCTCCAAAGGAAGCTATTCATATGTTCCTATTGATCTAACATGGTGCAGCAAGTGTTCCTCTAAACCTCAACTGATCAACCCCAGATACACCTGAGTGGCTACATTGTATTGTCCTCTCTAGAAAAAAAGTGATTTGTACCCATACTGATCTATTGGCAGAAAATCTGTTCGCTATAGTCACACTTCCAATTTTACAATCCTAGCAAACTACTTTTCTAGGCCACTGAAGCTTTCAAGCTTTGAATGCATCCCAATTCAGAGAGAATTGCTTAGGTGGAACACAATTCTCTCGGTCAAGACCTTGGAATGCATTATGTCATCAAGGAAATTTAAAGTCTAATTTAATGACATTTTGAATCATTTGAAAAACAGGGTCTAGCTTTCCCAGGTCAGCAACAGTAACTATATGCATTCGTCCCATCAAGATGTCTTCATGCCACAAATTCTTGTGTAAAATTCCATTTTGACTGATATTTTCAGTCTTGTGTTCCAGCACCTGGTTTTCCTTGGTATGAGAACACCACAACACATTTTAGCAGCCCGAATTTCTAGCTGGTTAAATAGCATCAGGCTTTGAGTGGAAGAGCAAACAAGTCTTTTGTCAGGCATTTTGTTAAGCAAAAGACTAGCATGGAATACTCACCCTTTGAAAGCTATTCCTCCACTTTAACTCTCTTTCCTACCCTCAATCCCTCCATTCCCACCCACCCGAAGCCAGTCTTCCCACTTACCACCCCCTCAAATCAGGGAGTAAATAGTGACCATTATTCACATTGGAATTAGGGATACCATATGGAGCTCCACGCAGTAATTTCATGCTTGCCTAATTATTCCCCAATATGAAGGATTTAACACATAATACAAACCCTTCTGTGACCAGATATTTTCCAGTAACAATAATTCAAGCCACCAGGTTTCTGTAGGAGAATGGCCTGGTGTGTGGTGGGTATCTACAGTACTTACACCTTATACCAGGTATCCCTTATTAATGTAGTTTAGTCAGTGTCTAGAAGCCAGGCTCTCTAGAGTTAGCTGTGGATGGGCAGCCAAGGCTTATCTAGGAGACATGCACAGCTCATGCAATACCACTGTAGCCACACAGTACTCACACACATGAAAGAAAATAATCAGGCCTATATTTATACTTTTTTTAGCGCCTCATCTGCGTCGTTTTTTTACGCAAATGCGGCACAAACTTACAAAATATAGTTGTATTTTGTAAGTTTGCGCCTCTTTTGCTTCAAATGCGGCGCTAAAAAAGTATAAATATGGGCCTCAGTGTCACAAAAATAAAGATTCTTTATTTTGGTGACACAAATACTAAAAATACCATAGAGACTATACTCCATTAGGAGGTAAGTAATACACAAATTATATACACTAGTATTCAGAAAAAGGCACAAAAATAGTTAGAAAACAGTAATTACTTAAAATCACTATAGTCAGAAATGGGCCTAGGGAGAGCACAAACCATATACTAAGAAAGTGGAATGCGAATGTCGGTCCACCACATAGGCAAGTGTAGTGTGTAGAGGGGAGCTGGGAATACTAGGATACCACAAAGGTAAGTACTAGAACCCACCCCAGTCCTCAAGGAAGTAGGAGTAAAGTACAGTAACATTCCCCAGTTACACACAGAAACGAGAAAGAGGATTATGCAAGAACCAGAAGAGACTGCAAGACACCGTCAGTGGATTTCTGGAAAAGAAGACCTATGGAAGAGGACAAAGTCCAAGAAGCACAGAAGAGTCCAGGAAGAACAGGAGCCCCTGCTAACCCACATGAAGGTGCAAAAGAGTAAACACTGGTGAAGAAGAACAGTCAAAATTGCACCCAAAAAGACAAAGTCGGGTTCCTGGTTGGTGCAAATGAAGTCCCATGCCGGAAGGAAGATTGCAATTTGGTTTGCATCGCTGAAGTCCACTAACAAGCCTTTGCACCTGCAAAGCTCTCGGGTGGAGGAAAATGGTGCTGCCAATGACTAGGAAGGACCAAGAGGAGGAGTCCAAGAGGGCTCTCAGAAACTCAGAGAGCCCACAGGAGACCAGGCAGCACCCACTGGAGTGCCACAGCAGGGGGTCAAAGAAGGTGCAAAAGAGGCCCACTCAGCACTGCAACAAAGGCTCCCACGTTGCCAGAGAACCACACCAACAGTAGAATTAAAGACTGGTTTAAAACTAAAACATGCTTTTGTTAAATAACTGTTGTTCCTTCTCATGGTCTACCTTGCACTCATTGTCCTCTTAAGGACGTTTTTAAACTCAATGTTTTTCAGGGTATCTATAATGGAGTTAAACAAGAGTGTAACTGCAATGTAAGCCACAGATGTTATCTTATTATCTTTTATTGAAATCATAGATGTTGGTTGCAGGTATGTACCACATGGAGAACTGTAGAATAAGACAACCACAGTGAGGTGGGAGAAAAAAGTAGAGAAGGCTTTATGCCTGCTTGCCATAGATGTAACTTTCAGGATGGATGTGTTGATATAAGATGCAATAATTACAACAAATGATGTCAGTGTCACAAAAGCAGCCATGGACAAGGTATACATTTCAAGTCCATGAGTGCTTGCACAAGAAATCTTCACCAGGGCTGATATGTCATGGAAGAAGTGGTTGATTGTGTGGGAATCATAGTAGGAGAAGCCGGCCATCATTATTGTGTGTGGTAAAGCTCCAAGAATCCCGATCAGCCAGCATCCAGTGATCATTAATATGCACATGTTCTTATTCATGATGGTCATGTAACGTAAAGGAAGGCAGATGTCCACATATCGATCAATAGACATTACTATAAGGAAAACAGCTTCTGTAGGTATCATAACAAAAAAAACGTAGATCTGCCACAAGCATTTATTCAGAAACATGTGTGCAGCTTCGAGGAATAAATATACTAGCATTTTTGGGAAAATGCCTGAGGAGTAACTGATCTCAATGAAGGACAGGTTTGTAAGGAAGAAATACATAAGCATATGCAGGTTGGTGCTTGAGTAAATTATAATCAAGATAAGTAGGTTTTACACCACAATATACAGATAAATATGTAAAAATGCAACAAAAAATGTGAGCTGCAATGGCTGTCCCTTCACAACATGGAGGTCTGAAAGTGCTTCCACCAGCACAACTATGTCATCAACGCATGATGTACTTCAGAGCATCACTCCTGGAAGAACTGGAGTGCGACTGGTCCTTGTCATTCAGACCGGTTTTGGATTGTGTGCAGCCCATGTTTCAATGTCTCTGGTGCCTTTTCAAATGTGCACTGAAAGGTTGTCTCTCTACATGGTGCTTACTTTCATTGGATGATTATCTGTTCATGTTCTCGCCAAGGGCTTATTACCAGACATGCGCGTTGAGGATGCATTTGCTATGGGATGCTGTTTATGAGTTGCCCTTTGTGGCTCATAAAGCTCTTAACTCAACACTTGGCACAACACAGAATGCTGCTGCCTCAGCGGCAGCTCAGTCTTTCGAACATGAGTGCTTCTTGGTTTTCCTTGGAGACAATTTAGCTGCCTTACCATCTGCTGAAGTGAACCTTTCCTGGCCTCAATTCTCCCAGATGTAGTTGGCGATTTTGAAAATGACACCAACTTTTAAGTTTGGTTCTTTTTGCACAACTGCTGATGTTTTAAATTTCCCCTTTTTAATATTTCACATGCTCAAGTGTCTTTTAACTTGTCATTATTGACATTCATGAAATATATGTCCTAACTGTAGCTTTTAATGCTTCTATGTTTTTATTGTTAGGCTTTTTACTACCTTTGAACCAGCAATGGGAGGGTGTTGTACAGCTATTTAAGCCATGTTTGTAGACACATTATTTTAGTAAGTAGGCCTGCTGTGAGTGCACTTTAGCCCAGTTACATTTTATTCAGCTTCATTTTATTTTTCTAGCATAAGACATATTTGCAGTGCTGTTTTATTTTATTTGTCTAGTTGTTCTTTCACCTAGGAAAGTATTGTATTTCTAGGAAGACAATCTTTTCACTTTGTGCTTTCTTCATGGCTGCAGCCAGACAGGGTTTCTGTCAAAGTGGTATGCTGTGTCTCCAACATTCACAGAAACGTACACAGCCTTATGTGAGGACTTTTTCTCAGAACATCAGCAGTTTTATTATGAAAACACTTCTTTGTCCCCTACATGTTAGAGGGAGATTACAGCCAGATGACCATAACTGCATGCAGATGGATGATTACTTCGCTACAGTTGCTTGCTTAGACTACCGGATCGCTTGCATACATGGGACATTCTAGACAACTGGCTTCCTTGCTCAGGTGTGGGGAATTATGTCTTCCCTGGGGCTAAACCTGAAGGGCTGATTAGGGCTCATCACGCCGTGATCTAACATAGCTTAGGTAGGAACCACATATATTGCTCCTAGTGACAGTGTGATGGGACATTTCGTGTGTTTCACTCTCCTTGTCACCCTTTTGCTTCTTGCATCATTTATCATCCTAGTTAATACAATTCATGCCATTTTTCTAAGATGCAGCTAATTCAATAAACCTTATTGAACCATTCTCTGCCTCTCTTTGTCTTTGCTTATGTGAGGCTAATGTACCTGAGAGAAAAGGATGAGATCAGTTGACCACGATTTCTCTGAGGAGTCATTTCTGTCATGTGCCCGGTTGCCACAATCATCCCTGGTCTTTGGCTGAGGCTAGGTGCTGCTAGTTAGCTGGAAACCAGATTAGGCAGGCAGTTGTTACATGGTGTGGGATTGGACTCTGTTCCCCATAATTCAGGTGACTCTGCCACCCATATCCAGCAGCCTCATTACGATAATGAGAGCCTACGCAACAGCGCAGCTCAGGGATGGTTCTCAGTGTGAATCCTAAGCCATTTACTTTCTCCTGTATGTCCTTCCAGATTTTGCTTTTCTGGGTTTCAGGGACAGCAAAAGAAGCCCTTCCAAAATGCCTGTCAATTTTAGCCACACATTTCTCAATGAGAACCTGCAGCTCCCGCTCAGTTTAACTTTTCGCTTCCTGCTGAGCTGCCTCCAGCATCCCTGCTCTCTTCTGCAGCCATAGTGAGGTGTTCTCCTGCTTTCTTGCATCTGCAGCAGTGTGTCTGGGCCTTTCCCTGCTCCCTGTAGCTGAGTCAGGGCTCAGGGTGTTGCCACACCCTGTTAATCACTTCCATCTGGGCCTCCAGCTCCATTTGAGCCTTGATTTCTTAAATTGCTGTTTCTCATTAAGAAATCACAATTTATTAAATGGTGATTTCCTATTGGTAATTTCTTCCATTTAGAAATTGCCAATAAGAATGTGCTCATTACGTACATTTCCAAGTGTAGCTTATAAATACTGATTTCCATACTTTTGGTATTTGCAAGTCACGAATTGTGAATTTTGAACCTCTGGCCTTATGTCTATTGGAATGCTGAAATGTGTTATAAATAACTCAATAGTTATTGTGCACATTAGGCCAAATATAAGATTAACTCTGACAATATTTTATTACATATTCCTAAACAACTTGTCCAAACTCGTCCAAAATTACAGTCAGCATCTGAAAGAGTTATATTTGTTTGTGTGAAAATATGCTTAGTCAAGTAAAGCCTTCCAAAATAATTATTAGACATTCAGACCAGAAGTCGTATCTCGTGGTTCAACATCCCTCTAGAAACTGGTCCACTTCTATGAAATACTTCTTGTTAAAAATGCAAAAAATTTAGGGCCTGATGTACAATTTTTTTTCTGGTTGCAAATGGGCTGATTCTCAAAGCCCTGTTTGTGATTCACTAACCATTTACCGAATTGCAAGTTCGGTATTAGGAAGAGGTATGGTTAGGACATCCCTTCCGAATGCCGAATTGAAGTGGTATGCGTGAATGTTTTCCAACCAAAATATGGTTGCAAAACATTTGCAATTTTCTGCCAACTTCAATTTGATGTTAACCCATTTGCAAATCAGAAGGTCCCCCCCTCCGGGCCTTTGTGAATATTTGTAGAAGTACTTTCAAAGAGCAGACAGTGGTCCTATGAACCATTGCCTGCTCCTAAAAAGTGAAAAGAAAAAGTCTATTTAAAAAAAATATATATATTCCTATTTTCTGTTAAGAAAATTGGGCTGCACTAAAAAAAAAAAGATTGCTTCAGTTGAAAGCAATCACATACATGGTGTACTGTTGACCCCAGCAGGTCACCATCACTGTAATTTTAGTGATTTCAAATGGGTTGCAAACAGAGACCTACCTTATTAATATTCATGAGGTAGGTCTATTTGCGACCCCCAGGGAATCACAAAATGTGTCAAAGACACATTTGGACATTTGTGTTTGCGATCACCATATAGCGAGTTGTTAAGATTCGCTATTTAGTAATTTGTTATTGTGAACCATATTGCTGTTCAATGGTACATTTCCTGTCTTTTCTCATCACGGCCCGCAGTTTAGGAAACACTGCTATAGAGCATGAAAATACTAGAACATTGACCAAATTAGCATTCAATTAGGTCTTTATTGTATGTAAAATTAATATGTAAATATAGAATTTCTATCACACACGCAAGTCTGGTTGCTGTGGCTTCAGGGACAACTGTCACAACTTTTGTCCCAAGGCTTCCATAGCTTTTCTTGCATCCATCGGCCCCAGAGAAATGCTTTGACACCTATGATTAATGGAATGGTTTGCGTATCTGTCAGAAAATGCCTTGAGACTCCATTGGACCACTTGATAATGAGCTCTAGCAGTTGTACAGTGCCCAATAACACTAAAAGAATGAATGAGGTGAGGCATAAGTAATTCGGGTCCCTAATGCCTCATAAGAGGCATAGCTTACTCTGAAATATTTCTCAATAAAAAGAGAAACTTTACACAAGACATATGTTTGGTGTTTTTAATACCTATGCTTTAAAAGGCTGGGCTCTTTATAATAATGCAAGATTAATGTGATTTAGTATAGTATTTCTTATTAGATTTGTGTTTGTTAGGTGATAACAAAATATCGTTTCAGCTGTTTAATATTTTTGTGACTAGCTACATTACATGGCTGTGTCATGTTCTCACCACAATATCAGTAAATAAAGACAAGAAGGATTAAAATGTTATAAAGTACTGTAAGATCTCCAGTGAATGAAGACCCAAATAATTTACTAACAGAAGATCAATGAGAGATGGCATCTATTGCATTAGTACTTAACTCATGCAAAAAGTGAGGTTTATAAAGCGTGGGCGCATGGCTCTTCATACAAGAGAAGTACGTTTAAATGATGGATCTAACAACATTGTTTTTAAAGCTGCAGTGAATTTATTGAAATATGTACCCTCATTACATTCTGGTAGTCACCAAGCATGGACATTGCTATACTTGGCCCTGGATTTTACCCTCTGGATTTCAAGACATGTCAAACACCTTTCTCCAAATTTTATGAATACCCTCAAGGAACTCATTCAATGCATCCCATATCTTTATAGTGTCTTTCTCGGTAGATAGAATTGCTGTCTGACATTTCTCAACATCACCACAAGTAAGTGGGTGAATGGAAAAAGGAGGTTTGAAGTCTATGTTTTAGCTTTACTACGTTCAGTATTACATTTATTTGTGGTGCTCAGATGCTGTAGTATTTAGGTTCCATCTTAGATTCTCAGCTGTTTGAGATTTTAAATGAGTATACACTTATTAGATCTATACTTGAAATTATGTCAATGCAATAGATGTTGCAGTATTATTAACATGCAAAGATGGCTGTTTTAACAATCAGTACAATGACTCCCAGTATGGAGCAATAATAAGGGGCAGTAAATCTACTTTTGCGGGTGGATATTGCCTGGGAAACCCTGACAAGTCTGTAGACTTTCATAAATGTTCACTCATCACCAGTTTAAGTCTAAATTTGTGAAACTATAAAGGTGCAGGTGCACTAACACCACTTACTTCCATCACTAGGATTGACCACTGTCTTCGTAGAAAATGTAAAATCAAGGTACACGTAGTTCAGTGGTACTTTCTCCCTCTTTAAAATGTTTCTTTGACATGTCTCAAATACCAAAAGCTACACTTTATTTTACACAGTTTCCCACAGAATTGTAATTACAGTTAGAACATGTGTGACCATCCATTTGTGCTCTCTTTACAGAGATCAAGGATTGGCTGAGCATGCAGAATTAGCACCTTTATGACTTATCAACACCGGTCCTTGCACAGTCAAAAAATCCCCATTGCCTTCAACCTCAACTTCACATCTCTCAAGCCATTATGAAAACCAATTCCTAAACTACTGGAGACAACTAGATGCAACTTATTTCACGGTATGAGCAATACAAGACACATATGTTAAATGTTACATGGCAAACTAACTGTGTATGTCAGTGAATACTTAGAAGGTTCTTGCTCATACTGCCAAAAAAGAAGTTAGCATTTTTTTGCCTATTTGGATAAGGACTTCAAAGACAGGGTCTGGTAGGAGCCATTTCAATGTCTATATATAAGGGTAGTGCTGAGTACGTGATGCCACATACTTTCTTAGCTCATCCACATTCATATTAACATGTATTCTCTCTCTCTTTCAAGCTACAATTAACGATTACCCATTAGTCTTATGTAAACATGGTAGCACCTGTATCACACAAAACAATAATGGCTTGTCAAAAATCAGCAGCCATCAAAAGAGTGCCCTAAAATAAATACCACTTCCCAGATCATAACAAACTTTAAAAAGTCCGGCAACTTTCTTGTATCATAAGCAAGAAAAGCCACATGTACATTGGAATTGATCAGGTTCAGCTAAAGTACATATAGAGACTGAGTGATTTTTATCTCAATAGATCATTTACCAGCTGCTCATAAGAAATGAATCATTGAGGTGTGAAGCAACAGGAAAATAAAATGCTGAGATAGACAGTGCATATACATGCAGATGAATAAAGCTGGGTGCAGCATTATATTTCGCCCCACAGTACATCTACAGCAATGTCCACAGGTTTTTTACAACAAATTTGTATTTGATTTGGCCAGCGATAAAACTACTAGCTGCTTTCTTTCACCATGATCTACGTCGTAATCCTCTCTTCATCACAGCATTTTTCAATTCTGTATTTTTTAGACTGTATATGATGGGATTACACATTGGAGTCACTGCGATATATGACAAAGACAATATCTTGTTCTCTTTCATTGAGTATATTGATGCTGGCCGCATGTACATAGAACAGAAGGATGTGTATAATAAAAAAACCATAGTGAGGTGGGAAGCACAGGTGGACATAGCCTTCTGTCTCCCTCCTTTGGATTTAATTTTCAGGATAGCCAAGGCAATGTTGATATAAGAGATGACAATAGGAATACATGATATAAGGGCTCCTAGTACACCAATGATGTAAGTTAGTATTTCAATGCCTCGAGTGCTTGTACATGAAATCTTCATCAGAGCGGTTATATCACAGAAGAAGTGGTCAATGTTGTGGCTCGCACAAAAGGAAAGTGTTGACACTAGTGCAGTGTGTGGTATTGCATTGATGAGACCAAGTGCCCAGCTACCAGCAACTAAAAGTACACACATGTCCTTATTTATGATGTACAAGTATTGTAAGGGATGGCAAATGGCCACATATCGATCATATGCCATGACTGTGAGAAGAAGAGACTCTACAGATGCCATGGCCAAAAAAAGGTACATCTGCAGCAAACATCCTTTGAGAGAAACCAGTGCTCCCTCCAGAAAAAAGTGGACAAGCATCTGTGGGAAGATGTCTGAGGTATAAATTATGTCAAGAATGGACAACTGAATAAGAAAGAAATACATAGGTGTGTGAAGTTGTAAATTAAAGTAAATTGTTGCAAAGACAAGAAGATTCCCCCCCAAGGTTACAAAATAAATCATTAAAAATGCAACAAAAAGTGGGAATTGCAAAAGTGGAAGGTCTGAAAATCCTATAATGAGGAAATCTTCAATGGTGCTCAGATTGCCTTTGTTCATTTATCCAGAGTTGCAGAAAAGCATGGATTTGAAGAAAATCTGAAAGACAATAAACTAGATTTCAAACAACAATAACTATGTCAAAGCAGTCCACCTAACAACTGCTAGTATTATTCAACCAAATGCAGGTTTAGGGCGGTCACTATCCATAAATGTGGATATTATATTCTTAATGTGAGTTGTAAATGAAGGGATCTTTAAGTGACCAGGCAGAGGGACCTACAATAATTAGCCATATTGTCATACTCAATGTATTCTGGGAGTAGCTTTTAGATGTGCCTTAGTGGTGATGAAAATTGTCAGAAAAACATTTACACAGTAACATTAAAAAAAGATAGGCCGTATTTGTAGGCCCCTAGCGCCACAGGAGTGTAATATACACAATATACACAATAGATGGAAGTACCCTGGGATGACATTGTGTAATCTGTCATGCCACCCCCAGGGGAAATATAATCCAACCACCTACATGGCAAAGCAGTCCCTGGTATCCCAATGCAACATTTGTATGTAATATCGAGTGAATGCACCAAAGCCTGACACTGAGCATAATAACTGTAATCACTATACAAGAGAGTGGGTATCAACAATTACTGTACAGGAGAGTGGGTAACAATCTTATTACGCAGCTCAACATTATTAGGAACACCTAGAGACATGAATAAATACTGTAAACAATAACAATTTCTTTTGGATTACACTGGTATAACCTCATACATTTGATCATTTTGGTATAATACCAATTTACATCCCTAAAGGGTGCAATTACACAAGCTGTAGAAAGGTATCCTCTTTCTAGTCTCGTTACCCCTACTTTTGGCCTGTTTGTGAGTATATGTCAGTGTGTTTTGCCGGTCTCACTGGGACCCTGCTAGCCAGGACCCCAGTGCTCATAGTTTCTGGCCTGAATGTGTTCCCTGTGTGATGCCTAACTGTGTCACTGAGGCTCTGCTAACCAGAACCTCAGTGCGTATGCTCTCTCTGCTTTTAAAATTGTCACTGCAGGGTGGTGACCATTTTTACCAATTTTGATTGGCACACTGGAACACCCTTATAATTCACTTGTATATGGTACTTAGGTACCCAGGGTATTGGGGTTCCAGGAGATCCCTATGGGCTGCAGCATTTCTTTTGCCACCCATAGGGAGCTCAGACCATTCGTAAACAGGACTGCCACTACAGCCTGAGTGAAATAACGTCCACGTCAAACTGTGTTTAAGGGTTAGCAGTGGTAAAGTGCATAGAGTCCTAGGGCCAATAAAAACACATTTTAGTAAACATTGGAGGTGGGTGGGTAAAAGGCTTGGGGGAAGACCACCCTAACAATAACAGGTCTAGCAGGCCTCAAGTTCTTAAACAGCTGCTGCCATGTCTTTGGTAAAGTGGTCTCAGCCAATCAGATCTGTCAGCTGTGTGGACCCTCTATAGAGGCATATAGTGAACAATGTTAAACCTTAATTTCTCAAAACCTTCCAATCAGATTTACACCAAATAACACATAACACATAGAAAGTAGTTTGATATCTTGTCTGAAGTATGATGTTCCACATAAATACAAAGTATTAAAATAATGTGACATATTAGTTTGCTACATCTTATGACTGGTTTCATATTGCATCATCTCTACTGGTATTTAAATGATTGTTCTGTATGTTTTGTACGATGATAATCTTTACAATTGCCATAATTCTCTTATAGGAAGCCTTTAACTTAGACTGCTACCAAACATGAAGCTTGACAACTTAAAGGGACCTTGTGCAGCCATAACATAGCTATACCATAGCATATTTCAAAATGTTTATATTTGAAGTGACATAATCCACTAGTGCAGGTCAGAAATTAACATAGTACCAATGACTGGATTCTAAAATGATCTGCACGTCCTGGTCCCTCCTAAATAATCCCTCTCATACTTCTAGAACAAAGCTTTCTTCTTGTCTACACAATGAGGTTTGTCAAATTTTCAGAGATGTATGTAAGTGTACTGTAACTAATGCGAACAAAATCAAATTATGTAATTTAAAAAGAGTCTTTTACCACCTATATTAGCCCAGTAGGACTTTTACTTCTTTGCCTCTTATTTATACATCCGACGGGTGAATATCTACATAATTTGCAAATCTGACCATGCCATCTCCAATGGATGAATCTATCAGAGAGCCCTAGTAAAAAATATATGCTGTGAGTGTCACTATATTGATGCAGCTGCATGGCCTCATGGTGAAAACCTCCAGTTCTCCTGGCCTCTGGATGAAGCTTTCTCCATTGGATTCTGCCTTACTGTTTGGTCCCCTGTGTGAATTAAGCATCAAATCAACGTGCTCTTTAGTTTCACCTTCAAATGTCAAACTTTTGCATATATGGCAATGTTGTATTTATTACATCAGTTTACCAGACCCAAGGTTTTTGACCTGGTTGAGAATTATGTGTTATGTGTTGTTCATCTCTGGGAACAACACCTCACCATGGAATGACGCAAGGTGGCCTACTGAACTCGCCCCATCACTGCTCGACAGACCATTCCTGCAACCTAAGCATCATCTTGGACAGCAAGCTATTGATTAAGAAACTGGTAAACACTGTCATCTGCCTGAATCC
The DNA here is from genome assembly GCF_031143425.1 of Pleurodeles waltl. Classification (NCBI taxonomy): domain Eukaryota; kingdom Metazoa; phylum Chordata; class Amphibia; order Caudata; family Salamandridae; genus Pleurodeles; species Pleurodeles waltl. The sequence goes on from NC_090446.1 coordinate 39,485,791, forward strand.
ATACTCTATGCATGCTCTGTAAGATGTGCAGGTGGCTCCCAGTCAATACCAGAAGAACAATCACGCAGGCCCTCCCCACCTTCAGGCTGGACTACAAGAACACACTCTATATAACAATCATAACACACCTCCTAAAGAGACTATAAACAATACAAAAAAAGCAGCAGACTCATCTTCAACCTCTCCAGATGGGTCCACATTAAACCTCACCTCAAGAAGCTGCACTGGCTCCCGATCCCGAAGAGATGCCAGTTCAAGATGTTGACCCACACATACAAACTCCTGTACAACAAAGGCCTAGCATACATCAACAAATGCATGACCTCCATCAACCAATCAGAGTTTGGCAGCTGCTTCTCAAGAGCATTGGGGCCATGCCTTCCCTCTAGTGTTTGACATGAAGAGAAAACAATTGTGTCATCCAAGTACAACTCAGAGGTTCAAACTTTCTGTGTCATACTGTTTGTGGGGTTGGAGTCAGTCACCAGGTGCTAACTACAGCTGGACCCAGAGCTGAACTTTTGCTTTCATTAGAAAACAATGCAACTGGTGTGTTTGTAATGGGGAATGGAGAACTGAAAGTCACTCTTTCATTTAGTGTTCTCTTCTCCTGCGCCTAGTAATTCCATGTTTATTTGACTGGGTGGATTTTAGTGGCTGTCTGCAGGCCTCACTGAAACCAGCCAGCAGAGAAGCACGCAGGCTTTACTCAGCTGAGTGGTGACTGCTAGGAGTGAAGGGAGGATACATTTTCATTTTTCGATTGTAGTAAAGATCCTCTCTGTGGTGTGTTAAATGTGCACTTTGCGATCTGTGACAAAGCACTGAGAAGAGCAAAAGTCTTTTGAAGAATTGCAGTCACCTGGTTGGGAATTAAATGAAAATAACCTGGGAGGAGAGACATAGGGGTAGTAAGGGTGAAAGGCGCCGCACTTCTAGGCAGTAAGCATATAGTATCTTAATAGGTATAAACGTACAAAGCAAAAAGTCTGGTGCAAACTGGCCCGGTGCCTTACTACCCGATAGGCACCAAACGGGTACTAGGAGTACCCCAGGACAAAATGGGACAAGGAGGCCACAGCACACAGAGTATAATGTCCAACAGTATAGCACGAAAACGTAATCCTGGTGACGTGTTGCAGGTAACAGGAAATATCAAGTTGAAGAAAGTCTCAAGTCCTTTTTTGTGTGGCAGATGATGTCTTTATTAGTAGGTGTTTAGAGATGGTTGTGTCATCATGGAGAAACAGCCAACACGTGTTTCGTCACACAAGTGACTTCATCAAGGCTATTAGAAAGTAGTAGATCTGCATGTGGTATGGCTGCTCAGGCAGCTGTCGGTGCGTGCAGGAATTCGATATGTCTAGTACAATCGGTAATGCGGGCCCTGATAAGCCCGTGGTCGTAACCTTGGAAGAGGAGCAGCGTCGGGCTTCGTGGGAGTTCAAGAGCGTCTAGTGGTCAAAAGTCAAAATGCATGATTTACATGTAAAGAATGGTGCTGTTTATTTTGAAGAATTGCAGTCACCTGGTTGGGAATTAAATGAATGTAACATGCAATGCAAACAGATTTGCTATTGGAAAACTTTACTTTGGTAAATGTAGGCATAAAAATGTGACTCATACATGCAGAAACAATTAGCTGGAATATTCCTGTATCTGGCAGCTGAGGTAAGTAGATCATGTTTTTAAATGTATGTTTTGTGCATGCTTGTCAGAGAGAGTGTTTGTAAGAGTGAATGCCTGTGTGAGTGATTGTAAAGGTCAAAAGGTGATGTCACTTCCATTACCTAGTGACGTCTCAAAGGCCTCTGCTGCCCCCACAGTGCGGGGGCAAGCTGCAGGGGGCACCCTTAACAGAGTACCCTGACTTGAGAGCTCCTGAATGAGTCAGATGGGGTCCCCTCCATGTACTATGCAGGGGCGCCCACTCATGTTTTGTTACACCACTGCCGATACCCCTGAAATTTTGGTGAATTAACATCCATGGGAGTAAGGTGTCCTGGCAGCAACCGAATGCACTATCCACTGACTGCCTCACCCAGTCATTCGTCTCAGAAAATAACAGCAAACGCACCATAATGAAGGGTTGAATCCTGGAAAGCTGGCACCAGTAATTCCTATAAATCTTTTAATTTGTATGGATCTTGTGGTGATGGAAATAAGAATGAATGTTATTTTTTCATATTTGTGATGGATAGATACCATACATCCACAGAATGTCAATAAGCATTACATTTAAATACAAAACAAATGGAAAATATGGTACAGTCACATAAAATGCAAACAGAAAGACAACTGGCTGTTTTAGACATTGTGATTGGCATTGAAACCACTGAACACAAGTGGGGTGGCATTCGATGGCTGGGTGTGAATAGGTGGGCTTGACTATAATCAAAGAACAATATTGATGAATGTTTATTTTGGACGTGACTATTGAGTTAAAGTATATAGAATGTTATGATTTTGAGGTTTTGGATGTTAGCTTTTTGTTTGACATGTGTCTATTGGCTTTTTTTTTAATAAAAGAATGGGCAAAACAGTTAATGAGCCTAAGATAGTTTCTCCCTAACCAAAGAATTTTAAATATGTAGCTGTTTAAGAAGATAATGAATAGTACAAAACACTTGGTTGGTAGCTAGACTACTGCACCATTAAAAAACAGAGCACAAGCAAAGAAAAGAAAACTGATTTCCTGCACAAATATTTTGTTAAAGAGACACTGAAGAAATAATTACCAACATTTATTGTGAAGGCAGCCAGTGGAGAAACTCTGCAATAGAGCAATATACTAGCTATGATGCCATATTTACCAACATGCATCATGCCTTACACCTGAACTGTGTACTTATCTCTTCCTGGTGAAACAATGGTGAGGGGTAACTTGAGAATAGGATAGTCTCACTGATTGTCCAATTTAGGAAACAGGCAGTGCGCATGTTTGAAACCACAGCTTTGAGGAGAACATTTGTTTTTTGGTTCTGTGTAAATGGATTGCGTAAGTTATGGTGGTGTTTCTATAAATAGGTACCTTATGAGTGGATGCCCCCATACCACATTGCTTTAGTGGGGAACCGGACGTGGCAAGACATCAGATAAGATACATTATGTTCATTGGATTACATGAATTGACAACCATCCTTTTATTCTGTGTAACAGTGATCGCGGAGGGATTTTTCGGAGCAGCTACATAGCTGGAAAGAACTGCATGGCATTTAAGAAGATACTAGTTGCATCAATTTACCTCCAGAAACACTACCAACCATCAGCAAGAATAGGCGTGTGTTGAGTGATGCTGCTGCCACTGCAGCCTGACATTTTCATGTTCTACAGCCTTATGCTTAATGAGCACATGGCATTTACTTTATATTCACACATCCCCTACTTAAATATGTGCCATAGAAAATTAAATCAGGGTGTTGGTTGTATTATACAAATGTACTGAATCACAGGAAAGTGGCAATTACTCTGTAGTTTTAATTTCACTTATAAGTGAGCTGGCTGATAATGAGAGTGCCCTGATAGTCGATACTCAGCTTATCAAATGAAAGGCATTGCACAGCTTAATTTGAGACATTGGGACCTAAATAGAGTTTTAGAATTTGTAAACAGGGTGTTCTGCCTTTAACTTGTGTTAGGACCCTGTTATCCAAATCGAAGGTCCTCACGCTCTATGTAGGTCCCAAACAGAAAGAAAATGTCCCCTACACGTTGGAAAAAAATCTCATAGGGTGGAGGTGGGTCATTAATTGTTTTTGTTTTTCAACCACAAACTCTTGTTTGGAAGTTTGTCTTTGAAAACAAAACAGCTTTACACGTGACCACCTGAAAACTGTGCACCAAACGTGCAATGACTTAGGAGAATCCACCATGGCATAAGTACTCTGTAGGTAAGTAGATCGCCACTAGGCCAGTGGTGATCTCCAAATGTGGCTGTGTTATGTCCATCAGGGTGACAGCTGTAATGTATTTTCCCTCCTCAATAAATAGAGTAAAATCCACGAAGGTCTATATTATGCCAACAGACAATTGATTATAAGTCACATTAAAAGGACATGCTACATTCTTTATCAAACACAGATAAAGTCAGATATGTGGCTTCTGCAAGCAGATATAATAGGAGCATTGATCATTTTAGTTTCCATTCCTAGGTTTCTTTGAAATTTGAGCCTGATTTACTTACCTTTTACACACCGTAAGTGAAAGGCACATATGGCATATGAGTCACAGCTTCATAAATTGTTGCACAATGCGATCAATTCAAAGAGAAATCTTGGGTGCAGCATCAACAATGATGAAAGAGCATTTGGAGCTTTTTAGAAGATACAGCTACTAAATACAGAAGAGAGAAGGGAATGACCTCTTTAACAATGTCCCCAAATAAAAGTAGAAGTTGGAGTCAAAGGATTGCAAACAAGAAAGAAACCCATAGTTGTAAGTTCACTGATGAGTGAGAGTATTGTTCTCTTGGTCTTACTTAAATCAGTAAGGTTTTATAAGGCAGCAAGGGTGAGAGATTAGTTACTGGCCTCCCTCGGGACATGATCCCCAAAGCTCACATGTGCAGCAGAGCATGAGGCACAGATGTAGCACTTAGAAATGAAAAAAACAGTGTTAATTAAAATATGCATGTTCTCTCTGTCAAATATGATCCATTGTACCATACTTATTTTTAATGTAGGTATGGTTCATCTGAGAAAATAATGGCGATAATCAAGCCATGTCTATCAGTGATGTTAAAGGTCAGCCATCTTACAATGCACCTGCGAGTTTGGATCTGAAGCCATAAAAACTACTTCGTATATCAATGTAAAAGATTGGATTACATACTGAGTAAGCAACTATATTTATATCTTTGATCAATTTGGGGTAGTATGTAATTTAAAAGTATTTAATTGAAAACCAAGGATGCCCACATTTACACTGTGCTGGATGATGAGCAAAATGCAGATTGAAAACTAAGGAGTCACACACATATATTGGGTTGAGTGTTGGGCAAAATAAATGATTTTGTGTCATGGCACTTTATTTGGAATTGAAGCAGCTTGCCACTAAATGCCACAGTCCTGCATATGGGCTCATTACGAGCTGGTTCCTCCCCATGGTGGTGGCATCCCTTTCACCCTATTACAAGGTTTCTGTTAGCCTGACCTGGCTGTCTGGCAGGAACCTTGAAATAGAGGGTTACTGCCGGTCTGACCATGAAAAAGCTGGTGGAGAACAATGTTGTAATCACCAGGGTGGCACTGTGTTCAGAGCCACCCTCATTGATTACCAGGACCGCCGTCAGCCCGTTTGGATCTTTGATCCTGGCAGGGACATCCGTCTTTAGGTAGGTCTGCCCGCCAAACTCATAATGTGTCACTCAGACCACCACAGCAGCAGTGGCCAGTGTGAGGCTCATGGTCTTGTGACCCCTAGCCTCATAATGATGCTCTTAGACTAAGCTGGAGATATTGGTGCCAGAGACTGGGAGCAGTACATGTCACAAAAAGTAAACAAGCCTCTATTCTTGAGAATGGTCTGTAAGTGAATGAGAAACAAGCAAATAGAATAATTTCAGGGAACAACTATACTATTTTGTCCACCATCCTTGTGGGCCCTCAGTGGGTTAAGTAAACCAAGTGGTGCCCATAAGAGAAATTTGTTACTGCTCATCCACTTTGCAACAAAGCAATCAATTTGGGGAGACCTGCATCCTTGAAGTCAGGGATTGCATAGCCTTAATTGTAGTAGAACTAACATAAAAAATCTAACAAAGTTGACCAAGAATTTGGAGAATGCTGAAATGCGTGCACTATTTTGATGGATTAGCACATGAACTATCTTTACTGCTCTTCCACTGCAATGCAGCCAAAGCAATCAATGTGGAAAAACCTGTTGGCGAAAACAGGGGATTGCATGGGCTTACTTTTAGTAAACCCAGTGCATAGATCTGAGTTGGTTGAATGGAGGGTGATAACCATTCAAGCAACAGTCACAGTCCCTGTAAGGATAACTATGTTTGCCTGTGCTTAATCATGGGTAGCTTGCACAAAAACAGTCAGGCTTATTTTACAGGCAATGTGTACATTATTTGTGCAGCACACAAACAGTAATACAATTAAAACAAAACACAGGAAAAATCCTACACCAATTTATAAAAATAGAGTAAAATGTATTCAATTATTTTACACCAAAACAACAACAAAAATCCGTGAAACCCGAGTTATTCATTTTTAGAGTTTTTTGTAAAAGATCAAAGTGACATTCATGTCAAATGAGACTGGGTCAAAGTTAAAAAATATGTCCGACCTTGATGAGGCCTGGGTTGGATACAATTGGATACAAGAAAACAATTAGGCCTGGTCGATGTTTACCTTTGGACTTAGAAGAAATTTTGAAGAAAAGGCTGCAGGCAGTGTCTGAGAAGGGAGCAACGTGATCATGAAGCCACTGGATGAAGCTGCAGTGAAGATTTCTTCTTTTGCACTTAGTCACATTTTTAGAAGTCAAAAATCTCCAGCTGGAAGAGGTATGAGGCTGTAGCATATGAAAGCTCTGGGAAGGCTAAACCTCTTCGGTGGAGGACCGCTGAATTGGATTTTCTATTTTGGAGAAAAATGTAGTGAATGCTGCTGCAATATTAGGCCAGCTGAAGATGCAGCTTGGGTGCATAGATGATCAAGATGGTCTCAGTCTTCTCTCGGTTCTCAGAGTGATGTTACCCAATCTGGCTATCTAGGCATATTCAACACCACAACCATGGGTCCAGGACTTGAGGTGGTATAATCTGGATATTCATCATTCACCAATATGCGGTCTGGGTTTGGACTGAAGGTGCTGGGAGCCTTTTTTGTCCCTATGGCTCTGAATAGGGTGCCAGCAAGCTGGCCTCTGGAGTCACTGTGGTTGTCCTGGGTTCAGGTGAAGAAGCAGGGCTCAGCAGGGTAGGCCTGTGAAATTTCAGGGTCCAGGCAGCAAAGAAGTCCTCCTAGATGCATCAAAGCAGCTTTGGGGAGTACATAGCAGGCCGCAGCAGCAGGCAGCCCTCTGAAAGTCCTTCTGCAGGTCCAGAGAGTGAACTGAAGAGGTTTCTCCTTGAACTGCCCTACTCAGGCTCCAAACTGGCTGCCCGATTAATGCAGAAGTGATAAAACCTTTGGGCCAGATTATTGCAGTGTGGTTCTGCGCCAAAGTTTGCGGTGCTGTGCTGCATCAATTTAGAAATGTAGAGATGCACCGTATTTACTAAATTACGGTGCAGCCCTTTGTTTCCCCGTGCCCCAGCGCTAAATGTAGCTGCCTGTGCCAATGCAGGCACCCTTGCACCATAGTGCAAGGATGTCTGCTTTGAGGGGATTGATTGGTTATGTCTAGGAAAGTGTCCCTTCCTGCACATAAACAGTGTACAATGGCAATTTCACACTTCTATGTTTGCTAAAGAAAGCAGCACAGACATAAGTAGAACATCATCATTTTTGAATGATTGTTTAGTTTATGTGCAGAATGGGACACCTTCCTGCACATAAAAAATTTATTCATGGCCTTTTTTCTTTCTAAAAGTGTTGCAGAAAGCAGCACAAATGGAAAAAGGAAAAATGAAGAGAAATAAAAGTATTCCTCCTTGTTGTTCCATGCTAACGCCACCTCTTGAGTGATGTTAGTTTTTGGAGCTGCCACAGATTTACGTCAATAGCAATGGGTGTTAAGGTGGAATGCCACCAGAAACACCAATTGCATGGCCTTCTGACGCAGAAAACTGTGTCAGTGAAGCCCATATTTACAAAGTGATGTTGAGCCACAAAACGTGGCTGTGGGCCACCTTGTAAATGTGGCGCATTGCAAAGCGCCACCGTAGCATCACATAAACTGATGCACGGGAAGCCTAGGAACTTGTAAATCTGGCCTTTTGTATCAAAGCAAACCACAGCCTGTTGCATTGCAAGTGGGTCTGAGCCCAGCTCCACTCCTCAATTCTGCCCACAGATGTCCCGTTCAGGTACACCTAAAGTCTCATTACGAAGCTGGTGGTCTTGAGACCGCCAGCCTCGCAGTGGCAGTAAGGAGCACCACTGCTGTGGAGGTCCGACCGCCACATGAAGACACTGACAGTCAGACACCCAGGGTTCCGCTGTCTCCACTAGAATCGATGATCCTGAAGGGTTGACAGCAGGTGGAGGTCGCAATCATGCATGCAGAACCGCCCTGCTGATTATGATCTTGTTCTCCACCAGTCTTTTCATAGTGGTTTTACCTCCATGCAAAGGGTGGCAAAGAACAAGTGCAGAGGGCTACAGGGGGCTCCTGCACTGTCAATGCATTTGGCATAGGCAGTGCAGGGGTCCCCCTGCCCAGCACCATTGCAATGTTCGCTGTCTGCTGTGGAGATATTGAACATTTCAAAGGTGCTGGTGCACCCTGCAGGCAACAGCAATGCCGCTCGCTCAGTTTTGAGCCAAAGACAGTGCTGCCATCAGTTTCCCACTAGGCTGATGGGTGGATCTGCTTCCATCCGTCAGCCTAGTGGGAAACTCATAATAGGTCTGGTGGGATGGTCACTGCTACGGTGGCAGCCACCCTTTCGGGAGTTTGAAGGATGGGTGTTTCCATCAGTTAAACTCATAATAAGGCCACTAGTCCTTCTATTGTGTAACTGTCTGGAGGAATTCACAATTCAAACTGCCAACTACTGACAACTGATCTATTGTTAGTAGGGTGTTGTACTTCTGGTGAAGAGTCTGTGGCAGTTACAGTGTGGGCGTGTGTCTGCTGTGGTGCATATATTGAGGTCATAGGTGTTTGACCCAATTGATATTAAAGTCAGAAACATTATTAAGTTTAGTAAACCACACAGCACAGTATCTGACTAAAGGACAATTGGCTCTTTACTGTTGCTGGTTTATCTTTGAGTGAGAAGGGAAGACAGATCGATGTGGTTGGGGTGCCATAGGGCTCAGAGCAGTACATTATATTTGATACTGAGATAAAGGAGAACAGACAATAAGAGATTATAAAGGGAAAGAGCCGTACTACTGATCATTTAGTTATTTACATGACTGCTTGTCATTATGAACTGAACATGATATTGTGAGCCAACGCATTTCACTTTCAATTTCAGGCATGTCAGGCAATTTAGGCAGGAGAAGAATACATTCTGGAACCTGAAGTTTTTTCTTTATATTCATTACAGATTAAAGCATTATACTACAAAGCCCACATTTTTTCACACTATATTTAGTGTGTAGAGTTATGGTATCTTTGTTAGACATTTTAAGGTGATGGTCAAATTGGCTTTGACTCAACGGTCTTAGGCATCCCCTGATTAGAGGGCTTCACTTGCATCCTTGAGCCTCCCCTGCCCTTGTGCAAGTCGTGAAGAATAACCTCACACATTTAGGGAACACACCTCTTTTTTCAAAGCCATTGTAAGGCAGTATGATGTAGAGTGGCGGGATCCCATTACAAAACTTTCTTGAAGCCTTTTCTGTTAAGCTTGCATGGCTTTATAACTAAACTTTCAGGCAAATCATAAATCTCCTTCTAGAGGACCTATGAACCTGCCCAGGTAATTAGCATTTTTAACCAATATACATGAAATACCGTGATATGTCTGATAATGCAATACCTTCCGAACAGGACATACACTACAAAAAAGTATCAATAGTGTTCACACTTAAATTTATATTCATAAACAATATCTTATGCCATTCAATAACTAATGTCATTTAAATTGTGCATTAACATTTAACTACTCTATCAATATTTTTCCCATTACCAGAATTACATGATGGCTCCTAGACTTCCAATATGGTACTCACATAGAGGTAATATTACCTTTATATTTGCTCTTTAAACCTCTGCCACCTATTATGGCTGGCACATAACCTTATCTGCATGGACTTATTGTCAGTCACGGTACCCCAGTCAAGGCCCTCTCAGTCTGAAGAAAAGAAGAACACCCCATCAAAATAATCTGTTTCAGCTTATAATTTGAATCTGTTCTGCAATACAATGAATGACATATTTTTATCCTTCATTGTATGGCTGTTGGAGGCATTTATTGATAGCAGAGCATGACAGACAGCATGGTCCTTTGCATAAATATAAGATAAATGTCACCTTAGTAGGAAGAAAAGTGGGCATGATTAGTTTGCATTTAATCAAAATCACAAATCCCTTATTAGTTTGTGTTTGACTTTATGCAGTGTGGTTAGTTCCAGGCAATGACATTTGAAACATAACTTTCTACAAGCTGAGATGTTGCTTGTGCCACACCATTAAACATTGTAGTGGTGGACACATCTCAAAGAGGTGGATGACACAAAGAAAGCAACATTGAAGGAGAAGTTCTGGGACTCGAAAGTATATTGTCATGGGCATTCAACAACCAAATTAATACGAGCAATTACTTTATCTATCCAGGCAAGTTTACATTCTTCTTACCACTGAAGATTTATACTCTCATGATCTCAGTATGTGTACTTGTTTTAGAAAGGTTATGGCCTGTCCATTGAAAGCTGTATCTGAAATAATAAATAATTGTGCCTGGCTTTTGCTCAATAATCTTGTTCATTTTGTGGTTCCTGGAAGCCCTGTTGGTTGACCAAATCTGTGATCCACAGAAAAAATGTATTTTTAAGGGTTATAAAACCCTTTCATGTTTTGCTGGCATTTGCACGCTAATGTGGCATTAAGGAGGCATTATTGCCATGCCGTATTAACAAAGTGGTTTAGTACATTTATTTTGCCACTTTATAACGCCTTGCACCACCTTATGCCTGTGCCAGGCATAAGTATGCAAGGGGGGGGCATTCTGGTGCTAGGAGGCCTGCAAAAATGGTACAGTGAAATTTACATGATTTCACTGTGCCATTTTTGGTGTCATGTTTAATGCCTGTTCAAAGCAGGTGTTAAAATGGCGCACCCATAGGAACCCATGGGCCTTCTTGCACTTTGCTGCACTAGCTTCAACATTTTTGACATAAGGGCAGCAAAGCTTCACATTATCATCAAAAATTCAGGCGCTATTGGTCTAACAACCGTCATGATGCACAGTATCATAAATATGACCCTACCATCGTGTCATCTATGATGTGCCACTTTCTTGTAAATATGGCCCCTTAGTTGTTCTGTGAGTGTTATATCCACTTAATGAGGTAATGCACTCATTTCACTGATTACCTTTCATGTTCTAATTACTTCCACCCTCAGCTGTGTGGTCAAAAATAGGTAGAGCTATTGTTAATGTTGTTTAGCCGTTATTTTTTAATATTTTCTTTTAATGGCAGAATAATTAGCAAAAAACTGACAGAAGGTCATATTTCATGTTAGCAACATGTTGTTCTATATGGATACATGAAATCTTAGTTTTAACAGTTGGTTGGACAACCAGTATGAGGTAGGTGAAGCCCGCGTATATATGTATTAGGAGACTCTATGGAACTCTTCATTCTAGGTTCTCTTCCCTCATAGAACATGTAAGGATATCTTTGACTATATTATTGAGTAGGGTGGCTTCAGGACAAATGGGTGGCAACATACTAAATAAGTAATTACATCTCTGGGGTATATTCATTTTAATGATCTGGCTTTTACCCCAAAGGAAAGATTTAAGCTAGTCCACCTTTGGATGTGTGCTTTAATGTTTTCCAGGAGAGAAGATATCTTCTCTCAAATCATGTCTTCAAGGCCTCAGTAAATCAGGACACATAGGTATTGTAACTGATTGTTCAGCAGCTTAAAGGATGAGTCAGCTAGACATGCCATCATGGTACTAGAGATCAGAGGCAGGGCTTCTCATTTCATCCAATTAATCTTATAACCCAGAGGATGAAAAGTATTTTCTACATTCCACAACTCCTTTGACCAATGTGGTGGGGTAAGATAGGGTTACTGGGATACCGCCCACATAGTAAAGTGTTTTGACTTCCTCCGCCACTGTCAAATAATAACGCTAGTGGTTCTGGGGCCAGGTGAAATACCAATAGGTACAAAGGGTTTTCTTCTCTTGTACCTCTATAGATTTGAAAAATGATCAACTAAGATTATTGGGTTAGGATACAACTCTTCATCCAAAGTTATGAAATCCTGTACACAGAAAATTCAATACTCATCTTGTCCACTGTGTCCATTGTACAGAATAGATAGCCCTAGTCTACTCTTCATACACCTTCTCCACATCTAGTGAGCATAGTATTTTCAAATCTGGATCCTCTTAACTGCTTAGATCATTATGCAAATTGTGTTCTTGAATATTTGTCCTTAAATAATTTAACCTCTCTCTCCAAAGGTACTCATTTGTCAGCATTTTGCTTTTTTGGTTATAACTGCATCTTACATGAGCAGACATCAAATAAAGTATTTTCACCATCCATCATAATATTTCAATCCTCTTGCACTTTGGCTTTGCGCATCCAAAGAAAAGAAGAAGTTTGTTGAGTTCAGCAAGGAAAGTCACTTTGTCTCCCACCATGGACAATAATAACCCCAGCATGAGGTAAGTTTTATGAATCTTCTGTTTACCAATGTAAAGACACCTGAGTCTATACATGTTAGAAAGGAGTTTATACAAGGGATTTATAGAGGAGCATTGCCAATCCCTTTCTCCGTCTTGGTTCCACTGTTGCACCCTCTGCTCCTTTGATATCAATGTGCTAGCATGAATAACCCACCCCATGCAATCTCAACTCAGTTTGTCACTTTCTTCAGGACTCAAATTGGCTTCTTGTATTAGTGCCATATTTGGTTGTTGCTGGCCTAAAAACATGAGCTTTTCTTGTGCTTTGGATTATGTGTCAAACCATTGAAAGATACCATCTTAAGCAGGCTATGGGCTAGGAAAACCATGATACCTGCCTTTGAAGTGACTTGTCCTGTGTGAGAAGTGAATATGGAAGTAAAAAAATATACTAGGCAGAGTGTCCTGTATTAAGTGATAGATGTAATGGGGCTAGAGACCACCCCAAATGTATGTCTCTACAATATGCACTCACTGATGGTCTCCCAGACGTATGTATGGAAGGAATAATGGATTCAGTAGTGTGGTGGTCAAGAAGAGAATAGACATTTATTTGGTTGAGGTAAGCAATGCCACAAAATCCATGGGGGAAGCCCATACCGGTGACAGGTAATTCCTTCCCTCTCACCGGTAGGCGGCTCACCCAGCTCTCCCAACACTCACCTGACACATCCCACCCCTCCATCTAAACTCATCCCCCTACCCACCCCATACACACATTTACCCCTCATCCCCGATACACAGACTAACCCCAGAATCCCTCTTTGATACACGTACAAACCCTCTGTGAAATATTCACACCCCCTCCAATACATTCACACCCCCCCACCCCCATACACTCACACACCCGCAGACACGCACATACCACACAACTGACACTATGCCCCCACAGCAACACATGCACACATCACCCCCCACCCTACTACAGTCACAGGGCCCCTCATATCACACCCCTCCTCCCCACATACATGCACTCAGACACCCACATGCACCATGCATACACCCATTCACTAACACTGCAATACATACATTCATACACCCACTGCCATACACGCATTGATACACACACTACTATACACACATTCATACACACACTACCATACACACATTCATACATGCATACTTCCAGATTTACTCACACATATTCTTAGACACAATCACACTGATATGCAGACACACACTCACTTCACCATTCACCATTCTTACATGCATTCACTCATGCATACAACCATGCAACCAACACAACACACAGACACATGCACACAAACTCACACACTCGAAACACACACACAATACCTTCCCCCTCATCCCCCCTCTCCTGAAGGACGCCTGACATACCTTGTCCGTGAGTAGGTCGTCCGGCAGGGAACGGTAAGGGGCACTGCTACCACCAGCAGTGCCCTGCCAGCACAACACAACCAGGCCGTATTTCTGGTCATAATACGAGGGGCAGCATTCTACTTGCGGAGCGGTGCTGGTGTTAGCAGGGCCAACTTACTTCTGTCCACTACCATGAGCACTGCCGGATTTGTGCCCTTATTGTGGCGGAAGTCAGGCAGTGCTAATAAAATGGTGGATGGATGGTATCCACTGTGACGGTCTGTTGGTGGCCATCACCGCGGCAGTAGGCAGTATTTACTGCCAATATCATAATGATGCCCTAAGAGTCTGGATGCTTAGAAAACAATGAGAATGCTGTTGTTATTTAAAAGTACCTGGTTTGCGTCAAAATTAGAGACTCACAGGCAAGTGTTGATCAGAAAACTCAGCGAAACGTTGATTCCTTAATCACAAGCAAGGCTGTACTTCATTTCCTTTTCTGGTGGGTTTGGCGATGCATAATTTTTCTCCCTTGCAAAAGAGAGATGCATCAATTTTCAGATGGGTACCTCAGATCCGGGTAGGCTTTGCTTTGATTTTTCACAACCAGCGATGTTGCAGTTGAAATCTAGTCACACCGTGTTAGGAAACTGTGCTCTGTGGGGTTTGCATTGTTATCAGCAGCCGCTGCGGGTGTTGTGTGTTGTTTCTCCAGCTGCAGTGCAGGTGGAGAGTCGATTTATCAGCCGTGTTGCTACAGTGTTTTTGTGGATTTCAGTACTTTTTCACCAGCTTCACCTTTCAAGGGCCCAGGGACTGGATGGGGTACCACTTGGGAGGGCAGGGCTCTCACCAGAGATTCCAGGTGCTGGTAGAGGAAGTGTTTGATTGCCCTGAGACTGCAACAACAGGTGTCAAGCTCAACTCAAGCCCTTGGAGATTCCAGTCTTTGTCCCCTTTCACAGGAGGAAGCAGTAACTGCAGGATAGCCCAACAACTCACAGACACAGGCAGGGGCAGCACTTTTTCTCAGCTCTTCAGCTCCTATCTTTGGCAGAGGTTCCTCTTGAATCCTTGAATAAATCTGATTTTCAGGGGGTTTTGGTCCAATACTTATACCCCTTTCTGTCTTTGAAGTTGGTAGACTTTAAAGGAAAATCTCTGTTGTTCAGAAGATCCTGCCTTGCCGAGGCCAGGCTCCAGGCTCACACCAGGGAGTTGGAGATTTCATTGCGACTGCCTACTCCTCCCTCCATTCTATCTCAGATGGCCCATCAGGTTATTCATGCTACTCCCCAGCTCCCTTTGTCTCACTGTCTAGAGGGAATTCACACGAGCCCAACTGTCAGTTTGTCCCAGACAGGGAATTCACAAACAGGCAGAGTCACAGAATTGTTTAAGCAAGAAAATGGCAACTTTCTAAAAGTGTCATTTTCAAAATCACAATTTAAAAAACAACTTTACCCAAAGATATATTTGTAAATTGTGAGTTCAGAGACACCAAACTCCATATTTATATCTTCCCCCGAAGGGTATCTCCACTTATTTATGGGAAGCCCCCGTGTTAACCTATGAGTCAGATAGACTTTGCAACAGTGAAAGCTGAGTTTAGCAGTATTTCACTGTTAGGACATGTAAAATACACCTATTAGTTTCCCACTTTTAACGTACATTACACCTGGCCCATGGGGCTAACTAGGGCCTACCTTCGGGGTGCCTTACATGTAGAAAAAGGGAAGTTTTAGGCCTAACAAGTGGTCACACTTGCCGAGTTGAATTGGCAGTGCAAGACTACACACACAGACACTGCAGTGGCAGGTCTTAGCCATGTTTACAGGGCTGCTCATGTGTTGGACTTCAGAGATTCCAATTCTTAAATTAAATGCAACAAAAATGGAAGTGTAAAACAAACTAACAATATTCAAGCATATTTACATTTCAGCTACATTCATTAAAGATAAAAATGGGAAATTACATTTCAAAAATAGTTTTACCAAAACATTTACAAAAATAAAAACATTTAAAACATTTTAAATAAATACTATTCCCTTCCATTTGGCAGAATACTATGAGGCGTAGGGCTTAGTCACAGTGCAATGTTTCACTATATGAGGAAAGACTGGCTCAAATGAAATGATTCAAGAACAAGTCCAGCAAAGGATGCATAATGAAATTATGGCCGAGAGGTTTACCATCCAGGTTGATGTGAAGTGTATGCACTGGATAGAGGTGGGTTTGGGGAGGTAGAAGGCACCAAGTTACTGGGCAGTGAAGCTTTAGTGTAGGTGAGCCTGATAGTGCTGAATTCCTATACACCTTGCTTAGGAGAAGTCATGCACACAAGAGTTTATGACGGAAGGTCAGCATGCAAAAGGCTTTTTATGTGTTCCAGGATCAATCAGGAGCTTTAGAGCTTTCAGTTCTGTTAATTTTATGATAAAACTAATTATGGTGCAAGGATACCTGCATTTGTGCGATGCAATACCCAGTGCATCAGCATAAGAACAGAGCAGAAATGCACAGTTTCGTTGTAAAGATAGAGAGTTTCTGCTTCCACCCTTTCACTCAACACACCACACTGAGTTCCTTTACTGTGCTGTGTTGCATGAATAAATATTAGATTTGCACCTGCATATACATATACACATGCATGCAACAATATAAAAATCTTATATCATGATTAGATATGACTCCAGGTTAATAGAAGATAGCAGTACAGAAGCATATTAGTGTAGTAGAAATCATAAAATGTCATCTATACAAAAAACAAGGGGCAAAAGGTGGAGATGCGCTGTACTAATAGGGAGGGAAGGGAGTTATACATGTCATTAAGTTACAGGATCCCATTACATTCCTCTGTGATTTTCCAGTCATAAGTGAATTAATGACATTAAAAAATCAATGTATTCCAGCCTAGTAACTAATGAGTCCAGTTTACATTCCTATGAAGGTTTTCCCACAATGTAAATCACTTGCCAATGAATTTCATTTTCACTGGTGTTAGCAGAAGTCAAATGGTCCACTTGGGGGGGGGGGGCTTTAGAAATCTGCATCTAATTTTATTGCTTTTTTAGCTTTTGCTTTCTGGGATCTCAGGCCAGTATAGAGCAGATTGCATGGGCATTCAATGAATTATACCAGGGATGTGCAGTTGCAGCTGGAGAAAAATACTGAAGATCATGCCTTGTATGTTGGTGATGGAACCCATTGGTGTTGGAGCTGAAATTACAGGCCACACACTTATGATGACTACTGAACTATGACATATCCCATATGGAGGTAATAGTGTTATAAAACAACCTCAAAGGGCAATAACATTGTTATACACATCTACCTTGGTGAGGGTCACACTGTCACTCTCTACAGTCACCAAGGAAATTCCTACCATCAACAGGCTAAAACAACGATGAGTTCTGCCGCCGCTTCCATTCAACCTCTATACGGCGGATATGCCCCAGGCACTAAAACAAGCCAACCTGATACCACAAAAAATTGGCAATCAAAAGATCAGCTTGCTCCAATACGCAGATGACATCATCTCCTGCTGGACCACTCCAAAGTCGGCTTACAAAAAGTGCTAATAGCACTGCACAGTTACAAATAAGATACAGAGCAAATAAAATGAAGGCAAATGCTACTTAATCTAAAGTAGTAATTTTCGGCTGGTCACTTAAGTACCAGCACTCTCGCTGGAAACAGGAGCCACTTATCGTCAGGAACACAAAGGTGTACAACTATCTGGGAGTTTGCTTCTCAGCCAATGGCATGCCCAAAGCCCACCTTCAACATCTGAAGGCAAAGGCCGATCATATAACATCTAAAATATGCCAACTCAACAATTCAATAGAAAGCCCTTCTGCAAAATGAATCCTTCAAACTATCAATGCCACTTTCCTCCCGGCAATGAACCATGGTCACAAAGCATTTCCCTGGGCAACACCCCACACTTATAGAAAAGCTCCAGGTCAAAATCTACACAAGAGTTTACAAACTGCTAAAATATATAAGGAGTCAACGAATATGCCAGGAATTTGGTTTGAAGGGCCAGCATTGGGCCCTGATGAGGGCCCTCCTGTAATACAACGCAGGATAGTCATGGCCCGACCCAACACTCTGAAGTCAGTCCTCCGCTACATTTTCAATAAAAATACGAACCCCTGGTCACAATATTTAACTGCAGCTTTTAACAATCTCTAAATTGATCAAGCAGAACTGATCAGCCTGGCCCAATCAAACATTGCAATCAAACCTGTGATTAAAAGACAGATAAAAACGCTTTCCCGGGCATTTGTTCTTGAAAAAACAAACAAGACTCTCATACAAGAAGCTTTAGTTGTGTCTTATAAATACACCACACAGCTCTTGGAACCACAGCCATATTTCACTCACCTCATTAGGAAAACCTGCGTGACAAAAATTGCTTTTGTGAGATTGCTCGACAAAAGAGCTAAACCCAACATGGAGCTCCCTTACCATCATCAGGGGTTGCACGCTATGTGCATATAAATCTGAAAACTTTATCCACCTTTTGTGCTGCTGTCTGGCCCTAATGAACGCACGTCGCTCCCTCCTAAGACCTCTCTTTCTTCGTTATAACCTAAGAACTTGCAAGAAGGCAATTTCCCTGGTGTTTGCTTTAAAGAAACCGACTGACCTGGCTAAATTTGGGAAGTTCATCAAGCTGGTTCAAGCTGAACTGCTGGCCCACCCAAATGGCCCTTAGGTTTTGACTCTGTGTCTGTGAAAACAACATGCTTGTACTACATGGCCTTTGATGTTGCAAAATGAGAAGAAAGGGATATCTAGGGTAAAATTGCTTCAGCACAACATATTCCAATATTTCCTGATGCTTTTTATAATTTTGTTAGATAAAAAGTGGAGTTACAAGTTATTTTTTCCTTCAGTTAGCAACTTCTCTGTAATCTGTAATTGATCTTAACAGTGAAACCATGGTAATCAAAAGTCAAGTTGTGAATTGTTTAGGTGTTTACTGAATTCAGATAAAGGCCCTGATTTACAATTTGGCTTAGAGGGTTACTCTTTCACAATTGTGAAGGATATTCCGTCTGCCAAATTATGATCCCATTCGAGCCTATGGAGATACAGTGAACAGGATATTCATTGCGTTTGTGACAGAGTAACATGTCTGCCAAACTCTAAATCAGACGCAACGTGTTTTCATTTCCAAACAAAAGTCATTAAGATGTCATCAATGTATTTTTTCCAAACGTTTATGCTCTTATCAAAAGGGTTACCACAGTTTACAATACATGATGTCTCAAAAGCCTCTATGAAAAGCATGGCAAAGTTAGGTGAAAATACTTCTCCCTTGGACGTACCTTTGTATTGAGAGTAGCATTGGCCATCAAACCAAAAGCCATTTTATGCTACAGCAATTCAGAGCAAGATAATTACACAGATGGAGGTGCCTGGGAAATTCCAGGTCATTTATCTAGAAGAGACTATCAATTGTATGGCAACTTTTTGTAGGCTATGTATATACAATGATTCAGTATCAAAAGTGGCAAAAATGATTTTTTAGGGCCAAAATCTAGGAGTTCAACGAGGTTTATAATATCTGTGTTGAATTTCACATATATGTTTTTGTTTGGTATGATATCATTGAGCTTGTTGTGCTTCAAACTGTTTTTCTAGTTAGTGACTGTGTCATGCAAGCAGTGAATTTCTTTTCTTCTCTTGGGGGTCTTGCCTGAGAGGGAAAGTATGATTGGCCTGTCATCTACATAGGAGAGGATGTTGATGTAGTGTGCACAGATATCGTAGGCTAGAAGGATCATGTATGCTTTGAAGAGGTTGGGGCTGGAATGATGACACTTTGCAAATTAGTTTGCTGTCTTCAAGGAGCAAGGTGTCAAGCAGACAGGTTGTGTTCTATCCCTTACTTCCATATAAATATATATTTGAAATATGAATGCCCATATCCTTCCAACAAATAGTTCCTACTTTTTAATCCTGACTTTTCACATTGTTCTTTCTGAAATCTACAGTCTATTTGATACATATTGACACTTTTATTTTCCCATTGTCTGTTTCTTTCTTTACTGTATTAAATAATGATATCAGTACCCCAGATCCTTAAACACAAGAAGGTCTTGAAATAGCTCCACACTGCTAGTAAGATAGCCCAAAATAATCTTAGGAAGACCTTCATTCTCCTATGATAGAGTCAGATTGTGGGTGTTTTGGAAGCCCTCAACCTTTCTTGCACCTCTACTTTAAAAGTAATGCCAGATATTAGAATTTAGAAAAATAAACATAAAACCATTGATAGAAAATGTGAACAACACCAAGTGGTACAAAATAACACAATGGAAGCATATTTAGAACAGTAAACCTTGGGTAGCTCAGTATTATATTTGTGATTTTCACTTTTAATAAAATGCCAGTTGTATACAAAGAATACATATTCTTGTGTTCATGTAGTTAAATGTCTTCTTATATTTAAAATGATATGAGCAAAATACATTGAAAGGCTAAAATAATTGCCAACTTTTTATTTCAAAATATATCTTGTCAAAGGGTAACTTGTTGCAACATTGAAATAAGTTTTTCATGTTTTAACATATTAATGCTGTATTTATTATATGAAATTTGGCAATTATTTGTTAAAAAGCATTCTGCTAAAACATTTGAAACAACATTGAACTCAGAAAAACACATCACACACTGTTTGTGGTTCATATATCAGTGTATATAATATGTCAAATAGTATTACAACAGTAGTTTAAAAAAAGAATGTTCTCTTTCAATTTTAAATTGGTTTGACAAATTTGAAATTATGCAGTCTTCCTTCCACATCAGAATTCATGTTGTTCTCCTGGTCTTTCTGAGAGCATTTTTAAACTCTGCATTTTTCAAACTGTATATAATGGGGTTACACTGTGGAGTAACAGCAACATATGACAAAGACATTATCTTGTTGTCTTTAATTGAATATGTGGATGTCGGCCGCACGTACGTTGAACAGAGCGATGCATAAAACAAAACAACCACAGTGATGTGAGAAGCACACGTGGAAACAGCTTTATCCTTCCCACTCTTCGACTTGATTTTCAAAATTGACAATGTAATTTTTGTATAAGATATAGGTGGTCATTCTGACCCTGGCGGTCTTTGACCGCCAGGGCGGAGGACCGCGGGAGCACCGCCGACAGGCCGGCGGTGCTCCAATGGGGATTCCGACCGCGGCGGTAAAGCCGCGGTCGGACCGGCACCACTGGCGGGGTCCCGCCAGTGTACCGCGGCCCCATTGAATCCTCCGCGGCGGCGCAGCTTGCTGCACCGCCGCGGGGATTCCGACCCCCCCTACCGCCATCCAGATCCCGGCGGTCGGACCGCCGAGATCCGGATGGCGGTAGGGGGGGGTCGCGGGGCCCCTGGGGGCCCCTGCAGTGCCCATGCCACTGGCATGGGCATTGCAGGGGCCCCCGTAAGAGGGCCCCTAAATGTATTTCACTGTCTGCTGCGCAGACAGTGAAATACGCGACGGGTGCAACTGCACCCGTCGCACAGCTTCCACTCCGCCGGCTCGATTCCGAGCCGGCTTCATCGTGGAAGCCTCTTTCCCGCTGGGCTGGCTGGCGGTCTGAAGGCGACCGCCCGCCAGCCCAGCGGGAAAGTCAGAATTACCGCCGCGGTCTTTCGACCGCGGAACGGTAACCTGACGGCGGGACTTTGGCGGTCGGCCTCCGCCGCCCGCCAAGGTCAGAATGAGGGCCATAATGATTAAAGTGAATGACACCATTGCTATTACTACTCCGTTGATGTAAATTAGTATCTCATTGCTGAAAGTGTCACTGCAAGAAATCTTCAACAGGGCAGTCATATCACAGAAGAAGTGATTAATTGTGTGGGAATCACAGAAAGAGAGCTTGGACAAAAGCACAATATGTGGAATTGAATTTATAAGACCAACTACCCAGCTTCCAGCAACCAGCCACATGCACACAGCCTTGTTCATGATAGCTGGGTAATGAAGGGGATTGCAGATAGCAACATATCGATCATAAGCCATAACCGTGAGGAGAAGGAACTCAACAGTTGCCATGCCCAGGAAAAAAAACAGCTGTAGCAAGCAATTCATAAGAGACACCTGTAGACTCTCAAGAAAGAAGTGAGCAAGGAGTTGTGGAAAAAGGACTGAAACATACCAGATGTCGAGAAAGGACAAATGTGTGAGGAAGTAGTACATAGGTGTGTGAAGATTTGAGTTTGAATAAACTGTAACCAAGATCAGTAGATTTCCTACTAGAGTTAAGAGATACACCATTAAAAATGCAACAAAAAGTGGAATCTGCAAATGTGGAACATCTGAAAATCCGACAATTAAAAAATATTCAGTGGAGCTTAGATTTTCTTTATTCATTTATTCAGCAAGGCAGAAATGCTAGAAACTGAAGTTACTCTGTAAGTAAAATAAATACACACTTGAAGTTAAATGATTTGTTGGCAGGAAACTGAGTTGCTGAGTAATGTCTGTATTGATTTGTGCATAAATGGGTGGCACCTTCACCAGCTCCTATGGTGAAAAGTCATTTGAAGCAGCCCATCTACAAAGGGCTACCAGCAATGATGTATTGCAACGTCTTCAGGGCATGGCAGACCTTTTAGAGACAATCAACAATGCAAAAAGAAAACCCCTCATTGATTAGGCCATTGTTTTCTTTTATTATTTTTTAAAGAAACAAATGTCTACATTGAATACAAAAACTGAGTGTAAAGAGGAAAATGCCAAAAGAGCAGTTTTGCTGAACGTGCATCCTCAGGTATTTTATAGGCATCCTTGTCAAAACAATTCTGGCAAAAGTAAGAACTATCAGAGTGGTACCTGTTCAACTGAGCATACGTCTTTCAGTGACAGAGATGATATTGTTGACAATTCTTCAAGTTAAAGTTTTAAAAATGTTAAAAGTTGTACATGTTCGGATGCCAGTAAAGTCGCAAACCCCTTGGAAATTTTTACAAGTCTATAACATTTGATTTCTTTTAGAAACTTATACATTTTTAATCTCAACTGTGACTTACCTCTTTAAGCATTTTGGATTGTATCTATGCTGCTCTTAATGCCACTTAAAAACAGCTTCCAATGTATTATCTACGATCATTGTAACTGTTTAGAAAGATAACATTGTTTTCCCCACTTATCCCATGGTCACCCCTTTACCATGTACTAGTCTTAGATATTTGTCTTCCCTTCTGACATTCTTCTCCAGTCATCAGTTCCTGAGTTTTGGAAACAAACCTAGGTGTTACCTCTTTTGAACAATCACACAGCAGGCCCTACTGGCCTTTGTACTTGTACATTTTCTCTTATCCCTGTTAGCCGAATTCATAGAGAAAGCCACAAGTAAATAGATTTCATACTACTACAAATCAGTTTCTTCTTCACACATTGCAGTTGGGCTTCTGAGCATGTTACAATACTGTAACTACTCTGTTTGCTGCTACTGATGATGACAGGATGATGTCGGAAAAGTGTGGTTCGTTGCACTTATTCTCTCTGAACCCCTGGCAGGTTTCTATAATGTGTCTCATTTCAACCTTCTATCATGTCTTGTCAATGCTGTCATATGCCAAGCACTTAAATGCCTCTGTTCCTTTTTATTATCTAGAACCCAAGCTTTGTATCTGCTTGCTTTTCTTTCTTTTAACTGAACTATTATCTCTCTATTACCTATTATTACTATATATATATAGTTATATTATAAGTTGTAATAATAATCATAATAATTATATTTCCCTTCTGACAGAGTTATTTTACTCTTTTGGGTTCAACTTGTAAGCAGACAATACTCAATTTATGATACTCATATTGTGCAAAGTCACCACAAGTACATCACCGCCCACAAATGAATCCAATCCAGTTAACTTCATACTCTTCAGAAAGGCAAACCAAATCTACTATGATTCATCAGAAGAACCCTGAAATACCACATTTTCTTCCCTTCTATATTGTAATATCCATGGTTTATATCCTTATGTTAACCCCTTCGCTGCCAGGCCTTTTCCCCCTCCTGTGCCGGGCCTTTTTTTGCCTATTTGGGGCAGTTCGCGCTTAGGCCCTCATAACTTTTTGTCCACATAAGCTAACCAAGCCAAATTTGCGTCCTTTTTTTCCAACATCCTAGGGATTCTAGAGGTACCCAGACTTTGTGGGTTCCCTTGAAGGAGGCCAAGAAATTGGCCAAAATACAGTGAAAATTTCGTTTTTTTCAAAAAAATGGGAAAAAGTGGCTGCAGAAGAAGGCTTGTGGTTTTTCCCCTGAAAATGGCATCAACAAAGGGTTTGCGGTGCTAAACTCAGCAGCTTCCCAGCTTTCAGGAACAGGCAGACTTGAATCAGAAAACCCAATTTTTCAACACAATTTTGGCATTTTACTGGGGCATACCCCATTTGTGCAATTTTTTGTGCTTTCAGCCTCCTTCCAGTCAGTGACAGGAATGGTCATGAAACCAATGCTGGATCCCAGAAACCTAAACATTTCTGAAAAGTAGACAAAATTCTGAATTCAGCAAGGGGTCATTTGTGTAGATCCTACAAGGGTTTCCTACAGAAAATAACAGCTGAAAAAGAAAAATATTGAAATGAAGGTGAAAAAACCATCAATTTTTCTCTACGTTTTACTCTGTAACTTTTCCCTGCAATGTCAGATTATCGAAAGCAATATACCGTTATGTCTGCTGGACTCCTCTGGTTGCGGGGATATATAGGGCTTGTAGGTTCATCAAGAACCCGAGGAACCCAGAGCCAATAAATGAGCTGCACCCTGCAGTGCGTTTTCATTCTATACCGGGTATACAGCAATTCATTTGCTGAAATATAAGGAGTAAAAAATTGCTATCAAGAAAACCTTTGCATTTCCAAAAAGGGCACAAGATAAGGTGTTGAGGAGCAGTGGTTATTTGCACATCTCTGAATTCCGGGGTGACCATAGTAGCACGTGAATTACAGGGAATTTCTCAAATAGATGTCTTTTTTACACACACTCCTATATTTGGAAGGAAAAAATGTAGAGAAAGACAAGGGGCAATAGTACTTGTTTTGCTAATCTATGTTCCCCCAAGTCTCCCGATAAAAATGGTACCTCACTTGTGTGGGTAGGCCTAGCACCCGCGACAGGATATGCCCCAAAACACAACATGGACACATCACAGAAAACAGAGCTGTTTTTAGCAAAGTAACTACCTGTAGATTTTGGCCTCTAGCTCAGCCGCCACCTAGGGAAACCTACCAAACCTGTGCATTTCTGAAAACTAGAGACCTAGGGGAATCCAAGGAGGGGTGACTTGTGTGGCTCGGACCAGGTTCTGTTACCCAGAATCCTTTGCAAACCTCAAAATTTGGCTAAAAAAACACATGTTCCTCACATTTCTGTGGCAGAAAGTTCTGGAATCTGAGAGGAGCCACAAATTTCCTTCCACCCAGCGTTCCCCCACGTCTCCCGATAAAAATGATACCTCACTTGTGTGGGTAGGCCTAGCACCCGCGACAGGATATGCCCCAAAACACAACGTGGACACATCACAGAAAACAGAGCTGTTTTTAGCAAAGTGACTACCTGTAGATTTTGGCCTCTAGCTCAGCCGCCACCTAGGGAAACCTACCAAACCTGTGCATTTCTGAAAACTAGAGACCTAGGGGAATCCAAGGAGGGGTGACTTGTGTGGCTCGGACCAGGTTCTGTTACCCAGAATCCTTTGCAAACCTCAAAATTTGGCTAAAAAAACACATGTTCCTCACATTTCTGTGGCAGAAAGTTCTGGAATCTGAGAGGAGCCACAAATTTCCTTCCACCCAGCGTTCCCCCACGTCTCCCGATAAAAATGATACCTCACTTGTGTGGGTAGGCCTAGCGCCCGCGACAGGATATACCCCAAAACACAACGTGGACATATCACAGAAAACAGAGCTGTTTTTAGCAAAGTGACTACCTGTAGATTTTGGCCTCTAGCTCAGCCGCCACCTAGGGAAACCTACCAAACCTGTGCATTTCTGAAAACTAGAGACCTAGGGGAATCCAAGGAGGGGTGACTTGTGGGGCTCGGACCAGGTTCTGTTACCCAGAATCCTTTGCAAACCTCAAAATTTCGCTAAAAAAACACATGTTCCTCACATTTCTGTGGCAGAAAGTTCTGGAATCTGAGAGGAGCCACAAATTATCTTCCACCCAGCGTTCCCCCACGTCTCCCGATAAAAATGATACCTCACTTGTGTGGGTAGGCCTAGCGCCCGCGACAGGATATGCCCCAAAACACAACGTGGACATATCACAGAAAACAGAGCTGTTTTTAGCAAAGTGACTACCTGTAGATTTTGGCCTCTAGCTCAGCCGCCACCTAGGGAAACCTACCAAACCTATGCATTTCTGAAAACTAGAGACCTAGGGGAATCCAAGGAGGGGTGACTTGCGGGGCTCGGACCAGGTTCTGTTACCCAGAATCCTTTGCAAACCTCAAAATTTGGCTAAAAAAACACATGTTCCTCACATTTCTGTGGCAGAAAGTTCTGGAATCTGAGAGGAGCCACAAATTTCCTTCCACCCAGCGTTCCCCCACGTCTCCCGATAAAAATGATACCTCACTTGTGTGGGTAGGCCTAGCGCCCGCGACAGGATATACCCCAAAACACAACGTGGACATATCACAGAAAACAGAGCTGTTTTTAGCAAAGTGACTACCTGTAGATTTTGGCCTCTAGCTCAGCCGCCACCTAGGGAAACCTACCAAACCTGTGCATTTCTGAAAACTAGAGACCTAGGGGAATCCAAGGAGGGGTGACTTGCGGGGCTCGGACCAGGTTCTGTTACCCAGAATCCTTTGCAAACCTCAAAATTTCGCTAAAAAAACACATGTTCCTCACATTTCTGTGGCAGAAAGTTCTGGAATCTGAGAGGAGCCACAAATTATCTTCCACCCAGCGTTCCCCCACGTCTCCCGATAAAAATGATACCTCACTTGTGTGGGTAGGCCTAGCGCCCGCGACAGGATATGCCCCAAAACACAACGTGGACATATCACAGAAAACAGAGCTGTTTTTAGCAAAGTGACTACCTGTAGATTTTGGCCTCTAGCTCAGCCGCCACCTAGGGAAACCTACCAAACCTGTGCATTTCTGAAAACTAGAGACCTAGGGGAATCCAAGGAGGGGTGACTTGCGGGGCTCGGACCAGGTTCTGTTACCCAGAATCCTTTGCAAACCTCAAAATTTCGCTAAAAAAACACATGTTCCTCACATTTCTGTGGCAGAAAGTTCTGGAATCTGAGAGGAGCCACAAATTTCCTTCCACCCAGCGTTACCCCACGTCTCCCGATAAAAATGATACCTCACTTGTGTGGGTAGGCCTAGCGCCCGCGACAGGATATGCCCCAAAACACAACGTGGACATATCACAGAAAACAGAGCTGTTTTTCGCAAAGTGACTACCTGTAGATTTTGGCCTCTAGCTCAGCCGCCACCTAGGGAAACCTACCAAACCTGTGCATTTCTGAAAACTAGAGACCTAGGGGAATCCAAGGAGGGGTGACTTGCGGGGCTCGGACCAGGTTCTGTTACCCAGAATCCTTTGCAAACCTCAAAATTTGGCTAAAAAAACACATGTTCCACACATTTCTGTGGCAGAAAGTTCTGGAATCTGAGAGGAGCCACAAATTTCCTTCCACCCAGCGTTCCCCCATGTCTCCCGATAAAAATGATACCTCACTTGTGTGGGTAGGCCTAGCGCCCGCGACAGGATATGCCCCAAAACACAACGTGGACATATCACAGAAAACAGAGCTGTTTTTAGCAAAGTGACTACCTGTAGATTTTGGCCTCTAGCTCAGCCGCCACCTAGGGAAACCTACCAAACCTGTGCATTTCTGAAAACTAGAGACCTAGGGGAATCCAAGGAGGGGTGACTTGCGGGGCTCGGACCAGGTTCTGTTACCCAGAATCCTTTGCAAATCTCAAAATTTGGCTAAAAAAACACATGTTCCTCACATTTCTGTGGCAGAAAGTTCTGGAATCTGAGAGGAGCCACAAATTTCCTTCCACCCAGCGTTCCCCCACATCTCCCGATAAAAATGATACCTCACTTGTGTGGGTAGGCCTAGCGCCCGCGACAGGATATGCCCCAAAACACAACGTGGACATATCACAGAAAACAGAGCTGTTTTTAGCAAAGTGACTACCTGTAGATTTTGGCCTCTAGCTCAGCCGCCACCTAGGGAAACCTACCAAACCTGTGCATTTCTGAAAACTAGAGACCTAGGGGAATCCAAGGAGGGGTGACTTGCGGGGCTCGGACCAGGTTCTGTTACCCAGAATCCTTTGCAAACCTCAAAATTTGGCTAAAAAAACACATGTTCCTCACATTTCTGTGGCAGAAAGTTCTGGAATCTGAGAGGAGCCACAAATTTCCTTCCACCCAGCGTTCCCCCACGTCTCCCGATAAAAATGATACCTCACTTGTGTGGGTAGGCCTAGCGCCCGCGACAAGATATGCCCCAAAACACAACGTGGACATATCACAGAAAACAGAGCTGTTTTTAGCAAAGTGACTACCTGTAGATTTTGGCCTCTAGCTCAGCCGGCACCTAGGGAAACCTACCAAACCTGTACATTTCTGAAAACTAGAGACCTAGGGGAATCCAAGGAGGGGTGACTTGTGTGGCTCGGACCAGGTTCTGTTACCCAGAATCCTTTGCAAACCTCAAAATTTGGCTAAAAAAACACATGTCCCTCACATTTCTGTGGCAGAAAGTTCTGGAATCTGAGAGGAGCTACAAATTTCCTTCCACCCAGCGTTCCCCCAAGTCTCCCGATAAAAATGATACCTCACTTGCGTGGGTAGGCCTAGCGCCGGCGACAGGAAACACCCCAAAGCGCAACGTGGACACATCCTAAATTTTGGAAAAAAACAGAGGTGTTTTTTGCAAAGTGCCTACCTGTAGATTTTGGCCTCTAGCTCGGCTGGCACCTAGGGAAACCTACCAAACCTGTGCATTTCTGAAAACTAGAGACCTAGGGGAATCCAAGGAGGGGTGACTTGCGGGGCTCGGACCAGGTTCTGTTACCCAGAATCCTTTGCAAACCTCAAAATTTCGCTAAAAAAACACATGTTCCTCACATTTCTGTGGCAGAAAGTTCTGGAATCTGAGAGGAGCCACAAATTTCCTTCCACCCAGCGTTCCCCCACGTCTCCCGATAAAAATGATACCTCACTTGTGTGGGTAGGCCTAGCGCCCGCGACAGGATATGCCCCAAAACACAACGTGGACATATCACAGAAAACAGAGCTGTTTTTCGCAAAGTGACTACCTGTAGATTTTGGCCTCTAGCTCAGCCGCCACCTAGGGAAACCTACCAAACCTGTGCATTTCTGAAAACTAGAGACCTAGGGGAATCCAAGGAGGGGTGACTTGCGGGGCTCGGACCAGGTTCTGTTACCCAGAATCCTTTGCAAACCTCAAAATTTGGCTAAAAAAACACATGTTCCTCACATTTCTGTGGCAGAAAGTTCTGGAATCTGAGAGGAGCCACAAATTTCCTTCCACCCAGCGTTCCCCCACGTCTCCCGATAAAAATGATACCTCACTTGTGTGGGTAGGCCTAGCGCCCGCGACAGGATATACCCCAAAACACAACGTGGACATATCACAGAAAACAGAGCTGTTTTTAGCAAAGTGACTACCTGTAGATTTTGGCCTCTAGCTCAGCCGCCACCTAGGGAAACCTACCAAACCTGTGCATTTCTGAAAACTAGAGACCTAGGGGAATCCAAGGAGGGGTGACTTGCGGGGCTCGGACCAGGTTCTGTTACCCAGAATCCTTTGCAAACCTCAAAATTTCGCTAAAAAAACACATGTTCCTCACATTTCTGTGGCAGAAAGTTCTGGAATCTGAGAGGAGCCACAAATTATCTTCCACCCAGCGTTCCCCCACGTCTCCCGATAAAAATGATACCTCACTTGTGTGGGTAGGCCTAGCGCCCGCGACAGGATATGCCCCAAAACACAACGTGGACATATCACAGAAAACAGAGCTGTTTTTAGCAAAGTGACTACCTGTAGATTTTGGCCTCTAGCTCAGCCGCCACCTAGGGAAACCTACCAAACCTATGCATTTCTGAAAACTAGAGACCTAGGGGAATCCAAGGAGGGGTGACTTGCGGGGCTCGGACCAGGTTCTGTTACCCAGAATCCTTTGCAAACCTCAAAATTTGGCTAAAAAAACACATGTTCCTCACATTTCTGTGGCAGAAAGTTCTGGAATCTGAGAGGAGCCACAAATTTCCTTCCACCCAGCGTTCCCCCACGTCTCCCGATAAAAATGATACCTCACTTGTGTGGGTAGGCCTAGCGCCCGCGACAGGATATACCCCAAAACACAACGTGGACATATCACAGAAAACAGAGCTGTTTTTAGCAAAGTGACTACCTGTAGATTTTGGCCTCTAGCTCAGCCGCCACCTAGGGAAACCTACCAAACCTGTGCATTTCTGAAAACTAGAGACCTAGGGGAATCCAAGGAGGGGTGACTTGCGGGGCTCGGACCAGGTTCTGTTACCCAGAATCCTTTGCAAACCTCAAAATTTCGCTAAAAAAACACATGTTCCTCACATTTCTGTGGCAGAAAGTTCTGGAATCTGAGAGGAGCCACAAATTATCTTCCACCCAGCGTTCCCCCACGTCTCCCGATAAAAATGATACCTCACTTGTGTGGGTAGGCCTAGCGCCCGCGACAGGATATGCCCCAAAACACAACGTGGACATATCACAGAAAACAGAGCTGTTTTTAGCAAAGTGACTACCTGTAGATTTTGGCCTCTAGCTCAGCCGCCACCTAGGGAAACCTACCAAACCTGTGCATTTCTGAAAACTAGAGACCTAGGGGAATCCAAGGAGGGGTGACTTGCGGGGCTCGGACCAGGTTCTGTTACCCAGAATCCTTTGCAAACCTCAAAATTTCGCTAAAAAAACACATGTTCCTCACATTTCTGTGGCAGAAAGTTCTGGAATCTGAGAGGAGCCACAAATTTCCTTCCACCCAGCGTTACCCCACGTCTCCCGATAAAAATGATACCTCACTTGTGTGGGTAGGCCTAGCGCCCGCGACAGGATATGCCCCAAAACACAACGTGGACATATCACAGAAAACAGAGCTGTTTTTCGCAAAGTGACTACCTGTAGATTTTGGCCTCTAGCTCAGCCGCCACCTAGGGAAACCTACCAAACCTGTGCATTTCTGAAAACTAGAGACCTAGGGGAATCCAAGGAGGGGTGACTTGCGGGGCTCGGACCAGGTTCTGTTACCCAGAATCCTTTGCAAACCTCAAAATTTGGCTAAAAAAACACATGTTCCACACATTTCTGTGGCAGAAAGTTCTGGAATCTGAGAGGAGCCACAAATTTCCTTCCACCCAGCGTTCCCCCATGTCTCCCGATAAAAATGATACCTCACTTGTGTGGGTAGGCCTAGCGCCCGCGACAGGATATGCCCCAAAACACAACGTGGACATATCACAGAAAACAGAGCTGTTTTTAGCAAAGTGACTACCTGTAGATTTTGGCCTCTAGCTCAGCCGCCACCTAGGGAAACCTACCAAACCTGTGCATTTCTGAAAACTAGAGACCTAGGGGAATCCAAGGAGGGGTGACTTGCGGGGCTCGGACCAGGTTCTGTTACCCAGAATCCTTTGCAAATCTCAAAATTTGGCTAAAAAAACACATGTTCCTCACATTTCTGTGGCAGAAAGTTCTGGAATCTGAGAGGAGCCACAAATTTCCTTCCACCCAGCGTTCCCCCACATCTCCCGATAAAAATGATACCTCACTTGTGTGGGTAGGCCTAGCGCCCGCGACAGGATATGCCCCAAAACACAACGTGGACATATCACAGAAAACAGAGCTGTTTTTAGCAAAGTGACTACCTGTAGATTTTGGCCTCTAGCTCAGCCGCCACCTAGGGAAACCTACCAAACCTGTGCATTTCTGAAAACTAGAGACCTAGGGGAATCCAAGGAGGGGTGACTTGCGGGGCTCGGACCAGGTTCTGTTACCCAGAATCCTTTGCAAACCTCAAAATTTGGCTAAAAAAACACATGTTCCTCACATTTCTGTGGCAGAAAGTTCTGGAATCTGAGAGGAGCCACAAATTTCCTTCCACCCAGCATTCCCCCACGTCTCCCGATAAAAATGATACCTCACTTGTGTGGGTAGGCCTAGCGCCCGCGACAGGATATGCCCCAAAACACAACGTGGACATATCACAGAAAACAGAGCTGTTTTTAGCAAAGTGACTACCTGTAGATTTTGGCCTCTAGCTCAGCCGGCACCTAGGGAAACCTACCAAACCTGTACATTTCTGAAAACTAGAGACCTAGGGGAATCCAAGGAGGGGTGACTTGTGTGGCTCGGACCAGGTTCTGTTACCCAGAATCCTTTGCAAACCTCAAAATTTGGCTAAAAAAACACATGTCCCTCACATTTCTGTGGCAGAAAGTTCTGGAATCTGAGAGGAGCTACAAATTTCCTTCCACCCAGCGTTCCCCCAAGTCTCCCGATAAAAATGATACCTCACTTGCGTGGGTAGGCCTAGCGCCGGCGACAGGAAACACCCCAAAGCGCAACGTGGACACATCCTAAATTTTGGAAAAAAACAGAGGTGTTTTTTGCAAAGTGCCTACCTGTAGATTTTGGCCTCTAGCTCGGCTGGCACCTAGGGAAACCTACCAAACCTGTGCATTTCTGAAAACTAGAGACCTAGGGGAATCCAAGGAGGGGTGACTTGCGGGGCTCGGACCAGGTTCTGTTACCCAGAATCCTTTGCAAACCTCAAAATTTCGCTAAAAAAACACATGTTCCTCACATTTCTGTGGCAGAAAGTTCTGGAATCTGAGAGGAGCCACAAATTTCCTTCCACCCAGCGTACCCCCACGTCTCCCGATAAAAATGATACCTCACTTGTGTGGGTAGGCCTAGCGCCCGCGACAGGATATGCCCCAAAACACAACGTGGACATATCACAGAAAACAGAGCTGTTTTTCGCAAAGTGACTACCTGTAGATTTTGGCCTCTAGCTCAGCCGCCACCTAGGGAAACCTACCAAACCTGTGCATTTCTGAAAACTAGAGACCTAGGGGAATCCAAGGAGGGGTGACTTGCGGGGCTCGGACCAGGTTCTGTTACCCAGAATCCTTTGCAAACCTCAAAATTTGGCTAAAAAAACACATGTTCCACACATTTCTGTGGCAGAAAGTTCTGGAATCTGAGAGGAGCCACAAATTTCCTTCCACCCAGCGTTCCCCCATGTCTCCCGATAAAAATGATACCTCACTTGTGTGGGTAGGCCTAGCGCCCGCGACAGGATATGCCCCAAAACACAACGTGGACATATCACAGAAAACAGAGCTGTTTTTAGCAAAGTGACTACCTGTAGATTTTGGCCTCTAGCTCAGCCGCCACCTAGGGAAACCTACCAAACCTGTGCATTTCTGAAAACTAGAGACCTAGGGGAATCCAAGGAGGGGTGACTTGCGGGGCTCGGACCAGGTTCTGTTACCCAGAATCCTTTGCAAATCTCAAAATTTGGCTAAAAAAACACATGTTCCTCACATTTCTGTGGCAGAAAGTTCTGGAATCTGAGAGGAGCCACAAATTTCCTTCCACCCAGCGTTCCCCCACATCTCCCGATAAAAATGATACCTCACTTGTGTGGGTAGGCCTAGCGCCCGCGACAGGATATGCCCCAAAACACAACGTGGACATATCACAGAAAACAGAGCTGTTTTTAGCAAAGTGACTACCTGTAGATTTTGGCCTCTAGCTCAGCCGCCACCTAGGGAAACCTACCAAACCTGTGCATTTCTGAAAACTAGAGACCTAGGGGAATCCAAGGAGGGGTGACTTGCGGGGCTCGGACCAGGTTCTGTTACCCAGAATCCTTTGCAAACCTCAAAATTTGGCTAAAAAAACACATGTTCCTCACATTTCTGTGGCAGAAAGTTCTGGAATCTGAGAGGAGCCACAAATTTCCTTCCACCCAGCGTTCCCCCACGTCTCCCGATAAAAATGATACCTCACTTGTGTGGGTAGGCCTAGCGCCCGCGACAGGATATGCCCCAAAACACAACGTGGACATATCACAGAAAACAGAGCTGTTTTTAGCAAAGTGACTACCTGTAGATTTTGGCCTCTAGCTCAGCCGCCACCTAGGGAAACCTACCAAACCTGTGCATTTCTGAAAACTAGAGACCTAGGGGAATCCAAGGAGGGGTGACTTGCGGGGCTCGGACCAGGTTCTGTTACCCAGAATCCTTTGCAAACCTCAAAATTTGGCTAAAAAAACACATGTTCCTCACATTTCTGTGGCAGAAAGTTCTGGAATCTGAGAGGAGCCACAAATTTCCTTCCACCCAGCGTTCCCCCATGTCTCCCGATAAAAATGATACCTCACTTGTGTGGGTAGGCCTAGCGCCCGCGACAGGATATGCCCCAAAACACAACGTGGACATATCACAGAAAACAGAGCTGTTTTTAGCAAAGTGACTACCTGTAGATTTTGGCCTCTAGCTCAGCCGCCACCTAGGGAAACCTACCAAACCTGTGCATTTCTGAAAACTAGAAACCTAGGGGAATCCAAGGAGGGGTGACATGCGGGGCTCGGACCAGGTTCTGTTACCCAGAATCCTTTGCAAATCTCAAAATTTGGCTAAAAAAACACATGTTCCTCACATTTCTGTGGCAGAAAGTTCTGGAATCTGAGAGGAGCCACAAATTTCCTTCCACCCAGCGTTCCCCCACATCTCCCGATAAAAATGATACCTCACTTGTGTGGGTAGGCCTAGCGCCCGCGACAGGATATGCCCCAAAACACAACGTGGACATATCACAGAAAACAGAGCTGTTTTTAGCAAAGTGACTACCTGTAGATTTTGGCCTCTAGCTCAGCCGCCACCTAGGGAAACCTACCAAACCTGTGCATTTCTGAAAACTAGAGACCTAGGGGAATCCAAGGAGGGGTGACTTGCGGGGCTCGGACCAGGTTCTGTTACCCAGAATCCTTTGCAAACCTCAAAATTTGGCTAAAAAAACACATGTTCCTCACATTTCTGTGGCAGAAAGTTCTGGAATCTGAGAGGAGCCACAAATTTCCTTCCACCCAGCGTTCCCCCACGTCTCCCGATAAAAATGATACCTCACTTGTGTGGGTAGGCCTAGCGCCCGCGACAGGATATGCCCCAAAACACAACGTGGACATATCACAGAAAACAGAGCTGTTTTTAGCAAAGTGACTACCTGTAGATTTTGGCCTCTAGCTCAGCCGGCACCTAGGGAAACCTACCAAACCTGTACATTTCTGAAAACTAGAGACCTAGGGGAATCCAAGGAGGGGTGACTTGTGTGGCTCGGACCAGGTTCTGTTACCCAGAATCCTTTGCAAACCTCAAAATTTGGCTAAAAAAACACATGTCCCTCACATTTCTGTGGCAGAAAGTTCTGGAATCTGAGAGGAGCTACAAATTTCCTTCCACCCAGCGTTCCCCCAAGTCTCCCGATAAAAATGATACCTCACTTGCGTGGGTAGGCCTAGCGCCGGCGACAGGAAACACCCCAAAGCGCAACGTGGACACATCCTAAATTTTGGAAAAAAACAGAGGTGTTTTTTGCAAAGTGCCTACCTGTAGATTTTGGCCTCTAGCTCGGCTGGCACCTAGGGAAACCTACCAAACCTGTGCATTTCTGAAAACTAGAGACCTAGGGGAATCCAAGGAGGGGTGACTTGCGGGGCTCGGACCAGGTTCTGTTACCCAGAATCCTTTGCAAACCTCAAAATTTCGCTAAAAAAACACATGTTCCTCACATTTCTGTGGCAGAAAGTTCTGGAATCTGAGAGGAGCCACAAATTTCCTTCCACCCAGCGTTCCCCCACGTCTCCCGATAAAAATGATACCTCACTTGTGTGGGTAGGCCTAGCGCCCGCGACAGGATATGCCCCAAAACACAACGTGGACATATCACAGAAAACAGAGCTGTTTTTCGCAAAGTGACTACCTGTAGATTTTGGCCTCTAGCTCAGCCGCCACCTAGGGAAACCTACCAAACCTGTGCATTTCTGAAAACTAGAGACCTAGGGGAATCCAAGGAGGGGTGACTTGCGGGGCTCGGACCAGGTTCTGTTACCCAGAATCCTTTGCAAACCTCAAAATTTGGCTAAAAAAACACATGTTCCTCACATTTCTGTGGCAGAAAGTTCTGGAATCTGAGAGGAGCCACAAATTTCCTTCCACCCAGCGTTCCCCCACGTCTCCCGATAAAAATGATACCTCACTTGTGTGGGTAGGCCTAGCGCCCGCGACAGGATATACCCCAAAACACAACGTGGACATATCACAGAAAACAGAGCTGTTTTTAGCAAAGTGACTACCTGTAGATTTTGGCCTCTAGCTCAGCCGCCACCTAGGGAAACCTACCAAACCTGTGCATTTCTGAAAACTAGAGACCTAGGGGAATCCAAGGAGGGGTGACTTGCGGGGCTCGGACCAGGTTCTGTTACCCAGAATCCTTTGCAAACCTCAAAATTTCGCTAAAAAAACACATGTTCCTCACATTTCTGTGGCAGAAAGTTCTGGAATCTGAGAGGAGCCACAAATTATCTTCCACCCAGCGTTCCCCCACGTCTCCCGATAAAAATGATACCTCACTTGTGTGGGTAGGCCTAGCGCCCGCGACAGGATATGCCCCAAAACACAACGTGGACATATCACAGAAAACAGAGCTGTTTTTAGCAAAGTGACTACCTGTAGATTTTGGCCTCTAGCTCAGCCGCCACCTAGGGAAACCTACCAAACCTATGCATTTCTGAAAACTAGAGACCTAGGGGAATCCAAGGAGGGGTGACTTGCGGGGCTCGGACCAGGTTCTGTTACCCAGAATCCTTTGCAAACCTCAAAATTTGGCTAAAAAAACACATGTTCCTCACATTTCTGTGGCAGAAAGTTCTGGAATCTGAGAGGAGCCACAAATTTCCTTCCACCCAGCGTTCCCCCACGTCTCCCGATAAAAATGATACCTCACTTGTGTGGGTAGGCCTAGCGCCCGCGACAGGATATACCCCAAAACACAACGTGGACATATCACAGAAAACAGAGCTGTTTTTAGCAAAGTGACTACCTGTAGATTTTGGCCTCTAGCTCAGCCGCCACCTAGGGAAACCTACCAAACCTGTGCATTTCTGAAAACTAGAGACCTAGGGGAATCCAAGGAGGGGTGACTTGCGGGGCTCGGACCAGGTTCTGTTACCCAGAATCCTTTGCAAACCTCAAAATTTCGCTAAAAAAACACATGTTCCTCACATTTCTGTGGCAGAAAGTTCTGGAATCTGAGAGGAGCCACAAATTATCTTCCACCCAGCGTTCCCCCACGTCTCCCGATAAAAATGATACCTCACTTGTGTGGGTAGGCCTAGCGCCCGCGACAGGATATGCCCCAAAACACAACGTGGACATATCACAGAAAACAGAGCTGTTTTTAGCAAAGTGACTACCTGTAGATTTTGGCCTCTAGCTCAGCCGCCACCTAGGGAAACCTACCAAACCTGTGCATTTCTGAAAACTAGAGACCTAGGGGAATCCAAGGAGGGGTGACTTGCGGGGCTCGGACCAGGTTCTGTTACCCAGAATCCTTTGCAAACCTCAAAATTTCGCTAAAAAAACACATGTTCCTCACATTTCTGTGGCAGAAAGTTCTGGAATCTGAGAGGAGCCACAAATTTCCTTCCACCCAGCGTTACCCCACGTCTCCCGATAAAAATGATACCTCACTTGTGTGGGTAGGCCTAGCGCCCGCGACAGGATATGCCCCAAAACACAACGTGGACATATCACAGAAAACAGAGCTGTTTTTCGCAAAGTGACTACCTGTAGATTTTGGCCTCTAGCTCAGCCGCCACCTAGGGAAACCTACCAAACCTGTGCATTTCTGAAAACTAGAGACCTAGGGGAATCCAAGGAGGGGTGACTTGCGGGGCTCGGACCAGGTTCTGTTACCCAGAATCCTTTGCAAACCTCAAAATTTGGCTAAAAAAACACATGTTCCACACATTTCTGTGGCAGAAAGTTCTGGAATCTGAGAGGAGCCACAAATTTCCTTCCACCCAGCGTTCCCCCATGTCTCCCGATAAAAATGATACCTCACTTGTGTGGGTAGGCCTAGCGCCCGCGACAGGATATGCCCCAAAACACAACGTGGACATATCACAGAAAACAGAGCTGTTTTTAGCAAAGTGACTACCTGTAGATTTTGGCCTCTAGCTCAGCCGCCACCTAGGGAAACCTACCAAACCTGTGCATTTCTGAAAACTAGAGACCTAGGGGAATCCAAGGAGGGGTGACTTGCGGGGCTCGGACCAGGTTCTGTTACCCAGAATCCTTTGCAAATCTCAAAATTTGGCTAAAAAAACACATGTTCCTCACATTTCTGTGGCAGAAAGTTCTGGAATCTGAGAGGAGCCACAAATTTCCTTCCACCCAGCGTTCCCCCACATCTCCCGATAAAAATGATACCTCACTTGTGTGGGTAGGCCTAGCGCCCGCGACAGGATATGCCCCAAAACACAACGTGGACATATCACAGAAAACAGAGCTGTTTTTAGCAAAGTGACTACCTGTAGATTTTGGCCTCTAGCTCAGCCGCCACCTAGGGAAACCTACCAAACCTGTGCATTTCTGAAAACTAGAGACCTAGGGGAATCCAAGGAGGGGTGACTTGCGGGGCTCGGACCAGGTTCTGTTACCCAGAATCCTTTGCAAACCTCAAAATTTGGCTAAAAAAACACATGTTCCTCACATTTCTGTGGCAGAAAGTTCTGGAATCTGAGAGGAGCCACAAATTTCCTTCCACCCAGCGTTCCCCCACGTCTCCCGATAAAAATGATACCTCACTTGTGTGGGTAGGCCTAGCGCCCGCGACAGGATATGCCCCAAAACACAACGTGGACATATCACAGAAAACAGAGCTGTTTTTAGCAAAGTGACTACCTGTAGATTTTGGCCTCTAGCTCAGCCGGCACCTAGGGAAACCTACCAAACCTGTACATTTCTGAAAACTAGAGACCTAGGGGAATCCAAGGAGGGGTGACTTGTGTGGCTCGGACCAGGTTCTGTTACCCAGAATCCTTTGCAAACCTCAAAATTTGGCTAAAAAAACACATGTCCCTCACATTTCTGTGGCAGAAAGTTCTGGAATCTGAGAGGAGCTACAAATTTCCTTCCACCCAGCGTTCCCCCAAGTCTCCCGATAAAAATGATACCTCACTTGCGTGGGTAGGCCTAGCGCCGGCGACAGGAAACACCCCAAAGCGCAACGTGGACACATCCTAAATTTTGGAAAAAAACAGAGGTGTTTTTTGCAAAGTGCCTACCTGTAGATTTTGGCCTCTAGCTCGGCTGGCACCTAGGGAAACCTACCAAACCTGTGCATTTCTGAAAACTAGAGACCTAGGGGAATCCAAGGAGGGGTGACTTGCGGGGCTCGGACCAGGTTCTGTTACCCAGAATCCTTTGCAAACCTCAAAATTTCGCTAAAAAAACACATGTTCCTCACATTTCTGTGGCAGAAAGTTCTGGAATCTGAGAGGAGCCACAAATTTCCTTCCACCCAGCGTACCCCCACGTCTCCCGATAAAAATGATACCTCACTTGTGTGGGTAGGCCTAGCGCCCGCGACAGGATATGCCCCAAAACACAACGTGGACATATCACAGAAAACAGAGCTGTTTTTCGCAAAGTGACTACCTGTAGATTTTGGCCTCTAGCTCAGCCGCCACCTAGGGAAACCTACCAAACCTGTGCATTTCTGAAAACTAGAGACCTAGGGGAATCCAAGGAGGGGTGACTTGCGGGGCTCGGACCAGGTTCTGTTACCCAGAATCCTTTGCAAACCTCAAAATTTGGCTAAAAAAACACATGTTCCACACATTTCTGTGGCAGAAAGTTCTGGAATCTGAGAGGAGCCACAAATTTCCTTCCACCCAGCGTTCCCCCATGTCTCCCGATAAAAATGATACCTCACTTGTGTGGGTAGGCCTAGCGCCCGCGACAGGATATGCCCCAAAACACAACGTGGACATATCACAGAAAACAGAGCTGTTTTTAGCAAAGTGACTACCTGTAGATTTTGGCCTCTAGCTCAGCCGCCACCTAGGGAAACCTACCAAACCTGTGCATTTCTGAAAACTAGAGACCTAGGGGAATCCAAGGAGGGGTGACTTGCGGGGCTCGGACCAGGTTCTGTTACCCAGAATCCTTTGCAAATCTCAAAATTTGGCTAAAAAAACACATGTTCCTCACATTTCTGTGGCAGAAAGTTCTGGAATCTGAGAGGAGCCACAAATTTCCTTCCACCCAGCGTTCCCCCACATCTCCCGATAAAAATGATACCTCACTTGTGTGGGTAGGCCTAGCGCCCGCGACAGGATATGCCCCAAAACACAACGTGGACATATCACAGAAAACAGAGCTGTTTTTAGCAAAGTGACTACCTGTAGATTTTGGCCTCTAGCTCAGCCGCCACCTAGGGAAACCTACCAAACCTGTGCATTTCTGAAAACTAGAGACCTAGGGGAATCCAAGGAGGGGTGACTTGCGGGGCTCGGACCAGGTTCTGTTACCCAGAATCCTTTGCAAACCTCAAAATTTGGCTAAAAAAACACATGTTCCTCACATTTCTGTGGCAGAAAGTTCTGGAATCTGAGAGGAGCCACAAATTTCCTTCCACCCAGCGTTCCCCCACGTCTCCCGATAAAAATGATACCTCACTTGTGTGGGTAGGCCTAGCGCCCGCGACAGGATATGCCCCAAAACACAACGTGGACATATCACAGAAAACAGAGCTGTTTTTAGCAAAGTGACTACCTGTAGATTTTGGCCTCTAGCTCAGCCGCCACCTAGGGAAACCTACCAAACCTGTGCATTTCTGAAAACTAGAGACCTAGGGGAATCCAAGGAGGGGTGACTTGCGGGGCTCGGACCAGGTTCTGTTACCCAGAATCCTTTGCAAACCTCAAAATTTGGCTAAAAAAACACATGTTCCTCACATTTCTGTGGCAGAAAGTTCTGGAATCTGAGAGGAGCCACAAATTTCCTTCCACCCAGCGTTCCCCCACGTCTCCCGATAAAAATGATACCTCACTTGTGTGGGTAGGCCTAGCGCCCGCGACAGGATATGCCCCAAAACACAACGTGGACATATCACAGAAAACAGAGCTGTTTTTAGCAAAGTGACTACCTGTAGATTTTGGCCTATAGCTCAGCCGCCACCTAGGGAAACCTACCAAACCTGTGCATTTCTGAAAACTAGAGACCTAGGGGAATCCAAGGAGGGGTGACTTGCGGGGCTCGGACCAGGTTCTGTTACCCAGAATCCTTTGCAAACCTCAAAATTTCGCTAAAAAAACACATGTTCCTCACATTTCTGTGGCAGAAAGTTCTGGAATCTGAGAGGAGCCACAAATTTCCTTCCACCCAGCGTTCCCCCACGTCTCCCGATAAAAATGATACCTCACTTGTGTGGGTAGGCCTAGCGCCCGCGACAGGATATGCCCCAAAACACAACGTGGACATATCACAGAAAACAGAGCTGTTTTTCGCAAAGTGACTACCTGTAGATTTTGGCCTCTAGCTCAGCCGCCACCTAGGGAAACCTACCAAACCTGTGCATTTCTGAAAACTAGAGACCTAGGGGAATCCAAGGAGGGGTGACTTGCGGGGCTCGGACCAGGTTCTGTTACCCAGAATCCTTTGCAAACCTCAAAATTTGGCTAAAAAAACACATGTTCCACACATTTCTGTGGCAGAAAGTTCTGGAATCTGAGAGGAGCCACAAATTTCCTTCCACCCAGCGTTCCCCCATGTCTCCCGATAAAAATGATACCTCACTTGTGTGGGTAGGCCTAGCGCCCGCGACAGGATATGCCCCAAAACACAACGTGGACATATCACAGAAAACAGAGCTGTTTTTAGCAAAGTGACTACCTGTAGATTTTGGCCTCTAGCTCAGCCGCCACCTAGGGAAACCTACCAAACCTGTGCATTTCTGAAAACTAGAGACCTAGGGGAATCCAAGGAGGGGTGACTTGCGGGCTCGGACCAGGTTCTGTTACCCAGAATCCTTTGCAAATCTCAAAATTTGGCTAAAAAAACACATGTTCCTCACATTTCTGTGGCAGAAAGTTCTGGAATCTGAGAGGAGCCACAAATTTCCTTCCACCCAGCGTTCCCCCACATCTCCCGATAAAAATGATACCTCACTTGTGTGGGTAGGCCTAGCGCCCGCGACAGGATATGCCCCAAAACACAACGTGGACATATCACAGAAAACAGAGCTGTTTTTAGCAAAGTGACTACCTGTAGATTTTGGC
The DNA here is from genome assembly GCF_031143425.1 of Pleurodeles waltl. Taxonomy (NCBI): domain Eukaryota; kingdom Metazoa; phylum Chordata; class Amphibia; order Caudata; family Salamandridae; genus Pleurodeles; species Pleurodeles waltl. The sequence goes on from NC_090446.1 coordinate 39,528,027, forward strand.
CTCTAGCTCAGCCGCCACCTAGGGAAACCTACCAAACCTGTGCATTTCTGAAAACTAGAGACCTAGGGGAATCCAAGGAGGGGTGACTTGCGGGGCTCGGACCAGGTTCTGTTACCCAGAATCCTTTGCAAACCTCAAAATTTGGCTAAAAAAACACATGTTCCTCACATTTCTGTGGCAGAAAGTTCTGGAATCTGAGAGGAGCCACAAATTTCCTTCCACCCAGCGTTCCCCCACGTCTCCCGATAAAAATGATACCTCACTTGTGTGGGTAGGCCTAGCGCCCGCGACAGGATATGCCCCAAAACACAACGTGGACATATCACAGAAAACAGAGCTGTTTTTAGCAAAGTGACTACCTGTAGATTTTGGCCTCTAGCTCAGCCGGCACCTAGGGAAACCTACCAAACCTGTACATTTCTGAAAACTAGAGACCTAGGGGAATCCAAGGAGGGGTGACTTGTGTGGCTCGGACCAGGTTCTGTTACCCAGAATCCTTTGCAAACCTCAAAATTTGGCTAAAAAAACACATGTCCCTCACATTTCTGTGGCAGAAAGTTCTGGAATCTGAGAGGAGCTACAAATTTCCTTCCACCCAGCGTTCCCCCAAGTCTCCCGATAAAAATGATACCTCACTTGCGTGGGTAGGCCTAGCGCCGGCGACAGGAAACACCCCAAAGCGCAACGTGGACACATCCTAAATTTTGGAAAAAAACAGAGGTGTTTTTTGCAAAGTGCCTACCTGTAGATTTTGGCCTCTAGCTCGGCTGGCACCTAGGGAAACCTACCAAACCTGTGCATTTCTGAAAACTAGAGACCTAGGGGAATCCAAGGAGGGGTGACTTGCGGGGCTCGGACCAGGTTCTGTTACCCAGAATCCTTTGCAAACCTCAAAATTTCGCTAAAAAAACACATGTTCCTCACATTTCTGTGGCAGAAAGTTCTGGAATCTGAGAGGAGCCACAAATTTCCTTCCACCCAGCGTTCCCCCACGTCTCCCGATAAAAATGCTACCTCACTTGTGTGGGTAGGCCTAGCGCCCGCGACAGGATATGCCCCAAAACACAACGTGGACATATCACAGAAAACAGAGCTGTTTTTCGCAAAGTGACTACCTGTAGATTTTGGCCTCTAGCTCAGCCGCCACCTAGGGAAACCTACCAAACCTGTGCATTTCTGAAAACTAGAGACCTAGGGGAATCCAAGGAGGGGTGACTTGCGGGGCTCGGACCAGGTTCTGTTACCCAGAATCCTTTGCAAACTTCAAAATTTGGCTAAAAAAACACATGTTCCACACATTTCTGTGGCAGAAAGTTCTGGAATCTGAGAGGAGCCACAAATTTCCTTCCACCCAGCGTTCCCCCATGTCTCCCGATAAAAATGATACCTCACTTGTGTGGGTAGGCCTAGCGCCCGCGACAGGATATGCCCCAAAACACAACGTGGACATATCACAGAAAACAGAGCTGTTTTTAGCAAAGTGACTACCTGTAGATTTTGGCCTCTAGCTCAGCCGCCACCTAGGGAAACCTACCAAACCTGTGCATTTCTGAAAACTAGAGACCTAGGGGAATCCAAGGAGGGGTGACTTGCGGGGCTCGGACCAGGTTCTGTTACCCAGAATCCTTTGCAAATCTCAAAATTTGGCTAAAAAAACACATGTTCCTCACATTTCTGTGGCAGAAAGTTCTGGAATCTGAGAGGAGCCACAAATTTCCTTCCACCCAGCGTTCCCCCACATCTCCCGATAAAAATGATACCTCACTTGTGTGGGTAGGCCTAGCGCCCGCGACAGGATATGCCCCAAAACACAACGTGGACATATCACAGAAAACAGAGCTGTTTTTAGCAAAGTGACTACCTGTAGATTTTGGCCTCTAGCTCAGCCGCCACCTAGGGAAACCTACCAAACCTGTGCATTTCTGAAAACTAGAGACCTAGGGGAATCCAAGGAGGGGTGACTTGCGGGGCTCGGACCAGGTTCTGTTACCCAGAATCCTTTGCAAACCTCAAAATTTGGCTAAAAAAACACATGTTCCTCACATTTCTGTGGCAGAAAGTTCTGGAATCTGAGAGGAGCCACAAATTTCCTTCCACCCAGCGTTCCCCCACGTCTCCCGATAAAAATGATACCTCACTTGTGTGGGTAGGCCTAGCGCCCGCGACAGGATATGCCCCAAAACACAACGTGGACATATCACAGAAAACAGAGCTGTTTTTAGCAAAGTGACTACCTGTAGATTTTGGCCTCTAGCTCAGCCGGCACCTAGGGAAACCTACCAAACCTGTACATTTCTGAAAACTAGAGACCTAGGGGAATCCAAGGAGGGGTGACTTGTGTGGCTCGGACCAGGTTCTGTTACCCAGAATCCTTTGCAAACCTCAAAATTTGGCTAAAAAAACACATGTCCCTCACATTTCTGTGGCAGAAAGTTCTGGAATCTGAGAGGAGCTACAAATTTCCTTCCACCCAGCGTTCCCCCAAGTCTCCCGATAAAAATGATACCTCACTTGCGTGGGTAGGCCTAGCGCCGGCGACAGGAAACACCCCAAAGCGCAACGTGGACACATCCTAAATTTTGGAAAAAAACAGAGGTGTTTTTTGCAAAGTGCCTACCTGTAGATTTTGGCCTCTAGCTCGGCTGGCACCTAGGGAAACCTACCAAACCTGTGCATTTCTGAAAACTAGAGACCTAGGGGAATCCAAGGAGGGGTGACTTGCGGGGCTCGGACCAGGTTCTGTTACCCAGAATCCTTTGCAAACCTCAAAATTTGGCTAAAAATACACATGTTACTCACATTTCTGTGGCAGAAAGTTCTGGAATCTGAGAGGAGCCACAAATTTCCTTCTACCCAGCGTTCCCCCAAGTCTCCCGATAAAAATGATACCTCACTTGTGTGGGTAGGCCTAGCGCCCGCGACAGGATATGCCCCAAAACACAACGTGGACATATCACAGAAAACAGAGCTGTTTTTAGCAAAGTGACTACCTGTAGATTTTGGCCTCTAGCTCAGCCGCCACCTAGGGAAACCTACCAAACCTGTACATTTCTGAAAACTAGAGACCTAGGGGAATCCAAGGAGGGGTGACTTGTGTGGCTCGGACCAGGTTCTGTTACCCAGAATCCTTTGCAAACCTCAAAATTTGGCTAAAAAAACACATGTCCCTCACATTTCTGTGGCAGAAAGTTCTGGAATCTGAGAGGAGCTACAAATTTCCTTCCACCCAGCGTTCCCCCAAGTCTCCCGATAAAAATGATACCTCACTTGCGTGGGTAGGCCTAGCGCCGGCGACAGGAAACACCCCAAAGCGCAACGTGGACACATCCTAAATTTTGGAAAAAAACAGAGGTGTTTTTTGCAAAGTGCCTACCTGTAGATTTTGGCCTCTAGCTCGGCTGGCACCTAGGGAAACCTACCAAACCTGTGCATTTCTGAAAACTAGAGACCTAGGGGAATCCAAGGAGGGGTGACTTGCGGGGCTCGGACCAGGTTCTGTTACCCAGAATCCTTTGCAAACCTCAAAATTTCGCTAAAAAAACACATGTTCCTCACATTTCTGTGGCAGAAAGTTCTGGAATCTGAGAGGAGCCACAAATTTCCTTCCACCCAGCGTTCCCCCACGTCTCCCGATAAAAATGCTACCTCACTTGTGTGGGTAGGCCTAGCGCCCGCGACAGGATATGCCCCAAAACACAACGTGGACATATCACAGAAAACAGAGCTGTTTTTCGCAAAGTGACTACCTGTAGATTTTGGCCTCTAGCTCAGCCGCCACCTAGGGAAACCTACCAAACCTGTGCATTTCTGAAAACTAGAGACCTAGGGGAATCCAAGGAGGGGTGACTTGCGGGGCTCGGACCAGGTTCTGTTACCCAGAATCCTTTGCAAACTTCAAAATTTGGCTAAAAAAACACATGTTCCACACATTTCTGTGGCAGAAAGTTCTGGAATCTGAGAGGAGCCACAAATTTCCTTCCACCCAGCGTTCCCCCATGTCTCCCGATAAAAATGATACCTCACTTGTGTGGGTAGGCCTAGCGCCCGCGACAGGATATGCCCCAAAACACAACGTGGACATATCACAGAAAACAGAGCTGTTTTTAGCAAAGTGACTACCTGTAGATTTTGGCCTCTAGCTCAGCCGCCACCTAGGGAAACCTACCAAACCTGTGCATTTCTGAAAACTAGAGACCTAGGGGAATCCAAGGAGGGGTGACTTGCGGGGCTCGGACCAGGTTCTGTTACCCAGAATCCTTTGCAAATCTCAAAATTTGGCTAAAAAAACACATGTTCCTCACATTTCTGTGGCAGAAAGTTCTGGAATCTGAGAGGAGCCACAAATTTCCTTCCACCCAGCGTTCCCCCACATCTCCCGATAAAAATGATACCTCACTTGTGTGGGTAGGCCTAGCGCCCGCGACAGGATATGCCCCAAAACACAACGTGGACATATCACAGAAAACAGAGCTGTTTTTAGCAAAGTGACTACCTGTAGATTTTGGCCTCTAGCTCAGCCGCCACCTAGGGAAACCTACCAAACCTGTGCATTTCTGAAAACTAGAGACCTAGGGGAATCCAAGGAGGGGTGACTTGCGGGGCTCGGACCAGGTTCTGTTACCCAGAATCCTTTGCAAACCTCAAAATTTGGCTAAAAAAACACATGTTCCTCACATTTCTGTGGCAGAAAGTTCTGGAATCTGAGAGGAGCCACAAATTTCCTTCCACCCAGCGTTCCCCCACGTCTCCCGATAAAAATGATACCTCACTTGTGTGGGTAGGCCTAGCGCCCGCGACAGGATATGCCCCAAAACACAACGTGGACATATCACAGAAAACAGAGCTGTTTTTAGCAAAGTGACTACCTGTAGATTTTGGCCTCTAGCTCAGCCGGCACCTAGGGAAACCTACCAAACCTGTACATTTCTGAAAACTAGAGACCTAGGGGAATCCAAGGAGGGGTGACTTGTGTGGCTCGGACCAGGTTCTGTTACCCAGAATCCTTTGCAAACCTCAAAATTTGGCTAAAAAAACACATGTCCCTCACATTTCTGTGGCAGAAAGTTCTGGAATCTGAGAGGAGCTACAAATTTCCTTCCACCCAGCGTTCCCCCAAGTCTCCCGATAAAAATGATACCTCACTTGCGTGGGTAGGCCTAGCGCCGGCGACAGGAAACACCCCAAAGCGCAACGTGGACACATCCTAAATTTTGGAAAAAAACAGAGGTGTTTTTTGCAAAGTGCCTACCTGTAGATTTTGGCCTCTAGCTCGGCTGGCACCTAGGGAAACCTACCAAACCTGTGCATTTCTGAAAACTAGAGACCTAGGGGAATCCAAGGAGGGGTGACTTGCGGGGCTCGGACCAGGTTCTGTTACCCAGAATCCTTTGCAAACCTCAAAATTTGGCTAAAAATACACATGTTACTCACATTTCTGTGGCAGAAAGTTCTGGAATCTGAGAGGAGCCACAAATTTCCTTCTACCCAGCGTTCCCCCAAGTCTCCCGATAAAAATGATACCTCACTTGTGTGGGTAGGCCTAGCGCCCGCGACAGGATATGCCCCAAAACACAACGTGGACATATCACAGAAAACAGAGCTGTTTTTAGCAAAGTGACTACCTGTAGATTTTGGCCTCTAGCTCAGCCGCCACCTAGGGAAACCTACCAAACCTGTGCATTTCTGAAAACTAGAGACCTAGGGGAATCCAAGGAGGGGTGACTTGCGGGGCTCGGACCAGGTTCTGTTACCCAGAATCCTTTGCAAATCTCAAAATTTGGCTAAAAAAACACATGTTCCTCACATTTCTGTGGCAGAAAGTTCTGGAATCTGAGAGGAGCCACAAATTTCCTTCCACCCAGCGTTCCCCCAAGTCTCCCGATAAAAATGATACCTCACTTGCGTGGGTAGGCCTAGCGCCCACGAAAGGAAAGGGCCCAAAACACAACGTGGACACATCACATTTTTTTATAAAAAGCAGTGCCTACCTGTGGATTTTGGCCTGTAGCTCAGCCGACACCTGAGGAAACCTAGCAAACCAGTGCATTTTTGAAAACTAGAAACCCAGGGGAATCCAAGATGGGGTGACTTGCGGGGCTCTGACCAGGTTATGTTACCCAGAATCCTTTGCAAACATCAAAATTTGGCCCAAAAAACACTTTTTCCTCTCATTTCGGTGACAGAAAGTTCTGGAATCTGAGAGGAGCCACAAATTTCCTTCCACCCAGCGTTCCCCTAAGTCTCTCGATAAAAATGGTACATCACTTCTGTGGGTAGGCCTAGCGCCCACAAAAGGAAATGGCCCAAAACACAACGTGGACACAACATATTTTTTCACAGAAAACAGAGGTGTTTTTTGCAAGGTGCCTACCTGTGGTGTTTGGACTGTAGCTCAGCCGGCCCCAGGGGGGGGGGGGGCAGAAATGCCCTAAAATAAATTTGCCCCCCCAACCCCCACCCTCCCCCGCCTGGAGCGACCCTTGCCTACGGGGTCGCTCCCCCTGCGTGACATTGGCACCAAAAACAAATCCCCGGTGCCTAGTGGTTTCTGCCCCCTTGGGGGCAGGTTGACCTAAACTCAGCCAATCTGCCCCCAAGGGGGGCAGAAATGGCCTAAATACAATTTGTCCCCCAGGGGAGCGACTTTTGCCTGATGGGTCGCTCCCCATCTCAAAAAAAAAAAAAACAAAGAAAAAAAAAAGAAAAAAAAGAAAAATTCCCCTGGCGCCTAGAGGTTTCTGCCCCCCCCCCCCCGGGGGCAGTTCGGCCTAATAATAGGCCGATCTGTCCCCCGGGGGGGCAGAAATGGCCTAAAATAAATTTGCCCCCCCAACCCCCACCACCCCCCCGGGAGCGACCCTTGCCTACGGGGTCGCTCCCCCTGCGTGACATTGGCGCCAAAAAACAAATCCCCGGTGCCTAGTGGTTTCTGCCCCCTTGGGGGCAGATTGACCTAAAATTTGCCAATCTGCCCCCAGGGGGGTAGAAATGGTCTAAATACAATTTGCCCCCCCAGGGGAGCGACCCTTGCCTGATGGGTCGCTCCCCATCTCTAAAAAAAGAAACAACAAAAAAAAAAAAACACAAAAAAAAAATTGCCCTGGTGCCTAGAGTGTTCTGCCCCCCCCCAGGGGCAGTTCGGCCTAATAATAGGCCGATCTGTCCCCCGGGGGGCAGAAATGGCCTAAAATAAATTTGCCCCCCCATCCCCCCCCCCCCGGGAGCGACCCTTGCCTACGGGGTCGCTCCCCCTGCGTGACATTGGCGCCAAAAAACAAATCCCCGGTGCCTAGTGGTTTCTGCCCCCTTGGGGGCAGATTGACCTAAAATTGGCCAATCTGCCCCCAGGGGGCAGAAATGGTCTAAATACAATTTGCCCCCCCAGGGGAGCGACCCTTGCCTGATGGGTCGCTCCCCATCTCTAAAAAAAGAAACAACAAAAAAAAAAAAACACAAAAAAAAATTGCCCTGGTGCCTAGAGTGTTCTGCCCCCCCCCCAGGGGCAGTTCGGCCTAATAATAGGCCGATCTGTCCCCCGGGGGGGCAGAAATGGCCTAAAATAAATTTGCCCCCCCAACCCCCATCCCCCCCCCCGGGAGCGACCCTTGCCTACGGGGTCGCTCCCCCTGCGTGACATTGGCGCCAAAAAACAAATCCCCGGTGCCTAGTGGTTTCTGCCCCCTTGGGGGCAGATTGACCTAAAATTGGCCAATCTGCCCCCAGGGGGGCAGAAATGGTCTAAATACAATTTGCCCCCCCAGGGGAGCGACCCTTGCCTGATGGGTCGCTCCCCATCTCTAAAAAAGAAACAACAAAAAAAAAACACAAAAAAAAAATTGCCCTGGCGCCTAGAGTGTTCAGCCCCCCCCGGGGGTAGTTCGGCCTAATAATAGGCCGATCTGTCCCCCGGGGGGGCAGAAATGGCCTAAAATAAATTTACCCCCCCCCAACCCCCCCCCCCCCCCCCCGGGAGCGACCCTTGCCTACGGGGTCGCTCCCCCTGCGTGACATTGGCGCTAAAAAACAAATCCCCCGGTGCCTAGTGGTTTCTGCCCCCTTGGGGGCATATTGACCTAAAATTGGCCAATCTGCCCCAGGGGGGCAGAAATGGTCTAAATACAATTTGCCCCCCCAGGGGAGCGACCCTTGCCTGATGGGTCGCTCCCCATCTCTAAAAAAAGAAACAACAAAAAAAAAAACACAAAAAAAAAATTGCCCTGGCGCCTAGAGTGTTCTGCCCCCCCCCGGGGGCAGTTCGGCCTAATAATAGGCCGATCTGTCCCCCGGGGGGGCAGAAATGGCCTAAAATAAATTTGCCCCCCCAACCCCCACCGCCCCCCCCGGGAGCGACCCTTGCCTACGGGGTCGCTCCCCCTGCGTGACATTGGCGCCAAAAAACAAATCCCCGGTGCCTAGTGGTTTCTGCCCCCTTGGGGGCAGATTGACCTAAAATTGGCCAATCTGCCCCCAGGGGGGCAGAAATGGTCTAAATACAATTTGCCCCCCCAGGGGAGCGACCCTTGCCTGATGGGTCGCTCCCCATCTCTAAAAAAAGAAACAACAAAAAAAAAAAACACAAAAAAAAAATTGCCCTGGCGCCTAGAGTGTTCTGCCCCCCCCCCGGGGGCAGTTCGGCCTAATAATAGGCCGATCTGTCCCCCGGGGGGGCAGAAATGGCCTAAAATAAATTTGCCCCCCCAACCCCCACACCCCCCCCGGGAGCGACCCTTGCCTACGGGGTCGCTCCCCCTGCGTGACATTGGCGCCAAAAAACAAATCCCCGGTGCCTTGTGGTTTCTGCCCCCTTGGGGGCAGATTGACCCAAAATTGGCCAATCTGCCCCCAGGGGGGCAGAAATGGTCTAAATACAATTTGCCCCCCCAGGGGAGCGACCCTTGCCTGATGGGTCGCTCCCCATCTCTAAAAAAAGAAACAACAAAAAAAAAAAAACACAAAAAAAAAAATTGCCCTGGCGCCTAGAGTGTTCTGCCCCCCACCCCCCGGGGGCAGTTCGGCCTAATAATAGGCCGATCTGTCCCCCGGGGGGGCAGAAATGGCCTAAAATAAATTTGCCCCCCCAACCCCGACACCCCCCCCCTGGAGCGACCCTTGCCTACGGGGTCGCTCCCCCTGCGTGACATTGGCGCCAAAAAACAAATCCCCGGTGCCTAGTGGTTTCTGCCCCCTAGGGGGCAGATTGACCTAAAATTGGCCAATCTGCCCCCAGGAGGGCAGAAATGGTCTAAATACAATTTGCCCCCCCAGGGGAGCGACCCTTGCCTGATGGGTCGCTCCCCATCTCTAAAAAAAGAAACAACAAAAAAAAAAAAACACAAAAAAAAAATTGCCCTGGCGCCTAGAGTGTTCTGTCCCCCCCCGGGGGCAGTTCGGCCTAAAAATAGGCCGATCTGTCCCCCGGGGGGGCAGAAATGGCCTAAAATAAATTTGTCCCCCCAACCGGCACCCCCCCCCCCCGGGAGCGACCCTTGCCTACGGGGTCGCTCCCCCTGCGTGACATTGGCGCCAAAAAACAAATCCCCGGTGCCTTGTGGTTTCTGCCCCCTTGGGGGCAGATTGACCTAAAATTGGCCAATCTGCCCCCAGGGGGGCAGAAATGGTCTAAATAAAATTTGCCCCCCCAGGGGAGCGACCCTTGCCTGATGGGTCGCTCCCCATCTCTAAAAAAAGAAACAACAAAAAAAAAAAACACAAAAAAAAAATTGCCCTGGCGCCTAGAGTGTTCTGCCCCCCCCCGGGGGCAGTTCGGCCTAATAATAGGCCGATCTGTCCCCCGGGGGGGCAGAAATGGCCTAAAATAAATTTGCCCCCCCACCCCCCCCCTGGGAGCGACCCTTGCCTACGGGGTCACTCCCCCTGCGTGACATTGGCGCCAAAAAACAAATCCCCGGTGCCTAGTGGTTTCTGCCCCCTTGGGGGCAGATTGACCTAAAATCGGCCAATCTGCCCCCAGGGGGGCAGAAATGGTCTAAATACAATTTGCTCCCCAGGGGAGCGACCCTTGCCTGATGGGTCGCTCCCCATCTCTAAAAAAAAAAAAAGAACAAAAAAAAAAAACACAAAAAAAAAAATTGCCCTGGCGCCTAGAGGTTTCTTCCCCCCCTGGGGGCAGATCGGCCTAATAATAGGCCGATCTGCCCCCAGGGGGGGCAGAAAAGGCCTTCCCAAAAAATTGCCCCCCCTGGGAGCGACCCTTGCCAAAGGGGTCGCTTTGTTGCGTGACATTCGCGCGCAAAAACAAACTCCCTGGTGTCTAATGGTTTCTGCCCCCCTTGGGGGCAGATTGGCCTTATCAAAATAGGCCAATCTGCCCCCAAGGGGGGCAGAAATGGCCTAAATATATATTGCCCCGTAGGGGAGCGACCCTTGCCTAAGGGATCGCTCCCCACCTAAAAAAAAAGAATTCATCACCAAAAAAAAAAAAAAAAAAAAATGGTCCCTGGTGCCTAGAGGTTTCTGCCCCCCCTGGGGGCAGATCGGCCTAATAATAGGCCAATCTGCCCCCAGGGGGGGCAGAAAAGGCCTTCCTAAAAAAATGCCCCCCTGGGAGCGACCCTTGCCCAAGGGGTCGCTCCCTTTTGCCAATTTCAAGAAAAAAAAAAAAATCCCTGGTGTCTAGTGGGGTTTCAAAAGCCGGATTGCAAGCAATCCAGCTTTTGAAACCTGTGAGAGACTTCAAAGGGAAGGAAATACATTTCCTTCCCTTTGAAGCCTCTCGGGGCCTCCCCCATGGGATTGAAAAAGAAATGCAAAAGCATTTCTTTTTCAATCGCGCTGGAAGCTCTGCTTCCAGCGCGATGGGGGAGACCCTGTGACTAATCAGCGCGCGCTCGCGCGCTGACGTCACAGGGGGGGTTGGGGGGGGTCGGGGGTGGGAGGGGAAGGGCTTCCCCTTCCATCCCTGACTTGGGGGGGTGGGGGGGAACCCCACAGAGGGAGCGAGAGCGCTCCCTCTGGGCTGTGTGCCGAGGACGTAGTGGTTACGTCCTCGGCACAGCAGCACTGTGCCGCAGGACGTAACCACTACGTCCGCGGCACAGAAGGGGTTAAACTAAAAAATCCCTTGAAGGGTCAGCTCATGGGTGATTGTATATCCCTAACTTCCAACTTTTCAGCCATTTGACCAAAACTCAAGACTCATCTAGTCCGCCAACAACCTACACAACATCCTTTAGAATATATTCTGAGTTTGTCTTATTGCATTAATTTTCTGACATAGAAAGATTCACCTCTTTTCTCACATACTCTAACTCAAAGCAGACCCCAGCAATTAGTGCTAACAGGATTTCCTCACTAGGGATTTAGTTAAGATACGTGTATTTAATATTAAACATGTCAATTCACTAGATGACCAATTTTTTCCATGGCAACAGTAGGAAATTGAGTTCTTACTTGTGTAGACTGGATAAGTGATAGGGCCACAAATTCCCCTTACTGGGAACCAGGCACCCCACAGTAGTGCTTGATTCTCTGAAGGTAGTGAGGTAGAGTAGACCAAGGCTTACTCTGGGGAGGTGGTGTGGTCTAGTAATCACCATTCACTGGCACGCAATAATAACAGTCAATAAACTATTCTCCACTCAGTACTCTTTCATTAGGAAAAGGAGAAGGACATTTATTACACAATAATGAATACTATGAACTAATTTATAAATACCCACTTTGGCAGATGGAATATACCATATATGGCATTGCATAATCACCCTTGACCGCCTAAAAGAGTTACATAAAAATATCAAGTGAGTCTGTTGTTTGTGTCAAGGTTTACAGGCAAAAGAAAACTTGTTAAATTCACAATTTTGTACTTACATGCAATTTTCAGCATTGATAATTTGGCATGAATGCACGTATTAAAGCTAATAAACCATATATACAGTGAGCAGTAATCATTGTCATAACAATAGGAACCAATAAAACATTTATGATGAGTGAAACATGTGTTTGTGTATTTTTTAGACATTTCAAACTGCAATCATAAAAACAGCCTTTAGAGAGCATCACATTGTAATGACACTGCATTGCAACCATTCGCTAGGACCCCACAGGACGCTTCTAGACATGTATTCTATTTAACCACCTAGAGGCCTCTCTGACTATAATAACTGTAAGCATACACATAGCCCTTAGACAGTTTACCACTCTCTGCTGTAGAGAAAATGTTCCAGCCTTGGGAGAGTTTGAAAGTATGAGGGAAATACTGGGGAGGTTAGTGTTCTTGAGGTCTACCCAACTTAGGATGACAACTCTTGTGTCCCCTTTGGGGTAAGGTTCCACACTTCCTAAAGTCGTTGGTGGTAGCCGTCCTGAAAGAAGAAACATCCAAAATTGGGACAAAAACACCTAAGAATGATACAGCCCCACGTGGCGTTATGGGGTCCTTTTTCAGAAGTAGTGAGTATTTTATTATTGGCTGTTCCGCTGAGCTGGGAAAGCTATTGTTGTGTGTGTGTGTGTTTTTTTTTATGTGTAGGAGGAGGCAAGATCTATCTACCTGTCTGCTCTTCCAGGCAGGCGCTGGAGTCTGTGCAGTCTCCTTCTCCCCCAGACATGGGCATGAGGCACATGGTGTGGGGCAGGTTGTCCATGGATGGGTGGAGTGCAACAGCACTCTCCCCAATGTTTCATGAAGCAAGTATGCCGGGGGAATGGGGTTTCTGGGTGCTTAGAACACTAAAGGAAGTGGCCTTTACAGATGCCTGCTCCCTGGGGCCTAACTGTGGAATACATTTTTGCCAATCCCTGATGCCCTGACCTACCCCAGGAGTAAATGAAGAAACAGTGGAGGAGCCCCATGTGCTTCATCACTGGAGAAAGGTCAAAGTTTGCCAAATTTTAAAATGCCATTCCTTGGGCCCAATTGGGCTCATTTGGACTTTCTTTTCACCAGTAGTAGCTTCAGCAACCCTCCTTACCTCCAAAGCAGTGCAGTTCTCAAGGAACTGGTTCTCCAGGGTCCCTCTGCAGGAACTCATCCTGATCTTTGTTTCTGCCCCCAAAAGGTCCAGGGCTCTACTCCAACGGGTCCTCAGGCATTTCAAGGGGGAATTCTAACTGGCCCTTGGGAAGACCCACTGGTCCTGGGGGCATGTGGGAAGAGTCCTAAGTCCTTGGTGGACGTCAGGGGGTTCCTGCTTCTAGTTCTCCAATCTTAGTCTCAGGTTCCAACAGTGAAATCTACACACAAGAGACAGTCTCCTCCGTGTGCAAGAGTTTCTAAAGGGGATTAGAAGGTTCCAGAATTCAGGGACCCCTGGCCAATCCCAAGGTGCCATGTCACCTCTCCACCCGTCTCAACCATCTGGGGCAGCATGCTGGACCGGTCTAAAAAGACATCATCCAAGAGACACTTTCACACCTCCCCTGGGTCTTAGCTCCATCCCTTGCAGACATCACTGGCAAGATCCTGCACATAAAAAGTTCAAGGTGAGCCTCTCCCCGGGGTTGGCTTCATTTGTGTGAGATTTCTTCTTTTTTCAGTGGACTCGAACAGTTCAATCTCTGATTCACAGTGAGAGCTGAGCGACTGATGCAGATCATCTCACCCCACTCTTTCTTACACAGGAGCTGGATGAAATGCTGTCAATTGCCTTTTGTATAGGGTGGTCTTTATTTCTGTTGCTGGAGTGAAATGTAATGGGCATCGCAGGAAAACAAAAGGTCTGTGCTCTGATCCTGTGTGAGCCAGAGAAATATGACAACTCTTGATGACCCATAAAGTGCACAGACTCCATTTTGGAAATTACTTAATTAATTTTCTTGAGCAGGTTACACCCCAATTCAAGACGTCAATGGTTTCTGTAGACCAAAGGGGAGTGAAAATGCACTCTAAGGCAGTTCTCTCCTTATATGTATAACAGTGTGTCAATATAGACAAAAGAGGAAATCGCACTGAATTTCCCTGTTAGTGTACACTATCCTTATAGGCCTATCCCAGGTGAATATCCAATTCTGCAGAGTCCCTGATATGCCAGGCTACCTCTGCAGAGTCCAACCTATGCCCTACAGTAGTCTCCATGTGCAGTCTGCACATGGGTGCCGATATGTTCACTTGTAACCAGCCAAGTGCCCCTTACCGTTTTTGTGTTGCAACAACATTATCTTAAAAGCTAGACAGTGGTAGTAAATATGCACATTCCATTTAGCATGTGATTAAAGTGAGCAAGACAGGAGTAGTGAGACTCACTTACAGTAAAATATCAAAAACCTGGTTGTCCAAAGAGCAAAAGAACGGGAGTACTGAATGGGCTGAACCCAACTGCAACAGTGACTGTGATCTTTTTTTGTATACTTCAGTGTGTTCCAATACATGCACAGATGACAATTATTATAATAATTATGTGGAAAATACTGCAGTTGTGGAATCTCATAATTCTAGTGTCCTTTTGTACAGGAAGTGTGAAAATAAATACTGTGAATGAACTGTTTAGGTATTTCAACATTTAGCAACAGTTATGAAAGCACAATGAAGCACATTTTGTTTTATGAATTTGAAGTATGGTTTAAACAGAGACTTTAATGGGAGCACAGCAAATCTTAGTGAAGTACAAATGATAGATTGTATTGTATTTATTGTATTGCACACTTGTATAGTGTTTACTACCCCTAGGTGTTGCACTGAGGTGCTTACCTACACAGGCAGGAAGCTACGGCATATAGGGTGGTATGTGGTCCTTGTTTTGTGATCCTATGTGACAAGTGTTTTGATGTTCTGAGTAATGACCACTGAGGTGTGGTTATCCTGTGATGAGACATAGCAGTCTGGTAGATAACTAGGTCTGGGAGACAGATGCTCAGTTTATGGGTTTCAGTACTCTGGCCGGTTAAAAGAACTTTGCAGGTCCTTTTATAGTATTTCATATGGTTATAGTCAGCTTAGCTGGTTACTGCACTTGTTACTGCACATTTATAAAGATGTGGAAAATTTCTGCCGTCTCTTAGTTCTGGAGTACTTTGTGCTACCTATACCCTCAATACGAGTGTTGTGGTATCAAGACCGCCACTCTTGCGATTGGCGCTCGGATCGTCCCCAGACAGGGCGGTCCGACTGCCCTATTATGACCGTGGCACATGGGTCACTGTTCGTCCGTCAGCACTGCCAGGTTGCCGCCTGTCAACAGCCTGGCAGTCTTGGTGGTCGCAATCCGCCAGGGCAGCGCTGCAAGCAGCCCTGCCCTAGGGGTTACGAGTACCTTTTCTGCCAGCCTTGAGACCACCATGCAAAGGCTGACAGAAAGGGGGTATTGGGCCCCGTGGGAGCCCCTGCACTGCCCATGCACTTGGCATGGGCAGTGCAGGGGTCCCCATGGTCAGCCCTGTCACGCATTTCACTGCCTGAATTATGGGCAGTGAAATGAGCGATGTGTGCTGTTGCACCTGATGCACCACAAATGGTGAACTGCCCTAGTGGTGAGGTTTTTTTTGGGGCCAATGGGTGGAAATGCTGTTTTTGCCCGCTTGCCCAGTGAAACCCCCTAACAGGGCAGCCAGCATACCACCAGCACTGCCAGTTTGCTGCCTGAAGGGGCTTTGTGGTCTACAAAAAAGACCACCAAAGCCGCAATGAGGGCCCTGGTGTCAACAGAAGCACCCTTGTACTACGGCAGGGGTGTTCAAACAGGGGGACCTCAAGTGGATCAAGGGGGTCACCAGGCTCTGGCCAAAAGAAAGATTATGCAGATAATAGTGCTCTGTTTTAAGCAGAAAAATGTTTATAACATTTTTAAAAAGATAACAGAACATAGCTGCAATGTTGAAATAAGTCAACATATTTAGACATTGCCAACTTAATAGAATAATTATGAAAAATCCTGAGGGGAGCCCGATAATTAATTTTTTTCCACTGGGGAGGGGGCACGGCATTAAAACGTTTGAAATCCACTGGACTACGGTGCAAGTGTGTCTGTATTACAGGCAGGATTGGTTTTGTGCAGGAAGGGACATATTTCTGCACTAAAACAATGCTTAGAGGCTTATTCCTCTTTCTATGTGTAGAATGCACCACATATAACATACGGAAGTAGCAAGGGTAAATAAAGATAGTTCTCCTCATCACACCTCAAAAGGGAAGAATTAGCTTTCCGATGCATCCCCAGGTTTACTAACCTTAGTAAATCTGGTAATGCACCTAAATCCAAATATGGATGCCTTAGAAAGCCCTTGCTTTACCCAGGGAATGGCTACCTTATTCCTTTCTAGCCTATTATGTGCTGCTGTGGAATACTTTATATTTATTAAAGCACACAACATGGCTTTGCATGGCTTAGTAAATAACAAAAATGATTTTGCGCCAGCGCTACACTGCAAACGTGATGCAGCAACAATGCAAAATTGTAGACAATGTAGCCCCTAGTGTATACTTCTGGGCCAGAGTGGCAGTGTTGGAGGGAGAGAGAAGTGGAGAGGTCTGCTGGGATATGTACTGTTACTGTGATCCCATATCAGAAAGCCATTGTGCATTATAAAGAAGCAGCCATAGTGTTCAGATATTTGAGACTGCAGCCATGGGCTAGATGAAGGTCCTTCAATTGATCAGTGTATGACAGATCTCTTCAGTTATTCCATGCCTGTTCATCTAGTGATACTTGGTTTATTATCTGCACACTACTGGTGATGGACAAACCATGTAGTATATGTGTCTCAACTGAATGTAAGATGTCTAAGTTACAGTAGGGTGCTGAACATTGAGTGTTATGGTACTGTTATTGTTGTGGCCCAGAAATGTCATATATGAACCCACACAATACCCTTGCAAAGCATAGGTTAGTTCTCCAGTTGATCAAAAGTAATGTGCTTTTTGGGTTGTTGCCAATTGTGGATTAAAAATTAAAGATTGAGTTTAGGAGTATGACGGTCTTCCCAGGTTCTGTTACCACAATGTATGGTGCTGGAAAAGCAATGTTTCTAATCTGTCATCTGAAGTGTACATGTTGCTTCTGGATGCTTCAAATACTTGCTGGTAGTGTATTTCAGACTGTGGTGGCTTCTACTGAGAAAGCGGTGCCTCCTACTCATTTCTAATGGTAAGGTGGTATGTTGTTAAGTGGTGCATGCCTGGAGCGCAGTGCCCTAAATTGTTTGTGTTACTTCAACTTAGCTTGCAGGCATAGCAGTCCTTTTCCTTGGAGGCTTGTGAACAATGCAAAGTGCCTTGAACATTCGCTTTCTTGCTATGGGTAGTCAGAGGAGTGATTGCAAGAAGTGGAGAAGAAGTCTTGAGACCCGCACGGGTGAGTAGCGCGCTTTATAAATGTTAATGATTTGATTTGATTTGAAGTCTTGCAGCAGCATTTTGTATGCCAAAGTGTAGGTTGTTGGCATAGTCAAGCTTGAATATTATGAGTGTGAGGATAGCTAACAGTTTCTGGTGACATTCAAGATATGGGAGAATGCAACATACAATTTTCATTGTGGAGAAAGCCCTCTGTTTTTACATTGTTATCATGCGGTGTCAAATATAAGTTTGAATCCATGGTTGAATCCAATGGACTTCTAATGATATTGTTGGATGGACATCGTGTTCCATATGCCATATGGTGATAGACAGGTATCTTTGTCACTGTCTACAAGTCATAAGCTCTGTATTTGTGGTATTTAGGTTTAAATGGTTATTCATCACCCCAGTGTCTATGGTCTGAAGGCAATCATCAAGTTTGTAATTGTAGAGGTATTTCAAACCATCCTCATATTGTTGTAACAGGTGAGCTTGAATGATTAAATCAGGTTTGGCTAGGGGATTTAGGTAGATGTTAAAAATAGAGGGGATATGATGGACCCACGTGGAACACCATGGTAGTGTATGTGGGGAACTGATGTGTAAGGTGGTACCAACACTATTTCACTGTCACAGCTGACAGGCCAGAAAATCAATAGGCATTAGCTTAGGCCACTTGAACTTTCACATACATTATGACAAACAAGAATTTGCCATGGGACGAGAGTGCACAACTGCACAGGACATTGGCTTATGTTGTTCTTAAGTCAGCCACTTTCATGACATTAACAATAAGTGATACATAAGTGGATAACACTACCTAATCCTACCAGTAAATCAGAAGCAATGTCTAATTAGGATACTCCACATCCCAATATGACACAGCACTTTGATTAGCGTAATGCTCTAGAGAAGTTATCACAAGTGAAGTATAACTTACATTTGACTGACAGTGCTCCAGCCTACACTGGTCTGTTGTGAAATATAGGGCCATATTGACAAGAAAGTGGTACATCGCTAGTCATGCGTCACTTTTCTTGCAGCTCCTTCACTGACCCTAATGCCACAATGGTAGCGCCATATGTACAATACAATGCACCATGCGCATGTTGTAGGAAAGTAGCCCTTTTCTAGACTTGTTACCAATACATTTTGCCTGTTTGTCAATGTGTTTAACTGTTTTGTCAGTGTGTTTGACTGTGTTCACTGAGATCCTGCTAACCAGGACCCCAGTAACTATGCTCTTTCTCTCCAAACTCTGTATTTCACTCTATATTTGGCATACTGGTGCCCACTTATAAGCCCCTACTATATGGGACCTAGGTATATAGGACATTGGGGTTCCAGGGGATCCCTATGGGCTGCAGCATATATTTTGCCACCCATAGGGAGCCCATGCAAAGTGCTTGCAGGACTGCCATTGCAACCTGCGTTAAAAGGTGCAAGCTCCCTTTCACTGCCATTTTACACTGTACCAGGTCACTTATAAATCACTACAATGGCAGCCCTTCCACCCTAGAGGGCAGGGTGCAGAGTACCTGTGTGTGAGAGCATCCCTGCACTAGCTCCAGTCCCATTCTCCCAAAACTTCATGAGTGCGGTGATGCCCTTTGGAAATATGGTTGTAGGCCTGGGAGGGGTAGCCCTTCCTGCATAATCCAGTCTAAACCAGATGAGGAACCCCTAGCCCCTTCTCTGGTGTAAAATTGGACAAAGAAAAGGGGAGTGACCACTCCCCTGTCCATCACCACCACAGGGGTGGTGCTCAGAGCTCTTCCAGAGGGCCCCTGCATTCTGCCATCTTGTTTACAAGGTTGGCAGAGCACTCTGGGACCATCTGAGTGGCCAGTTCCAGCAGGTGACGTCAGAGCCCTGTCCTGATTGATACTTACCTGGTTAGGTGACCAATCCCCCTTTCAGGGCTATTTAGGTTCTCTCATTTGGTGGTAGGGGAGGGATTCGGATTGCAAGACTGTAGCAGGACTCCTCTGCATCCTCCACTTTGACTTCTCACTGCATCCGGACGCTCCAGGAACCTACAAGGAATCTACACGCTGCAACAAAGAAGCAAGATGCCTCCTGCAACATTGTATGTTGGGCTCCTGCTAGCAGCTGCAACAGTTTCCAGGTTGTGCACCCTCTGAAGACAACCCGTCTTATGCCTGCATCAGAAGGAAGAAGAAATCTTCCTTGGGACGAAGGAGTCACTTCCCTGCTTCTGTAGGCACAAACTGCATTGATGACTGGCTGCGTGGATCCTCTCTCCTGCTGAACTGCATAGATCCTGCATCATGGGTGGTGGACTGAACTGGTCTTGATAGTCCTCTCATCCAGCTGTCCTACTTTGGTGGAGGTAAGACCATGCCTCCCCACGCAAGACAGTACCCCCATACAACCAGTCTTTTGCATTGGCCTCTTCTGCAACTTACGTGTCCCTATACAGTGTGAACTGCCTAGTCGTCTCTGGGCTCTCTGAGTTGCTGAGAGCCCCCTCTGACTCCCACTCCTGGTTAGAGTCCACCTGCCCCTTTCTGGTCCCGGGCAGTGACAATCCTCTATCTGGTGGGGGATATCACTTGTACCCTCCAGGGGCCAGACTCCATCTTCTTGGGTGCTGTACTGACTTCTCTTCTCCAACGGTTGTTCTCTTTTTGCACCTTCATCCGGGTTCTTTTCTGTGCTTCTTGGACTTGGTCCCCTTGTTCCACAGGTCTTCTGGTCTAGGAATCCACTGTTGATGGCTTGCAGTCTCTTCTGGGTTTTGCATAATTCTTCTTTTCATTTCTGTGTGTGTTCTGACAAAGTTACTGTGATTTACTCCTGCTTTCCTGGTCACTGGGGTGGGTTGTGATACTTACGTTTGAGCTTTTCTTGTACTACCAGCTCCCCTCTACACTTGCCTAGGAGGGGGACCGACTTTCGCATTCCATTTCTTTAGTATGTGGCTTGTGCTCCTCCTAGGCGCATTATTCTCTATAAGAGTTTCTGTTTTCTTACTGTTTTTATGTCTATTTCTGGATTCCAGTTTGTGTGTGTGTATGTATATATATATATATATTATATATATATATATATATATATATATATATATATATATATATATATATATATATATATATATATATATATTGTGTATGACTTACCTCCTAAGGGAATATATGCTCTATGGTATTTTAGGTATTTGTGCCACCAAACTAAAGTACCTCGATTTTTGTAACACTGAGTGTATTCTTTCATGTGTAAGTACTAAGGGGGCCATTACGACCTATGCGGTCTTTTTGCAAGACCGCCGAGGGACCGCCGTGCGGAAGACAGCCTGTGCAGGCGGTTTGCTGCTGGGCGTATTATGACTGTTGGCTGCTCTCCGTCGTTATTCCGACAGAGAGCCGCCAACAGCCATAGTGACGGGCGGCGGGGAAGTGGAGGTTGCTCCACCTCCACCGCCACGTCAACAGAACACCGCCCACCGAATCACGTCCTGTGGTTCGGCATGGCGGTGTTCTGTTGGCGGTGTGGTGTCGGCGGAGCTGCCCCCATGGCTCCCGTCCCCTCCCGGAACATCGACGGACCAGGTAAGTCGATCGTCCGTTAGGAGAGGGGGGTGGGGGGGTGTTGGCTGTTGTGTGCGTGCATGGGGGGTGTGCGTGTGTGTATGCAGAGGGGGGTGGGAGTGCGTGTATGCTTGCGGGGTTGTTGTGTGTATGGGAATGAGTGCGTTTATGTCTGTGGGTATGTCTGTATGGATGTGTGCATGTATGTTTGAATGTGGGTGTGCGTGTATGACTGTGTGTGTGGGTGTAGGCATGTATGTCGGTGTCTGTGCGTGTGTGTGTTGGTGGGGCCTGCATGCGTGTCGGGTGTGTGTGAGTAATGTTATGTTGGGGGTCGGGGTGGGGAGGGGGGCCCTGACACCTTTCGGGGGTGGCAGGGGTCGTGGGGGGTGTAGGGGAGGGAGTCGGTGGGGGTGGGGGTGGGGGAGACCCCTATCAGTGCCAGGGAAGGAATTCCCTGGCACTGATAGTGCTTACCGCCATGGATTTCATGGCGGTTGAAACTGCTGGAAATCCACGGCGGTAAGCCTGGTCCAAATACCGACCCAGGTCTCCAGCCCGGCGGTCATCTCCACCCCGGCGAGCGGGACGGAAAACCGTCGGATGTCCATGGCGGTAACCGCCATGGTCATAGTACACCAAGGTTAGGCAGCCAGCCTGTTGGCAGTCTTACCGCCGGTTTTTCGCCATCCGCCATGGGTTGTAATGACCCCTTAAGTGTGTCTACAGTGGTATTGCATCGGCTTTGCATGTATCCTAGATACGCCTTGGCTGCTGAGCCACAGCCAGCCCTAGAGAGCCTGGCTTCTAGACACTGTCTAAACTACACTGATAAGTGGATACCTGGACCTGGTAGAAGGTGTAAGTACACAGGTACCCACCACACAGCAGTCCAGCTTCCTACACATGTTAGGAGCAACAGAATCATGTTTTCTAAGCTATTGTAATGCTATACTGGATTTGCGTGAAACAAAGACGCCAATACAGTATAGTGTTAAGAGGCTTATTAAAATCAATAAGAGCCTTATTTTAACACCTGCTTTAAGCAGACATTAAGAATGACTCTAGAAATAGCACAATGGAATCTTGTAGATTCCATTGCATCATTTTTAACGACCCTCTAATAAGGGAACAGCTCCTTTGCATACATATATTATGCATGATGTGGTGCAAATGGTTTACAAGGTGGCAAAACCTAGGTTTGCACCACCTTGTAAATATTGCACTATGGTAGTGGCCTGTTAGCGTCAAATTTGCAGCAAAAATGTTGCCGCAAATGTGTCACCATGAGGCGTAAGGGACTTGTAAATCTGGCACATAGCCTGGTGAAGGAACTTGACAGTTTGTTAGGGTAATGTGCCTGCTGCAGAGGGCTGCAAATACTCACAAAAGCAGGAGTATGAATGTGAAATGATCCAATGTAGCCTGTCACGTCACAAAGGCTTCTTTCAAAGATTGCTTACTATCTAGATAACCCTGTAAGAGCCCTCTCCTTTAACCAAATATTGTGGAGACCATAAACAGGCCATCTGAGGCCGAAAACATTTGTTGTATAATTTGCCTCTCAAGACATCTCCACAGCACATCAGCTAACATGTTCTGTATTTTGTATTTTGCAATTTAGGATTTGTGTAGTATAAATTGTTTTTTTTATTAACCGGTTCGGTGCCCAGGACGAGGTGATGTCGTCCAAGGTGCCGGTTCCCCGGTGCATTGGACGAGATCACCTCGTCCTGCTATGGGCCCCCTGGGGGAGCGCTAGCGCTCCCACTGATGGCCAGGCACCTCCCTCCCATGGGCAGGGATGGAAGGGGAATCACTTCCCCTTCCAACCCCGCACCCCTGTGACCCCCTGTGGCTTCTGATGACGTCAGCGTGCTTTCACGCGCTGACCTCATCAGAGGCCTTCCATCCGGCGCCGGAAGCTCAGCTTCCAGTGCCCGATCGGAGGAGAAATGCTTTCACGTGGAGGGGGCAGAGAAGCCTGAAAGGAGAGGAAAGGCTTTTCCTCTCCTTTCAGGCTTCTCTCAGCATTTCTGCTACCCGATCGCGATGCAGCAGAAATGCCACTAGACACCAGTTAGTTATTTGAAATAAGGGGAGCGGCCCCTTTGGCAAGGGCCGCTCCTCGGGGGGGCAATATATTTCTTGGCATAACTGCCCCCGGAAGGGGCAGAAATCCACTGGACACCAGGGATAATTTTGTTATTGTTTTTTTATTTTTTTATGTTTGGGGAGCGACCCCTTGGGCAAGGGTCACTCCGGGGCAGGGGGGAAACTATTATTAGGCCATTTCTGCACCCTCTGGGGTCAGAATGGCATTGCAAACACCCCCCAGGGGGCCAGAAACCACTAGACACAAGGGAATATTTTTTTGTGTGGGCTATTTTAAGTAAGGGGAGTGGCCCCAGGGCAAGGGCCACTCCTCGGGGGCAAATTATTTCTAGGCCATTTCTGCCCCCCCCCCATGGGCGGATTGGCCTAATATTATTAGGCTGATCTGCCCCGGGGGGGGGGGCAGAAACCACTAGACACCGGGGAATATATATTTTTGTGGGCTATTTGAAGTAAGGGGAGAAGCCCCTTGGGCAAGGGCTGCTCCCCGGGGGGGCAAATTATTTCTAGGCTATTTCTGCCCCCCTCTGAGGCAGAAATCCACTAGACACCAGGGATAATTTTTTTTATTGGTTTTAAAAAAAATGTATGTTTGGGGAGCGACCCCTTGGGCAAGGGTCACTCTGGGGGGGGGGGGATCATTAGTAGGCCATTTGTGCACCCCCTGGGGGCAGATCGGCCTTGCGATCTGCCCCCAGGGATATATATAATTTGTGTGTTTACTTTATGTTTTTATGTATGGGGAGAGACCCCTTAGACAAGAGTCGCTACCCTGGGGGCAAATTGTATTTAGGCCATTTCTGCCCCCCTTGGGGAAACCTATAGACACCATGGATTGGTGTGTGTGTATGTGTGTGTTTTGTTTGGAGGAGGCAGGGCAAGGGTCTCTCCCCATGGGGGCACATTACTGTTGACCATAACTGCCCCCCTTGGCAGAAAGCCCACCAGAGACCAGGGAAGATTTTTTTTTCAAAATAAGAGGTTGGGGGTAGGGCCATACCCCCACCCCAAATAAATGGGGCCAAAGTTGTTCTGCGCACCCGTGGGCAGATTGGGCAATTACCCCCGATCCACACCCCAGGGGTATAGAAAGGCTACTAGATGCCAGGGAATAAAAAAAAAAGAAAAGAAAATAGTGGGGTGGTGGCTACCAACCAGTATGGGCCGGGTTATGCCCCCACACAAACTAAAGGAGCTAACAGTCTTTCAGCTCTCCCCTGCACACTAAAACATCTTATCCCATGACAAGCAAGAAGACATTTGATTATTGTTGGTTTTTATTTTTCATTTGGGCCATGAGAGCTTGGTAACTCTCAAAATCATCCCACTTGGAATGGTGAGGGCTGCACTTTTTTTTACTTTGGGATGCTGCCATGTAGAAAAATCCACAAGACCTAGACACATCTGAAAACTAAACATCTAGTTGATTCGAGGGTGGTGTGCTTCACATGCATCCCGCACCATTTCCTTACCCAAAATGCCCTGCAAACCTGCAACTTTGCTGGAAAGCACACATTTTTCCCAGATTTTTGTGATGGAACCTTCTGGAATCTGCAGTAATCCACAAAATTCCTACCACCCAGCATTGTCTGATCTATACCAATAACATTTCTGCTGCACTTGTTAGTTTAAAAATGTTTTTTTATCAAACTGCCCTTTTGGACCCACTTTGTTCCCCCTCAATTTCGAAGTGTTTTTGGCTCTTAGCTGTCACAAACACTTGGCCCCCCTACACAAGTGAGGGATCATTTTTACCGGGAGACTGAAGGGAATGTCGGATGGTAGGAAATTGGTGTAGTGATCCCAAACAGAAATGTGGGAAAACTGGTATTTTTTTAGCTAAATTTGCGGTTTGCTGAGGATTCTGGGTAAGAAAATATTGGGGGATCCACGCAAGTCACACCTCCCTTGACTCCCTCAGGTGTCTAGTTTTCAGAAATGTCTGGGTTTGATAGGTTTCCCTGGATGGCTGCTGAGCCCAGGAACAAAAACGCAGGTGCCCCCACCCCGCAAAGTCAGGTAGTTTTCTATTTGATAATTTTGATGTGTCCACATTGTGTTTTGGGGCATTTCCTGTCACGGGCACTATGCCTACCCAAACAAGTGAGGTATCATTTTTATCAGGAGACTTGGGGGAACGCTGGGTGGAAGGAAATTTGTGGCTCCTCTCAGATTCCAGAACTTTCTGTCACCGAAATGTGAGGAAAAAGTGTTTTTTTAGCCGCATTTTGAGGTTTGCAAAGGATTCTGGGTAACAGAACCTGGTGAGAGCCAGACAAGTAACCCCTTGTTGGATTCCCCTAGGTCTCTAGTTTTCAAAAATGCACAGGTTTGGTAGGTTTCCGCAGGTGACGGCTCAGCTAGAGGGCAAAATCCAAAGGTAGGCACTTTGCAAAAAACACCTCTGTTTTCTTTGAGAAAATGTGATGTGTCCACTTTGTGTTTTGGGGCATTTCCTATCACGGGCACTAGGCCTACCCACACAAGTGAGGTACCATTTTTATCTGGAGACTTGGGGGAACGCTGGGTGGAAGGAAATTTGTGGCTCCTCTCAGATTCCAGAATTTTCTGTCACCAAAATGTGAGGAAAAAGTATTTTTTTAGCCACATTTTGAGGTTTGCAAAGCATTCTGGGTAACAGAACCTGGTGAGAGCCCGACAAGTCACTCCATCTTGGATTCTCCTAGGTCTCTAGTTTTCAAAAATGCACAGGTTTGGTAGGTTTCCATATGTGGCGGCTGAGCTAGAGGCCAAAATCCACAGGTAGGCACTTTACAAAAAACACCTCTGTTTTCTTTGAGAAAATGTGATGTGTCCACTTTGTGTTTTGGGGCATTTCCTGTCGCGGGCACTAGGCCTCCCACACAAGTGAGGTACCATTTTTATTGGGAGACTTGGGGGAACGCAGGGTGGAAGGAAATTTGTAGCTCCTCTTAGATTCCACAACTTTATGTCACCGAAATATGAGGAAAAAGTGTTTTTTTAGCCACTTTTCGAGGTTTGCAAAGGAGTCTGGGTAACAGAACCTGGTGAGAGCCGCACAAGTCACACCGTCCTGGATTTCCCTAGGTCTCTAGTTTTCAAAATGCACAGGTTTGGTAGGTTTCCCTAGGGGCCGGCTGAGCTAGAGGCCAAAATCCAAAAGTAGGCACTTTGCAAAAAACACTTTGGTTTTCTGTAGAAAAATGTGATGTGTCCACGTTGTGTTTTGGGGCATTTCCTGTCGCGGGCACTAGGCCTACCCACACAAGTGAGGTAACATTTTTATTGGGAGACTTGGGGGAACACTGGGTGGAAGGAAATGTGTGGCTCCTCCCAGATTCCAGAACTCTCTGTCACCGAAATGTGAGGAAAAACTGTTTTTTTTAGCCAAATTGTGAGGTTTGCAAAGGATTCTGGGTAACAGAACCTGGTGAGAGCCCACAAGTCACCCCATCCTGGATTCCCCTAGGTCTCTAGTCTTCAAAAAATGCACAGGTTTGGTAGGTTTCCCTAGGTGGCGGCTGAGCTAGAGGCCAAAATCCACAGGTAGGCACTTTACAAAAAACACCTCTGTTTTTTATTGAGAAAATGTGATGTGTTCACTTTGTGTTTTGGGCCATTTCCTGTCGCGGGCACTAGGCCTACCCACACAAGTGAGGTATCATTTTTAACTGGAGACTTTGGGGAACGCTGGGTGGAAGGAAATTCGTGGCTCCTCTCAGATTCCAGAACTTTCTGTCACCGAAATGTGAGGAAAAAGTATTTTTTTAGCCACATTTTGAGGTTTGCAAAGGATTCTGGGTAACAAAACCTGGTGAGAGCCTGACAAGTCACCCTATCTTCGATTCCCCTAGGTCTCTAGTTTTAAAAAATGCACAGGTTTGGTAGGTTTCCCTAGATGGCGACTGGGCTAGAGGGCAAAATCCACAGGTAGGCACTTTACAAAAAACACCTCTGTTTCCTTTGAGAAAATGTGATGTGTCCACTTTGTGTTTTGGGGCATTTCCTGTCGCGGGCACTAGGCCTACCCACGCAAGTGAGGTACCATTTTTATCGGGAGACTTGGGGGAACATAGAATAGCAAAACAAGTGTTATTGCCCCTTGTCTTTCTCTGCATTGTTTCCTTCCAAATATAAAACAGTGTGTAAAAAAGACATGTATTTGAGAAATGCCCTGTAATTCTCAAGCTAGTATAGACTGAAGTATGGGCACCCCAGAATTCAGAGATGTGCAAATAACCACTGCTCTTCAATACCTTATCTTGTGCCCATTTTGGAAATACAAAGGTTTTTATTAATACCTATTTTTGACTCCTTATATTTCAGCAAATTAATTTCTGTATACCCGGTATATAATGAAAACCCACTGCAAGGTGCAGCTCATTTATTGGCTCTGGGTGCCTAGGGTTCTTGATGAACCTACAAGCCTTATATATCCCCACAACCAGAAAAGTCCTGCGGGCGTAACAGTATATTGCTTTTGAAAATCTGACATTGCTGGAAAAAGGTACAGAGTAAAACGTAGAGAAAAATGTCTGTTTTTGTTCATCTCAATTTCAATATGTTTTTATTTCAGTTGTTATTTTCTGCAGGAAACCCTTGTAGGATCTACACAAATTACTCATTGCTGAATTCAGAATTTTGTCTACTTTTCAGAAATGTTTAGGTTTCTGGGATTCTGAATTGGTTTCACACCTATTTCTGTCACTGACTGGAAGGAGGCTGAAAGCACAACAATTGAAAAAATTGGGTATGTCCCAGTAAAATGTTAAATTGTATTGAAAAATTGGGTTTTCTGATTCAAGTCTGCCTGTTCCTGAAAGCTGGGAAGCTGGTCATTTCAGCACTGCAAACCCTTTGTTGATGCCGTTTTCAGGAAAAAGCCACAAGCCTTCTTCTGCAGCCCATTTTATGGCTTCTATCTGATTCTGAAATTTCCCTTCTCAGAAATATATGGAAAATATGTGAGTTATACAAACGTTGGCGTTTGCTGTACATTCTCACAAGGTACATCACCTCAGACTACCCTAGGTACCTTGTTTTCAGAAAATTCTTGACCCTGCAGGTTTTCCTGGTTACAGAACGATGCCTTGCTAAAATCCTGCAGCTACCCACATTGCCAGAACTGGTCAAAGTGCAGGCAACATCTTGATCTTTCCTTATGTCTTAGGGGCCTAAAAGAGCCTTTCCTTTCACAAGTGATAGTTTGGTCACACAACTGCGTGACTAAAGTTATCAGGAGAAGTGGAAATACCATGTGAGGTAGGGCATTTGTGGATCCCTGCAGATTACATTAGCGCAGTCTCCTTTCATGTTTGCTTTACTGTATAACGTCAGTGAGCAAAGCAGGCTAAGCAATACTGCAAAATAAAAAAATAAAAACTTGGGACTTATAGAAAGCATTTCCCTTGCATGCCAGCTTTAGTTTAGAAAAACAAAGGCCCTCATTATGACATTGGTGGTAAGTTCTGCTTACTGCCATGCTGAATGCCGCAATCATACCACCACCCTAGCGGATTACCGCTACCCATATTATGAAACACACACACCAATCCGTCACCATACAGCCACACACACAAGTCCACCAGCCCAAAGGTCAATGATAAACTGGCGGTAGCAAAACCCACACCATTACACCAACAGAACTACGCCCACAGCATTATGACCCATGAATCACCGCAGCGGACATTCAACGGCGCTAAACCATTGGCGGTACATATCGCCACGCTCAAAATACACACACACATACAAAACAACACCACATTGGACAATTTGAATAACACACACCTGACGCCCATACAAACACACCACTATAAAACACATACCAACATTACCCACAACCCTTTACCAATACAAACTAGTGCCACCAGAGAGATAGCAAGGCCACAGACAAGACCACAGACACACACCACCATCACCTATACACGATCCACGCACCTTACATCACACACCCCAACACATCACCCCACACACCCTCACCCACACCACTAACCCTATACCCATGGCACCACAATGACACCCCAGGTTCTCTAAGGAGGAGCTAAGGGTCATGGTGGAGGAAATCATCCAGGTAGAGCTACAGCTATTCGGATCACAGGAGCAGCAGACATTCATTGCTAGGAAGATGGAGCTATTTCGGGGAATCGTGGACAGGGTCAATGCCGTGGGACAGCACACCAGAACAAGGGAAGACATCAGGAAGAGGTGGAATGACCTACGGGGGAAGGTGCGTTCCACAGCAGCAAGACACCAAATAGCTGCACAGAGGACTGGTGATGGACCTCCACCTCCTCCCCTACAACTAACAACATGGGAGGAGCAAGTATTGGTAATCATGCATCCTGAGGGCGTGGCAGGAGTAGGAGGAGGACTGGACTCTGGTAGGTCAAATCTTTACTACTTTCACCCCCACCAACCTGCATGCCATGACAAACCCCCAGCCTTACCCTCACTCCCATCACTCCACCACTCATACAGACCCCACCATCACAACCCACTCCTACCAATACCAAGCCCTGCATGTAACACCAATGCACGGACCCCCATCACAGACCTGCATGGACACCCATCACTGAAGCATGCACACTAGAGAGATTCACCTAGCCCACCAAATAACTACTCACACAAGGCAAAGCTGGCAGGGCAATGACAACCATAGAGGGCAACACACCCATGCACAAGATGTCACACACAGAAACAATAACACTGCATTTACATACCCACAGGTCCCACTCCCTACGTCACAGGAGAGGAGGTGCCAGAAACATCCAGTCCACCCCCAGAAGAGGCCCACAATGATGACAGCAGCTCTGGACGCCTGGATCTAGATGACCAACCTGGCCCATCAGAGATCTCCGGACAGTCAGTTATCCAGGCACAGTCCCATACCACCACAGAGCCTCCCCCCTCAGGAAACACCAGGACAGTACCCACCCAGGTGGCCCATACCTCTGTCCCCAGGACACATCAATCAGCAGTCTGTCCACCACTACAGGGACCCCAGGACACACCACAAACACAGGACAGTGGCAGTGGGCACACAGCTCTGGGGACAGAGGGACAGGACATCAGGGAAGCTGGGATGACTGCTGTGTGACAGGGGAGGACAGGCCCAGGGAACCGACTCTCCAGGAGGCACTCACCAACATCCTGGGAGCATGCCACCATTTCCAGGAGACGATGGGCCAGATACTGGACAAGTTGCAGGAGACCCAGCGGCTGCAGGAGGGACAGTACATAGGGATCAGGGAGGACTTGAAGGACATCAACACCACCATGGTCAACATTGCAGGGGTGCTGGCAGACATGGCTAACACCACGAGGGAGGCAGTGGCACACCAATGGGTCCCTGACACTAGCCAAACCAATGAACAGCCTTCAACCTCTGCTGTTGGCCCCGCCACAGGACCAACAGGCCACCAGTACCCGACCCCCTGCAGAAGGAGAATAACCCTGAAAATGGTCCCTGTGATCCAGGCAGAAGCCAGAGACTATTGCCAAGACCCCCGCCAGGAAACAAGACTCTCCTGATTCTCACCCTTGTGTCCCACACTGTCACCCTGTCCACCTTGAACTGCCATTGCTCTCCTTCCTATGCCCCCTTGGACAATGCACCTGTGATCTACGTAGACTGGACTCTGTCCTGCACATTCCTCCACCATCACCCCAGCCCATTACACATCCCCCTATACTTATTAGCACTTAAATAAAACCATTTGAATAAATATAAGTATGGAGTCTGTCAAATGATTGAACTATGTATTTGTTTAACAAGCTTTAAACACTGCAATACAACTGTACAGTAATGTATACATAGGAATGACCTGTAGTTGGCTGCAGTCAACACACCAGGAACGATAGTGGGGCACAAATATCTGAAAATAGAGATGCCAAAGGGTACAGTAAGTGTCCATAGACGTGGGAAAATCAGCCTGCCAGTGACAATGTCAAACACAAAACTGTCAATGTAAAGTGAATTTACAGTGTCTCACCTGTGTGTTATTGGAAGTATTGTCGAATTATTGCAATTCTGTTGTCCTCATCCTCTGCCTCTTTAACTTCATTGCCCACAGGGTCCACTGCTGCCACATGCCCATCTGCAACCTCATCCTCCTGCAGAAAAGGCACCTGGCGACGTAAGGCAAGGTTGTGCAACATACAGCATGCCACGATGATCTGGCACACCTTCTTGGGTGAGTAGGTCAGAGATCCACCTGTTAGATGGAGACAATGAAACCTGGCTTTCAGGAGGCTGAATGTCCTTTCTATGATTCTTCTTGTTCGCCCATGTGCCTCATTGTAATATTCCGCTGCCTTTGTCCTGGGATTCCTCACAGCGGTCAGTAGCCATGGGAGGTTAGGGTAACCAGAGACACCTGCAAATATCAAGGGACAACTGTTAGCCACACACTGACCCGTAGGGCCCACACCATACCCATACACCAACACCTACTGGGTGGCAACTAGAGCCACACCTAGTGCCTCTGGAGTTGAGCCATCACATATGGGATGCTGCTATTCCTCAGGATAAAGGTATCATGCACAGACCCAGGATACTTTGCATTGGCATGGCAGATGTACTGGTCT
Organism: Pleurodeles waltl; assembly: GCF_031143425.1. Lineage (NCBI taxonomy): Eukaryota > Metazoa > Chordata > Amphibia > Caudata > Salamandridae > Pleurodeles > Pleurodeles waltl. The sequence goes on from NC_090446.1 coordinate 39,559,488, forward strand.
GCCAGTCACACTATTTGCACATTCATGGAGTGAAAGCTCTTTTGATTTCTGAACACCTGTTCATTTCTCCAGGGTGGGGGGGACAAATGCAATATGTGTACCATCAATAGCCCCAATAATGTTTGGTATATGTCCCGTTGCACAGAAATCAGCTTTCCCTGTGGCCAAATCCTCCACCTGGGGGAAAATGATGTAGCTGCGCATGTGTTTAATCAGGGCAGACAACACTCTGGTCAGCACTATTGAGAACATTGGCTGAGACATTCCTGCTATGAAGCCCACTGTCACTTTGAAGGAGCCATTTGGCAGGAAATGGCGTACAGATAGGACTTGCGCAAAAGGGGGGATCCCGATGGGCTGACGGATAGCAGATATCAGGCCAGGTTCCAATTGGGCACACAGCTCTGTGATTGTGGCCCTGTCCAGTCTATAGGTGAGGATAATGTGCCTATCCTCCATTGTTGCCAAGTCCACCAGGGGCCTGTACATGGGGGGATGTCTCCATCTCCTGTTCATCTGCAGTGGTTGCAATCTAGGGGTCAAATGGTGAGCAGCTGGTCAGTATTCCATATTTCCAAACACTACACTGCATTGCATGTCGTGACTGTAACAGTATATTGTTGGATAGGCCCAAATGGTGCCTATGTGTACTGTGACGCAGTTAGGTGCCATGGCCTGATCCCCCCTGAAATGGCATTCACCTGTCCTGTATGGAGGGACTTGTCGAAATGAGGTAATTCCACTGACATTGTGCGCTGACCTTGTGCGTGGTCGAGAATTGCTGTGCTACTCCTCATTGGATACAATTGGGCCCTACGGTTACAGTGGCCAATGGTGATGTATGCCGGTGGTGACGGTACGCACCGCTGCGGACGTGGCCGCCATGTTCTATCTGTTCACTCACTTGCTACCTGACCTTCAACAGGAGAGGACCTACACTGCAAGTGCTGCTGCCCCTGCCTTCACCGCTGCGGAGTTGGAGAGACTGGTGGATGAGGTCCTACCCCAGTACCGAATGCTCTATGGGCCTCCAGACCAACAGATGAGTATACTGTGAGCACGATGCATGGGGTATGAATGCATGGAGTGCTGTGTGTGAGGGGCCTGTGGAAGGGGGGTTGGGGGAAGGGCCCTGGGCAGCGTGCTGCATGTATGTATGGTGGGCAATGTCTGTGCGTAAGGGGATGTGAGGGCTGTAGTGGGCCATGAGTGTAACAGGTAGGACGGTCTGACTGACACCGTTTCCTATGTGTATTTCTCTGCAGGTCAGCGCCTATCAAAAAAGGGTATATGCATGCCATTGCCAAGGACGTGCAGACCCTGGGGGTCTACGGCAGGCGGAGCACCCACAGTCGCAAATGGTGGGAGGACCTGAGACGCTGGGCACAGGAGACGGCGAGGCCCAGCTGGGGATGGCCTCCCAATGAGGAAGGGGTACCCGTCGAAACCCTGACCCCGCTGATGGCCCGCATACTGGCTGTGGCCGATCCGGAGCTGCATGGGCGTTTGGGGGCATCAGCCACAAGAGGGTGAGTACAGTGCCACTTCCTCTTCCTCCATTCCCAAACCTTCACCCTCTTCCCACCCCAATGTCCCTAAGAAGCTTTTCCTCTCCACCGTTGACCTCTTCCCTATCACTCCCCCTCCCATCCTTCACGTTGGGCCACGGTGGTCAGAACCCAGGCAAGCACCTCAGCCACCCAGTCCATGGCCACAGTAGTGTCAACAGCTACAGCAGGTAGGAGAGGATCCCGGACACCAGGCAGCAACACTGAAAGGGTGCCTGCACCAGGTGCATCAAGGAAGGGCAAGGCGGCACCACCAGATGTGACAGGGAAGGGCAAGGAGGTACAACCAGCAGCGTCTATAAAGGGAAAGGATGCACCACCAGCTGCAGGAGGGAAGTGCAAGGGGCAATCCCCGGCTGATGACAGGCAGGGCAAGGGGCCTGCACCAGCAGGCAGGTAGGACAGGAGGTCTGGTCCTAGGACTCATTTGGAGCCCCCACCACCAACCATGGTGGTTCAGCCGTCTGAGGCTGCAGGGGATGGGCTGGAGCCTCCCCTCACCACTTACAGCACTGCCACCAGCAGCAGCCCCAGTGGGCAGCTGTCCAAGGCTGCAGGGGATGGGCTGGAGCCTTCCCCACCACTGCCAGCACCGACACCAGCGCACTGCCAGCAGCAGCAGCCGGAGTGGGCATCCATCCGAAGCTGCAGGGGATGTGCTGGAGCCTCCCCCCACCACTGCCAGCACCACCACCAGCACCACTGTCAGCAGCAGTAGCCCCAGTGGGCAGCCGTCGGAGGCTGCAGGGGATGGGCTGGAGCCTCCACCCACCACTGCCAGCACCAACACCAGCCCGCCACTGCCACCACTGAGCAGCCGTCACCGCCGGCGGACTGGGTGCAGTCCTGTCTCCTTGGGCTGTTGTGCGTCCTGGCCCCTGCAAATCCTGTAAGTCTGACACCCAGGTGAGAGACTGTGACATTGCACTCCCCACGATCTGCATCACAGGGCACAATGCCCTCTCCAGAACTAGTGGAAGAAGCCATCCACTCACCCCATCCTTCCCAGGATGAAGCACACTGGGAGCAAGGCCCCCTCCAGAACAAGTGGAGAAGCCTTTCACTCACCCCATCCTTCCCAGGATGAAGCACACTGGGCACAAGGCCCCCTCCAGAACCAGTGGAGAAGTCATCCACTTGAGAGACTGTGGCCTTGCATTCCCCAGGACCAAGCAGTGGGCAACCCACCCACTAGAGAGACTGTGGCCTTGGACTCCCCAGGACCAAGCAGTAGGCAAGCCACCCACTAGAGAGACTGTGGCCTTGCACTTCCCAGAACCAAGCAGTGGGCAAACCACCCACTTGAGAGACTGTGGGCTTGCACTACCCAGGACCAAGCAGTGGGCAAACACCCCCTTCCCTATCCCCCTGAGGTTCTTGTGTATTTTCAACCTGATGCCCCTGCAGTATTCTCTCTGTGTTGTTGTAGGAGTGAGGTGGGGCCTTGGCCTATGTGTTGTGGTCCTGTGGCCCACGGTCATTGAGGACTGGGCAGTGTCCCTACATTTATAAATATGTATATATGTTTGTATTTTGATGCACTTATTCATGTTATTTTATCGTATCACACTCACTTTAATCAATTTCTTTAGCCCTTGCATTATTTCTGTAATGTTTGTGCATCTGGTTGTGTGTATAGTGTTTAGTGTTGGGGGTGGGGGTGTTGCGTGTTGCATGTGTGTGTCACTCCCTTGTGTGCTAGGGGGCAGTACTCACCGTGATCGTCGGTGATATGATAGCCACACTGCACTAAACCCTTTGTTCCATGATCTTAAGGACTTTTCAGGAGGCTCCCAGAATGGTTGGTACTGGGACTGCAGAACAGAGACAAACATGGTGATCAAGGAAATGTGGCATGTTCTGCTAATGACCATGCACAGCCAAGAGAATGCTTCAGTTGGCATACATGGTCTATAGAGAGAGAACAAAAATGTTGAGAAGTACAAAGAAGACAGAAGAGTGAGATAAGACTTTCTAGAAAGGGGGGGATTACAAAAAAGAAAAGAGAGTAAATAGACAAAACAAGAACAATTAGAAAAGGCAGGAATGGGAAGATAGATGCAGCTCCAAAAAGAAAGGCATAGTGGGGAGAAAGGATGAAAGAGGCAGCAAGTGGCAGAGTTTGGGAGATTGGGAGGGGATAGAAAAAATAAGAGAAAGCCTAAAGGACAATGAGAGCTATGTATTGGAGACTTTAAGTGGAATTCTTTTTTTTGTCAGTACACCTCACCCAATGGAATTTTAAAGCCTAGTGTTGTACTTTATTTTTAAAAGAGATCTTAGTGTAAGATCCAAAAATCACCTTTAAAGCTATCATCAATATCTACGTTTTCTGCTATAGTCAGTAGAAAATACAACCCACTTGCTGAGAAGTCCAAGTTCTGCTAAGGAGGTGTTCTGTCTTAGTAGTATACATTTAAATAGGGCAGTCTTATATTACCTATTTCATAACATGAAGCTGGACTTTTATCTGTACCTGTAGTAATGCCGAATGATCCTTTTGCAAGTAATTTCCATTTCCATTACACATGCAGGCTTTCATGCTTTGTACATTCACCATCCAGAAAAGTGCATTCTCTTTAAAGCATGTTAGCCACATAGAGGGTGACAACTTGAAGAATATGCAAGGAGTCTACTGCTTTTGAAAGAGTAGAGAATGTCCATAATACTTGAAGTGGAGGGCTATGTAGCATCCAAATGGGAGATGCAATGCAAGCAGCATCAAACAGAGATGTTATCACAAAGCAGGATCTTAGATGCAACACCTGAAACCACCATTGGGAGCATTAGGGGCCAGATTTATCAAAAAAACTAATTGCATTTCTTAAATAGCGAATTTTAAGAAATCTCTATTTAAGAAATGCTAAATGGTATGTATGATTTTTTGCGATTCGGTAATAGCGATTTCTTAAAATTCGCAAATGCTATTACCAAATCGCAAATAGAGAATCCAACTCCGTTTGCACCTATGGCCTGCTGCGAATGGTTTTGCATTTCCTAAATTGTGAATTCCAGTTAGGAATTCGCAATTTAGGAAATGCAAATTCGAGGGAGCTGGGGACCTAAGGCCCCCTCTGCTGCACCCCAAAAATATTTTTACGGACATGTGAAGCACACACATGCCTTAGGGGCATGTGCGCGCTACATGTCAATTTTAAAAATGCATTTAAAATGCATTTTTAAAATTTGCACATGGTTAGCACCAAACTTTTGTTGGTGGTAATTGCATTTCCTAAATGCCCAATTCACATTTAGGAAATGCTTGATACATGTGCTTAAGAAATCGCAAATAAGGATTACTTATTTGCGATTTCTTATTTCGAGAATTGCAATTTGCGATTCTCTAAATGGGGTCGCAATTTTAAGGAATTGCTATTTTTGCGATTCCTTAAAGTTGCATTGCGAATGCCTTTCATACATTCCAAAAGGCATTTTTGCATTCGCAAACGGCCGAATTTTACGATTCGCACAGTTTGCAAATGCAAAATCAATTGATACATCTGGCCCTAGATGTAGTAGTGCTGCATGTTCATCTTCAGCTTATCTTACTGTAGTTTGAACTAGTGTCCTGAGCTGGGCAACAGGCCTCAAATGGGTCCATCTTGGGCTCACACAATCACATATCCTTCACCAGGCCTGCCTACCTTGCTGGTCGATGTCTAACAAAGGTATTCTTTTGCAAAACACCTTTTCGCTCAACCTACCAGTAAGAGAGATGTATGACAATCTCAGAGCCTGATTTAAGTCCATTTATTTTTGACTGGTGCTTTTGATGAAATGTAATGGAACTATCTTGTGTCATAACCTTATAGTGAAATTCATTATGGGACTCTCTTAACATCCCCTGTAAAAAAATGGTAAATACTTTTCAGTTTTCACTGTTGTTGCGGGCCTAAAATGTTTAAAACAGACGTTCAACAATAATTTCCCAAAACGTTCTTGATGGATATGCCCCAAGTTCCCAACTTTACACCCTTCCACTTTAACTCCCTTCTGATCAATAGGATTTAACCTGTTCTGTGCCTTGGACGAGATGATCTCGTCCAAGGCTACAGTTCCCCTGTGCCTTGGACGAGATCATCTCGTCCATGGCACAGGGGAACTTGGGGGAGCTCTAGCGCCCCCCCCAAGCACCCCCCTCCCCCCTCAAGGCGGGGATGGAAGGGGAAGCCCTTCCCCTTCTACCCCCGACCCCCCCCACCCCCCCTGCGCGCTGATTAGTCAAAGGGGCCTCCCCCATCGCGCTGGAAGCAGAGCTTCCAGCGCGATTGAAAGAGAAATGCTAAGCGTTTCTCTTTCAATCACATGGGGGAGGCCCGGAGGGGCTTCAAAGGGAAGGAAATGTATTTCCTTCCCTTTGAAGTCTCTCCGAGGGTTTCAAAAGCCGGATTGCTTGCAATCCGGCTTTTGAAACCCCACTAGACACCAGGGATTTATTTTTTTTGTGATATTGTCATAAGGGAGCGACCCCTTGGGCAAGGGTCGCTCCCGGGGGGGGCATTTTTTCTGGAAGGCCTTTTCTGCCCCCCCTGGGGGCAGATCGGCCTATTATTAGGCCGATCTGCCCCCATAGGGGGCAGATACCTCTAGGCACCAGGGATAAAAAAAATTTTTTTACATTTTTCTTTTTTTTTTTTTTAGGTGGGGAGCGACCCCTTAGGCAAGGGTCGCTCCCCTTGGGGGAAAATTATATTTAGGCCATTTCTGCCCTCCTTGGGGGCAGATTGGCCTATTTTGATGAGGCCAATCTGCCCCCAAGGGGGGCAAAAACCACTAGACACCAGGGAGTTTTTTCTTTGCGTGAATTTCACTCAAGGGGAGCGACCCCTTAGGCAAGGGTCGCTCCCTTGGGGGAGCAATTTATTTTAGGCCATTTCTGCCCCCAGGGAAACCTCTAGGCGCCAGGGCAAATTTTTTTTGGGGTGTTTTTTTTTTGTTTCTTTCTTTTTTTAGAGATGGGGAGCGACCCATCAGGCAAGGGTCGCTCCCCTGGGGGGCAAATTGTATTTAGACAATTTCTGTGGGCAGATTGGCCGATTTGAGGTCAATCTGCCCCCAAGGGGGGCAGAAACCACTAGGCACCGGGGATTTGTTTTTTTGCGCCAATGTCAGGCAGGGGGAGCGACCCCGTAGGCAAGGGTCGCTCCCAGAAGGGGGGGGGGTTGGGGGGGCACAATTATTTTGGGGGCAGATCGGCCTATTATTGTTTTTTTTTTTTTTTTTTTTTTTTTTAGAGATGGGGAGCGACCCATCAGGCAAGGGTCGCTCCCCTGGGGGGCAAATTGTATTTAGGCCATTTCTGCCCCCCTTGGGCAAGGGTCGCTCCGGGGGGGGGGGTGGGGGTTGGGGGGGAAAATTTATTTTAGGCCATTTCTGCCCCCCCCCCGGGCCGGCTGAGCTAGAGGCCAAACTCCACAGGTAGGCACTTTGCAAAAAACACCTCTGTTTTATGTGAAAAAATATGTTGTGTTTTGGGCCATTTCCTTTCGAGGGCGCTAGGCCTACCCACAGAAGTGAGGTACCATTTATACATTTTTATCGTGAGACTTAGGGGAACGCTGGGTGGAAGGAAATTTGTGGCTCCTCTCAGATTCCAGAACTTTCTGCCACAGAAATGTGAGGAACATGTGTTTTTTTAGCCAAATTTTGAGGTTTGCAAAGGATTCTGGGTAACAGAACCTGGTCCGAGCCCCACAAGTCACCCCATCTTGGATTCCCCTAGGTCTCTAGTTTTCAAAAATGCAAAGGGTTGGTAGGTTTCCCTAGCTGCCGACTGAGCTACAGGCCAAAATCCACAGGTAGGCACTGTTTTCTTTCAAAAATTTGGATGTGTCCACGTTGGGCTTTGTGGCATTTCCTGTCGCGGGCGCTAGGCCTACCCACACAAGTGAGGTATCATTTTTATCGGGAGACTTGGGGGAACGCTGGGTGGAAGGAAATTTGTGGCTCCTCTCAGATTCCAGAACTTTCTGCCACAGAAATGTGAGGAACATGTGTTTTTTTAGCCACATTTTGAGGTTTGCAAAGGATTCTTTGTAACAGAACCTGGTCCGAGCCCCGCAAGTCACCCCATCTTGGATTCCCCTAGTTCTCTAGTTTTCAGAAATGCACAGGTTTGGTAGGTTTCCCTAGGTGCCGGCTGAGCTAGAGGCCAAAATCTACAGGTAGGCACTTCGCAAAAAACACCTCTGTTTTCTTTCAAAAATTTGGATGTGTCCACGTTGCGCTTTGGGGCGTTTCCTGTCGCGGGCGCTAGGCCTACCCACACAAGTGAGGTATCATTTTTATCGGGAGACTTGGGGGAACGCTGGGTGGAAGGAAATTTGTGGCTCCTCTCAGATTCCAGAACTTTCTGCCACAGAAATGTGGAGAACATGTGTTTTTTATCCAAATTTTGAGGTTTGCAAAGGATACTGGGTAACAGAGCCTGGTCCGAGCCCCGCAGGTCACCCCTCCTTGGATTCCCCTAGGTCCCTAGTTTTCAGAAATGCACAGGTTTGGTAGGTTTCCCTAGGTGCCGGCTGAGCTAGAGGCCAAAATCTACAGGTAGGCACTTCGCAAAAAACACCTCTGTTTTCTTTAAAAAATTTGGATGTGTCCACGTTGCGCTTTGGGGCGTTTCCTGTTGCGGGCGCTAGGCCTACCCACACAAGTGAGGTATCATTTTTATCGGGAGTCTTGGGGGAACGCTGGGTGGAAGGAAATTTGTGGCTCCTCTCAGATTCCAGAACTTTCTGCCACAGAAATGTGAGGAACATGTGTTTTTTTAGCCAAATTTTGAGGTTTGCAAAGGATTCTGGGTAACAGAACCTGGTCCGAGCCCCGCAAGTCACCCCTCCTTGGATTCCCCTAGGTCTCTAGTTTTCAGAAATGCACAGGTTTGGTAGGTTTCCCAAGGTGCCGGCTGAGCTAGAGGCCCAAATCTACAGGTAGGCACTTCGCAAAAAACACCTCTGTTTTCTTTCAAAAATTTGGATGTGTCCACGTTGCGCTTTGGGGCATTCCCTGTCGCGGGCGCTAGGCCTACCCACACAAGTGAGGTATCATTTTTATCGGGAGACTTGGGGGAACGCTAGGTGGAAGGAAATTTGTGGCTCCTCTCAGATTCCAGAACTTTCTGCCACAGAAATGTGAGGAACATGTGTTTTTTGAGCCAAATTTTGAGGTTTGCAAAGGATTCTGGGTAACAGAACCTGGTCCGAGCCCCGCAAGTCACCCCTCCTTGGATTCCCCTAGTTCTCTAGTTTTCAGAAATGCACAGGTTTGGTAGGTTTCCCAAGGTGCCGGCTGAGCTAGAGGCCAAAATCTACAGGTAGGCACTTCGCAAAAAACACCTCTGTTCTCTTTCAAAAATTTGGATGTGTCCACGTTGCGCTTTGGGGCGTTTCCTGTCGCGGGCGCTAGGCCTACCCACACAAGTGAGGTATCATTTTTATCGGGAGACTTGGGGGAACGCTGGGTGGAAGGAAATTTGTGGCTCCTCTCAGATTCCAGAACTTTCTGCCACAGAAATGTGGAGAACATGTGTTTTTTATCCAAATTTTGAGGTTTGCAAAGGATACTGGGTAACAGAGCCTGGTCCGAGCCCCGCAGGTCACCCCTCCTTGGATTCCCCTAGGTCTCTAGTTTTCAGAAATGCACAGGTTTGGTAGGTTTCCCTAGGTGCCGGCTGAGCTAGAGGCCAAAATCTACAGGTAGGCACTTCGCAAAAAACACCTCTGTTTTCTTTAAAAAATTTGGATGTTTCCACGTTGCGCTTTGGGGCATTTCCTGTTGCGGGCGCTAGGCCTACCCACACAAGTGAGGTATCATTTTTATCGGGAGTCTTGGGGGAACGCTGGGTGGAAGGAAATTTGTGGCTCCTCTCAGATTCCAGAACTTTCTGCCACAGAAATGTGAGGAACATGTGTTTTTTTAGCCAAATTTTGAGGTTTGCAAAGGATTCTGGGTAACAGAACCTGGTCCGAGCCCCGCAAGTCACCCCTCCTTGGATTCCCCTAGGTCTCTAGTTTTCAGAAATGCACAGGTTTGGTAGGTTTCCCAAGGTGCCGGCTGAGCTAGAGGCCCAAATCTACAGGTAGGCACTTCGCAAAAAACACCTCTGTTTTCTTTAAAAAATTTGGATGTGTCCACGTTGCGCTTTGGGGCGTTTCCTGTTGCGGGCGCTAGGCCTACCCACACAAGTGAGGTATCATTTTTATCGGGAGTCTTGGGGGAACGCTGGGTGGAAGGAAATTTGTGGCTCCTCTCAGATTCCAGAACTTTCTGCCACAGAAATGTGAGGAACATGTGTTTTTTTAGCCAAATTTTGAGGTTTGCAAAGGATTCTGGGTAACAGAACCTGGTCCGAGCCCCGCAAGTCACCCCTCCTTGGATTCCCCTAGGTCTCTAGTTTTCAGAAATGCACAGGTTTGGTAGGTTTCCCAAGGTGCCGGCTGAGCTAGAGGCCCAAATCTACAGGTAGGCACTTCGCAAAAAACACCTCTGTTTTCTTTCAAAAATTTGGATGTGTCCACGTTGCGCTTTGGGGCATTCCCTGTCGCGGGCGCTAGGCCTACCCACACAAGTGAGGTATCATTTTTATCGGGAGACTTGGGGGAACGCTAGGTGGAAGGAAATTTGTGGCTCCTCTCAGATTCCAGAACTTTCTGCCACAGAAATGTGAGGAACATGTGTTTTTTGAGCCAAATTTTGAGGTTTGCAAAGGATTCTGGGTAACAGAACCTGGTCCGAGCCCCGCAAGTCACCCCTCCTTGGATTCCCCTAGTTCTCTAGTTTTCAGAAATGCACAGGTTTGGTAGGTTTCCCAAGGTGCCGGCTGAGCTAGAGGCCAAAATCTACAGGTAGGCACTTCGCAAAAAACACCTCTGTTCTCTTTCAAAAATTTGGATGTGTCCACGTTGCGCTTTGGGGCGTTTCCTGTCGCGGGCGCTAGGCCTACCCACACAAGTGAGGTATCATTTTTATCGGGAGACTTGGGGGAACGCTGGGTGGAAGGAAATTTGTGGCTCCTCTCAGATTCCAGAACTTTCTGCCACAGAAATGTGGAGAACATGTGTTTTTTATCCAAATTTTGAGGTTTGCAAAGGATACTGGGTAACAGAGCCTGGTCCGAGCCCCGCAGGTCACCCCTCCTTGGATTCCCCTAGGTCTCTAGTTTTCAGAAATGCACAGGTTTGGTAGGTTTCCCTAGGTGCCGGCTGAGCTAGAGGCCAAAATCTACAGGTAGGCACTTCGCAAAAAACACCTCTGTTTTCTTTAAAAAATTTGGATGTTTCCACGTTGCGCTTTGGGGCATTTCCTGTTGCGGGCGCTAGGCCTACCCACACAAGTGAGGTATCATTTTTATCGGGAGTCTTGGGGGAACGCTGGGTGGAAGGAAATTTGTGGCTCCTCTCAGATTCCAGAACTTTCTGCCACAGAAATGTGAGGAACATGTGTTTTTTTAGCCAAATTTTGAGGTTTGCAAAGGATTCTGGGTAACAGAACCTGGTCCGAGCCCCGCAAGTCACCCCTCCTTGGATTCCCCTAGGTCTCTAGTTTTCAGAAATGCACAGGTTTGGTAGGTTTCCCAAGGTGCCGGCTGAGCTAGAGGCCAAAATCTACAGGTAGGCACTTCGCAAAAAACACCTCTGTTTTCTTTCAAAAATTTGGATGTGTCCACGTTGCGCTTTGGGGCATTCCCTGTCGCGGGCGCTAGGCCTACCCACACAAGTGAGGTATCATTTTTATCGGGAGACTTGGGGGAACGCTAGGTGGAAGGAACTTTGTGGCTCCTCTCAGATTCCAGAACTTTCTGCCACAGAAATGTGAGGAACATGTGTTTTTTGAGCCAAATTTTGAGGTTTGCAAAGGATTCTGGGTAACAGAACCTGGTCCGAGCCCCGCAAGTCACCCCTCCTTGGATTCCCCTAGTTCTCTAGTTTTCAGAAATGCACAGGTTTGGTAGGTTTCCCAAGGTGCCGGCTGAGCTAGAGGCCAAAATCTACAGGTAGCCACTTCGCAAAAAACACCTCTGTTTTCTTTCAAAAATGTGGATGTGTCCACGTTGCGCTTTGGGGCGTTTCCTGTCGCGGGCGCTAGGCCTACCCACACAAGTGAGGTATAATTTTTATCGGGAGACTTGGGGGAACATAGATTAGCAAAACAAGTGTTATTGCCCCTTGTCTTTCTCTACATTTTTTCCTTCCAAATATAGGCGAGTGTGTAAAAAAGACATCTATTTGAGAAATGCCCTGTAATTCACATGCTAGTATGGTCGCCCCGGAATTCAGAGATGTGCAAATAACCACTGCTCCTCAACACCTTATCTTGTGCCCTTTTTGGAAATACAAAGGTTTTCTTGATAGCAATTTTTTACTCTTTATATTTCAGCAAATGAATTGCTGTATACCCGGTATAGAATGAAAACGCACTGCAGGGTGCAGCACATTTATTGGCTCTGGGGTCCTCAGGTTCTTGATGAACATACAAGCCCTATATATCCCCGCAACCAAAGGAGTCCAGCAGACATAACGGTATATTGCTTTTGATAATCTGACATTGCAGGGAAAAGTTACAGAGTAAAACGTAGAGAAAAATTGATGTTTTTTTCACCTCAATTTCAATATTTTTGTTTTTCAGTTGTTATTTTCTGTAGCAAACCCTTGTAGGATCTACACAAATCACCCCTTGCTGAATTCAGCTACTTTTCAGAAATGTTTAGGTTTCTGGGATCCAGCATTGGTTTCATGCCTATTTCTGTCGCTGACTGGAAGGAGGCTGAAAGCACAAAAAATTGCAATAATGGGGTATGTCCCAGTAAAATGCCAACATTTTGTTGAAAAATTGGGTTTTCTGATTCAAGTCTGCCTGTTCCTGAAAGCTCGGAAGCTGCTGAGTTTAGCACCGTGAACCCTTTGTTGATGCCATTTTCAGGGGGAAAACCACAAGCCTTCTTCTGCAGCCACGTTTTCCAATTGTTTTTAAAAAAAACGAAATTTTCACTGTATTTTGGCCAATTTCTTGGCCTCCTTCAGGGGAACCCACAAAGTCTGGGTACCTCTAGAATCCCTAGGATGTTGGAAAAAAAAGGACGCAAATTTGGCACAAACCCAATCTTCAGAGGCATTCCTCTTTCTAAGTGTGCTGCAGAATGCCTTCCTGGGGCGGAGTTACACAAGGTAGGAATTTCTACTGCCTTGCATTATTCTAGATTTATCAAGCCACTCATTGCCACACAAGGTGGCCCACCGTGACTTGATAACTCTGACCTTGTTATTGGCATGCACTTGTGCCCCCTTGCGTAGCACAACAATGATTCAGCACAATGCTAAATAACTCCACAAGTATCTCAGTTTAGGTCACCCCATACTGCACAATCCCTCTTCTTTAAGTTAGTCTACCCTGGTATGTATGAGACTCCCCATGGCTACCAAGAGCAAAAACAGTGTGAAAAAGAGGACTCTATGGTGACACACCCCCCAGTGAGTCTATTACATGGAAACACTAGGCCACTTAGTTGCACGAACAACCACAGCAGTTGTCCTCATCCCACCTCTTGAACCTGCTTTGAAGGCAAAAACGTCACCATTAGTGGACAATCTACTCAGGGACATATTTACAAACCCTGTGCACCTCCTTGCACTGCCCTAGCGTAGTTTTCAAAGTGGTGCAGTTCATGCGATGTGGCACTTTGTGACCCCTTGTGCCACATTATGCCTGTGCCACGCAGAAAGGGCCAAAAAATGGAAGAGTGAAATATACAAGATTTTGCTGTGCCATTTTTTGCATCATTTTTAATGCCTGCTCAGGACAGGCGTTAAAGGGAAGTTCCCATAATGGTCTGTGGGCCTCCCTGTGCTTTGCTGGTCCAGCACCATAATTTGTGGTGCTAATCCAGCAAAGCAGCACAAAAGCATCCTAATTTATGACGCTTTTGTGATAACGTGCGCTGTATAGTCAACATAGTGTTACCATGGTGACGTTAGAAAGGCGCAGGGCGATACAACAAAAGTTGAGCTTTAGAGCTGATGCATCACCTGCTCATAAATATGCCCCTCCGGGTCTCAATTGCACTTTGTAGAAACTGGATGGAAAATCTGGGTTGAAATCGCAGCAGGTTTGGTGGCGGGCACCCCATACTGCACAATCCTGAACACACTGTGTGATCCTGAAAAAATCATGCTATATACTTGTTCCTTGTTCTGACTAACTGACAAAATTAGTAGGAGACTCAAGTCAATTCACATTAAACAATTTCACAGATACTCAGCCGTACATGATTCAATCGAGTATAACACTAACGCCTCTATATTTATTACAAAATTCAGTATATTTGTAGTGCATTTCTCAAAATAATATGTTATTTGCGTGTTTCATGTCTTTTGTACTTGAGTTCAGATTTACATATTGGGACTCAGTTTCAATTAACAGCACAGAATAAGCGCATGGATGAATCATTCGCACTTCTCTTGCAGTGTAGAGGGGGGGTGCTGGCCATCTGGGCTTTCCGACATTTACCAGGGACTGCAAGCTGGGGAACTGTTTTAGGATTAATGTGGATTCATGACTTTTCCCTAAAAAGTTCTTAATCAATATGTTTGAGAGAATGTGTTACAACTTGAACACATTTTTATTTTATTTTTTCAGGAAATTCCCCCCTACACAGACCCGATGGAGAGCGCCAGGCCTGCCTGCCACAATCCCAGCACACTTCCAATAGGGGTGGTTGATGTGAACATTTGTTGCCGAGGTTGGTTTTGGTCTCCGTGCCCAGCTTTGCTCACAAAGAAACAGGACACTTTATAAGGTGTGAGCAGTGGATGCTTTGCACACATGAAAACAAAATCAAGGTGGGGAGATAAAAATGTACCTTTCTCAAAACATCTAGCGACAGCTGCGACTGTAGTATTAAACAAGCAAGGCGCTGAATGGCCTGTCACTGGGTCGGGCTTGGTGCCTGCTCCTCGCAGGGTCCATTAATAGGGAATAATGTATCTCAGACAATAGACACAGTGACGTCTCACTGGGGTGCGGGGGGGGGGGGGGGCGTGACGCTGCTCTAGTTGATGTGTGACCCTCCACCAAACCTTAAATTCCAAGAGGCACAAAGAACAAAACACATGCCATGCACAGAATGTTTCCAGCTGTCTTTCTCGTTGGAGGGAGCACACAAGTCTAGAAGTTTGCACACAATGTTTACATTTCACTTTCTAAGCATGTGTGTATGTGTAAATCTATATCTATATCTCTGTTATTATCCACACAGTTTTGTTAGTGTGTTGTACGTGTTTAATTTTAATATTTCAGTATGATTGATGCAGGCAGGAAACATGCAGAACCGCATCTGTGGCTTCATGATGTGCAAGGAACTGAGGCAACATTACAGAACTGGGAATCATTTACATGTACATTTCTATGTTTCCATTGAACCTGTCTACTTACCTTCGGTAAAACCCAAAACACAATCCAGAAAGGGCAGAAATATAAATGCTGCCGGCTGTAATCCCTGCGGAAGGGGATGTGGGGGCTGAGAGAGATGTGCAGGGGCAGCATCCGGCTTCAGTGACAGAGGAAGCAGCCAGCCCAAGAGCACAGGAGGACACAACCTTAGCATCAGTCACTACCCAACTCAAATGTGGAAACCAGGGACGAAGAGGAACAAGCATGAATTAGGTCGGCAGAGAGGGCTCGCTGATGCACTCGGAGATCCCTTTCCTGCTCCATGGTTGTTATAAAGCATCACTACTCCTACCTTACCTGTTGGTCTCCTAGAAGACTTGATCCCCAGGGATGGTCACAGTGAAGACTAGTTTGTGCCTCATCTGCAGAAATATGTTAATAAGCACAAATTATTTATGAAAGTTATTCTTGTGGGTCTGAAAAGAAGAATAATATAAAAAGTAGAGCACTGAAAATAAAGGATTCCATGAAAATCATTCTGTTTCAAACTATAAAAGGGAAACTATAGAATTAAATACAAAAGGTTGTGACTTTCATGCAGTTTGATGTGAAACATACAACTATACATGTGAAAATGTTGACTTTCATCATCTATTCCCCTTTACTTTTACGTTCCACTTCACTGTACCCTGACTTTTTATTCCTACATTAACCCTAAACTGACCCATTTACCTGGCAGCGCTCCCTCTTTTAAACTTCAGCCCTGACCCTATAATACTGTACCCTCTTTCTAGCCCCCCCATCCCTCGACCCTTACCATCTTGATATTCCTTACACTGCTCCAATAAGGACCATTATCTTCATCCAAAACTCAATCATTCTACTTTTTTTCTCAATGTTTTATATTGTATTATTTAATAACCACTTAAAGAACGTGCTTTGAGACAGCCTTTAGTGTCAGAACTTTCATTTCTGAAAATATTTACAGCAGGTCAGAGAAAGGGCCTGCACAGTTAAAATCGCTGATGTTAGACCTGACAGCCTTAGGGTGGTCACCCCTAACTTATTGCCTCCCTCCCTCCACATTTTAGATACTGTTTTTGCTGGTTATTCGACTCTGCACACTTTACCACTGCTGACCAGTGCTAAAGTGCATATGCGGTAAAGCCGCGGTCAGAAAAGGGGATCCGGCAGTTTCCCGCAAGCAGCGCCGCCATGGAGATTCCGACCCCCTTCCCGCCAGCCTGTTCCTGGCGGTTTTTACTGCCAGGAACAGGATGGTGGGAACGGGTGTCGTGGGGCCCCCTAACAGGGCCCCAGCATGATTTTCACTGTCTGCATAGCAGACAGTGAAAATCGCGACGGGTGCAACTGCACCCGTCGCACCCCTGCAACACCGCCACCGGCTTCTGGGTTGCAGGGCCTTTCCCGCTTTTCAGTGATATCTCTACATTTACTTATTACATCTTTGATCGTTTTGGCTGGCATTTACCCAGATAAATATTATATATTTTTCTAAACACTGTGTGGTGTATTTTTGTGGTGCTATATTGTGTTATTGTATGATTTATTGCACAAATACTTTACACATTGCCTTCTAAGTTGAGCCTGACTGCTCAGTGGCTAGCTACCAGAGCGTGGGCACAGGATAGTTTGGATTATGTGTGACTTACCCTGACTAGAGTGAGGGTCCTTGCTTGGACAGAGGGTAACCTGACTGCCAACCAAAGACCCCATTTCTAACAGTGGACAAGTTTCTATCTCAGATTTTGTGCTGTAGTGGCCCAGTGCAGCCTTCTTTGACCTCAGAGCTGACAAGACCGAGAGTGCAGACATGTATGTCAAGTTTCGGTCTTATCACTTTCCTTTTCCTACATCTACGATTGTCTTTCATGTTTTTCCATCTCCTGTCACTGATAGAAAAGGGGAGAGGTGAAATAAACATTGCTTTCATTGAATATTGCTGGCAAGGTGAGTTTTGGGGCTGAGTAAAACAGAAAAGAGATGAATGGAATGACCGAATTAACCTGAGCCACTGATAATTACTAGGTCCCCGTTTCATTCTACTGATTTTTTGCCCACCATTTCACCTCAGTCAGTAACTATGCATAGCTTTGGTCATGTTCTGATAGTGATATTTCAGCCTAAACTGCAAAGCAACCACAGATCAATGTTGGCATCTTTGGGCCTGGGCAATAGGGAGCAGATTTACATCTATGCAGGAGCACAGGACCCCTGCTGATGACACCCTCCATATTTAGGGCATTTTAATGAGGAAAGCAGAAATATGATGGATTGAATGCTTTCAGAAAGGAATCTCAGACCATTTTCAGATCATCACAGGTCACGTCCTGTTGGACAGTGAGTATAAGATGCACATATATGCACACCTACCACACTTAGGGATTCAGCCTAAAGAAAGCACAATGGTGATGAGTGGAATGCTTGCAAAAAGTACTGTGGATTGTTATGCCTCCACCGAGTATGCAGAGGACCCCATAGCGATGTGCAGAACTTTGCATTTGGGGCATGTATATCCGTGAAACGTTACCAACAGTAAACTGCATACAGGGCATTTCTGAACCATCCATTGACCGCAACAGAGCCCTCCTTCTGCCTGCAGCTCTTTTTCTCCTATGTGACAGAAGTCACAAATGCACATACTTGTGTTTCCAAGATCCAGCATGATCAAGGAATGTCCCACTATGGCAGAGTTCTTCGATGTCCATCCCAAAGTAGGACTGGTCACCACAACAGCAAACAGGGTAAAGGGGATTGAGATGTCAGCAAAAAATAAGCCAGTGGTCCAGGGTGACAGTCTTTAACAATTCTCGATTGTTAACTCCACTGTAGTGACGACCTCCCTGCCGTACCCATGGTGACTTTCCCACTGGGCTGACAGGTGGAATCCAAGGTTTACAACGGTCAGCCCAATGGGAAAGTGCCAGCAGCATTGTCTCCAGCCTGTAATCGAGCCGGCGACAATTCTGCCACCCGCAGGGGGCACCAGCACCCTCGTAATGCACACTGTCGGCACACTTTTTCATTAATAAAAGGATATGGAAAACTGTGAGAGCAGTCACAAGGCTAGATCAAAAGAAAACATTAGTAGTAGGCCAGCAAATTAGTTGTACAAAGAAATGTCAAACCCTCTCTTGCTCCACACTTCTGTGCCTAACATAAGCCAATCTCTTATTACTTTCACTTGAGAGGAGACAACAAGCAACCCAGTGTGTCACGATTCCTTTCACTATTACTCCTTCTCTTTCTCATGATATGTATCAATAATCCTCTCTCTCTTTCCGTCATCCACTAATCTTGTCCTTTGAATAGGTGTCAGTGGTGTTGCTTTAAGTGAGGTGCCCTAATAACCAAATACTCACCCTAGAAAACGTGCATGACAACCATTTGTGTCCACTGGCCATGATAGCAACCCAGTGGGTCCTGAAAGTGATAAATTAAGGGGCAGATTTAAGGCCCCCTTGCGCTACAATACCATCACATTAGTGTAATGTAATTGTTTATGCTAATGTGGCAATATTATGGCAAAAGAGCTGCACCAGATTAACAAAGTGCATGCATTGTGCCATTTTGTAATCCCTTGTGCCACATTATGCCTGCACCAGGCATAATGAATGCAAGGGAGGTGAAACAATGGTTCAAAGAAATCTAAAAGATTCCATTGCGTCATATTTCTGGGCATTTTTAATGCCTGTTCAGAGCAGGTGTTAAAAGGGCGCACACCATTATTTATAATGGACCCCTATGTACTGTTCTGGGTTAGCCCTAAAATGTTGGCACTAATCCTGAACAGTACATCAATAGCGTAAAAAATTCTGAAGCTATTGCCTTCTACCCTGCACCATGGTGCGTTGTATTTTAAATACGGCGCTCACATGGTGGAGGTAATGGGGCGCTAAGGGGAGCACTGGGGGCAGTGCCACTTTTCTTAAATATGCTCCTAATTGTACTGGTCCAAACCCAACCATTGAGCTGTTCCTCAGCTGTTCCTCATTGACAATTAAAATATTCTGCCAATTATCAAATTTTGCAACAGGTGGAATACTGAGTGCATTCATTTCTTTTAGTTTGGCCAATGTTCGGCAAGTTGTTTGTTGTACGGTTTCATTCAAAAATAGTAATTTCAACGGATAAAGGCAAGCACTAACTAAGGCTTCCGTGCCATGTCTTTGCCATGTCTCTCATTCCCCACACACTCTTTGGTTTCTTCCAATACTGTAAATGTTAATGGCCAGGTGGGAAGCAAAGGAATCCAAATAAATCAATTTGGTGTTGGTTAGCAAGATTTCCTTGCCTTCAAAGGAAGTAGTTTGAAAGAATAGGGCACAACTTTTAAAACCATTTTTGCACTGCAAATTGCACTTAGACTATTACGTGTTTTAATTCTCTTTTAAAAAAAATAATTCTCCTGTTCCCTCAAGCTACTCATTTTTATTTTTACTACTGCGTTGTATACTTGCACTTTGGACTCTTGTTGTTTTACGCCAGTGTTGTGCTCTTAACAAAATGGAGTCTACCTTTGGCATGGATTATTTGTTGCTTTATAATCAAGAAGAGTTAAAGGGATTCTGAAGGGAGAGAGATTTACCTGTTATAGAGGCTAAATCTGGTATAATGACTCTCACAAGAGCCCTGTTTAATTTTGAAGAGGCGGACTATGTAGCACAAAATTAGGCCCAAAGGGGGGGGGGGGTGGTTCTGAGGGAGACCCTAGAGATACCCATGAGAGTAGTGAGGACTCTGAGGAGGAGGGTCCCAGTCCACACCCCAGGGGGACAGTGACCCCAAAGAGTTAGACACAGAGGGAGAAGATGAGTGGCTAGGGACGTCAGTAGAAAGAGAGGACCCCATAGATAGGGAGTCCCTTACTGGGTCCGTGCTTAGCAGCAGCACCACCTCCCATTCCCTGTCACCTGAGCAGCTCAGAGATAGGCGGGAAGAGAGGGGCCTGAGGCTACAGCTTGCCAGGCTGGCTGTAGAAGAGAGACAGGCTGAGGTGGAAAAAAACCTTAGTCCAGGAGAAGATGGCAGAGGCTGAAAGGGCCTTTGCCTGGGAAAGACTTGCTCTAGAGCACAGTCTGACAAATCTGGACTCACCAGTACTGCAGTTGGGTTCAGTGGTGGCAGCATATATTGTAGTGTTGGGCACAATCCTTACCTACCCACAGACTTAATACCTGGGTTCAAGGAGGGGGACAACGTACATCAGTGGCAGAGGGAGTATGAGGAAGCTCTATTTGCATGCAGTATTCCTGGGAAAGATTGGGGGACTGTCCTAGAGAGCTATATTCCTTATGTGGAAAGGGATGTCCTACTGGCCTCAGAAGGGAGTGACAGGCAGGGATATCTCCACATCAGAAAGGCCCTGATAGAGAGGTATTGTCTCACCTCTGAAGACTACAGGTTGAGGTTCAGAAGCACCAACTTGGGAGGATTTCAGGGGGACTTGTTGCAAAGCACTAAAAGGATGGGTGGAGGGTAGCACAGCAACCACTTATGAAGGACTGTTTAATCTCATTCTAAGGGAGTACAAGTTCTGTTGCTGTTTTTCAGAGGTAGGCCACTGTGAGTTCTCTGACCCCAGCGAGCGTGCAAAGGAGGATGACCTCTGGCTTAGTGCCAGAGGAACTGGTCGGACATCAAGGGCCGTCTTAGGTTCACCCTGGGAAGGGGTGGGGGAGGTTCTAGGCAGTCCAGGCCAAGTTCTCAGTGGGGAGGGGATAGGCTCGCGAAGTACCTATCCTCTTACACATCTTAGAGGTCTCCTTATTGGTGCACCAAGGTGAGAATTTAACTGACCCCAAACAAAATTCTGAGCGGGGAGGGTGCAGGATCCACAGGGACTTGTCCTCCTCCACAGGTCTTGGAAGGCACCTGGGAGGGGCCGTCGTTACCAAAGGCCGATCCTTTACATGGGATCCCCTAGAGTCTGAAGGAGAAGGGGGGTCACCTGGAAAGAGGGTTGCTCCAACTCTGGAGATCAGCAGCGCCACCCCGCAAAGCTCCCTTGACCTGGAGGAGGAGACGGCTGTCCCCAGTCTTTCTACCATTACTTCTGGGGTATCACTCCTGATGGGAAGGTGTGGAACTCTAGAAGGAGGTGCAGGAGGAGATAAGGCTCTTTCCTGTCCCCGGTTCAGCCAGAAGGGAAGGACCCTGGGTTGGGAGACCAGTTACAGGTTCTGAACTGGTGGGTGAGCTGACTGGGACAACTGTAACCAGTGCCCTGGCAGTTCTGGATTCTGGTGGTACCACTTCTCCTTCTAGGAGGACGAACCCTAGAAGGAGGGGCAGGAGGAGAGACTCTCCCCTGACCCCTAATCAGGCTATGGGACCAGTCTCTAGGCTAGAAGACCAGTGGCAGGGGGTAACTCCTGAACTGGTGGGAAGGAGAGTGGAGAGAGGAAGCTATGCACCTGGGGCTCCCGCCCCCCACTCAGAGAGGTTTCAGGGACCAGAGGCCCTGGGATAGCCTGGGACCTGGCTCTGCCCCTGCAGTTGCTTGCCAGGGTCCTGATTCTATCACCCTAAGCAGGGAAGTCCATCAAGGTATTGATTGGTCTCCCCTGGCTTTAAGCTGGTAGTGGGTCATGTTGGACCTGGCCCTTTTACAGATCCATTCCCCAGACTTTTTGCCTTTTGTCTCCTTATTTTTCTGACCTTTGTTGACTGACGTTTTGACTCTGAGCACTTTTTCACTGCTAACCAGTACTAAAGTGCATATGCTCTCCCTCAAAAATTGGTATAATTGGCATATTTAATTTACATATAATTCCCTATACCCAGGGCCTGTAAATTAAATGCTACTTGTAGGTCTGCAGCGCTGCTTGCACCACCCACTGAAGTAGCCTGTCATACCTATCTCTGGCCTGCTGACACAGGGCCTGTGTGCGCAGTTTTCTGCTAAAGGGACCTGGCATCTAAATTTACTTGCCGGACCCAGAACTTCCTTTTACTACATGTAAGTCACCCCTAAGGTACACCCTAGCTAGCCCTATAGGCAGGGTGCCATGTATGTAGAAGGCAGGACATGTGCCAGGTTGCGTGGCCTGTCCTGGTAGTGACAAACAGCCTAACTTGGTGTCTCACTGCTGTGAGTGCTGCCTTCTCATAGGATTGCATTAGAAATGCCCTGCCTTATGTGAAAGGGGTATTATTTGATTTATGAGGGTTAGCGTAGGCATGTTTGGTATGGTTGTGATAGTGATAAGAAATGCTGCTTACTGGTGTGAGTGTATATTTTATTACTATCATAGAAATGACACTTCTAGAAAGTGCGCATTTATCTGTGCTGATGACTCTGGTGTTTTGCAGCTTGCCTCAATCCACGTCTGGGCAGACTGACAGTTGGGGCTTTGTGCATACTTTTCAGACAGCCTGTACACAGGAAGGGTGGAGGTGTCACAGAGGTGCATCTACATATTGTAAAGCCGTCCTTAGCTGAGAGAAGGGAGAGGCGGGGCTCACCTGCATTTGTAAAGGCTGCGCCCTGGCCTCGCACAATAGGGCCATTTACCCCCCACTGATGTTTGGATCCTGTGCTGGAGGAGTGAAAGTGCACTCCCAGAACCAGTTGTAACTGGTTTGAACCCCCTCTACTCCCCACTGCAAAACACACTGTAAACCTAGTATAAGTACAGGGGAATTTTCCCCACAATTTCGACACTTCCTGGAGAAGATAACTGGAACCAGAACCTGCACCCTGCCCAGAAGAATCACCTGACTGCTTTCTGTGAAGGACTGCTGCCTTACTGTTGACCTGCTGCCTTGCTGCTCTCTGGCTGAGGTGAAGAAGTCCTCTCCAAGGGCTTGGATAGAGCTTGCCTCCTATTCCCTGAAGTCTTTGTACCAAAAAGACTTCTCTCTTGCAACTAGACTCCTTGTGCGGTGAAAATTCAACGCAGAGCTTGATAAAACCGATGCACATCCTGCCCCGTGGTGAGAAATTCACTGCATGACGAACCGGAACGACGCAGTGGGAAAATTGATGCAGCATCTGCCGTGCGGAATAAACTTCCAAGCAGCACCCACCAGAATGATGCAGCACTGGTGAATTCACTCCTCAAGCCCAGGATTCCAGGCACAGGCCCCGGGGCATCTGAAAACCCAAAAACCCAGAGAGGATCCATGACTGAGTGCTGGAAATCAATGCACAGCTGTCCCTGCGAGGAAACTAAACGACGCATCGCTGTGTTCGGCCCAAGAAATCGACGCACACCCCTTTGTTTCCCGCTTCTCCTCCTCTGCGGCCCTTTGCGGAGATTTTTCATGCAAACAAGGTACTTTGTGCTTGAAAGACACTTTGTTTGCTTTAAAAAGACTTAAGACACATTAGGGTGGTCATTACAACCCTGGCGGACGGTGTTAAAGGTGCGGTGATACCGCAAACAGGCTGGCGGACAAAAAAAGGGAATTATGACCGTGGCGGAAACCGCCAACATAGACAGCCACTTTAACACTCTGCCCGCCACGGCGGTACAGACAAGCAGCGCGGCGGTCACCGCCAACAGACAGGCGGGAGACAATTTACCGCCCACAGTATCACAACCCGCCAATCCCCCACCTTTTCCAGGGCGGATTCACCGTGGATAAAAACACGGCGGAAACATCTTTTGCAATGGGAAAACGCTCACCTTAACACACTCCACGAGGAAGGAGGACACCATGGAGCCGGAATTACAAATACTCCCTGCCCTTGTCTTCCTGCTCATCTACGAACACCAGCAACGGCGGTGGCGAAGACAACGGTGAGTACTGCACCTACGACATAGGGGAGGGGGGAGGCAAAAGTCAGGGGGACACACACGCAACAACCCCACCCTCACCCTCGCACATTTCCAAACATCACAGTAACAACCCACAACCCCCCCGGAAGAATGCAAAGACAAAAGGAAATCAGTTCAAACATTGTAATGTATCAAAATAGAGTTACCAAATATATACAGATATATATACACATTCAAAATTATATACATTACGGGAAGTAGTGCAGGTATGCACATATCAATGTCCGTGCACCACTGGTCCAAAAATCCATGGGCGAGGCCCACACTAGATACCTGTCCACAAACGGTGAGAACACTGCAGGGGCATCAGATAGAAATACAACAGGCACCTCAGGGGGAAGGGGGGGGCACCTCAGCCGGATTACAGCACCACGCCAGATCCACGACGGGGCTCCATGCCCATTGATGTATCCTGGGGAGTGCAAAGCCACAGTCTCTCAAGTCTCTACAGTGGGTGGCTTGCCAACTGTACCATCCTGGGGAGTGCAAAGCCACAGTCTCTCAAGTCTCTACAGTGGGTGGCTTGCCCACTGTACCATCCTGGGGAGTGCAAAGCCACAGTCTCTCAAGTCTCTACAGTGGGTGGCTTGCCCACTGTACAATCCTGGGGAGTGCAAAGCCACAGTCTCTCAAGTGGATAACAGTCTCCACTGGCTCTGGAGGGGGACTGGTGCCCAGAGTGCTTCATCCTGTTAAGGACAGACGGAGTGGATGAATGTCTCCACTGGTTCTGGAGGGGGAATGGTGCCCAGACTGCATTAGGCTCCCCGTGACGGTTCCTGTTCTGTCACTGTCCCAGCTGCACATGGGATAACGATGCTTGATGTGGCGGTGTTTTCCTTGTTCAGCGGTGCTTTGCCCTGTTCAGCGGTCTTCACCATGGCAGTGATTTCCTTGTTCAGCGGTGCTTTTCCATGGTGGTCTCTGTCCTGTTCAGCGGTGCTCTGACCTGTTCAGCAGGGCTTCGCCCTGTTCAGCGGTCTTCACCATGGCGGTGATTTCCTTGTTCAGCGGTGCTTTGCCATGGCGGTCTCTGCCCTGTTCAGCGGTGCCTTGCCCTGTTCAGCGGGGCTTTGCCCTGTTCAGCGGTCTTCACCATGGCGGTGATTTCCTTGTTCAGCGGTGCTTTGCCATGGCGGTCCCTGACCTGTGCATTGGTGTGTGGCATGACGGTCCCTCATTGCCCAGCGGGGCTGTGGCAGCCGGGGCCCTCCTGGGCACTGACTCCGGCGGTGGTCTCCTGACCAGTGACGATACTGCTGCACTGACTCCGGCGGTGGTCTCCTGACCAGTGACGATACTGGTGCCCTCCTGGGCACTGACTCCGGCGGTGGTCCCCTGACCAGTGATGATACTGGTACCCTCCTGGGCACTGACTCCGGTGGTGGTCCCCTGACCAGTGGAGATACTGGTGCCCTCCTGGGCACTGACTCCGACAGTGGTCTCCTGACCAGTGACAATACTGGTGCCCTCCTGGGCACTGACTCCGGCGGTGGTCTCCTGACCAGTGGAGATACTGGTGCCCTCCTGGGCACTGACTCCGACAGTGGTCTCCTGACCAGTGACAATACTGGTGCCCTCCTGGGCACTGACTCCGGCGGTGGTCTCCTGACCAGTGACGAGTGTGCTGGCGGTGGCGTCCCGGCCGCCGGGGAGGATGGCGCTCTTCTCCGCCGTGCTGCTCTTGCCAGACTGTGCAGACTTCTTCTGGCACTTCACCACCTTTGGAGGAGTCACAGCTGACTCTGCAATCCCCCTGGGACCTTTGTGAGCAGTTTTTCCACCAGGAGTCTTCACCCAGTCCCGTCGGCCACTTTCCAACTTGAGATGCTTTACAGGGGATGGACTGGCAGTGCTTTGGCTCCGTGTCACACTGGCTGCCCTGGTGGCCGGTGCACTCCACACACCTGTAACACGCACCACTGGTACTGGAGTCTTTTTGGCTGCGGCGCTACTACGGGACTTATGAATTGGAGGGGTGGGGGCAAAGAGGTCAACGTTGCTGAGGGAGAGTTTCTTACGAACACTGGGATGGGTAGCTGGAGGGGGTCTGGGAGTGGAGGAAGAGGAGGTGGTTGTAGGAGGTGTCACTTTAGGTGTTTTGGGTGCAGGTGCAGGTACTGGAGGCTGTCGTGAGGTGGATGGATGTTGGGTGTGTGGGTGCCAGCGTTTGTGTACTTTGGGAGGGGGCATCACAGACACACTGGGAGAGGACACAGGGGACGTGTAAATGGTAGTGGGGGTGGTGAGTGCAGGTGAGCGGGGTGTGGTGCTGGGTGTTCTGGTGCGAGTCCTCGTGCCTGTAGATGTAGTGCATGCAGGTGAGAGTGTAGACGACAATGGGAGGGAGGAGGGAGATGACAAGGAGGGGGACACAGTGGAGGCAGTGGATGTTGCTGTGTCTGTATGTGGGTGATGCTTGCGTGAGTGCCTGTGGTTTGTGTGGTGCCTATGTTTGCCTGAGCTACTTGTGTGTGTTGAGGTGTATGCATGCTTGTCTGATGGTGTGGTTGGGATAGGCTGGGGTACAGGGGATTGGGTCTGGGTGGAGGAAGTTGGAGGGGGGAGGCTAGACACAGGGACAATGGCTTCCATCAGTGCTGAGGCCAGAGATTGCAGGGTTCGATGATGGGCAGCCTGACCAGAATGAATGCCCTCCAGGAATTCATTAGTGTATTGCAACTCCCTTTCTACACCCTGGATGGCATTCACAATGGCAGACTGCCCAACAGTGAGTGACCTGAGGAGGTCAATGGCCTCCTCACTGAGGGCAGCAGGGGTGACAGGGGCAGGGGCTGAGGTGCCTGGGGCAAAGGTGATGCCCACCCCCCTGGGTGAGCGGGCACGGGGCGAATGCTGAGGGGCTGCTGGTAGGGCGGTGCTGGTAGGGGAGGTGGTGGCTGTACCTGTAGAAGTGGGGGGCACAGATGGTGCCGCCACCACAAGGGAGCTCCCATCGGCGGACGAGTCTGTGTCGCTGGTTGGTGATCCGGTGACAGACGTGTAGCTCCCCTCGCCCTCTGTCCCACTGGTGCATTCTGAGTCCGTGGTGTGGCCCTCCATGGCCATGTGGGATGCAGCTCCCTCGTGCTCCGGTGCCACTGTACCTCCGCCTGATGATGCTGATGCACAAAAGAACATGGAGAGCAGAAAAAGGGGGGGCGACAGAAGAAAGACAGGTGGAGTGCATGGCTTACCGCTACCGTTGGTGGACAATACAGACACAGCAGCCTCCTGCACTACGCCGTGCTCTTGGCCTCCACAGATGCAATTCCTGGGATATGTCCTACATGGCTATGGTGGACATCTGCACACATGGATGCCACAGAGGCATGTATACCTGTACTTGGCCCTCTACTGAGGTGGGGTGGAGTGGCACATGGCCTGCATTACGGAGGGGCCTAGCCTACGTAAGTCGCCCTGGCCTGGGGAAACCCACAGCCCTCCTCCCACACCCACACCCCTCCACTGCGCGCAAAGTCCCCAGAATGAGAGTGTACTCACCCCCTTGTGTCTGCTGTGATGCCCTCAAGACCCCATCCAACTCCGGGTAGGCCACCGCCAGGATCCGGAACATCAGGGGGGGTCATGGGGCGACGGGCACCCCTCCCACGTTGGGAGGCCATCCCCAGCTGAGCCTCCGCCGTCTTCTTGCTCCAGCGGTGAATGTCCTCCCATCTTTTCCGGCAGTGGGTGCCCCGTCTCTAGTGGATCCCCAGGTTCCGGACGTCCTTGGCGAGGGACGCCAAATGTCCTTCTTCTGGTGGGCGCTGACCTACATGACATGCACAGGGGAAGAAGAGAAGTAATTACCTACTGCACCGTCGATGTGCGTGGCCCCCATCCCTACCCTTGCCATGTGGCACATGCATTCACGGTCCTTCATGTTCCCTGAACTCTGCCCCCTTCCCTCTTACAACCAGCCCTCTCCACCCAGGCATAGCCCATAAAAAGTGCTCCCTGTGTACTTACCTGTTGGTCTGGAGGACCATAGAGTAGTGTGTACTGGGGGAGGACCCCATCGACCAGCTTCTCCAACTCCTGAGCAGTGAAGGCAGGGGCCCTTTCCCCAGACGCAGCAGCCATTGTCTCTTCCAGACCAAGGTCACAGCAGCACTTGCAGTGTAGGTCCTCTCCTATCGAAGATCAGGTATCGAGTGATTGAACAGATAGAAAATGGCGGTCACGTCCGCGCGGTCATGTCCGCGGCAGTGCCTATCATCACCGCCGGCGCACTTCATCATTGGCTCCTGGGACCGATGGTCTAATGTTAACCAATGCAGCATTGCGGCGCGGTCTACGACCGCCTACAGCGCCGGCGTACAACGCCAGCGCAGATACCTCACATCCCATTGTCCCAGTTTAGAGGTCAGGCAGCCGCCATTTCAGGGGCCCACATGGCTTCATTCACTACTGCGTCACACATACCTAGGCCTACGCTCGACACACATACAGGAAGAGTTTTGTCTTTGGTGTCGTGTTCTGTGTATCTGTGGGTACATACCTGGGATTTTGTTGACTCTGTGGTCGCTGTTGTCCTTCCTAGGCACCGTCAGCTGGGACATTTGAGAAGATGGCGGAATCCTCCAGTGTACCGACCGCTGGTGGACCTGTTGACAATGGAGGAGCGACATTTAATCATCACCTACAGGTTTGACCGTGCCACTATCCAGGAAGTATGTACCCAGTTGGAGCCAGACCTGATGTCACCAATCCGCCATCCAACTGGAATCCCCCCTGACGTGCAGGTGCTGTCAGTGCTCCATTTCCTTGCAAGTGGGTCTTTTCAGACAACAGTGGCCATGGCATCAAGGATGTCCCAGCCTATGTTTTCCAATGTGCTGTCCAGAGTGTTGTCTGCCCTGCTGAAACACGTAAGGAGCTACGTCGTTTTCCCTCAGGTGGAGGATTTGGCTACAGTGAAAGGTGATTTCTATGCCCTTGGACATATCCCCAACATCATAGGTGCTATTGATGGGACCCATGTAGCTCTGGTCCCCCCCCCCACAGGAGTGAACAGGTGTACAGGAACCGGAAGAGTTATCATTCCATTAATGTACAGATGGTA
Organism: Pleurodeles waltl; assembly: GCF_031143425.1. Lineage (NCBI taxonomy): Eukaryota > Metazoa > Chordata > Amphibia > Caudata > Salamandridae > Pleurodeles > Pleurodeles waltl. The sequence goes on from NC_090446.1 coordinate 39,588,314, forward strand.
TGTTTGGCAAACCAGTACATCTCCCAGGGAAATGCTATGTTCCCTGGCTCTCTGCATGACGCCTACATCCTGCGGAATAGCAGCATCCCTTATATGATGGGTCAAATCCAGAGGCACCATGTTTGGCTATTAGGGGACTCTGGTTACCCCAACATGTCCTGGCTATTAACCCCAGTGAGGAATCCCAGGACCAGGGCAGAGGAACGCTACAATGAGGCCCATGGGCGGACTAGGAGGGTGATCGAACGCACCTTCGGCTTCCTGAAGGCCAGGTTCAGGTGCCTCCATATGACAGGTGGTTCCCTATTCTACTCACCGAAGAAGGTGTGCCAGATCATCATCCCCTGCTCGATGCTTCACAATCTTGCTTTGCGACGCCAGGTGCCTTTTCTGCAGGAGGATGGTCCAGATGGCGGTGCTGTGGCAGCTGTGGAGCCTGTGGAGCCTGTGGACAGTGATGAGGAGGAAGCTGAGGAAGAAGACATAGACAACAGGGAGTCAGTCATACAGCAATATTTCCAGTGACACAGAGGTGAGAACATTTTTTTTTACCATTACATTCACTTTCACACTTCTACCTCTATCCTGTCTGTCATTTAATAACAGTATTTGGTCACTGAGTTGTACCTTTCCATTACGGTTTCACAGGTGTGGTTACCAACGTGTGTCATCTGCTTGCATCCTTCAAGGACTTGTGATGTGTGACATAGGTATGTTGGCTTTGCAATTGAGAACGCATTTTGACACTGTCATTGATAATACAAATTTACCAAATCACAGACTGACTCCAGATTGTTTTGTGGTTCAAGGGTGTTTATTTCAGTGCTCAAAAAGGTAGGGGGGTTGTCATATGGTGATGGGGGACGGTGGAGGAATGTCCATGGTAGAGTCCAGTCAATTGGTCACACAGGTGCACTGCCCATATGGGCATGGGAAGTGGAGCTGGGGCAGTTTAAGTATGCACAGGGTAACAAAGTGGGACAGTGGGAGGACAATCAGGGTGGTCTCATTTCCTGACGGGGGTCTTGCCATCTTGCTCTGTCCTGTTCCTGGATCTCAGGGACCGCTTGCGTGGTGGTTGTCCATCTGCAAGGGGTGGGGTGCTGGTGTGGTGGTCCTGTGGCGGTGCCTCCTGTCCACTAGCGCCGGCGGAGGTGGTGGGCAGTTCATCGTCCAGGCTAGTGTCAGGGGCCCCTTGGAGTGCTACGGTGTCCCTCATGGTCTTTTGTATGTCCTTCAGCACCCCTACGATGGTGCCCAGGGCAGAGCTGATGGTTCTGAGCTCCTCCCTGAACCACAAATACTGCTCCTCCTTCAGGCGCTGGGTGTCCTGAAACTTGGCCAGGACCGTCGCCATCGTCTCCTGGGAGTGGTGGTATGCTCCCATGATGGAGGAGAGGGCCTCGTGGAGGGTAGGTTCCCTTGGCCTGTCCGCCCCCTGTCGCACAGCAGCCCTCCCATTTCCCCTGTGTTCAATGTGCCTCCGTCCCCTGGACCGTGTGCCCACTACCACTGCCCCCAGGTCCCTGTTGTTGTTGGGGTGGTGGGTTATCCTGCTTTCCCTGTAGTGGTGGACACACCGCTGATTGACGTGTCCTTGGTACGAAGGAATGGGCCCGGTGGGTGCTGTGCTGGTGTTACCAGAGGGTGGAAGGTCACTGTTGGGCTGTGCCTGTGCAAGGGGAACCGACTGTCCTGAGGCCCACGATGGTCCGGGCTGGTCATCAGGATCCAGTAGGGCAGAGCTGCTGTTGTCACTGTGGGCCTCTTCTGTGGGTGGAGTGGAGATGTCTGGACCCTCCGGTGTGGTGACGTTCCTTAGTGGTCCTTCAGGGATATAAGAGCATGATTATTGCATGTGTGTGTGTAATGGTGTGCAATGGGTGGGTGTTTGTGTACCCCAGTGCAAGCATTCCTGTGTGTGGGTTTGTGTGATGATGTTTAGGGGGTTGTTATGGGTATGTGCAGTGAGCATGCTTTGGTGAGGGGTGAGCATGCTTAGTTGTGTCATGCAGGGCTTGGTGTTGGGATGAGTGGTTTGTGTTAATAGTACATTAGTGAGGAGTTTGAGTGATGGGGGGAGGGTGGGCGTGTGTGATAGCATGCAGGTAGGGTGGGGGATATGATAGTGAAGATTTGACTTACCAGTGTCCATTCCTCCACCAACTCCTCCGAGGCCCTCTGGATGCATGATGGTCAAGACTTGCTCCTTCCATGTTGTAAGTTGTGGGGGAGGAGGTGGGGGTCCGCCGCCAGTCCGCTGTACCGCGATGTTGTGCCTGGAGACGACTGAACGCACCTTCCCCCGTAGGTCGTTCCACCTCTTCCTGATGTCCTCCCGATTTCTTGGATGCTGTCCCACAGCATTGACCCTGTCCACGATTCTGCGCCATGCTCCATCTTCCTGGCTATGGAGGTGTGCTGCACCTGTGAGCCAAAAAGCTGTGGCTCTACCCGTAGGATTTCCTCCACCATGACCCTGAGCTCCTCCTCGGAAAACCGTGGGTGACTTTGGTGTGACATGGGGTGGTGTGGGTGATGTGTGGGGTGGTGTAAGTGTTAATGTGTATGGTGATGTGTAGTGGTGTGTGGTGTTTTGTGCATGGAATGTTGTATGGGTGATGGTGTTGTGTGCCTCTGTTTGGTGGGGTTCTCAGTTGCTGTGCTCTCTGTCTCTCTGGCCTTCGTCCGTGAATTGTGGTTGTAGGGGTTTGTGGGTGATGTGGGTGTGTGTTTTATATTGTGTTGGGTGTGTGGGAGTGTTGTTTGGATGTGTATCAGGTGTGTGTATTTTGAATTGTCCAATGTGGCGGTGTTTTGGAGATGTGTGTGTATTTTGAGCGCAGCGGTGTGTACCGCCAATGGAATACCGCGGTTGAAAGACCGCTGCATGGATTCGTGGGTCGTGATAGCATGGGCGTGTTTCTGTTGGCGTGATGGTGGAGGAATTGTTTTCACCAGTTTATCACTGAGCTTTGGTGTGGCGGACTTGTGTGGGTGTCTGAATTTCGGCGGATTCCGAGATGTGGGTCATAATAGCTGTGGCGGAATTCTGCTGCAGTGTTTTGGCGGTCTTCTGCACAGCGGTAAGCGGCTTTTACTGCCAATGTTGTAATGACCCCCTATATCACTTTTCAGTGATATCTCTATATTTAATTATTGCATCTTTGATCATTTTTGACCTGCAAATATTCGGATAAATATTATATATTTTTCTAAACACTGTGTGGTGTTTTTTTGTTGTACTATATTGTGTTATTGTATGATTTATTGCACAAATACTTTACACATTGCCTTCTAAGTTAAGCCTGACTGCTCAGTGCCAAGCTACCAGAGTGTGGGCACAGGATAATTTGGATTGTGCGTGACTTACCCTGACTAGAGTGAGGGTCCTTGCTTGGACAGTGGGTACCCTGTCTGCCAACCAAAGACCTCATTTCTAACAGACCCTCACTCTAGTCAATTCAAAGGAGAAACACACCTGGTTAACCCCCACTCGCCCCGTTGGTAGCTTGGCACGAGCAGGCATGCTTAACTCAGAAGCAATGTGTGAAGAATTTGTGCCAACACACACAGCAATACAGCAAAAACACTACCTAATGGACACCACACCAGTTCAGAAATCAAACAAGACCAAAACAACAAAAATCCAGCACACAAGTCAAGATATGAATTTTCAAAGAATCTAAGTCTTACTCCAAAGCAAACAATGAAAACAATTATTTTGCACAAAGTACCTGGTTAGCATGAAAAATAAAGCAGCACGGACGTGCGTGCGTTGGAAAAGGCATTGATGTGTTGACTTCTTCCTTGCAAGGGAGTCCATGTGTTGTTTTTTTCTCCGGTCGGGTCGGCGAAGTGTCATTTGTCTCCTTCACAAGAGAGCAATGCATCAATTTCCATGCTGGGCACCTCAGATCCGCACGGAGTTGGGTTGACTTTGAGGCCCTGGGAAGATGCATGAAAAATCCTGTAGCATGGTGTTAGAAAATCGTGCTGCATGGGGTTTGTGTCAGTAACAGCAGGGCATGGGTCTCAGCAGAGTCCAGGTGCTTGCAGAGGAATTGTTCGATGGCCCTAAGACTTCAAAACAGGAGGAAAGTTCAACTCAAGCCCTTGGAGATTCTTCTCAAGCAGGAATGCACAACAAAGCCCACTCTTTTTCCCCTTTGACAGGCAGAAGCAGCAACTGCAGGATAGCCCAACAAAGCACAGTCACAGGCACGGCAACACTTCTCCTCAGCTCTGAAGAGACTCTTGGTGGCCACCCACCCTCAGAAACCCACCCACCCTTGCCAGCCAAGCCCGCAACCTCTGAATCATCTTGGACCCCGACCTCAGCAAGAACCATCAGTTCAACTCAGTCACCTCCACCTGCTTCCGCACCCTCCACCTCCTATGCAAGACCTTCCAATGGACCCCCTCGAGCATGGAAAGACCATCACACACACCCTCATCACCAGCAGCCTGGACTAAAGCAATGCACTCCATGTCGGAATAAACAAAAAACTCACCGGCAAATTGCAAAACATCCAGAACCCCAATGCCAGATTGATCCTTGACCTACCCCAACACTGCCAAATCTCACAACACCTACTCACCCTGCACTGGCTCCCTACTGAGAAAAGAATCATTTTTAAAATCCTCACCTACACACACAAATCCCTCCACAACACCGGACCTGCCTACCTTAACCAGCGACTCAACTTCCACGTACCCCACAGGACCCTATGGTCGGCCCAGCTCTCGCAGAAGTACACAGCATCAGGAAAACCAGACCAGGAGGATGCTCCTTCTCCTACCTCGCCACCACCACTTAGAACACCTTTCCCATCCACATCAGACAAACCCCCTCCCTCCCCAGCTTCACAACGTAACTGAAGACATGGCTTTTTTAATCCACATCTGTTACACGCTCCACCCCCCTCACAGCACCTTGAGACCCTAACGGGTGAGTAGCTGTGCTTTATAAACTCTGACTGATTGAATGATTGATTCCTCTGGAATCCTTGAAGAAATCTAAAAGTCTGGGGTTTTGGGTCCACTACTTATACTTCTTTCTGCCTTTGAAGTAGGCAAACTTCAAAGGAAAGTCTCTGTTGTTCCCAAGACCATGCCTTGCCCAGGCCAGGCCCCAGCACACCAGGGGGTTGGCGAATGCATTGTGTGAGGGCACGAACAGCCCATCCAGGTGTAAGTGACCACTCCTCCCTCCACTGAAGCTCAGATGGCTCATCCGGATATGCAGGCTACTCCACCAGCTCCCTTTGTCTCACTGCCTAGAGGGGACTCACAAACAGCCCAACTGCCAGTCTGACCCAGACAGGGAATCTACATATAAGCAGAGTCACAGAACAGTTTAAGCAGGAAAATGCCTACTTATTAAAAGTGGCATTTTCAAACTGACAATTTAAAAACCAACTTCACCAAAAGATGTATGTTTAAATTGTGAGTTCAGAATCACTAAACTCCATATTTCTATCTACTCCCAAAAGGAAGCTGCAGTTAAAAGTTATTTCAAGACACCCCCTATGTTAACCTGTGAGAGAGATAGGCCTTGCAAGAGAGAGAACTGAATTTAGCAGTATTTCACTGTTAGGACTTGTAAAACACATCAGCACATGTCCCATTGTTAACATACTCTGCGCCTTGCCCATGGGGCTGCCTAGGGCCTTCCTTTGGGGTACCTTACATGTATAAAAAGGGAAAGTCTTGGCCTGAAAAGTAGCTACACTTGCCAGGTCAAATTGGCTGTTTAAAACTGCACACGCAGACACTGAAGTGGCAGGTCAGAGCCATATTTATAGGGCTACTCAGATGGGAAGCATAACCAGTGCTGCATGCCCACTAGTACATTTTGATTTACAGGCCCTGGGCACCTCTAGTGCACTTTACTAGTGGCTTATTAGTAAATCAAATTCCAATCACACATGCATTTTACACAGGGAGCACTTGCACTTTAGCACTAGTCAACAGTGGTAAAGTGTCCAGAGTACCAAAAACAGAGGCTAGCACACAATCAAAACATGGGAAGCAGAGGCAAAAAATACAGGGGAGACCACGCCAATGTCTCCCTCCAGCTGTAAGTGGAGAGAACTACCCAACCTCATGTGAGTTCTCATCACTAAGGTGGAAGAATCTGGACAGGCCATCAGCATTGGTGTGTTTTGTTGAAGGGCAGTGTTCCACTATAAAGTCCATACCCTGTACCACCTCAATAGTTTTGGATTCTCTCCCCTCATCTGAGTCAACAATCTGAGGGGCCTGTGGTCTGTCTGAACTCAGAATTGAGTCCCAAACAAGTAGTGTCACGGTTCACCCTGGGCTTACCGTCGAGGTTGATGAGAGGTGGGGAACGACCCCGGTTCCTGCAGGTCCTGCTTTGGCCGAGGTAGGGGCGACCCCTTCCGGTAGCCACGGTGCTGTTTGACAATAGCAAGCCACTACAGTCCGTGCCCTCCAGAAGGAGTCCCAGAGGAAAAACACTGAAAGGGTAAAAAACCTCCAGCAGGAACTCCCTGAAACAGAAGGAGGACACAAGGACGTTAGGACTGAAGATTCTGGAGTTCAGGAATACTGGAGACGGAAGACAGGTCAAGAATAACTGGCTCCACAAAAGGAAACCAGCCGGAGCGTGACTACCACCACAGGAGTGTTGCAACGCAATGAGAAAGAAGCTAGATTCCCATTATATAACCCTAGACAGGAAGTGAAAAACAGGAAGTAGTAATACCACCATCTTGGATTGGGGAAAAGGTCATGACTAATAATAGAGAACATGCGCCTGGAAAAGAGAAACACAGCATGCAGGGAAAAGAAAGTGAACAGCAGGCTGGGAAAGGGAAAAGCATGCATAAAAGCTAAACATGTGCAAGTATCCAGCTTGTTGTCGTGTAACAGGTGAGTGAAGTCAATGAGGGTTCCCAGGGGAATCCCAGACATGTGTGGGTTAGGAATGTGTTGTGCGCGCTGAACGCGATACGCACGGCAAGGTTTGAGACCCGACTCGGTGTCTCCTCCCTTGCCGCGTCTGCCCTGGAACCGGAGGTCTGAGAAAGGGGGCGCGGCGAGTGCCGAAACCCCTGACTCGAGCCGCGGCTTCCCCCGCGGCCTGCCCGTGGGCCGCCGCGTTTCATGAGTGCCGTGCCGCGGCGGCCCGTGCTCGCGGCCGCGGCACGACAAGTAGGGCCTTAGCTTCTTCAGCACCCAGACCACAGCAAAAGACTCTTGCTCAATTGCACTCCACCTATGTTCCAGGGGAAGTAACCTCCTACTAATGAAGGCTACAGACTGGTCTGGTCCTTCTTCATTTGGCTGTTATAACAATGGCTCTACACCATGCTTTGAGGCATCCTTCTGCACAACAAATTCCTTAGAGAAGTCAGGTGCCTTCAGCATGGGTGTCGTGCACTTGGCTGCCTTCAGGGCATCAAAAGCTCTATGGCAACCCTTAGAATGGCTATTTGTAGAGTTTTTCCCACCACCACTGCTATTACTAGGGACACTAGACGAAGCAGTGGGGGTGGTGGTGGTGGGAGGTTTGGTGTTTCCCTTTGGACATATGGGGTCACTTGCCCAATGGCCTTTGCTTTTACATAAATAACACCACAGCTTTTTCTAATGGTTAGAAGAGGATCTGGGCCTCCCACCCCCAGAGGATTTTTGTGAGCCTGATAAAGACTTTGACATTATCTTTGTCCCCCACTTGCCATCGTTCTTCTTGTTGTCCTAGTCATCCTATGTATAAGCTTTTTTGCTCACCCTTGCTCTGGCCTGTTTGTCTGCATTCTTTCCCAATTATTGGGGAGAGGTCAGATCTGAGTCCACAAGATACTGGTGCAACACTTCAGACAAACAGTTGTTAAGAATATGCTCTCTCAGGACTAGATTATATGGACCCTCAAAATAAAACACTTTGCTGCCATGTAACCAACCTTCTAAAGCCTTCACTGAACAGTCCACAAAGTATAGCCGATCTTGTGAAGACTCGTTTCTGTTTTCTCTGAACTTAATTTGCATTGCTCAGTGGTGAAGTCAATTCCATATAAGAGCGCTATCTTCAAAACATTGTCATTATCTGAATCATCTTCTCTGACAGTAAGGAGCCTATCTCTCCCCTTGCAAGAGAAGGGCAACAACAGAATAGCAGCCCACTGTACCTGAGGGACCCTCTGTACTTTACAGGCCCTCTGAAGTGCAGCAAACCACTTGTAGATGCCATCCCCCTCCTTGTAAAGAGGAACAATCTTGTGCAAGTTTCTTGAATAAAATGTGTTCTCCCTAACACCATAGCATCTGAAACTGCTGTTGCTGCTGCCACCATGGGGAACTAACCCCAACCCCTGCCTTTCCCTTTCCACAGCTAGGGATTCCCTATATAAAGCCAACTATTGCTGTTGTAGCCTCAGTCAATCTGGCCTCCTCCAGAAAGTCAGCTTTCTGAGTTCCCTATCTAGGGAGTTGTCCTCAGGGTTGGATGTGTTTGACACTTCTGGGAGTGAAATGGTAAGCGAGTGAGCAGATGTTGATCTTTCCCTAACTTGTGTAACTCTAGTTACCCAGCCTCTACGTGTGAAGGGAGCCCTACCTAAGTATGACCCCTTCCCACTACCAATTATACTAGGAGGTTTGTTAGTGGAAAGATCAGTGGAAGGTCCCTTCCCTGAATCTTCAGGACCCTCTACTGAATCTACCTGGTTGGATTATCCATCCACCTCTTCTCCTACCTGTTGACCAGTTTGTTCTTGGTCATCCCGAAGAAGGAGGTTCAAAAGGACATCTTTGTTGGGGTAGTTCCAAATCACTAGGCTTCTCTCTATGCAAAGCCCCCTCAAACTTTTAAAGTTTAGGTTCTCATAAGTGGTTTTGATAACCCTGGGGATGGCCTCAGAGGAAGACATAGTGATAGAAAAATTAGAGTAAAGTTGAGAAAAGAAAAATACCTACTTTATCTAACTTTTTAGAAGTTTTGAAAGTGAGACTGCTTGGTATTTATAATAGCTCCAAGTATAGAGTACACTTCCTTGTGGAAAGCACCAGTGACAGAGTGATAAGGCAATTGCAATTACTTATCCCACCGCTTCCACCAATGTAGGAGTCTGGCCTGGTTTGTAGTGGGTACCTAAGGTACTTACACCTTACACCAAGTCCAATTATCCCTTATTAGTGAAATGTAGGCAGAGTCTAGAAGCCAGACTGTCTACAGGTAGCTGTAGGCAGAACAGCCACGGCTGAACGAGGAGTCATGCAAAGCTCTTGCAATACCACTGTAGTTACACAGTACTTACACACATGAAAGACAATACTCAGTGTTGCCAAAAATAAAGGTACTTTATTTTAGTGACACAAGGCCAAATATAATTTAGATGCTATTCTCCCTTAGGAGGTAAGTATTATACATAAAATATACACAAGCAACCCAAATCAGGTAAGTGAACAGTCATGAACTAGTGCAAATAATGCAAAACACCATAGGTTACAATGGGCCTAGTGGGAACACAAACCATATCCAAAAATAGTGGAATGGGAATGTCAGTTTCCCACCTAGGTAAGAGTAGTGTGTAGAGCGACGCTTGGAGTGTGAAAAAACACCAAAGGTAAGTAAAGTACCCCACCCCAGAGCCCAGGAAAACAGGTGTAAAGTACAGCAAGTTTCCTCAGAACACACGCAAAGTTGTGATAAAGAATTATGGAAAAACCAAGCAAGACTGCAAGACACCAATGATGGATTCCTGGACCTGAAGTCCTGTGGAGAGAGGAGACCAAGTCCAAGAATAGCTGACGAGTCCAGGAAGAACAGGAACCCCTGGTAACCCGGATGAAGGTGCAAAAGTGGAACCTCCGGTTAGAAGAAAAAGTCAGAGATGCACCAAAGAAGACAGCTGTGGGTTCCTGCTTGTTGCAAGAGATGTCCCACACTGAGGAGATCCGCCAACAAGCCTTGGCTCACGCAAGAGACATGTTTCATGGGAAAAGGCACTACCTGGACCCAGGAAGGACCTGGGGGTCCCACCTTGGACTGAGGAGACAGAGGGGGCTCTCAGCACTTCAGAGAGCCCTCAGAAGGCCAGGGAGCACCCACCGGGGTCCAAGGACATGGGGACAAAGGAGTTGCAAATCATGGTCATCGCAGCACTACACAAAGGAATCCCATGCCGCCGGAGAACACTCAGGGAGCTGAGCGTCACAGGATAGAGTGCTGGGGATCTGGGTTAGGCTGTGCACAAAGGATTCCTTGCAGAAGCGCATAGGAGCTGCAAAACGCACAGTGCACAGGGGTACTGTCTGGCACGGGGAGGAAAGCTTTAACCTCCACCAAATTTGGACAGTTGGACCTTTGGATAGTCAGGGTCACCTTGGTCTACCACCTGTGTTCCACGATCCACACTCGTCATCAGGAGAGGGGACCCAGATTACCGGTTGTTGCTGCAGCAAGATGTGGGCCTGACAAGTGGGAACACTTGCCAGGTCGAATTTGCAGTTTAAAACTGCACACACAGACACTGCAGTGGCAGGTCTGAGCCATGTTTACAGGGCTACTCAGGTGGGTGGCACACACAGTGCTGCAGGCCCACTAGTAGCATTTGATTTTCAGGCCCTGGGCACCTCTAGTGCACTTTACTAGGGGCTTACTAGTAAATCAAATGTGCCATTCATGGATAAACCAATCATACATGCATTTTACACAGGGAGCACTTGTACTTTGGCACTAGTCAGCAGTGGTAAAGTGCCTAGAGTACCAAAACAGCAAAAACAGAGTGCAGCACACAGTTAAAACATGGGAAGCAAGTTAAAAAGACAGGGGAGACCACGGCAAGGATGCAAGGTCTAAAACATCTCTTTGACTGTCTTAGCATGTGTGAGACCTTGTGTAACTGAGAGAAAGGGGTATGACCTGTCCACCAAGAGGAGTCAAAGTGTCTTGTTTCTAGGCTGCCACAAATCACCCGTACTTTCTAGGTTTGGGTGAGGTGCTGCTAGCTAGCCAATTGAAAAAGGCCAACAGCTTCCTGTTGTTGTGGAAATTACTCAGTAATGCACACTCTATGCTGCTGCTGCCCTAAATTACGCAATCTTACCCCCAAGGTAAGAGTTCTACGACAATCCTTTACAGCATATTGCTAGCACCTCTGATGCAATACGCTTGTCTTACACCAAACGGGATATCTGTCAGGTTTGTGATGGAGTAATTTGTCCTAAATCAAGCCCTATGTAATTTAGAGTAAATGTGATGTTTACAGGTGGCCTGAAGGTGTCAGATTGCCTGCAAACAAGTATGTTATTCAAATTATCTGTTTATGGACATAATAGACATCTGAAAGCATTGATAATCCAGACTGTAGTCAAGTGTTACAGTATTTTTAGGGGACCTTATATCTTGTGTAGGCCACTGATACCCTTATAACTATTGTATAAAAAACATGGGGTGTGCATAGGTTATTAAGGTAATGACATAAGGTTTATGTAATACAGAAACACAATAGAAGTGTTCTGTTCCTTAGCTGAGCATTTTCTGCCCTCTTTCCACCCTCGGTGTACCCCCATTGACGTATACCAGATAGATGTCGCCTCTCCTCAACACGCTGCAACCTTTGCGAATAGTATCCATCAATGGGAATGGACATATTTATTTTATTGAAGGAAAGAAAATACTGACTTTTCTCAAATCTCCACAGCCTGATGTATTATTAATTGAGAAAATGTACTTGATGGACACTGAAAATGGTCAAGTGAGAAGGGAATGGGTGAGCACACTGATACATGCTTGTAAAACACAGTGATACATTCTAGTAAAACACAACTCACTCCAGTGCACCTCCTCGCTGCTATGGAGTATAGAAAGAATAGAGTTAATAGCCTATTAATCAATTATTTAGTGTGATGCATGTTATGAACCTAGGGAGACCTACTGGCCAGGTATGTTTTTTAAAATGTTAGATTCCGAACAAAAAGCTGATTATCGGCTCCTTATACTTACCCATTGGAGATGAATGTGATCTCTTCACAACTATATCTAGACTTTTCCACTCTTTTATTAAACACAAGCTTGCAATGGGGTTTGATTGGAATTTTCCCATTCATCAGCCAGGCTAGCTTGAATCCAGTGTCCACATTCCATCCATCATCTTTTCTTTTTGCATTTATTGCCCTGAGTGGGAAGGGTATGCCCAGACGTGGGTCGCGTGCTTGCTATGCCACCAGATTCTAGCCAGCCTGGCTGAGGAGGGGTGATCCCCAGGAACCAGTCCCATGGGGAACAGGGTCAAGACTAATTTGCATATGGCTGGGTCTAAACTGGAATGGCATGGTAAGCAAAAAAACAGATCTATGACTGGGGGTGAATTTGTGATTTGTTCCACATTCCGTCCAACATCTGCTCTTCTAAATTTTAGAAATTTGGCATGTTCTTGCCTTAGCCGCTTGGAGCCTGAAGTCTGTCCCTGGTCACATGACTGGGTGTAGTTGACGGTTAGGATTGGTGTATTCCTACTGAACAGTCACTTACACCTGTATAGACTTTGTCCTGTCCTGCACAAAAATGGTCAAATGGCCCTGCGTTGTCTCTCCAGTTAGTTATGGGAGGCAGGGAATTCCTTGCACTTCACATCAATTGTCTAGAGCTTTTTTCCCACTTTCCAGGAACAGGGCACAAAGGTATACCTACTGCACCTCTGCCACCACCCCTTCTAACCTGTAGATACTCTGCCAGGAAGAAGGACTGCTGTGCTGTTGATGGTCTACCACTTTGTTGGACTGCACTCTGCTACACTACTGCATTGCTGTGCTGTTCTGCTGCCCGCTACCTCCTGCCTGGGTGAGAAGGACAAGGACCTGCCTCTTTTGATCCCAGAACCCATAGTGTCTCAAAGAGCTTTTGGCTGGTCTCCTTATCTGAAGCTTCTGGGACATAGGCATCCAACAAGCTCGCATCCACCATCTGTGAGTCTACTCTGCCAAGCAGTGCCGTTCCAGACCTGTACTCTTGGAACTGGGGCTAAGGTGCCCTGCCACTATCTGGAACCAGTGGAACTGATGCATCTGTTCTGTGGATGGTGCCATTCCAGGCAGAAACGATAAATCACAGCTGCTGCATGGATTTAACTCATTGCAAAGACTTACATCACCACTGCTACCTGTTTCACCTTAGGTGCTGCTGCTGCGCAATGCATCTCTGGCCCTGCCCCTTGCATCACCCATCAATGGCAGCCTCCATGATGAAGCCGGACTCTGCATGAAAGCTCTTCGGAACCGGTACATCTCCCTGACTGCGCGTCACATTCAGGAAAACAGACTTTGTATTGCAAGCCATGTCATCAGGATCCTCACAGTCAACACAAAAGGACCCCCCAGTGCTGTTTTGTCATATCTCAATACCAACACCTTGCCTTGGCTGCAAGACACATCTCTGACACAAATCCACGCAACACTGCTCAAACCAGGATTGAGGGTACTTTTGCTCAGTGGGCCTAACTGGGTCCCTGTAGCTGGCCCATGCTCCATCATGGTTGGCCTGACTTGTAACTTTTCCTGTTCTGGCCTGATCAGATATCCACAGTTGGTGACTTATGCCTTCTGGTGCTATTTTTGCCTGAAAAGTGAAAACTTAAGATATTCTCTTCTATTAATTGGATTGTTATGTCATTTTATTTATTGAAATACAATCTATTTTCCTCTGCTGTTGGCTCCTTTTGTGGTGGGTTTTCACTGTATTATTGTCCGAAGTATTGCACAAATAATTTACACAATGCCAGTTACCAGGGGGTAGAGCACAGGTTAATTTGGGATTGCTTGTGTCTTGTAGATTGTGGTTGCTGCTTGACCAGGGTTAATACCCTAGTCAACCAAGAAACCAATTTCTTACATTCAGAATGTACGGAAAACTTTGAGTGCAATGCCTCATGTCTTAGAGACCAATCTCTGATAACTGATATTGCTGCTTTTACTCTCATAGAGGGGAATGGAATTAATTTGTTTGTTCGTTTTGAGTTTACTTGCTATCCTTTTTCTTTCTCTCTGCTGAAAGATTCATCCTTTTTGTTATGGTAATTAATGCTAGGTTTGTGTACACCGTTATTCTAGTATTTCTTTTTTGGTACAAGTCATATTCTGCAACAAAAATAAAGAAAGAATGGAGACACACATAAAAGCTGTAAGCTCAGTGAAAACCTTTTCCCTGGTTGTCCTGCCTGGAGCTTTGGAGTACAAAGTTCAAGACTTTTTGCAAAATGAAAACATTCATTTTTGAGGAGCTATATACAGCTGCAGCATCTAGCCCTGTCCCAAGGACGGATTCAGATCTGTGAAAAAATGTCTAACACCGAAAGTACAAATGTTTGCCAGGGGTGAATGACTGGACCCTGGCCCCATTGATTTGGTTTGAAATTGTATCCAGTTTCTGGTCTACTGCATTCTGTTTTTTTAACAGTGGCTTTTAGTTTGTCTATTGATTTTTAAAGTATACTTTTGGTTTTCTTTAGGAAAAGTTACATCCATAATCCACTGTTTTGATGGTATTTTATCATTTAATGTTAATACTATCTACTAAATTTGTTTGAGGCACACTTTCTGATTTGCTTCTTATCTTTATTACTATTTAAATTAAGATGAAGGTAAATATTCCATGAGCGCATTCTCTAAGAGAAGCTTGTCACTCAATCCAGGTTACACTGGATAAGGCAGAAATTCTTCACACAAACCTGTTTTTACGTTCCATGGGCCTCATTTACAAGAATTGCCATTGATGCATTAGATTTCTTGCGCTTCCCACACATCCCCTAACAATGTCATGGATGCACTGTATTTACAATACAGAGCTCCATGGAACACGTTTTCACAGATGCATTAGAAATTCTTATGAATCTGTTGTAGCTAAACTCATGCATTGCTGGGACAGCGTTGTTAAACTAATGCAACCACAGCATTGTGAGTCTCTTATAGGAAAAAGTCATATGTCAATTTTATGCCTGCTCTAAGTCGCAGAATGACGCAGTGAAATATTGTAGATTGGATTCTGTCAGAGCTGTGTGGCTTTCCACGTGGTTACCCTGCCTACATTATACCTGGTGCAGGTATATTATGATGCAGGGCTTTACAAACTGACGCATTGGGGCCAATGTGTCAGTTTGTAAATATTGAGCAGTGTAGTGCATGCTTGTGCCACCGCTGCGTCAACAAAAATGACGCTTCAGTGGCGCAAAGGGCTTGTAAATGAGGCCCTATGTGTAAAGGCTTTATATCAGAATACGCCTCACAAAAACATTGTCTGATATAAATATTGTGTCCTAAATCTTGTCTACAAGAATATATTCAATTTGGAGGTTGATTTTCTTTAAGAGGCACTCATTTTGTGGAGGTGATTTAGGACATTCTTTTTGTGTTGTTTTATTTTTAGTGCACAATAATATTTTACCATACCAGTTTTTAGAATTGATACCTTTATGGAAGACTGGCTACAGCTCAAAACTAAATTGAGCCTCTCCCCCCACTTAGGTATCAAACCAGTTACCTACAATGTTTTCTCAGATGTATAAAGCCTCTCTGTGATAGAGGTAACATAGAAGCAAGAGTACACCAGAGATATGTTTTTACTCCCTCCTGCAGGCATTAAAAATAAATGTAACACAATTGTCATAAATAGGGCATATCATTTTTCCATATATAATGTTGGGAATAAAGCAAGCAAAATTGAATGTAATGTACATAACATAAGTATATTTAAACAAAAGTAGGAACACTATTGGAGTCTTTCCCAAATCTATTTATTACACATATCATTTCATATATAGATTTTCTATTATAATATACCCCTAACAGATATTTTATCAAAAAAGTCCAACTTTACACTAAGAAAAAGATAAAATAAAAAAGCAAACTGTACACTACTTGAGTGTATGTGATGAAAACAGGAACAAACACATTTTCTTTTGATTATGTCAGATTTATGTTTTTGCAGAGGATAATGCCATATTCACTGCAATATGTTTTCCTTCACAGCTATGGCAACTGAGGAAAATCTGCCATTTTTAGAGGTTTCCACCACAACAGCTGACTCTCCGACTGGAAGTAAAGTAGGGAAAATTTAAGCTGTAAGTTCTCCAAGCAAATGTGAGCAACGGAAAGGTACTAGTGGTGTTGGATTCATTGTCATTGCACATGCACAGCTACTACATTCCCCTGAACAACCATAACATCCAACTATTGTTTTGGAGACTTTTTGAGAGGTGCAATGAAGGCTGAAATGGCCACTGTTGGTGGGTTGTGTAACCATAACATTGTAGTAATCTTTTCAGAGTTTCGGCATGGATGCTCCCTGCAGAGAAAATATTTTGCTCCTTCAATGACTGAAAGATTTTACTTTTACACGGTTTACTATGTGAAAGCAGTTTCCCACCTAAACCATTCTGTGGTTTTTGCAGGCATTTTATTCAAAGGCTATATCTTCCTCTTTTACATGTGAATACTATACATAATTAAATTGGGTAAAGGGAACGTGCTAAAAGGGGAATAAAGATGTCAGGTTCAAGTGTTTGCATTTCTCATTGGCAAATACATTAATTTCAATGCAGAGAAACACCGCTATTCGTAATAATGCTAAAATTAAATTTTATATATGTCCATCTATATTACATGCAAGTGACAATATTCCAAAAATGAAAGAAAATGGTCTCTTTACTTGCCCTGACTTAAATAATAGGGTTTATTGTTTTAAATAACTCTATGTACATGAATATTCTATGTGTGGGGGTTCAAAATGGCTTTCTCTTACAATTATTTGATGATTTGCTTGTGTCATCAGTGATCAGAGCACCATTATTGTTTCCATCTCTAAAGGTACATTTGTCCTTAGTTGAAGTCTTCACACACCAGGCCCAATCACTTTTACAAACACCTCTTAATTCCAATCCTGCTAATATCACCAAACCTGCACAAAACACCTGACAGAGAAGACATGGCAGCTGCACGCTTTGTTTCTAAAATGATGTAAGACACCCAAATCAGAAAAATAGGCATAACAACATTGATAGAAAAAGTGAAAAATTGCATTTGACTAACAACAAAATGGAAGCATATTTGGGCCAATGCGCTTTAGGGCATTTTTATATATGTGGAAAAATGAATGGACATGTTTAACATTTTGAAAACTGTTAATGTTAAATTAACAATAAATAATCTTATGTTCATATATTCAGATGTCCTGTATATTTAACGTTTTGCTTGTAAGATATAACATTAGAAAATGTAATAGAAATCCCAACCTTCTACTTCGAAATGCATTTTGTCAAAGGGTATTTTTCGTATGACACAGAAATCTTATTATTTTTTTGAAACTCTTTTGAATTTTAAAGCATTCTTCTGAAACATTTGAAACAACATTGAACTCTGAAGAACACATTAGAGACAGCTTAGGACCAGTGAATCTAATATTACAAATAGTACTACAACATGACTTTCTCTTTGAATATTAAATTGATTAGCCAACATTGAAATTATGCAGTCTTCTTCTGGTATCAAATTTAAAATGTTTTCTTTGTCTTTCTCAGAGCATTTTTAAACTCAGCATTTTTAAAACTGTATACAATTGGGTTACAGAGTGGAGTAATAACAGCATATGACAAAGACATTATCTTATTGTCTTTAATTGAATATGTGGATGTTGGTCGCATGTATGTAGAACAGAGAGATACATAGAATAAAATAACTACAATTAGGTGTGAGGCACATGTGGAGAAAGCTTTCTCTTTCCCACTCTTAGATTGGATTTTCAGAATTGACACTGTGATTTTGAAATAAGATATAATGATGAAAACAAATGACATAATTACTATTACAACTCCATTTATGTAAATGCATGTCTCATTGCTGAAAGTGTCACTGCAAGACATTTTTAACAGGGCAGTCAAATCACAGAAAAAGTGGTTAATTATGTGGGTATTGCAGAACGAGAGCTTGGACAATAGCCCAATGTGTGGAATTGCATTTATAAGACCAACTCCCCAACTTCCAGCAGTCAACCACATGCACACAGCCTTGTTCATGATACTCGTGTAACGGAGTGGATTGCAGATTGCCACATACCGATCATAAGCCATGACTGTGAGGAGCAGGAACTCAACTGTTACAATGACCAGGAAAAAAAAGAGCTGTAAAAGGCATTCCATAAGAGATACCTGTATGCCCTCAAGAAAGAAATTGGCCAGCAGCTTTCGAAAAAAGACTGAGACATACCAGATATCGATAAAGGACAAATTTGCAAGAAAGAAATACATAGGTGTGTGCAAATGTGAGTTTAGGTATACCGTTATCAAGATCAGAAGATTACCCACAAGAGTTAACAGGTAGGCCATTAAAAATGCAACAAAAAGTGGAATCTGTAAATGTGGAACATCTGAAAATCCGACAATTAAAAAATATTCAGTGGAGCTTAGATTTTCTTTATTCATGTTTTCAGCAATTCAAGAAATCAAAGTTACCCTGTAGATAAAATGTATTAAAGTCAATGGATTTGATTTATTATTACATGACATTACCTAAAAAAAGTTAAGTGAAACATTGTGAGCACAGATGTACTATTCCAACATGTATCTTATTTTTTTACCTCTTAGCTAAAGTGCAATACAACTTTTCCTGATGCACTAGTTTTCCTCTTAGACCTGAATACTGAGATTGCTACTTATGAAACAAGGAAAAGCAGGTATTGTTCTTCAATCACAGTAATACTAATTTATGACATCTCAGTATTGTTTACTGGAGCAAGTACAAATCTTTCCCTCAAGGAATATGGACAATCCATGCATTGCTCCACTTTGTAAATTTGCCACAGTGATTTTGGCCTTGTTGGGCCACATTTGCATAAAAAAGTGATGCTAATTTGGTGCAAAGATGTGCCGGGGGTTCTTAAATGTGCCCCTTGGACTTTTGGTGTAAACTTAGACCAAAAGTCTAAGTTTACCTTTGTGAATCAGAACCCTTTATTTTATTATAGGTTCTGGCTGCTCTGGAAAAACTTCCTGAGCAGCCTTAGTAATTTCTTTTCTTTTCCTGTAATGAATCAATGTTTAGGGGGCGCTGACATCATTACAGTAAAAGTGAAAGTAAAAAAAGCAAATCAGCTTGTTTTAATTTTACTGAAACAATGCTTGGGGCATATCTCAGCCCCTAAACACTTTTTCCTTTGGGAGAGGTATTGTTGGAAATTGGAGAATCTTCCATTTCTAGTGGTACCTCTGTTAATAGATTCCTCACAAGTGCTCCCATTTCCCTTGATTTGCTCCACTCCTGTTGCGGGGATTAGGCCCGGCCACACAATTGGCTTAGCATTATTATTGGAACTAATCACATTGGAAGTTTCTTTACAGAAATGTAAGGTAAGTGTGTGATTTAAAGCAACGTATGAGGTTTACAGGGCATTGCTGGTATGAAAAACTTGTCACACTCATGCAGGGCACACCAACCCGGATTCCCCTAGTTGGCTGGTTTTAAGAAATATACATGTTTGCTAGATTTTCCTTGGTGCTGGCTGAGCTAAGGCCCAAAATTCCACCTTGCAAAAAAGAGGTCAGTTCTGAGATAAAAAATATGATATAACCATTGGCATTTTTATTAGGAGACTTGGAGGAATGCTGGGTAGATGGACATTTGTGTTTCTACGTAGATTCCAGAACTTTCCAACACACAAAAATAAGGAAAATCTGTTTCAAAGTTTGAGGTTTAAAAGGAATTCTGGGTAACAAAAGCTGGTGAGAGCCAACCAAGTCACCCATCATGGATTTATTTATCTCCTTCTTGCCCTTTTTTTAATACCCAAGGCAGCACTGGTGGAATCCTTGAGGCTCTGCCCTATGCCAATACCTTGTCAATGAGGTTCTCAGCTTATTGAATCGCAGAAAATGTAGATTTGTTTTATCCTCTGGCATGATGAGTATGTATTCCAGAGTAGATGTATTGCTTCAGAAAGGAAATGCTCTTGTGATGGCTATGATCCGTGTAAAACGACCTCTCCACTGACTTGTGAGATCAGAGCTGACCCATCCCCTGACAGTGTTATGAACCATCTGTACAGCACACATTGTTCTCAATTAAGCAGAGACAGTTGTGTGAACAGTGCTACAATGTGAATGAATGCTATGGTCCTGAACGCAGCACATGAAGACTTTTGTGCATGTCTGTATATTTTGCCAAAAGCACTTTAGGTAAACCATGAGCTCTTAGGTTTGCTTGTACAGTAATGTATTATAGAAAACACCATATGCTCAACTTTTCATTTGCCCTGAACGAGTGAAAGGGGGTAGAGCAGCTACAGGAAATAAAATAAAATGAATAAAATAAAATAACATAAAACAATACAAAGAGCGAAAGTAAAATTAACTACAATGAAACTGAGATGTCTTTCCTCCACCAGCACCTGATCTTGCTCATCACACTTCACAGTCAACAACAAATATTTTACCTTGTGTTATCCCAGCGGCGTTATTATTATTTTGCACTTTTTTAGCCGTAATATATCCTTGAGAGTGATGCAGAAAATAAAATGCAAAGCCTCATCTGCTACTTTGTGAAGTGTAGGGAAATGAGCCATCGTGGCATAACCAGTAATCATTTGAGTTTAAATTTCTATTGATCCATTTTGTTTCCAGTGAGCCCCGCCTACTTACCTTTAACACAATCCAAAAGAAGAGAGAATTAAATGCTGCCATCTGTTATCAGAAGAGATACTGTGGACGGAGACAGAAGTGTACAGGCCCAGCATCTGGTTTTACTGAGGACAGAGCCGCCAGCACAAGAATAGAGGAGGAAAAAACGTTCACATAACAAATAACATGTTAGGCTAGAGACAAAGTAGTCAAATATTATTTAAAATGACAGAGATAAACCACTGATGCACAGTAGGATGTAACCTGTTCCATGCTTTTATAAAGCACCAGAATTCCCACATTAACTGACGGTCTCCCACAGGACCTGGTCCCAAAAGCAAAGCCTAGGGTGTGTCATGTCTGCAGATCTAAATTAGCAAGCATTGTTGCTTTATCAAATGCTATACTTGTTTGTCTGGAAAATAGAATATCATAAAAAGGAGAGTACTGAAAAAAGTATGACATGATAAACAATCCCTTTTAAATATTAATAGGGAAGATTTAGAATTAACTATTTTGAGACAAAAAGTTGTGACGTTCATGCATTTTGATGAGAACAAAATGTATGTGTAAAAATATTGCATTTTATTATCTATACCCCTTTACTATTACTCTCACCATACCTATCACAGAACCCTGAATCTATATTTTTACTTTAACTATAAACATAACCTTTACCTGTTGTCCATCCTCTTCAACCTCAGCCCTAAACAAATAATATTGTGACCTTTTTTCTAAACCCTACTGCATCCCTTCAACCTTCCCATGTCACCAGTCTTTACCTTTTTAAAATCCTTTATTATACCTACTAATGTTCTTCTAGTTACAAACAAAGTAATACGAATAATAAGTATAAAATTCAGTTGTATAAGATCTAGAAACATTCAAAGGGTGTAACACCAGATAATTAAAACAAAGCATCATGTTAGAAATGCTCCATACCATAAAGAATATTTAGGTATTAAAACATCACATTCCATATTTTTTGCATTTTTAGAAACATGTAAATGAGAAGGAAGAAAGGAGAAAGGAGAAAACAGGGAAAAGAATGAAAATCCTTATTAAGGAGAAAATATAGTTAAGCATAAAACAGATTCAATCATAATAATTACAAACCTTCCACTAAAGTTTGAAAATAATAGATGTCTGAAGACTGAACTAGTTTCATGACAATTGCATTGGCGTTGAGATAGAAAAGATGAAAGTGGTAATCACAACAAATTTAGGTGGTAGTGAAATGTACATTTTTTTCTAAAATGAGTGTCATTATTAAGGAATGGTCCAATCTCTGCCAAATAGTGAAGGCTGAGTTAAGGCTTTTTAATAAAGAGGTCCACATCTGTTTAAGGGTAAAGGCAGAATGATACTTTGCAAAACTGGAATATTAATCCTACCGGTGACATTAAGACCACACATTTAAAACTGATGTAGCAGTGTGCATGTTTCTTCCTATTTCAAAAGAAACGTTGTTAAGACACCACTTAGGGTTCTGAAAAATAGTTAAGGAGTTTCACAGGAAGCACGGATAAATGAAAGGTAATATTCAGTAGCATCATCATTTTAATAGTGTCCCAATATGATAAAAATAAACATGACCATTGCACAGATAAAGTGAGTATTTTTTGTTTGACTGAATCTAGATTACCATAAATAGTTTATTCTATGGTGTTAGAGTACATAATGCCAAACCATGTGATACTTTTACAATTCCATGCAAAGCTTGAGGGCTTGATACACAAAGGTAAAATGTGTATAAGTTTGCGCTTTTTCAGTATTCTCAAATTGTGATTAAATAGTAACTGTACAGTTGTGGAGACTCCTCAGTCGGTGTGGCAAACTCTGCCCATTATAAATATAAGCATGTCCTGTTTATTTATTTGTGGAGTCCTGACTGTTGAGTGTAGCTGTAACATTAGTATTAAATCATAGTTTGTGAGTACCAAAAAGGTGTAAAGCTATATAAAAGTGTATGTTTAACTTTGTGGATATGGCCCTGAATCTTTCAACTTCACTTTAAGACAATTCTTATTAGAAAGCATAACAGCTGATTGCGTGCAATTTAATTTGAAATCAGATATGGCAAAATACACTATCAAAAGATACACAAAATCAGAGATAGTAGTAAGAAGTTGGATACAAAAAATGAAACATCATCTGTGTAGGCTGTAAATTATAGCTCAATATCTCTTCTTGAGGGAGCCTGCCAGCAAAGTACATGGATGCCACCCCTGAACTCACTCAGGACCTGTCAGGCCAGGGTTCTGCGATGAGGGGACCTACTGGAGTTTGCCCCCCTGCATGATGGGTGTGGCAGGGCCCTTTGTTACGTCCATGACTCTAAGGCCCATATTTATTCAAAGTTACTGCCACCTTAGCATCATATTTTATTATGCTAAAGTGGGGTAATTTAACTCCATAGTTATATTTGAGTTAGCACCAGTTTTAGGAAGCGTGAACCCACCTAGCATCGAGTAGCGACAATGATTTATAAGGTAGGCATTCCCTTCCTAAAAATGACGCTAGCCTCCCCGGTGCTATATTTATCTTCCGAAACTACAACAAAGCACACCTAGGAGAATGGCGCTAAGGCTGATTAGTGTAAAAATGTGAAGCCTGGTCAGGCCAGTGTTAAAGTGCTGGTAGGCCCCATTTCCATGGGGAAACACCATTGAATGGGCACATAGATGCCCGCCCCAACTCCCAGCATCACCACCACCCACACCACAAGGGCACTACTGAAGGATAGAGCCCATCCCAGGTAAGTGTACCTGTATGTGTGTTGTGTGCCACTGGGGGCCCCTTACATGGTGCCCCCTGGCTAGCACTGGGTCTGTTGGGGTTGTCCTGGGGACACTGGTGCCCTGTGGTTGACATTGGGATTATGGTAATGATTCATGTCTATACTTGGACAGGAGTAATATTTTAGTTGCCTGTTGCATCAAAAAATGATGCTAGGCTGACTAGCAGCAGATTTTTTGCCGCTAATCAGTCTAAAGTCATTTTTGGCCCACTAGTGCCATTGTTCCTAACCAGCTAGCATCTTTTGTTCAGACACTAGCCAATCCTTAGCACCACTAAGTTTCATTTGTAAGATATGGCACACAGATGGGGCTAGGGAAAGATGTTAGCTTGCGTTAAAAAAATGACACACAACTGCGCAAGCACATTTACACGTCATTTTTCATAAATATGGACCTAAGTTTGTAGCCCATGAAACGCCTTGATCTATGGAGCTTTTCCAAAAAAGGCCTCTAGTGACAAAATAAAGAGTAATGGAGAAAGAAGACAACATTGTTGAATACATCTGTAAAACATGGGGATTACAATCATTAGTAAAAATAGAGGTTGTATGTGAGGAATAAGGTGAACAAATTTATTTTAAAATCCCATGCCGAAGCTGTGCCATTTTAGTGCTCTCATCATGAATTTTCAATCTACACGGTAAAATGCTTTCTCAGCATCCATTGTTTTAGCTGTTTTAGCTGTGATATATGATTGAGGCCAAATTCATAATTTTCAAAAAAGTACTAAAATAATTACTAATGTATCTTACTTTTACAAAGAGTGAATGCTCTATGCCAATCACATCAGGAATAATTTGGTTAATGAGCAGAGCCAGGAATTTTGTGAAGAGCTTGCAATCAGTGTTAATAAGCGATACAGGTCTATAATTGCCACATAGTGATCTTTTTATCTTTCCTGGAATTAAACAAAACATCGTCTCAAGGAAAATGTTATGTGTTGAGAGAAAATAATGGATTAATTGTCATCATTTTGGGGTCAAAATTGTAGAAAAACAAGAATAGAATTTTACTGAAATACCATCTGGTCTGGGAATCTTATATTTGGGTAATTTGGTGATCCCAGCAATTGAGATGATGTTGTCTAAGGAAGAAAGATCAATGAATTGATCCTAGCATTTAGGGATATATTAAAAACATCTTCTACTGCATCATGTGATGGAGATAATTATATTAATTTATGAAACATTCTAAAATCTTTGAGTCAGCATAATGTCTATTGCCATGTTTGTCAGCTAAACGCATACATGTTTTATTTAGCTTTTTAGCTTTTAGGTAATTTGTTAATAATTTGCCTGTTTTGTTATGTCTGCCATAGTATTTTGCATGAACGTTTATTAAAGTTTGACATTCACTTTAAATTCTAGTTGGGTCTTAGGAAAACAAGGTAAAGCATTGTTTTGGTTAGAAGAGAAATACAAAGTACAAGACTCTTTAAGTGCTTTCATGTTTTTCTAACCACAACATGTGTTCCAAACAAATGTTATGCCATTACCGGTTGAAAGATTGAGGTCAAAAAAGCCAATGGAGAGCTGTTCAAATTTTTTAACGAATAATTTAGCACTTAACATTGTGTTATTAAATCTCCATCTGTAAGAGTAAGTATTCTCTGGTAATTAATAGCTGGAGCATTGTCAGAAATGAAAATAGAACCATTTTCAGCATTTACCATAGATTTCAAGGTGTTATGGGTTAGGAATGTGTAATCTATCCTTGAACTGGATTGGTATTCAAAGTAAAAAGTGAATTTGATAACATCTTTGTTAGAAATGGGGTTTCTGGTTGGCTAAGGTATGCTGCTAAGCCAGGCAGAACCCACCCACTCTAGTCAGGATGAGGAAGTTACACTCCTGAGATAAACCCTGCTCATCCCCTTGGTAACTTGGCACGAGCAGTCAGGCCTATCCCAGAGGCAATGTGTAAAGCCCCTGCACAACACACAGAAAACACGTGAAGAATTATCACCACCACAAAGGAAACACAACACCAAGTCATATAAAAATAAACTGTACTGTACACAACATCATTAGACCAAACACAACATGCCAGTAATACCCTGCTACTCAAGCAGTTGTCAGAACATTACACAATACTGTTACTCTGCAGAAATCAGAAGTAGTCACATATAACACATGTTACTCATTATTCTGCAATGTAAGCAGTAGCCAGGAAAACATTACTATAAAAATGCACCTGTCATAACAGTATCATGAATGCCCATCCCAGCAACATGAGAACACATATGACAAGTCATGAAAATATAACAGCATGGCATGCCCATAAAAGGAACATTAACAAATGAATGGCACATCATGCAAGAAACAGGTTAACATACAAGCCCCATAATGCCAATAAAAGGAACATTAGAAAAGTATGTGCCCCTTCAAAAGTACTTGTTTTGCTGATGAAGGCACATCCGGTGCTAGGTAAAAAGAAAATGGGGCCCGGTGCTTTTCAAAGCTCAAATGGGGGCCGTTTGGTAAGTTGGGAGAGGGGGGTGGCATGCACCGTCTCCGTTCTGATATCTGGGCCCCTTCTGGGGGACTCCGCACAAACCGGGTACCTGCAGTCTCTGGGCCCACCCAGGCCACAACCGGCCCTTCTGGGGGGGCAGAACCACACAGGGAAAGGGGGGGTCAAGCGGCGTGTGGAGCCTCTAGTGAGGCTTCCTCCTGTCTGCGACCTCCGACAAAGGAAATAGGGGTCTGGTAGAGGGGGAGCCTCCAATGAGGCTTCCTTTCCCGACCGTCTTCAGGAGCAGCAAAAGGCACAAAAACACTGCAGGGGTCTTCGCGCCCCTAGCGCAGTGACTGGGGGAGAGTGACTCACCATCACCCTCATGTCCAGCTTCTCGGGTGGCAGCCGCCCTCGTCCTTGAGGCGCTGCACTCGTCAAACAGTCTACGGCTCTTCTCCTTTCCGACCCCAGGCTCCAGGAGTGGATGCTGGCTGGTGCCATGGGGGTGCTTCTTGGAGCGTTCTATGCCTTGGGGACACTGATAGGAGTGTGTTTGCAACAATCTCCCTTTCTTCATGCCCCAGAAGCACCACATGGTGCAGCGTGGCATTGTACGTGAAAAACGCCCGATTCGCGGAGGTGATTCCTCAAAGAGAAAGCGCTCCCCAGACAGCAGGAAGGGCCCTTCCCTAGTGCTTTATCCTAGAAGAGAGCACTTCTCAAGGCACCATGCGCTAAACGCGGAGCGCTCCTTATGCTCTCCGGTAGGTTTTGCCAGTGGTCAGGGGCCACAGCTCCCAGCCGCTGAGGGACACAACAGAAGGAGCATAGGGGTCAAGGCCCAGCAACAGGCTAGCAGGCTAGCACAAAGGGGATGCAGACAGTGGCAGTTCCTCCAAGTGACCAAGCAGGTCACAGGTCAGCACAGCAGCAGTAGTCCAAGGTGGTTCCTGGTGAGTCCCTCCAGCAGTCTGTGTCCAGTTACAAGCCTGTTTAAAGTCCAGAGTGTCTCCAAATTGTGGGGAAAAATCCCCTGTCCTTATACTCAGTTTTGCAAAGGTTTAACAAAGGGGGGAGAGGAGGTTCCAACCAGTTACAACTGGTTCTGGGAGTGCCCAATCTCTCCTCCAGCACAGGCCTTAAACATCAGTTGGGGGTAAACAAGCCCTTTATGTGAGGCCAAGGCACAGCTTTACAGATGCAAGTATGCCCGCCTCCCCTTCTTGAGGCCCAGGAAGACCATTCAAAATGCAGATGCACCTCTGTGACACCTCCACCCACCCTGTGTTCAGGCTGTCTGAAAAATATGCACAAAGCCCAACTGTCACTCTGTCCATACATGGATTGAAGTCAAGCTGCAAAACACCACAGTCATAAGCACAGACAAATGCTCATTTTCTAGAAGTGGCATTTCTGTAATCATAATAAAAAAATCCACCTACACCAGTAAGCAGCGTTTCTCAACTCCATTACAGCCATACGAAACTTGCCTGCACTACCCCTCATAAATCAGACAATACCCCTTAGACATAAGGCAGGGCATTTCCAATGCAATCCTATGAGAAGGCAGCACTCACAGTAGTGAGAAACCAAATAGGCTGTGTGTCACTTCCAGGAAAGGCTATGCAACCAGGCACATGTCTTGCCTTCTAAATACATAGCACCTTCCCCATAAGGGTAGCTAGGGCCTACCTAAGGGGTGACTTACATGTAGTAAAAGGGGAGTTCTGGGCCCTGTGGCATTAAACTGGTCATGCAGGCCCTGACCTAGCAGGCCTAAAACAGTTTTGAAAGGCTACTTCTGTGGGGGGTGCAAGCAGCGCTGCAGGCCCACTAGTAGCATTTAATTTACAGGCCCTGGGCATAAAGATACCACTGTACAAGGGACTTGCAGGTAAATCAAATATGCCAATTAGGTATAAGCCAATCTCACCAACTTTAGAAGGGAGAGCACCTGGACTTTAGCACTGATCAGCAGTAGAGAAGAGTCATAGAGCCAACAACAAGAAGTCAGAAAAAAAAGTCTGAGGATGAACCCGGAAAAGGGGTCAGGTCCAGCAATCTTGAATAAAAACTCTATCCATAAAAGGTCTATAAGCTGACTACAGTCTACACCAACAGTAAAATTATCATTTGAAAAAGACATTAATAAAGTCACAAAATATCACATAACCTCATGTGGGACCATTCACATTACATAGTACGAACTGTGGGCCTAATTTACAAGGCTTTTGAGCCACTTTTGCGTAATGTTTTATTTGTTTTGACACAACAGTGGCACATTCAGTGCTTTACACTGTTCCACATTTACAAATGGACACATTGGCCCCAATGCTTCAGTTTATAAAGCCTTACATTACATTATACCTGCGCCGGGTATAATGCATTGCAGGTAGGCATGCCCATGGGAAAAGCCAAGCAGAACTGATGCAGTAAAATTTACAGCCTTTCACTGCATCATTCTGTGACTTCACTGCATAAACATTTTACCACTTGCTCAGAGTAGGTGTAAAACGGACACAAGGTTTATCTCTCTGGGAATTTTCTTTGTGTTGCTGGAGTAGCGTAATTTGTTTTCATGCTAGTCCAGAACTGCATTAGTTTAGTGTCACCGAGGAGGCAGATTTTCTAATGCAACTGTGAAAACGTTGGCCATGGAGCTCTGTATTGTCAATACAGCACATCCATGTCATAATTAGGGGGTTCTAGGGCAGCACAAGAAAACTAATGCATCAGAGCTGATGCGGCAGATTCTAGTAAATGAGGCCCTACATGCTATGTATCTTTAGATTTAAAAGAGGCTATCTTCATCTTTAACTTCATTCTCAATATCATGAGTTAGAGATTTTTGAAAGAGAATTGTAAGAAAATGGACCATTAGCTGAGTGGCATGCACAAGTCATTGTAGTGCTTGACTCTCACAGGGTAGTGAAGGAGAGCAGTCAAAGGCCTACTCAAGGGAGGAGGTGTTGGGTAGCAATTTCCATTCACAGATGCGCAGTAATCGCACTCAATAAATGATTGTACAGTCTGTTTTTCATTTGAAAAAGGAAAAAGTGCATTTATTACACACCCACTACTCAGTACTATGCAGAAATATACAAATTTATATACATAGATGGAAAAGCTTCTTGGTGACATTTCATAATCACTTTTGCCCCTCTTAAAGGGAGGTCTAGTTCAACAATCACATGTTAAAACCTTTACTTCTATTAATATGCTGCATTGGAATATTAATTGGGAGGAACTCACTTAACATTGCCAGTAATTATGCATACTTTGAATCTGAACTTATTGTCAGTGTAAATTCATCATTAAAATATTCACAAGGGAAATATCTAATTGTTTCTGGGTGATTGGTGAATACAACATTACTTTTAAAATTAATAAAGCAATCCAAAAATTACATTGATGATCACCACCTATGCAATTATATGACTAACCCTTAGGGGGTGTTTGTAATATACACTTTAAGTAAACTTTAATAACATATAAAGCAATTTAATGTAGCCCGTAAAGGGCATCACATTTATAATCATAGCACAATGCACGATTACCAAATTTCACCTCTAGGAGGTGTTTGCCAACATGAAAACTCATTTTAGGCCACTTCAGGCCACATTGACATAAGTCATACTCTCTGCCCCTAGAGAGCCCCCACTCCCAGCTGAAAAGCAAGAGCCCCGACCTAGGTAATGCTTACCGATCATTCAAAACACTTTAGGGGGTTATTATTTTAGACTCAAGTCAACTTAGGGTTGGGGCTCTAAGACTTCATTTTTGGGGGGAGGCTGTGCTGCTCTTAGCTCCCCCAAGCCTTTAGCTATCCATTGGTGGTGACCTGGTCCTCTTGGGGCCACCACAAAGCAAGAGCAAGCATTTTGTTTTTGCAGCAAAAATGCAGGCAAGCCCCTCAGGGCATTATGGAGCATTCCTTGCATGCTTTCATGAATTTTTGAGCAGAGGCTCTCCCACTGCTCCGGGGAGAGCTGAGTCCCTCATTGCAGGTATGCTTATTTTCTTGTCAGCGGCCTCACACCACTCCCTTCACTTTTTGAGGTGCTGCCCAGGTACATTATGTACACAGTTTTAGGTGGGGGGCAGCTCTGTGAGCCCACACCCTGCTGCCACCAGCTAGGTCTAACATAGCTTGTACTCCTTTGTGTGGCTGCCAGAGCTGGTGCTGCTCTTTGCCTGTCCGACCCTGAGAGCAGGATGCTTCCTTGTGCACAGGGCAGGGGGAGTGTGGCAGTACTCTCCCCATCCTCCTTGACCCTCAGGGCCCAGGGATGAGGTCCTGGGAACCTTTCTTCTCCCACAGGGGAGCGCAACAGCTGTCTTCTCAGGCCCAGGGATAGGGTCTGAGCTCCTTCATCCTCCCAGGCGGGAGAGCAACTGTCTCTTCTCACCTGGGGAAGTTGCAACAACATTTCCCCTTTGGTGTCTCACAGGGGTAAACCCTGGGCCCTGACCCAACCCGTAATTTAGCAAAGGAGCCCCATGTGGTTTGTTGCTAGTTCAGGGAGCAAAAAGGTCAACAGTTGCCCAACTTTGCAAAGGCATAACTCAGGCCAGATGAGCCGATTCAAATTATTTTTATCTTGTTTTGGACTTAGTTGTGAGTTCTAGCCACCGGAAGCACTTTCTTCAGGCCTCCTGGCTGTAAAGGTAATAAACTTTGCAGGGAGCAGGTTTCACTAGCGCGCTACTCCAGTCTTTCACTTTGGTTTCCTAAAGGCCTCTCCTTTTCTTTGTGCAGAAGCCCAGTTTTTCCCCAACTGGTCCTCAGGTGGTTTAAGGGGACCAGCTTCCCTGGTCCTCTGGTGTGCCTCCCTGAACCTGGATCATTTAGAGTCAGAGTCATTTGGCCAGATTTCAGTCAGGAGGTTCCTCCGTCCAATTGTCCATGGTGGTTGCCTCCAGTTCCAGTTCAGAGCAGAAAAACACAACCAAGAGAGAGCCCTCTCCCCTGCTCAGTTCCTTTAATGTGATTGTGGGAGTGTCCAACAGGGCTGCCCCTCTCGCTTATCCAGTTGTGCCACATCGTCTCACCAACCCTGTCCTAACCTTCGTAAAAAGTCTTCAGGTGTAGCTCAAAATTGTGACACCCAGGAGTCACTTTCCACAGGTGCTCTGGGTGTCTCATCTCTACCCCTTGCTGACATCACTGTCAGGACCTTCTAAAGCAAGCATTCAAAAGAGCCTTCCTCCTGGTATGGCTCAAGAGGTCTGGACTCCTTCCTTTGTTGCGTAGCCTAGGGCAGACCCTCTACCTGGCACAGAGTGACAACTGGCTGATTGATGCAGAGCAATTTACCCTTTCCTTTCCTCCTTCAGAGCTGATTTAATATCTGTTAATTGCTTCCTAACATCTTTGTTCATGCAGCTGGAGAGAAAAGTAACTAAGCCAGCCCCTCATTTTTGTGTATCTGGCCCTAAATGTATATCAGTCTTAATATATGATTACATAAAATGATAGCCAAGGAAAAGTTGTTGAAACAGAGATTATACACATTGGGATCACCTAAAGATTAAACCAGGTTGAACAATTAATGACCAATCAGGATACAACAAGGACAAGGAAGTAATGGTGAGGGAAGGATAACTGGAGAAGAATAAGGAAAAAGAGCACAGGAACGAAAGAGGGAGCATGAGGTGAAAGATGAAAAAACTCTCCATGGCAAAGGAGAGATGATGGGGAAAAAAGCCAGTGAGACTTTAACCATAACAAACAATGGATACAAATAAAAAAAAACTGTGTTATCAAGATGAACCAGGCAGACAAAAGATAAAATAATAAAAAAAAGAGAACAGATAGTGCCAAGATCACTTATCCATGATGAATGACACATTAACACTAGTGGGTTCGGGGTTGGATTAAATTAAAACAGACGAACAAAAGACACATTGAGCCACATTGTGTAAACTTAAAAGGAAACTGTGATGGATGGAGCAAAGAAAACGTAATGAATATAAATAAATAATGAATTGATTACTAGACGGATAAATAAAAAACAGAAAATCACATAAGAGGTGTTGTATTAAAGATGATGTATAATGCAAACTAACTACAGTATACCTAAAACAAAGAAGAGAAGTTAAGATTTCTCAAGGTATGTTACCTCTACCTTGAGCGTGTGGATAACCCCTTTCAGTCCATTAGTAGTATCAAACAAAAGTTGATGATTTTTGTTTTTTAGGGTGACTTTAAAGAGACAAGGAAGAAAATGCCCAAGTCAAGCATTCATGAATCATAAATCTGGGCACAGATAAAACAATGTATTCCATTATTTAGCTGTTAATTCTGAAACATCCCGAGTGAAAAAAGAGTTCTCCTGCCCATAGCATTTGTTTACATTGTTTGGAAGCTCTAAGGCCCAGATTTATATTTTTGGACTCAAAACTGCAGTAATGCAGTTTTGCATCAAAAAGTTTAGCTCTGACTAACACCATTATCTAACGCCACCCGGGTGTCATATTTATTTTAAGATGCTGGGTGGCAGTAAAAATAGTTTAGAGTCACTTTTCTCAACGTTAACTATTGTACCTTGCCGTAAAGCAAAATGGCGTTAATGCCGGAAAAATGACTTTAAGCAGAAAAAACAGAAATGCACCATTTTTGCCCACAATAGTGAAATGCAGACGCTAACAGAGAAGACAGTGCAAATGAGGGGCAAAATGGAGCCAGAAAGCCAGGAGAGACCACAGGGAGACCTCAATCAACCAGGAACCAGCAAGGAGGACACAGACAAGACCCAGGGGAGGGAGAAGAAAAATAAAAAGTGTTGTTTCAGTGCGGAGGAGCATGAAATACTGGTGAGAGAGGTGACAGAGCATCAACATCAACTTTTTGACACCACAAAATTGCCAATTGGAAGGAGAGAGGCAATTTGGCAACAGATAGTAGACAAGATAAACAGTATGGCAGAGGTCAGGAGAACCGTAACAGAGTGCAAGAAATGCTGGCATGGCTGCAAGGTGCTTGGGCTGTGCAGGGGCACCCAGGGGCACACCACATCACCACCAACCAATGAATCAGGGTTTCACCGCCATGCAAAGGCTGGTGGCCATGCGGAAACAGACCTGGAGGGTAGCGCTGAATGTAATAATGGTCTGGTGTCACAGGACAGGTGGCATTGCCAGTCTGTAAGGTGCTGGAAACTTGCCAGTGCGAGACTATTGGCCCATGGAGTATTCCCCATTTACAACAGTTGCCACTACTGAAAGAGGCTGGCCTGGTTTGTAGTGGGTACCAATGGTACTTACACCTTACACCAGGTCCAGTTATCCCTTATAAGTAGAATGTAGTAGTGTTCTAGCAGCTTAGGCTGATAGAGGTAGCTATAGCAAAGCAGTCAAGGCTGAACTAGGAGACATGCAAAGCTCATGCAATACCACTTATATCATATAGGTACTATATCATAAGAAAGACAATACTCATAGCTACTAAAAATAAAGGTACTTTATTTTAGTGACAATGTTCCAAACATATCTTAGAGGATATACTCCCTTAGCAGGTAAGTAACATACACAAACTATACACAACTAACCAAATCAGGTAAAAATAGTGCAAATATAGTAAAACACAAAAGCATGCAATAGGCCTAGGGGCAACACAAACCATATACTAAGTAAGTGGAATGCAAACCACGAATGCACCCCTAGGCAAGTGTAGTGTGTAGAGGGTCACTGGGAGTGTGAGGAAATACCAAGGGTGTAAAGGAGATCCCACCCCAGGACCCAGGAAAGCAGGAGTAAAGTACTACTATTTCCCCCAGAACACACTAAAGTCGTGAAAAAAGAATTTTGCAAGGACTGCAACAGACTGCAAAGCACTGAAGATGGATTCCTGGACCTGAAGACCTGAAAAAGTGTCCATGGGGACAGGTGCCCACTAAACTCTGGATGAAGGTGCAAAATGGCTGCCTCCGGTTGGAAGAAGATGCTGGTTTTCCACCAATGAAAGGAGGTAGTAGGTTCTGCTTTGTGCAGAAGATGTCACACAGCATGCTGGAGGATGCAGAGTTGTTCCCTTGGCAAAATAAACCTGCAAGAGACTTGGTTGAAGAAAAAGGATGCTGCCCAAGCCCAGGAAGGACTAGGATGTTGCCACTCAGGTGAGGAGACAGAGAGAGACCTCAGCAACATAAAGCGCCCTCAGAAAGTAGGGAAGTGCCCCCAGAAGTCCTTGAACATGGTTTCAAGAAGACTGAACACTGTGGTTGTCTCAACACTGCAAAGAGGTTCCACGACACCTGAGGTCAACTCAGGGAGCCTGAGCACCACAGGACAGAGTGCTGGGGATCTAGGCTCAGCTGTGCATGCAGTATTTCTTGGAAATGTGCACAGAAGCCCTTGTAGCTGCAGATCACATGGTGCTCAGGATTACTGTCTGGGGAGAGGAGGCAAGGACTTACCCCCTCCAAATTCGGACAGTTGGACCACTGGACAGTTTGGGTCACTTGGGTCCACCACCTGTGTTCCAGGGGCCATACACGCCAGGATGAGAGGGAACCCAGAGTACTGGTGAAGCTGAAGTTTCTTGCCTGATGGAGCAGGGGGAAGATTCAGTTGACCCACAGGAATTTTTTTTCATGGCTTCCGGGGCAGGGGGAAGGCAGACAGCCCCCAGAGCATGCACCACCAGGAAACAGTTGAGAAAGCCAGCATGATTAGGCGCTACAATGTCGTTGGTAGTCTTCTGGCTACTTTTTTGCAGTTTTGTAGGCGTCCTGGAGCAGTCAGTGGTCGATCCTTGGCAGAAGTCAAAGAGAGAAGTGCAGAGGAGCCCTGATGTATTCTTGCAAATCAAAATCTGAAGAGAAGCCCACAGGAGAGACCCTAAATAGCCCTCAGAGGAGGACTGCCTACCCAACCAGGTATGCACCTATGAGGAGGGGTCTCTAACATCTCCTGCTGGCACTGGCTACTCAGAGGCCTCCAGAGTGCCCCCACACCTCTGAAAACAAGATGGCAGAGGTCTGAGACACACTGAAGGAGCTCTGGGCACCACCCCTGGGGTGGTGATGGACAGGGGAGTGGCCACTCCCCTTTCCCTTGTCCAGTTTCGCACCAGAGCAGGGACTGGGGTTCCCTAAACCAGTGTAGATTTCCAATGGCTGGGGGAGGCTACCCTTCCCCAGCCTCTAACACCTATTTCCAAAGGGAGAGGACGTAATACCCCAGCCTCTAACACCTATTTCCAAAGGGAGAGGACGTGATACCCTGCTCTAAGAGGGAATGCTTTGTTCTGCCTTCCTGGGACTGGGCTGCCCAGAACCCAGGAGGGCAGAACCCTGTCTGTGAGGTGGCAGCAGCTGTGCTGCAGTGCAAGCCTCAGAAAGCTGGTTTGGCAGTACTGGGGGTCCATAGTAGAGCCCCCAGGATGCATGGAATTGGCTCCCCAATACCATATTTGGAATGGGGGGACAATTCCATGATCTTAGTTATGTTACATGGCCATATTCGGAGTTACCATTGTGAAGCTACATATAGGTATTGACACGTGTAATGGTGTCCCGCAATCACAAAGTCCGGAGAAATGGCTCTGAACTATGTGTGGGTGCCTTTGCTAGTGCAAGGGTGCCCTCACAATTAGTAACTTTGCACCTAACCTTCAGCAAGTGAAGGTTAGACATATAGGTGACTTATAAGTTCCTCAAGTGCAATGACAATGGCTGTGAAATAATGTGTGTGTTATTTCACAAAGGCTGTAATGGCAGTCCTGTGTAAGGGTTTGTCTGAGCTCCCCATGGGTGTTGAAAGAAATACTGCAGCCCATATGGATCTCCACGAAGCCTAATGCTCTGGGTACCTAGGTACCTTGTACTATGGACTTATAAGTGGGTTCTAGTATGCCAATTAGAATTGGTAAATGTAGTCACTGGCCTATAGCGACAAATTTAAAGGCAGAGAGAGCATGAGCACTGAGGTTCTGATTAGCAGAGCCTCAGTGACACAGTTAGGCACTACACAGGCATACACATTTAGGCCACAAACTGTGATCACTGGGTTCCTGGCTTGCAGGATCCCAGTGAGACAGACAAAACATACTGACATACATATAAAATTGGGGGTAACATGCCAAGAAAGATGATACTTTCCTACAACTACCACCTGTGCTGTTGGGGGTAGTAAAATAGACAATGCCAGTCAGGTGCCCATATGACTGACACACTTGAAATGAGAGACCAGTATGGCTACCTGCAGAAGAACCATCAAACTAGCTTCAGGCCCCGACCTAAGTTCAACTACTGTTAACTGGATATGTCCATAGACTCATTTACCATCAGGCACTGCCACATACATAACGATGTACAGAACAGAAATGTTATAACCATGCTGGCCATCCATGGGTCTACCCAAGTGCCTGTGTCAAATTAGCTGCACTGCCACCATGCTGCATCTCATGTATCATAGTGCAAGGAGGGAGGCATTGAGGGGGAGGACATAGGCATGTAGGATGGCAAACCCACCTGCACATACCGAAGATGAAATTGAACTCTGGTAGGTCCATGAGTGCTGTGCAATGTAGCACACATACATCAACATGAGGAGCTATCAATGGTAACCAGAACAAAGTCTACTTGCAATGCCATCCCAGGGGTGGTGCAAGGTTGCAGCAGCGCATGTGTGTATGTGAAGCATGAGACACCGAGACAAGGGAAAATTGAGCATGAGCACAGTAACACCCATTGCAAGGCCTCACCATGCAAATGGATGCATAGAGATGGTTGACAATGACAAGATGGTGTCAAGCCACAAAAAGGATATACATCACACCTAGAAGATATGACGCAGCCAATTTCGTCAACTGGGCTTCCCTTCATGTGACACGCAGGTGGGGCATAGGGCTGATAGACTGCAACCATGATGTACAGGATTGATGTTTGAGAACTAAGATGACTATGAGCCTCCAATAGCAAATCAGTGACTTGACATATCAACTGCCACAACACATAAAGACTGATTTTACACAATCTCATTGCAGAGGATGATCGCTCTCCTGCAGATCTGTCTGTCCTGGAGTACCCCGATGACCTGGATGAACAGCTGACAACTATCAGCCAAGAGCCCCTCCAAGAAGTCCTCGTATCCCTCCAGACACCACCCCCACCTCAAGGAGGAGCATTATTGTAGCAGCCATCCAAGAGGCCCCATCCAACACCACAATAGTACTACCTGCCAGCACTGACACAGCTGAGGACTCAAAGGACCCAGGAGCCAGCTTAGAGAGGACAGTGGTAGGAGTCTAGGCCGAGCAGGGTAAGGATGTGTGGGTGGGGATGCAAACTATGGCAGCCAGCCTAGAGGGTATGCGCACATGCCTTATTACAGCCACTGAACAGACTGCAGCCAAATGAGACACACACTCCCCAAAGCATGGAGTTCAGCTGTGTCTGAGGGACATAGCTGCTGCCATGAGGGAGAAGCCACAACAACTGCCCTCCCAAAATGGCAGAAGCAGGATTGAGGACAAACTGGACTTCATGCACCAGGAAGTGGCCCCCCTCAGGGCAGACATGGCTTCCTAGCATAGGGATGTTGCTGCTATCCTAAAAAATGAGCAGCTCCTCCTTGATGCAGTGATGACATATGTAGTTTCACATATGGCAGCTGCCGGGAATTGGGAGTCCTCATCTCCAACCACTGAAATGTGTGTGGCCCCTCTATTTCCCCACCATCACCATCAAGGGCAGAGAAGACACCACACACACAGAAGGATGAAAAAGTGGACAGATCATCTTCACCTGTAGGAGTTCCCGGTAGCAGTAGCCTGTGCCACATAGACAGTGT
The DNA here is from genome assembly GCF_031143425.1 of Pleurodeles waltl. Classification (NCBI taxonomy): domain Eukaryota; kingdom Metazoa; phylum Chordata; class Amphibia; order Caudata; family Salamandridae; genus Pleurodeles; species Pleurodeles waltl. Next base: position 39,625,998 of record NC_090446.1, read on the forward strand.
TTTCCTTTGTCCTCTGGTTGACATCACGCCAGTGTTAGCACAGTTGGAGATATGAACTCTTGACCGACACACTGTTGACCTTTCTGCTTTGGACTGCAATTGTCTCTCACTTTTCAATTGGCAATTCATGTTTCTCTGCACTGAATGACACTTGACATGTCCCTCAACCATGGATTTCTGTTGTGTCACAATTGTATGGATTTCACAAATGGGGTCACAGACCTGGACATTGTAAATATTGCACTATGACACTTGTAAATAAACACCAGCTATACAACCAGCATGTCTTTGTGTATTGTGGCACATCTACTACGCTTAGGAAATGTAATATGTGTAACATGTCTTTGTCAGTGTCAGTACAAGAGTGCAGGAATATGGGGGCACATACTACGCATTAGGTTCATACATGATGAACGACAATGCTGGTCTCATCCCCTACAAGCAATTCACTGAGTATGTCAAAAATGTAGAACACATGTATTCTTCACCTACTACACATGTCAGGAATGCCTGTGAAACAGGTCTCAGGCAATATCTACAGCTGGGAGTACCAGTAGAACACATTGTGAAACAGAGGTACCTGACCTCATCTGTAATTGCCACTGGATAGTTTAGCAGGATGGATATTACATGTAGGCTTTTGTCAGATGTGCCACAGTGCCCAACATTCCTACACAGGACCCTAACAATGACAGGTAATTCAGCTGAATTACCACACCTACCTCTACAATACAAAGTTAGCATAGTCACCTTGAGTGGTGGGTACACTGGATGGCTGATGCATAGACAAGTAGATGTGTTATAGCTGCCCATGTGACAGCTCAGTTGTAAACAGGTGATGTACATGTCAAGAGAGGGATTTGGAGGCAGGGCAGAATCCCTAGGCCTACACACAGTTTTACTGTGCACTCATGTGAAGACCCTGAAACCCAAGCATATGGCACATGAAGTAAGGGAGTACCCAAAGATCTTTAATATCAATGAAACATAACTAACAAGAATGAAGAAGACCTATCCTAAACAAACCTAACCTATCCTAACTATACTTAACCAACAACTAACCCTAACTATTCTAAACTTACCTAACACATTTAACAACACACTCTAAACTTTGACCCCCCACTCCCCTTGTGTTGCCAGACACATGAAGGACAACATATACTAAAGTACACATACACTAACTATATCTAAACAAATATATATATGTGTTGGTATTAATTTTTTGAATATATATGTTTAATACATATATGTGCCAACATTATCATGCATTCACCCACAAAGTGACATGTAAAACATAGAAACCCAAACCTCCAAACCCACTTTTCCTAACTAAACTACAAACCTACTGTAACCTAACACTAACCCCCTACAACCCACTATAAAACATTAACATAAATGAGGAGGGAGGGGACAGAACTGGGGGTGTGAGTTCCAAAGCCAATCACTGCTTTGGCCTATTGAGGGTTTTTTTATGTACTTCAGTCTTTTGGTATTTTCTGCCACCTCTTTCTCCAAACTGCCCAACCTTTTCAAAACTTGTGTCATGTCCCTCTGCAGATCTTGGATCATTTTCTGGTCCATGACAGAAGGTGGTGTGGGCTGTGGAACTGATGTGGAAAGTGTTGCAGCTGGGGCTGTATTTGTGTTGGCAGCTGTGCCCCCATGCACAGCTAGGGAGCTTGGTTTCCTCTGTGTGGCCATTGCCGGTGTGGGGCCCCCTTGGAACCCAGATTCCACTGCCAGGATATGTCTATAGCGAATTGCCCTCTTCTGGAATGATAGCAGTTCCTCATTGCTCATGTTGGCAGCTGTTAAATTGAGACAGGCAACCATCAGTGTCAGCATTGTGTGGAGTAGGTACAGATTATTGGCTTACACTCTACATCTAATTACACATGCACTCCAACTCACATTCCGGAAAAGACAATGGCCCCGATAAATGCAACGACAACGCTGCCCTAGCATCATTTCATTGACACCAAAGCAAATGAGGTGTGCATTGCTTTTGTGCTAAATTTAATGATGCAAAGGCAGTGTAAACTTCACTTAGATCAGGCCCAAATATCTTCCTCATTTGTGTCAATATTCAACCATACATCACCAATAACTTGAGTATGTTATTGGGGGATGGGATGCAGTTGGTGACCATAAGGGGTCAGTGCAAATAGGCACACATGCATGCCTCATCACTATGACTGTCACCTACTCTGTGAGCATCACAGCTACCTACAAAGTTGCTATTCCTCTCCCACTGTGCCTAAGGGGGGATGGCCAAAGTCCATCATCTCAACTGTCCTGGTCATCCACCAAGGCATGCCCACTCATACATGGATTCAGGGAGTAGACCATATGTTAGGAGGGCTGACAATCAGAATTCTGGTATCCATAGGTCTATCAGATCTACATTCATGTGTATAGGTGTAGATATCTATCCATACCTGATCTGCCAATACACTTCCTTACGCACCCATATCCATGCCAGCACAAGTCTATCATTGACCTGCTTGCACTCCTATTACATTCCACATAAGTGTTACGTACATTGAGTGCAAAATATGGAGCGACATGCAGGGGGACAATTGCCCACCCAGTCTTCCACATCATTACATTACAGGGATGCACCAAATTGGGTTCTGAATGGTGCATTCCTGTGTTGTGAGAATGACGGAGTGCCCCAGTGTCAATATTCTCACAGCGTTGCACTTCTTAGTCACATATTGCCCTACATGTAGCTTGTCATCACCTTGTTTACATGATGCTGTCCTTTGAGCAGCACAAGGCTCCCAAGTTATGACCCTCTGCTTGTGCATGGGGTACCTTTAAATGGGACAAACTGTCACTTTCTAGCCTACTTTGATATCTTATTATTTGGCTGCTTATCACATCTACAATTGAATCACAAAAAATCCTGGATTTCTTTACACATTATCACACTTAGTGGATACATCTGGGTCCTCAAATCTTGCCACTTCGTGGATGGTGAGGGGCAGGTCCACCTGTAAGATATGAATGGAAAGCCATGCTTAGTGTCATATCACTGTCACTACTAGTGGAGAACAAATACAGTATGTACTATTTTAGAGGAGTGAGCTAGTTATCCTGGTGTAAAGCAGTGCAACAGACACACCACTACAAACTTACGATGACACTGACACTCAGGTGAGCGAGAGCCACACATCTGAACACTTACACTGGGCATGAGTCTCATGTAGTGCGACACCCTGCAACAACCACATATAACCAATCTATAGAAGATGGAACACCATGTTATAAGGGGGAGTGATGTAACAAATACATGACACTATCCTGGTGCTTTGTAAGACAATTGACTCAGGTATTTAAGCTTGTCCTGCAAGGCACCCAGAGACACTTTGAGATGCACATGAGGCTCAATTATTAGTCTGCAATGATCATACATTGAGTAATCCATGACTGATGTGGCTAAGTTGTCTGATGATATCAAATGCCCCTAAGGCAGGTAAGCCACATTTGCTAACATAATGGCAGGGATCATGTGTGTGAAATGGTGACAATGTAGCGCTATAAATGCAATGCTCTACTATGTTGACACAATTGAGCTAAATATGGTAGTCTGGCAGTGTTTTGGCATATCATACATGACATTAGGCTGGGGCATAGGTGTTGCCATGGCCCCTGAAATGTGTGACTTAGTGATGTTTGTGCGTGACTCACCAGACACCTGACCTGCATTTGTATGATGTTAGGACATATGAACTCCATCTCTAGACTGGCGCAGTTACACTTCATTCTGGTTGCATGCAACCAGTCCACAAGCCTTTCATGCAGCACTCGAACACATCTGCTACTGTCATTCAAGAGTGGTGAACAGTAAATAGTATGCCAATGGGAGACTCACCAACAGGGCCACCGATGTCCAAATCAAGATGATCAAGCAGATCCTACTCCCTGGCCATCAGATCTGCCCAGCAATGCTTCAGCTGGTGTTCATTCCTAGAGCTCTGAAATACCCTTTTCAGATGGTGGATCACCATGCCCCTCCGCAGCTGCTTTGCCTCGGTCCGGTAACCTTGTATTACCTGGCCCCAATCTCCAGCATCAATGGCAGGTAGTGGGCTACCAGCCACATAAAGCCACCCAACTCCTCCTCTCCCATCCTGGTCAACCTCCCCCTACCAGACATATTATCACAGTACAAATTGACCACAAGGATTTGAGTAAAAAAATAAAATGAAGATAAAGGAAAGTTAAGCCAAGAACTAATCCCAACTATTCCAAATTAACAACTATCCCAGACAGACACCCCACAGTACAAGTACAATTATGAACAAAAAACACACAAATTTACAAGCACTGGGACAAAGTACAGACAATAATTGAAAAAAACATGACAAGAGGGACACCACAAGATACAATACGCAGGGAAATCACACTACCAACTCCAGAACACAACCACACAGTCAAAAGAGGCACAGACTGTAAAGAGAAAGTGAAAGTACACCCACTGTACCATGCTTGTAAACAGGATTTCCTATTACATCACCTCCTGTCCCCGTGTGTCACATTCTCTGTTATGTGTGTATTTATATGACGCATGTGATATTTGTATGTGTATTTTAGATGCATGACATACGTACGTCATTCTCATTGATGTATTACCTTTATGCGTTGAATTCACTGAAAATCAACATTGAGAACAGTGCAAAGGTGGAATTCACGCTAAGGGCCCATGTGTCATATACTTTTTATTTGCAGATGTTTTTGATGCACTAGCACTTTTTTTTTTTACTCAATTCCTGAGTGCGTGTTTTTGTTCCATTGTCTATGGATGCACCCTGTATTCACATACAAATGACATTGGCTGTGCTGCAGTGTGGCATATTGTGTATTGCCACATGTGGTAGTCCATGCAACAATGTGATGATGGTGTGATTGGTCTGTTACACCGATGTGTGTGTTACAGAGTCAACAGCATGAAAATAGTTGCACGTTGTGCATATGTATGCATGTGTGACTACAGTTTATTGACATATGTATGGCAGTCAGTAAAATGCAATAGCTCAGGTTTGTGATTGTGAATTGTGTTTCCTTATGTGATGTGTGAAGTTGTCTTGCAGACCAAAATATATAAGACAACATACACAGCTCGGGCATTGTTGATGATGGGTGAACAATGCTACCTAGGAAATGTTACCCAACAACAGTCTCTGTATGTAGATTAGGAGTTTATGGTGACTTGTGTGTGGCCTACTCGTATGTCTGACATGTGTACATCTTTTGTACATACTGTGTATGACACACTGCCTACATTTCACCCAGATTATGTTTTGACCACAAATGTTTGACTAAACTCATTATATTTGGCAATGGTTATTGGTTGTGCGTGGTGGACAAGCAGCCCTAGCTGCATATGTTCTCATCCATACTGAGGTGCATTCCACAGATGTGTCCATGCAAGTGTGAGGTCCTGTGTACCCTGTGTCAGGATTGGGCCCCATGGCAGTGGCAGGACTGATTACCATGGATGTACTGAGCAGATCCAACTTCTTTCATTGCTTGTTATACCTGGGCTAATCATGATGACAATTGTTACCAATGATGTCCCGCCTTGACACATATGCTCCATGCAGCCATTGCAAATCTCACACTGAGTTGTGACAGTGTTCTGTTCCAATTACTGTCTTTCAAATTTTTGACATCCAAAACCTCATGTGTGGGCCCCTTGCTTACCTCCTATTTGGATATATTGTAGTTGTGTGATGAGCTATTTATGAACAAGTTAGCTATGTGGATGTAATTCACATGTTGTGGTCTAGAGATTGTGTACTTCAATTGTCACATTCAAGTGATGAGGCTGTTGTGATATGTCTGGTGGTAGCACTACAGTCTTTCTGATCATATGTGATGTTGCAACAGTACTTTTCAGATTAGCATTTGTAACGTGGTCCCTGAGGTTAGACTCACAATCCTAAAGTATAGTTGTGGAGATGGATTGTTTGAATAAGTGAGGTGTTTATTTACAAAATGTACAAGGTGAGTTAAGTGATTTTTATGTGAAGAACTATGTGCTGTCTGGAGCGTATTCCAGCAGCTGGGTTGTGCTGTTGCCCCTCATTTTCCTTAGCACCATCCTCCTCTTCCTCCTCAGGCAGGTCATCAACCTGCTCATACAGGGGGACGTTCATACGCACACATATGTTTTGCAGAATAGCACATGTCATTATGATCTTGCAGACAATGGTGGTCATTACAACCCTGGCGGACGGTGTTAAAGGTGCGGTAATACCGCAAACAGGCCGGCGGACACAAAAAGGGAATTACGACCCTGGCGGAAACCGCCAACAAAGACAGCCACTTTAACACACCGCCCACCACGGCGGTACAGACAAACAGCGCGGCGGACCCCGCCAACAGACAGGCGGAAGACAATGTACCGCCCACACTATCATAACACACCAATCCGCCACTTTTTCCGGGGTGGATTCACCGTGGATAAAAACACTACGGAAACAGCTTTTGCTATGGGAAAACGCTCACCTCAACACATCCCACGAGGACACTATGGAGCCGGAACTACAAATACTCCCTGCCCTTGTATTCCTGCTCATCTACGACCAACAGCGACGTAGGCGCAGAAGATACCGGTGAGTACTGCACCTACGACACAGGGGAGGGGAGAGGCAAAAGTTAGGGGGACACCCACCAAACACCCTCAACCCCACCCTCGCATTAGACAACATACACACCAATGCAGTCACAAAAATCACAGTAACAACCCACAATCCCCCCGGAAGAATGCAAAGACAAAGCGAATTGCGGTCAAACTTTGTATTGTGCCAATATACTACTCATACAAAAATATACTGATATATATCACGAAATCTGTCATAATTAAATATACAATACAAGAAGTAGTGCAGGTATGTACACAACAATGTACGTGGACAAACAGTCCAAAAATGCATGGGCGACGCCCATAATAGATACCTGACCAAAATCCGAGAGAACACTGCTGGGGCATCAGATAGAAACAATACAGGCACCTCAGGGGGAAGGGAAGGGGGGGCACTTCAGCCACATGAATGCGAAGCCAGATCCACGACGGGGCTACATGCCCATGTATGCCATCCTGGGGAGTGCAAAGCCACAGTCTCTCAAGTCTTTACAGTGAGTGGCTTGCCCACTGTACCATCCTGGGGAGTGCAAAGCCACAGTCTCTCAAGTCTTTACAGTGGGTGGCTTGCCCACTGTACCATCCTGGGGAGTGCAAAGCCACAGTCTCTCAAGTCTCACAAGTGGGTGGGTTGCCCACTGTTCCATCCTGGGGAATGCAAAGACACATTTTCGCAAGTAGATGCAGTTCTCTACTGGTACTGGGTGGGACTGGTGCCCAGACTGGATGAGTGTTCCCGTGAAAGCACATGTCCTGTCACTGTCCCAGCTGCACATGGGAGAACGATGCTTGATGTGCCAGACTATTCATACCGACACAGTCTTTGCCCTGTTCAGCGGTCTTCACCATGGCGGTCTTTGCTCTGTTCAGCGGTCTTCCGCATGGCAGTCTTTGGCCTGTTCAGCGGTGCGTTGCCATGGCGGTCTTTGCCCTGTTCAGTGGTGCTTTGCCATGGCGGTCTTTGCCCTGTTCAGCGGTCTTCACCACAGCGGTCTTTGCTCTGTTCAGCGGTCTTCACCATGGCAGTCTTTGGCCTGTTCAGCGGTGCTTTGCCATGACGGTCTTTGCTCTGTTCAGCGGTCTTCACCATGGCGGTCTTTGCTCTGTTCAGCGGTCTTCACTATGGCAGTCTTTGGCCTGTTCAGCGGTGCTTTGCCATGGCGGTTTTTGCCCTGTTCAGCGGTCTTCACCATGGCGGTCTTTGCTCTGTTCAGCGGTCTTCACCATGGCAGTCTTTGGGCTGTTCAGCGGTGCTTTGCCATGGCGGTCTTTGCCCTGTTCAGCGGTTCTTTGGCATGGCGGTCTTTGCTCTGTTCAGCGGTCTTCACCATGGCGGTCTTTGCTCTGTTTAGCAGTCTTCACCATGGCAGTCTTTGGCCTGTTCAGCGGTGCTTTGCCATGGCAGTCTTTGCTCTGTTCAGCGGTCTTCACCATGGCGGTCTTTGCTCTGTTCAGCGGTCTTCACCATGGCAGTCTTTGGCCTGTTCAGCGGTGATTTGCCATGGCAGTCTTTGCCCTGTTCAGCGGTCTTCACCATGGCGGTCTTTGCTCTGTTCAGCGGTCTTCACCTTGGCAGTCTTTGGCCTGTTCAGCGGTGCTTTGCCATGCCGGTCTTTGCCCTGTTCAGCGGAGCTTTGCCATGGCAGTCTTTGCCCTGTTCAGCGGTCTTCACCATGGCAGTCTTTGGCCTGTTCAGCGGTGCTTTGCCATGTCGGTCTTTGCCCTGTTCAGCGATGCTTTGCCATGGCAGTCTTTGCCCTGTTCAGCGGTCTTCACCATGGCAGTCTTTGGCCTGTTCAGCGGTGCTTTGCCATGCCGGTTCTGGTACGGACATTGGTGTGTGGCATGACCATCTCCACACTGGACATTGGTGTGTGGCATGGCGATCTCCACACTGGACGTTGGCGTGTGGCTTGACGTTCCATTATTGCCCAGTGGGGCTGTGGGATCCTGGACCCTCCTGGGCTGTGACTCCGGCGGTGGCCTCTGGACCAGTAACGATACTTGAGCCCTCCTGGGCTGTGACTCTGGCGGTGGTCTCCTGACCAGTAACGATACTTGAGCCCTCCTGGGCTGTGACTCTGGCGGTGATCTTTGGACCAGGAACGATACTTGAGCCCTCCTGGGCTGTGACTCTGGCGGTGGTCTCCTGACCAGTAACGATATTTGAGCCCTCCTGGGCTGTGACTCTGGCGGTGGTCTCTGGACCAGTAACGACGGGGCTGGCAGTTGTGTCAGGACCGCCGGAAATTATGGCGCACTTCTCCGCCGTGACACTCACAACAGGTTGGGGAGACCCATTTCACTTTTTGTCCCACCAGGAGTCTTGACACGGTCCCGTCGTCCACTCTCCAATTTCAGAGCCTTTATAGGGGGTGGGCTGACAGTGCCTTGGCTCCGGGTCCTACTGCCTGCCCTGGTGGATGGGGCACTCCAAAAACCTCGAACACGCACCACTGGCACTGGAGGCTTTTTAGCTGACGCGCTACGACGGGACTGATGAATTGGAGGGGAGGGTGGGGGCAAAAAGGTCAATTTGACATAGGGACAGTTTCTGACATACACTGGGATGGGTAGCTGGAGGGGCTCTGGGAGTGGAGGAAGAGGAGGTGGTTGTAGGAGGTGTCACTTTAGCTGTTCTGGGTGCAGGTGCAGGTACTGGAGGCTGTCGTGAGGTGGATGGATGGATGTTGGGTGAGTGATTGCCGGCGTTTGGGTACTTTGGGAGGGGGCGTCACAGACACACTGGGAGAGGACACAGGGGACGTGTATATGGCAGTGGAGGTGGTGAGTGCAGGTGAGCGGCTTGTGGTGCTGGGTGTCCTGGTGCGAGTCCTAGTGCCTGTAGATGTGCTGCATGCAGGTGTGTGTGTAGATGACAGTGGGAGGGAGGAGGGAGAAGAGGAGAAGGGGGACACAGTGGAGACATTGGATGTTGCTGTGTCTGTATGGGTGTGATACTTGTGTGAGTGGCTGTGGTGTGTGTGGTACGTGTGTTTGCTTTAGCTACTTTTGGATGTTGACTTGTGTGCATGCTGGTCTGTAGGTGTGCTTGGGATGGCCTGGGGTACAGGGGATTGGGTCTGGGTGGAGGAAGTTGGAGGGGGGAGGCTGGACACAGGGACAATGGCTGCCATCAGTGCTGAGGCCAGAGATTGCAGGGTTCGCTGAAGCACAGCCTGACCAGAATGAATGCCTTCCAGGAATGCATTACCGTGTTTCCACTCTCGTTCTACACCCTGGATGGCATTCACAATGGTAGACTGCCCAACAGTGAGTGACCTGAGGAGGTCAATGGCCTCCTCACTGAGGGCAGCAGGGGTGACTGGGGCAGGGCCTGAGGTGCCTGGGGTGAAGGTGATGCCCACCCTCCTGGGTGAGCGGGCATGGGGCAAACGCTGAGGGGCTGCTGGGAGGGTGGTGCTGGTAGGGGAGGTGGCAGCTGTACCTGTAGAAGTGGGGCGCACAGATGGTGCCGCCACCACAGGGGAGCTCCCATCGGCAGACGAGTCCGTGTTGCTGGTTGTTGATCCTGTGGCTGACGTGAAGATCCCCTCGCCCTCCGTCCCACTGGTGAATTCAGAGTCTGTGGTGTGGCCCTCCATGGCCATGTGGGATGCAGCTCCCTCGTGCTCCGGTGCCACTGTACCTCCGCCTGTTGATGCTGATGTACAGAAGGACAGGGAGAGCAGAAAAAGGGGGGAGACAGAAGAAAGAGAGTTTTAGTGCATGGCACACCGCTACCATTGGCGGAAAAGACAGACGCAGCAGCCCCATGCATTACGCCGTGCTCCTGCCCTCTGCACATGCTATTTCTGGGATATGGCCTACATGGTTGGCAAAGGGGCAACTATACATCAATTTGCCTCTGTTTTGAGCTGGGGTAGAGTGCCACATGGCCTACATAACGGAGGGGCCTTGCCTACCTAACTCGCCCTGGCCTAGGGACACCCACAGCCCACCACCCCCACCCAGACAGCTCCACTGCACGCAAAGTCCATAGGATGAGGTTGTACTCACCCCCTTGTGTCCGCTGTGATGTCCTCAAGCGCCCATCCAACTTCGGGTAGGCCACCGCCAGCATCCGGAACATCAGGGGGGGTCATGGTGCGACGGGCACCCCTCCCACGTTGGGAGGCCATCCCCAGCTGAGCCTCCGCCGTCTTCTTGCTGCAGCGGCAAATGTCCTCCGATCTGTTACGGCAGTGGGTGCCCCGTCTCTGGTGGGCCCCCAGGGTCGTTGACCTACATGACATGCACAAGGAAAGAGGAACAGTCATTACCTACTGCACCGTTGTTGTAATTGGCCCCCTCCCAACTCTATCCCTGTGGCCCATTCATCCCCATGCATAACTGTTCTATGTACTCTGCCCCCTTCCCTCATCCACCCAGCCCTCTCCACCCAGGCCTAGCCCATACAACGTGCTCCCTGTGTACTAACCTGTTGGTCTGGAGGACCGTAGAGTAGCGTATACTGAGGGAGGACCCCATCCACAAGTTTCTCCAACTCCTGTGCAGTGAAGGCAGGGGCCCTTTCCCCAGACGCAGCAGCCATCGTCGCTTCCAGACCGAGGTCAGAGCAGCACTAGCAGTGTAGGTCCTCTCCTGTCGAAGGTCAGGTATCTAGTGATTGAAGAGATAGAAAATGGTGGTGACGTCCGCAGCGGTGACCCATAGGGTCCAATGTTAACCAATGCAGCATTGCGCCGCGCTCTACGACCGCCTACCGCGACGGTGTCCAACGCCAGCGCAGTTACCCCACAATTCCATTGTCCCAGTTTAGAGGTCAGGCAGCCGCCATTTCAGGGGCCCACATGGGTTCAATTACTACTGCGTCACACATACCGAGGCCTACACTCAAAACCTTTCCCGGATGGGTTAATTGTCTGTTGTAGTCTTGTGTGTGACTGTGGGTACATACCTGGAGGAATGCTGACAGTTTCTTCGCTGTTGTCCTTCTTAGGCACCGTCAGTTGGGACATATTGGAAGATGGCGGAATCCGCCGGTGTACTGACCGCTGGTGGACCTGTTGACAATGGAAGAGCGACATGTCATCGTGACCTACCGGTTTGACCGTGCCACAATCCAGGAACTATGTACCCAGTTGGAGCCAGACCTGATGTCACCAATCCGCTATCCGACTGGAATCTCCCCTGACGTGCATGTGCTGTCAGTGCTCCATTTCCTTGCAAGTGGGTCTTTTCTGACAACAGTGGCCATGGCATCCGGGATGTCCCAGCCTTTGTTTTCCAACGTGTTGTCCAGAGTGTTGTCTGCCCTGCTGAAACACGTAAGGAGATACATCATTTTGCCTGAGGTGGCGGATTTGCCTACTGTGAAAGGTGACTTCTATGCCCTTGGACATATCCCCAACATCATAGGTGCCATTGATGGGACCCATGTAGCTCTGGTCCCCCCCCCCCGCAGGAATGAACAGGTATACAGGAACAGGAAGAGTTATCATTCTATGAATGTCCAGATGGTCTGTTTGGCAGACCAGTACATCTCGCAGGTAAATGCAATGTTCCCTGGCTCAGTGCATGACGCCTACATCCTGCGGAATAGCAGCATCCCTGATATGATGGGTGAACTCCAGAGGCACTGTGTATGGCTATTTGGGGACTCTGGTTACCCCAACTTGTCATGGCTACTGACCCCAGTGAGGAATCCCAGGACCAGGGCAGAGGAATGGTACAATGAGGCCCATGGGCGGTCTAGGAGGGTGATCGAGCGGACCTTCGGCCTCCTGAAGGCCAGGTTCAGGTGCCTCCATATGACAGGTGGGTCCCTATTCTACTCACCGAAGAAGGTGTACAACATCATCATCGCCTGCTCCATGCTCCATAACTTGGCATTGCGATGCCAGGTGCCTTTTTCGCAGGAGGATGATCCAGATGACGGTGTTGTTGCAGCGGGTGAGCCTGTGGAGCCTGTGGACAGTGATGAGGATGAAGCTGATGAAGATGAAAACGACAACAGGGAGCCAGTCATACAGCAATATTTTCAGTGAGACACAGGTGAGTATATTTTCATGTTTCACATAATATTAACTTTCACACGTCTACCTCTATCCTGTACCTACATTTCACTCCCTATTTGTTAACTGAGTTGTCCCCTTCCATTTCAGTTTCAGTAATGTGGTAACCTACGTGTCAACAGCTTGCACCCTTGAAAGGCTTGTGATGTGTGACATTGGTATGTTGGCCTTCCAATGGGTAACCTTTTTTAACACTGTAATTGACAATACAAAGTTCACAATCATTGACTGACTCCAGTATTATTAAGGTTTCAAGGGTGTTTATTTAAGTGCATAAAAATGTAGGGGTGTTGTGAAATGGGGATAGGTCATGGTGGAAGAATGTCCATGGCAGAGTCCAGTCTATTAGTCTCACAGGCACATTGCACATCTGGCCATTGAAAGTTGAGCTGGGGCAGTTCCAATGTGGACAGGGTAAAAAAGTTGGACAGTGGGGGGACAATCAGGGTAGTCTTATTTCCTGGCGGGGTCTTGCCATCTTGCTCTGTCCTGTTCCTGGATCTCAGGGACCGCTTTCGTGGTGGTTCTCCATCTGCAGGGGGTGGGGTGCTGGTGTGTTGGTCCTGTGGCGGGGCGTCCTGTCCACTAGCGCCGGCGGAGGTGGTGGGAAGTTTGTCATCCTGGCTAGTGTCAGGGGCCCCTTGGAGTGCCACGGTGTCCCTCAAGGTCTTTTGAATGTCCGTCAGCACCCCTACGATGGTGCCCAGGGCAGAGCCGATGGTCCTGAGCTCCTCCCTGAACCCCAAATACTGCTCCTCCTGAAGACGCAGGGTCTCCTGCAACTTGTCCAGGACCATTGCCATCGTCTCCTGGGAATGGTGGTATGCTCCCATGATGGAGGAGAGGGCCTCGTTGAGAGTAGGTTCCCTTGGCCTGTCCTCCCTCTGTCGCACAGCAGCCCTCCCAGTTCCCCTGTGTTCCTGGGCCTCCGTCCCCTGGACCGTGTGCCCACTACCACTGCCCCCAGGTCCCTGTTGTTGTTGGGGTGGTGGGTTAGCCTTGGTGCCCTGTAGTGGTGGACACACCACTGATTGACCTGTCCTGGGTAGGGAGGTATGGGCCCGCTGGGTGGGTGCTGTGCTGGTGTTACCAAAGGGTGTAAGCTTGGTGTTGGGCTGTGGCTGGGCAAGGGGAACTGACTGTCCTGAGGCCCACGATGGTCCGGGCTGGTCATCAAGATCCAGTAGGGCAGGGCTGCTGTCGTCACTGTAGGCCTCTTCTGGGGGTGGACTGGTGTTGTCTGGACCCTCTGGTGTGGTGACGTTCCTTCGAGTTCCTGTGGGGGTATGAGTACAGGATTATTGCATGTGTGTGTTTCATGATGTGCAATGTTTGGGTGTGTGTGTACCCCAGTGCTAACATTCCTGTGTGGGAGCTTGTGTGCTGATGGTTGGGGGGGGTGTTCTGGGTCTGTGCAGTGGGCATGCTTTAGTGATGGGTATCCATGCTTAGTTGTGTCATGCAGGTCTTGGTGTTGGGATGGGTGGTTGGTGTTATGGGTACATTAGTGAGGAGTTAGGGTGATAGGGGAGGGTGTGAGGGTGTGGGTGTGTGATAGCATGCAAGTAGGGTGGGGGATATGATAGTTGAGATTTGACTTACCAGTGTCCGTCCCTCCAACGACTCCTGCGAGGCCCTCAGGATGCAAGATGGACAAGACTTGCTCCTCCCATGTTGTTAGTTGTGGGGGAGGAGGTGGGGGTCCGCCGCCAGTCCGCTGCTGTACAGCGATGTGGTGCCTGGATACCGTGGAACGCACCTTCCCTCGTAGGTCGTTCCACCTCTTCCTGATGTCCTCCCTATTTCTTGGGTGCTGTCCCACAGCATTGACCCTGTCCACTATTCTTTGCCATAGCTCCATCTTCCTGGCTATGGATGTGTACTGTACCTGTGAGCCAAATAGCTGTGGCTCTACCCGTACGATTTCCTCCACCATGACCCTGAGCTCCTCCTCGGAGAAGCGGGGGTGTCTTTGGCGTGACATGGGGCGGTGTGGGTGAGGTGTGGGGTGGTGTATGTGTTGATGAGTGTGGTGAGTGTAGTGGTATGTGGTGTTTTGTGCGTGGATGTTGTGTGGGTGATGGTGTAGTGTGCCTCTGTGTGATGGGGCTCTCTATTCTGTGCTGTCTCTCTCTGGCCTTCATCTCTAATTTTTGGTCATAGGGGTTTGTGGGTGATGTGGGTGTATGTTTTATATTGTGTTGGGTGTGTGGGAGTGTTGTTTGCATGTGTATCAGGTGTGTGTATTTTGAATTGTCCAATGTGGCAGTGATTTGGAGATGTGTGTGTATTTTGAGCGCGGCGGTGTGTACCGCCAATGGAATACCGCGGTTGAAATACCGCCGCGTGGATTCGTGGGTCGTAATAGCATGGGCGTGTTTCTGTTGGCGTGGAGGTGGAGGATTTGTTTCTGCATGTTTATCGCTGACCTTTGGTGTGGCGGAGTTGTGTGGGTGTCTGAATTTCGGCGGATTCCGTAATGTGTCTCACAATAGCTGTGGCGGTCTCCCGCCGCTGCGGCAGTGTATTGCCGGTCTTCTGCACGGCGGTAAGCGCCTTTTCCCGCCAAGGTCGTAATGACCCCCAATGTGTGTGGCATATAGGAGGCTTCCTCCTGTGAGTCCAGGCACCTGAATCTTGACTTCAGAATGCCAAATATCCTCTCTACGATAGTCAGTGTCTTCAGATGTCCCTCATTATATGCACACTCTGATGCTGTGCTCGGGTTGGCAAATGGGGTCATAATCCATGACTGGATGCCATTACCCTGATCCGCTGCAAAAGATTAAAGGAGTAAGTTATTGTTAAGGCTTGCAACAGGTTTGTCATGTAGCATGGCATTTGATATTTAGAGTTGGTTGTGACTCCTATGTGTTTGTGTATGGTGTGAGTTCCTGGCCTTGTGTAAGGTCTTTTCAGCACTGTGTTGTTGGACATGACAATCTTGAGTTTGGCTCAATGACCTGGGACATATGATATGGATTCCTAACTGATGGTCAGTATGTATGTACCATGTGTTGTATAGTGCACCTTTGTATCAGTGTGCTATCACTAGCGGGGACATGACACATCCTCACAACACAATTAGGTCAGATGTGGTGGCAACATGGTAGCACTACAGAGCCTGGACATCCCATCCATTTTGAAATATGTCATTACAGATGATGTGCAACACTTCGGCCCATTGAAATGAGAAAGTGACAATGCACAACACGTCTCCAACCGTGGCAGCACTGCCCTGAAACATTTTGCCTATGCGAGAATGCCCCATGTGTCACATGTTACTAGGCAACCCTTTGTTGTGCCCTGCGCAAGTAGCTAATATGTAGCCGTGCACCTACACTACCAACCTTGCACCAGGGAACTTGACTAGCTGCCCTGTGGAGGTGATGGACAATTGGCTCTTTCTGTGTGTGCAGCAGTGTGCAGCATTTATTGGTGGCACATTCATATGAGTTCAAAGCACAGGCTACTTCCTTATTGCAAACTGCAAACGGCACCCCTGGGAAGGTGTTTGATGTTGGCACTGCCTCAGGTTTCAGGTGACACCTAAATCTGAGTCAGCATCATCATGCTATGTATCTTGTAGTGATTGACCTGCAGCAACACACATTGCATGCCCCTTGCATGCTGCATACTGCATGGGAGGGTGGCTGATTTACAATGTGGTTTCAAGTCACAAAAAAGTGGTCATCTGCCAAGTTGTACATACAGTGCAGGCCGCGATAATGGCACTGGGGCTTTTTACATAGGTCCCATGGGGATCCTGAGTGACAGCTAATGTTTGTGGCAGCCATCAAGTCTCCAAGGGTGTGTATCCCATTGTTTCAGTATGATCAACATAACTACCAGATCTCTCCTATTTTCCAACACGTGATTCAGCATTTATACTGTCAGCACATGCACAGCGCAGGCTATGGGATGGAGCTCAGCTACTTAGCAAATGTGCCTCTTGGCACAGTACATGTGAGGACAATGATGTATTGTCTTCTCCTTAAGGCTCCCACTTTGGCATTCATGATCTGCACTGTCTAACGGTTACTATGCCCCATGGTGGGCCGTTTATTGTTCATGGTACTGACATAATGGTGTTGTGGGTCGGTAAGTGGTACATGTGAGGTGGCACTACAGTAGGTGTGGTTCCACTTATCACAAATCTAGCACATGGTATGTGATGGGCATTGATTTTGTATTCCTATGTATGTGATCCAATGTGTCAGGCAGATGTCTATGCACACTACAGGTGAGTCAGGTATGTGTTCATAAGATGTGGTTGGTATTGGCAGTAGTTGTCTGGCATTTGATGTTTGTTCTGGCAGAGACTTGAACGCCATGATTTGAGGGATCTGTGCCTATATGAGACGTATGTAAAATGAGCGTGGGGTATGCCGTTGACATGGCTGTGCTATTCTTTGTTTGGTGTAGTGTGTGTGAAGTGTACGTAGTAGGCAACCTGTGGACACTTGTAGTGGTCTGTGTAGTTCCTCTGTTAGCAATGGGTACATATCTGCCTCTGTCCTTCACATGGTATGCCTGTCAAGTTGTCGGTGTGTCACGTACATGTGGGTGTATGTGTTTGTGGTGTGCACTGATTGTGCTGTACTACAGAACGGTGCATATGTGTAGTTACCTGCACATCTGTGTTACCCTGGCCATGAGTTAATGTAATCGTGTTTTGCTTGTGTGTTCTACAGAGTTGGTGTGTTGTGTCTATATTTCTAGGTTTCTTAACTTACTCACAAGTAGGCCATTTCCATATTGTCCATCCTGGAAATGTTCATTGATCCTGTTGTGCCGGAATATGAAGGCGTCATGGACATTGCCAGGATACTTGTCTAAATGTTTATGAATAGTCCCCGGTGGTCCACTATGCCCTGTACATTTATGGAATGAATGTGCTTGCGATTCCAGTATAAGTGCTCTGTTGCTGCAGGTGGTACGAGCCGGACATGGGTGCAGTCAATTGCACTGTGCACATGCAGGAAGCCATGAATTTGGTAGAACCCCTGTTTTGTCTCCTGCTGCTTTTGCTGGGTGTTGGGAAAGCTGATGTGGGTGGGAGTCAGGGAGAATATAGTGTCTAACACCTTTGGCAGGAAAGAAGAGAATGATGGCTGTGATACACCAGCAACCAAGGCATCCATTGTTTGGAATGAGCAACTTGCCAGCATGTGCAGAACAGCTACTACCTTTGTCTCAGGTGGTATGTTGTGTGGAATCTGCAGGCTAGCTGTGATTAGTGGCTCAATGTGGTGCAGCAGGTGTAGTATGGCTTGCCGGTTCTGACTTTAGGTCCTTATGATGTTCTGGTCCCTGAGGCCAAGGAGGGTTGTCCTGGTTCTGATTACCCTATCCTGCCTTCTGCATTGCCTTTGTGGGCTGTGTTGTGGTGTTGGTGTATTCTCGCAAGCTGGAACAGTATCACTTCAATCCTGTCCTGTGGTTTGGTAATGTTGCTTCTGTGTGTTTTCCTTAAGCAGTTATGAATTTGCCTAATTTTAACGCCTGCCCTGACCCAGGAGATAAAACTTGCCGCACATCGGAATTAACGTCATTTTTTGGGTCCACCTCCCACGTGTGCGTCTTTTTGGCCCAGGTAGATAAATATGCCACTAGAGTGTTAGAGTCTAGCGTCGAAATATAAATATGGGGTTAACTTTGTGCTGAGTTAGCATACAAAATTGCGCTAATTCAGCGCAAACAGAGCATAAATATGCCCCTAAGTACTTTAATGAGATCAGAATACTGGCAAAATAAACAATGATGCCTCTTAGACAGGCAGAGGTGGGAAATGTGGAAGACTGCGTTCCAACATGATGAGCTCCCTGTATGCTGAGGTCCAGAACATATTTAGGGCCAACAATTTTGAGAATGTTAGTCTTTAGAAATTAAATCATGTTTGATCCTTATGCACCTCCAGAAATTCTCAAGTTATTGCTCACATTGAAGTTTTCCTAGTCTTCTATCTCTTGAGAACGAGAACTTATTTTGACAGTAAATATACTTTGGCCACAATGGCTTGAGCATCACTTTTCTGCTGTTGTACTTCTGAAACTCTAGATTTCTGATTAGACCATTTTTATTCAGATGTTTGGTAGGTGGCATTTGTTTCAACAATGAAAGTTTTTAGGTTTTTCCTTACATCCATTATATTTTCCAAAATGACTTGAAGCAGTGATTTCATTTGCGAAGCCAGATCTGTTTTTATCCCATTATTAACATTGCCCATTGACTTTTCGTGACGGTCCAAATCCTAACCAAAATGTTGGTTGCTACGGCACAGCTAGGAGAGCAGCATTATTGGTGAATAAGTTGTTTTCGACTTCTGGACTTGGTCCCCTTCCTTTGCAGGTCTTCAGGTCCAATAATCCAGCAGTTGTTCTTTGCAGACTTGGTTGGCTGCTGCAAAATCCCCAAAAGTAGGTGTAGTGTGTCCTAAGGAAACTTGCAGTACTTTACTCCTGCTTTTCTGGGCTCTGGGGTGGGGTAATTTACTTGCCTTTACTGTATTCTTACTCTCCCAGTGGTTTTGCACACACTACACTTGTCTAGGGAGGAATTTGTGATTCACATTCCACTTTTTTAATATATGGTTTGTGTTGCCCATAGACCTATTTTCTCCCACTGCATTTTATAGGATTTCCTACTGTTTGCATTGTTCTATGACTATTTACTTGTCTAATGTTGGTGTCTAGTGTATATATTGTGTATAATACTTACCTCCAGAAGGAGTATTGTCTCTAAGGTATTTTTAGGACTGTGGCATCCAAATAAATACCTTTATTTTTGGTAACACTGAGTATTGTCTTTGCTTGTGTATAAGTACTGTGTAACTATAAGTGATATTGCATGAGCTTTGCTTGTCTCCTAGTTAAGCCTAAGCTGCTCTGCAACAGCTACTTCTATCAGTCTAAGCTGCTAGAACACTACTACATTCACTAACAAGGGATAATTGGACCTAGTGTAAGGTGTAAGTACCCAAGGTACCCACTACAAACCAGGCCAGCCTCCTACAGCCGGCGGTACACTTTTTGACGCAAACCTGCACTAACGCTAGGGATTCTGGGTACAAACATGTGAGAACCGTACAGGTCATCCACAGCTAGGTAGAGCACAAAGAAAAAGGGTCAGTTTTAAGTGTAGAAATTTGATGTGTCCATGTTGCATTTTGGGCTGTTTCCTGTTCCGGGCACTAGGCCTACCCACACAAGTGAGGTACCATTTTTATTGGGAGACATTGGGGAACACAGAATAGCAGACAAGTGTTATTACCAATTGTTTTTCTCTGAATGTGCACCTTTTAAATGTAAGGCAGTGTGTGAGAAAGACGTCATTTTGAGAAATACCCTCTAATTCACATGCTATTATGGGTAACCACAAATTTGGAGATGTGCATATAATCAATGCTTTTAAATAATATATGTTCTGCCCATTTTGAAAATACATATGTTTCCTTGATACCCTATTTCTCACCCTTTATATTTTTCAATTGAATTGCTGCATACCTGGTATGGTTGACCTGGACAGGGACAATTTTTGTTGCATTTTTAATAGTTTGTTTGTTAACTCTAGTAGGAAATGTTCTTATCCTGGCAACAATTTACTCATACTCACATCTGCACACACCTATGTACTTCCTCCACACACATTTGTCTTTTCTTGATATCTGTTACATTTTGGTCCTTTTTCCACACCTGCTGGCCCACTTCTTTCAGGAGGGCATACAGATATCTTATACTAAATGTCTACTGCAGCTGTGTTTTTTTTTCCTAAGCATGGTAACAGTTGAGCTCCTTCTCCTCACAGTTATGACTTATGATTGGTATGTGGCAATCTGCAGTCCTCTCCGTTACCTGACCATTGTGAACAAGGCTGTGTGCATACAGCTGGCTTCTGGTAGCTGGAGAGCTGGTTTTATAAATGCAATTCCGCACATTGTGCTATTGTCCAGGCTCTCATTCTGTGATTCCCACATAATTAACCCCTTTTTCTGTTATTTGGCTGCCCTGTTGAAGATTTCTTGCAGTGACACTTTCAGCAATACAACATTCATTTACATCAGTGGAGTTATAATTGCAATGGTGTCATTTATTTTAATCATTATATCTTATGGTAAAATTGCTGCAGCAATTGTGAAAATAACATGCAAGTGCGGAAAGGACAAGGCCTTATCCACATGTGCCTCCCACCTCACTGTGGTTGTGGTATTCTATGGATCTCTTTATTCTACGTACATGGGGCCGTCATCCACATATTCAAATAAAGACTGCAAGATAATGTATTTGTCATATGTTGCTGTTCCTCCACTGTGTAACCCAATTATTTACAGGTTGAAAAATCCAGTGTTTAAAAAAGTTTTGAGAAATACAAAGAAAGCTACACAAATTATGGTACTGAAAGAAGGCTACATCATTTCAAAGGTGGCAAACCAATTCAAGAGAAAGCCATTTTTCAAACTACTATTGTAATACAATTTGGCATATTAAATTCACTGATATATTGATTCCCAACTGTCTGTGATGTGTTTTTCAAAGCTGAATGTTGTTGCAAATGTTTTAGAAGAAAGTTTTTTAAGAATTTCCAAAGACCAGCCATTCAATTGTAGTCCTTTCACAGGAGGAATGCTTCTAGAAATGTATTGTAAAAGCAAAATTATTACATTAAAACAAAACTAAAATGATTTCAGTGTCACAGTAATTTATCATTTGACAATATACCTTTTGAAACAAAATGTTGGGATTTATGTTAGCCATTTAGATTTGGCATGTATATCTTTAAAGACATTGGAATATCTAAATATATGAGCATAAGGTTATCTATTAAATATGTACAATTTACTTTTGTAATGTAAAACATATTTATACAAGTTTCCACACATATATAATGAGCAAGTCAAAGTCTTGAGGTCAAAATATGCTTCCATTTTGTTGATGCTTACATTACCTGGCTTTTTTAGTGGGTTAATGTTTATATTCCTAGTTTATGGTGCCATACATCATTTTAGACACAAACTATGGAGCCAATTTGTATTCTCTCTCAGCAATCCAGAGGAGAAACGCTTAGGGGCTCCTAAAACACAAACAATGTGGCTGTTCTCTGACATATGTTTGAAAGTACGACTGAGCCTAGTGTGAAGGCTTACATAACGGAACAATTAACATTAGAAGATTAATGAAATTATGGTGCTCAGATCAGAGCACAGTGAGAGTAAATCATTGTCTACCCCCAAGCATAAATTAGTCAAATAAGTAGAATTAATTAAAACAACAAACCCTATCAATTGCATTAGAGCCAGGAAAGAGCCCCAACCTCTGAAGTTTGTCTTTTTGGTGTATGTGAGAAATAGGGTTGCTGATTGATTTGGGTGTGATCCCTGGTCAAGCAAAGCCACAATTCCTTGCAGAGTGAACCACAAAAAGTCACTAATTTAAGCTGTGCTTAACCCTCGGTAGCTTGGCACAAAACAACAGTCAGGCTAAACTTAGAGGCAATGTGTTAAGTATTTATGCACTCCACAAACAGCAAAACAGTGAAAACACAACACAATAAACCAAACCAATATAGAAAAATAAAGACAATGATATTAAATTATTTGATACCAAAACCATGAATATCCAATTAGTAGAACCAGAGTTCTGAATTTGTAAAGTTTAAGGTCAAAATAGCACAAATACCTGGGCACCTTTAGCACCACAAGCAAGGGTCCAGAAATGAACGGAGACCTCTTGGGGGTTCAAGACTCACAAAGGCTGGGTCAGGGTCCAGGTTTAAGATGATGGGAGCCTGTTATGTTCCTGAAGCTAAAACAGGAGACCAGCTAAACTAGCACTTGGAGGTAAATCTGGAGTCCTAAGTGCAAATGGTGATGCAGGGCTCTGAAAGTTCCAAACAGGCAACAGGTAGCAAAGCAGTCCTTGCAGTTACAGCAGCAGTCCGGCAAAGTGCACAGGTCCAAAAGTGAATTGAGGAGCAGGTCTGAGAGCCATATTTTTATACCCTCATGCCGTGCTCCTAGAAGTTGAATGATGTTTCCAGAAATGTTCTCTGAAGTACCAGGAATTTCCTGTCTCCCCTGGCTCTAACCTGGCTGCCCTGACAATGCAGGGTAGTTAAGCTTATTATGTGGTGACAGAGCTCAGCCTATTCAGTTGCAAGTAGGGATGTGCTTAGCTCCACCCCTGATCACGTCAGTTATAGTCCTATTCAGCCTCTGCTAATCTCCCTATCGTGTGATAGGCTGGGGTGAATTCACAAAGTCCCAACTGTCAGTTAATCCCAGTCATGTGAGTTAAGGCAGGTTGCAGGCACAGAGGACATGTAAATGCAAACTTTTTAAAAGTGGCATTTTCAAACTTGTGATGATAAATCCAACTTTACCATTAAAGAGCTTTTATCATTACAGGTTGAAAGATACCAAACACTGCACATCTACCACTCTGGTTTAGGAATTGCAGTTTATTAATTTGAATATGAAATTCCCAATATTACCTTATTAGAGGGGTAGGCCTCTTATTAGTGAGAAAACTAACAAGTACATGTCTTACCTTTGAATTACACAGTATACTGTCCTCTGGGCTACTTATGGCCTACCTTATGGTTGATGTATATGTAATAAAAAGGTTGTTTAAGGCTTCTCAAAGGGCATTAAATGCCAAGTCAACAATGCTCTGGGCCACTGCCTTCAGGCTGCAATGGCATGCCTGGAACACGTTTTAAGGTGTGACTTAAGTGGGTGGCACAATAAGGGATGCAAGCCCACCGTTAGCATTTAATGTACAGCCCCTGGATACATGTAATACCTCTCTACAAGGGACTTACATGTAAATTAAAATGTGAATCAGGTATATGCCAATCAAACCATGTTTAGGGGAGTTAGCACATGCACTTTAGCACTGATTAGCGGTTGTAAAGTGCACCGAGTCCTAAGGCCAACAGAGCGAATATCTTCTGCATTAAAAAGGTCCCTTTGCCACTGAGAAATTCAAAAACAAGATGCTCACCTCCTTACCACTGTCCATCTGCCCAATTTCAGTTAGTCCAGGATTAGTTTGTAAAAGGTAAAGCTGTGGCATTTTTAATACAATGCCTTCAGAAACAGCAGGGTTCCTATTACATAAATGTGCACTTTCCCTGTTTGTGCTAAGGTGAACTTTTAAATAGGTGTAAACAAGGAGTGTGCCATATTACAGTAAATGTGCTTCACCCAGGGCAGCCATGAAGTCATGCTGCCCTGGGGGCAGTGTATTCAAGTGAAAGACGGAGCAGTTGTTCAAAGCTGCTCCATGTTTCATTGTGCAAGCAGCACCTGTCCGGGAGAGTGATCCCCTTGCAGGTGGGTGGAGTAAGTGACTGCAACCACTTTCAAGGGATTGTCTGGGGCATCCGGTGGACCAACTTGTCCACTCCAGAGGGCTGCCTTTAGGAGGTGAACTAAAAGTGCACCACTATTTTGTAGTGCACTTTAAGTGTGCTTCCTAAAAGCATGATTGCCTCTGTGGCCAGGTCCATAATATAGTATGGGTGCATGCACAAAGAAATTCCCTCATTTGCATTGAGCCACGCCTCCATTCAATTGAGAGAACATTCACTTGAGATAGCGCTGGAGCTACATGTGTGCCAATGCTATCTGTATTACATAAAAGGCAGCACAAGTGTCTGTAGCCTTTTCTGTAATACCAAAGTGCTCCGGGGGCACACAAGCCTGTTGTGCCTGCCAGGGCACTTCCTATATTACAACCCAAGAATGGTTCAGACAGAAAAGTGCTTGATAATCTGCTGATTGTGCATAGTAAAGTCATTCAGTCATTATTGTACAAAACTATTTACTCTGAAGGGAGCCATTCCATCTAAAAAATCTGAAAAGACTACAATGTTATGGTACACAGGTCTCCAAAATGTAGCCATTTAAACCTCCATTGTGCCCTTAAAAAGTCTTCAAAACAATGGCTAGGTTTCAAAGTTATGTATGTGCTGAGAAGTCCAGCAGCTGTGCAATGGCAAGGGATCCAAAACCTGTGGTATGTTTGCATTTGGTGGGAGCCATTGGAAGATCTTACTACTTGGATTTTCTCTACTAATAATCACTTCAAATCACAGAGCTAATATGGTGAAAAACTCTTTGGGCCTGATTTAGATATTGGTGGATGGGATATCCGTCACCTTTGTGACAGAGTAACCCGTCCACCTCCTTACAAGATATGCAGGTAAATTCTTTACTACGTATAGTAAATACCATTACCCAGGAGTGAGGTGTTTATCTCATTAGGCAAATGCCTCCTATTCTGATTTTTAACTTGAATTTGAGGCATAACATGAGCAATCTGTATTTAGCATACTAATTCCACATATTTTGCCTTTTGTATGGGCCTGTAACCTGGCTACATTTATGCAGGTTTGGCCTGCCAGAATCACACAACTCAGAATTCCCATCTCTGTGCAAGCGTGTTTGCACAGGGATCAGAATTTAGCCCTGCACATGTAATCAGGCCTTAAGGATGGGAGATTTTCCTTTGTGGCTGTAGGTGGGTGTCTTCCACCATGCCTACCAGCTCCTCCGACTGGCTCCGTTTGCGCGCCTCGGTCGGAGGAGTCTCGCGTTCCCATGGCGACGTGGGAGCGGCTACAGACGCCTGGGACTCGGATTTCCGGGTCCCGGGCATTGAAAGGGAGGACGGACGCCAATCCGAGGAGGAGGAGCTTCCCTCGGCATCGAAGGCGACGAAAGGAGACCGCAAGTAGGAGAGCCAGAAGAAAACGACCACCGAAGACGACGAGACCGTGAACCAAAAGATTTCTGGGACCTGGACAGAGCCTGCAACTCTGGCCAGATCACAAGAGACGAGCACTTTCCGCCACGCCCCCCGGAGGGACGTGGCTCAACAAGGTATGGTCCTTATTTCAAGGACGCCATAACCCAGTAAAAATAAATACAAGGGCACAGGGGAGAGGGGAGTGAGACAGGAGGAGAGGGGTCTGAGGAGGGGGTGTGAAGGGAGACACTGGGAAGACCGTGCTAAAGACCAGCAGGGCCTATGGGGGAGCACTAAGGGTGTTTTGGACAATCACACATGTTCCTACTCTACCACTCATACACGGCCGGTTTCTTTTTTTTCCTTTTCTCTCTCTCGCTCTCTTCCCTGTTTTGTCTTAAACTCTTAGTTGTCTGTCAGAAACATCCCTTCGTCCAACTTATCTTTTCTTCTGTTCCTTTTGGTTTTTCGGTACACCTGGGAGTCCACATCTACACAGCGCCAGTCAAGAGGGGAACCTATAAAAGACAGAGAGAGAGAGAGACATTAAAGAGAAAAGCCCGGTGGAGTGAAACAACAGTATTTTTTTTTATTTTCACAAAACTCTTTAATAAATAAGCACTATCACTTAAAACAAGTATCAGAGTCCTTCGTACCACACACGTCCCGCCACAGTGGTGTCAGAAGTGGGATGTGTACATCGGTGGTACGTAGAGGCGAGACAGGATGGGTGATAAACCGACGCTGGAGGACATGATTCAGCAGCTAGTTGAAGGTCAGCGACACCTTCAACTAGTATGGGAGGCACATCAAAGGGAAGCAAAAGAAGTCTGGGAAGCCCTACAAACGGCACTAAAAAGCCAAGCTACCATCATGGCTAATAATCAGCTGGTACATGAAACTGCACTACAGAAATTAACTGATACGATTGCAGCCAGTAAAGTGCATCCGAATGTCCCGAGTTCTGTCCTGCAAAAGTTTCAAGAAGGGGCGGACCCCGACGCGTTCTTCACAAACTTTGAACGCATGGCGTCCTCGGCGCAATGGCCAGAAGAATGCTGGGGTCAGTATATTGCCCCTCTCTTGACGGGCATTTTGCAGACGGCGTACCAAGCTGCCAATCCCGGAGGTACGACCCCGTACAAAGTCATTAAGAGCAGTATCCTGGAATGGGTGGGCCATGACTCAGAGTACTATAGGATGAAGTTTCGGAAGGTTAGGTGGGGACAGAGCGAGGATCCCCGAACCTTTTACTTCAAATGTAAAGACCTTGGGTTAAAATGGCTGGGCCCATTAGGGACAGATTGAGAAGACATCATCAAGGCAGTTATCTTAGAACAATACTTGGATTCCCTCCCAGGCACCACGAGGAGTTGGATAAGGCAACATCCAAAAATAGATACTGAACTGGCGATAGACTTAGCCTGCGCCCATCACAGATCTGCTGAACTTTAGAGTCTGGGACTCAGAGGCAATGCCAAACCTCCCGTGGTCCCCCTCAAATATCCTCCACGTCGACCTCAAGAAGAACCCGGATCCCTTAGGGCTGGAGAGGTAGCCCCCATGCAACAGCCGCAATGTTTCAGCTGCGGAGAGTGGGGCAATATCGCCAGGATGTGCCTGAGGAAAGGCGACAGGGTAGAACCCATGGAAATAGGGGTTACTAGGGGTAGGGTCTTATGCACTGGTAGGGGAAAAATTAAGTTCAAACAAACTGTTAAAATAAATGGGAATACCATACAAGCTCTAATAGACTCAGGGTGTAGTCAGTCGGTAATACGAGGAGACCTATTAAGTCGGATGGACCGTACCCCAAACCAATGGGTTACTATCTGTTGTATCCACAGGGACAAAACCAATTACCCACAGGCCCTGGTAAGATTAGAGTGATAAGAACATCAGGATTTTCTTTCGGTAGGAGTCATGGACCGGTTAGTAGAAGACTGTGTCATAGGTACAGACTACATAAGGTTCTCCGACCTATTAGATTAAGCAAGGTCCCTCATACCTTCCCCAGACTGGTGGTCTGAAGCACCTTTTAATAGCAGCCATATTGAGGAATCCCCAACTCGTGTAAAATTGACTAGAAGGGAAAAAAAGTCAAGAGAAGCAAAAGTATCAAATCTCAAGATCTGGACAGAAACCCGAGAAACTGGTAGACAGTACAGTCAATCCCACTGTCTCCTTTCGAGCTAGTCAGCGAGAGGATCCCACCCTATGTCACACATGGAAAAATGCCAAAACCAAGTCTACAAATGAGGTGGGTCCCTATTTCTTAATACAAAGGAACCTTCTCTATAGAATCATCACGTCCACAAAAGGGGAGAAGAAACAGCTGGTGGTACCCGAACCCTACCGTAGTCAAGTCCTATTCCTGGCCCATAACCAACTGGGGGGAGGACATTATGGTAGGGAAAAGACAGAGGAATATATATTAAGACGATTCTATTGGCCGGGGGTTTATGCCCAAATTAGAAAATACTGCGCACAGTGTCCCTGCTGTCAGCTGATAGACCCAGGCGCTTTGAGAAAAGCCCCTTTACAGCCACTTCCCATCATTGATATTCCGTTTTGTCGTGTCGGTATGGATTTGGTCAGACCCCTCTTACCTTCCACAAAGGGGCATACTTATATATTAGTCTTGGTAGACTACGCTACTAGATACCCGGAAGCAATTCCCATCTCTAGTATGACCACGTAGCTCAAGCCATGATAACATTCTTCTCTAGAGTGGGGTTCCCACAGGAGATACTAATAGACCAAGTTACGCCTTTTATGTCTGCCCTCATGAAACAGATCTGTAAAATCCTAGGAATCAGACAGTTAAAAACCTCAGTATATCACCCCCAAACTGACGGTTTAGTGGAACGCTACAACCGCACCATAAAAACCCTACTAAGGAAAACAGTTGAAGATTCCGGGAGGGACTGGGACCAGAAACTACCTCTAGTCCTCTATGCCATCCGAACTCATGAACAAGCGTCCACGGGACATAGTCCCTTCGAACTAGTGTTTGGGAGACAGCCCCGAAACTTACTCGACATGGCCGCAGAGATGTGGGAAGAAGAAGGGGAAGAAGAAAACCCCCTGTTAGAATATGTCAGTAAATAAAAAACCCAACTACAGGTCGTGTGGGAGGATGTCCGGAAACATTTGGAGAAGGCTCAGGGTAACCAAAAGGCTTATTATGATCAGGGGACCCAGCTACGGTCCTTCCAACCTAATGACCGAGCCCTAATATTACGACCCTCCTCCGAAAACAAGCTCTTATCCAGATGGCAGGGACCTTATAGGATCATAAAGTCAGTCTCCCCAGTCACATATCTAATCGAAATATCTCAACACCCAAAAAGGACCCAAATATATCATGTTAACCTACTTAAGAAGTGGGAGGAACCAGAAGAAACAACAGCTCACACTGCTACTGGAACTCCAACCACAGCTTTAGGGATGGACCTATATGAAGAACAATGGGAAGGTCCACGTATCAATAGCTCTCTTACAGAGACTGAGAAAACCCAGCTCACCGCCCTCTTAAATAAACATTCACAGTTTTTCTCCGGAACACCGGGTAGAACTAAGCTGATTCAACACCGCATTAGAACCCCGGAGGGACAAACCATCCGGTTACGACCCTACCGGATTCCTGAGGCGAGGAAACACCTTAATGAAGAAGAAGTAAAAAAAATGCTAGCCCTGGAAGTTATTGAACCATCCACAAGCCCCTGGTGCTCCCCGGTGGTTCTGGTTCCTAAACCGGACGGTTCTGTCAGGTTTAGCATTGACTTCCGCAAACTAAACGACATCTCTGTCTTTGACACATACCCCATTCCACGGGTTGACGATTTACTGGAGAAACTGGGAAATGCCTGATATATGTCAACCCTGGACCTAACAAAGGGTTACTGGCAAATCCCACTCGCCCCTGCCGACAAAGAAAAAACTGCTTTTTCCACACAGTCATGCCTCTATCATTTTACTGTTCTCCCCTTTGGGCTTCATGGGGCTCCGGCCACGTTCCAACGCTTAATGGATCGCCTTTTAAAACCGTTCCAAGCGTTTGCCGCGGCTTACTTAGATGACATCATAATCTTCAGTGACACCTTGATAGACCATCTGCAACACCTCCATAAAATATTCTGCACATTGTATGAGGCCGGCCTAACGGGCAACCCAAAAAAATGTGCTTTGGGAAATACACACATCACATATCTCGGTTACTTTATAGGAAACGGGTTTTTACAGCCCCAAAAAAACAAAGTTGAGGCTATATTGCAGGTACCCGTTCCCACGACCAAGAAGGAACTCCGCTCTTTTTTAGGACTGGTGGGATACTATCACAGATTTATTCCCCAGTACTCCACGATAGCAACTCCTCATACTGACCTACTCAAAAAGCATTACCCATCGAATTTACCCACCTTCTCGGACTCCCAATTATCCAGCTTCAACCGCCTAAAGCCATCCCTCACGACCGAACCCGTTCTGAGGTGTCCCGATTTTTCCAGGACCTTTCACTTGTATACCGATGCTTCCAATGTGGGCTTAGGGGCTGTTCTTACTCAACCCGACAATGAGGGTCGGGACCATCCCATAGTGTATATTAGTAGAAAATGACTTCCCCGAGAGTGCAATTATCCGGTTATCGAGAAGGAATGTTTAGCTATCAAGTGGGCTGTTGAGAATTTGCAGTATTACCTATTGGGCAGACCATTTATCCTATTCACCGACCATGCTCCTTTGACCTGGTTGGCCTCGCATAAAGACTCGAAAGCTAGGGTGCTACGTTGGTTTCTGGAACCCCAACCTTTTACCTTTCAGTTCCGGCATATCCCGGGTACTCAGCAAGGTCCTGCCAACTTCCTGTCTTGTTTTCCCGATTCTTTGGTACTCTACCAGTCCTGATCATGGGATGGGGTGTGTAGGCGGGTGTCTTCCACCACGCCTACCAGTTCCTCCGACTGGCGCTGTTCACGCGCCTCGGTCGGAGGAGTCTTGCGTTCCCATGGCGACGTGGGAGCGGCTACAGACGCCTGGGACTCGGATTTCCGGGTCCTGGGCATTGAAAGGGAGGACGGACGCCAATCCGAGGAGGAGGAGCTTCCCTCGGCATCGAAGGAGACCGCGAGCAGGAGAGTCAGAAGAAAACGACCACCGAAGGCGACGAGACCATGAACCAAAAGATTTACGGGACCTGGACAGAGCCTGCAACTCCAGCCGGATCACAAGAGACGCGCACTTTCCGCCACGCCCCCGGAGGGACGTGGCTCAACAAGGTACGGTCCTTGTTTCAAGGACGCCATAACCCAGTAAAAATACAAGGGCACAGGGGAGAGGGGAGTGAGACAGGAGGAGAGGGGTCTGAGGAGGGGGTGTGAAGGGAGACACCGGGAAGACCATACTAAAGACCAGCAGGGCCTATAGGGGAGCACTAAGGGTGTTTTGGACAATCACACATGTTCCTACTCTGTCACTCATACACGGCCGGTTTCTTTTTTTTCCTTTTCTCTCTCTCTCTCTCTCTCTCTCGCTCTCTTCCCTGTTTTGTCTTAAACACTTAGTTGTCTGTCAGAAATATCCCTTCATCCAACTTACCTTTTCTTCCTTCCTTTTGGTTTTTCGGTACACCTGGGAGTCCACATCTACACAGCGCCAGTCACGAGGGGAACCTATAAAAGACACAGAGAGAGAGACATTAAAGAGAAAAGCCTGGTGGAGTGAAACAACAGTATTTTTTTTTATTTTCACAAAACTCTTTAATAAATAAGCACTATCACTTAAAAAAAGTCTCAGAGTCCTTCGTACCACACACGCCCCACCACAGTTGCCTTAGCTGTTGAAGAAAAACTATTGCAGATTAGCATGACATTATCTCCTGCCAAATGATAACTCTGGCATAATCATAAAAAAATCTGAGGCATATTTTCAAGAAATGGGCATAGGACAGCGCTGCAAGTTTTATTTGCCCCAATGTACTACACCAATTCAAAAGTGCAGAAATGCATTGTATTTATAAGATACAGTGCATTTCTGTCCTTTCCCCATGCACCACTGCACACATTGCTACCTAGAGCCAACACAGGCACCATTTCATTGTGGTGCAAAGATATCTGCATTGTTGGCAGGATTGTTTTTGTGCAGGAAGGGACACTTTCCTGCACAAAACAATCCTAAGAAGATGTTTTCCTTTCAATGTGTGCTGCTCAATGCACCACACATAGAAAGAGGAAACAACCAGGAGAAATAAAGATATTTTTCCTTGTTGCTCTTGCGGAGGCATACAGTTTTGACATATTCCCAGTTTTAAAGATCCTTGTAATTCTGGGAAAGCATCAAAACGCATGGGTGTTGCATGGGAACACACATAGCAATGCTTATGGGACTCCTTCCTCTTATGCAGTACAAGGCAATGTAGCGACTTGTGCTGCCTTTCCTTACACCACATCTATATGGCAATTAAAAGCCATGCTAAGTGGCTTTGGGTGGCCTCGCAGATGTGGGTCTGCACTAGGCACAGCCAGTAGGTTACAAAAAGAGATGCACCAGTGGAGCAAGGGCCTTGTAAATATGTTCACTTTGTTCTGTTTTATATTACATAAACTAAAGCAGTGTACGCTTTGCGTATTATCTTTTATCTTTTTCTCTTAGAAGTTGACTTGGACTTCTTTGATACAATTTATTTTGTTAGATATAATAGAAATGGAAATCAGTGTGTAAAGTTATATGCATTGTGGTACATATAGAACCAGCACTGCAATCCCATTTCTGTATTTGTACCCTGGGGTAAAGATCTTTTTTATAATATGCATTACAGTAAAATTTGCTTGTTTTTTTCCCAATCGTATATTTGCAAAAATGTCCTATTAATTGCATTTACGTTAAATTTGTTGAGATGGCCGCTGGAGAGTCAGTACACAGTCCTTGTGTACCCAGGTTCTGTCTAGAGAGAGACTTTAAACAATGCAGAGCACATTGTAGGAAACCTGATTGATACCTGAGAGGGAGAAGTGCTCATGTGAACTGTAGCCAATGTCATATAAAGCTAAATATTCTAACAACTGATATGGCAGGATATTGTGCACTAAATATTTTTTGACACAAACATTTTGACTTAAATATCTTTTACAAAAATATCTCTTCCTTGGATGAAGTCTACACCCAATGGGAATATATTCTTGTAAACAAGATTTAGCACATTACATCAATGTCGTACTATGTTTTTGTCAATTATATTCCGACATTCAACCTTAAAAGCTACAAAGTAAAATCAGCTTTCTGTATGAGGCTCACCCATAATAAACCAGAATGAGCAACATTCTTCTCTTAGAGAACATGCATAAAAGTTAAGAAATGAGTCAGAAACAGTGACTCATCCCAATTTAGTCAAATAATATTAAACATTAATGATGCAAAGGCACTACAACATCAAATATGTGATAAAAGATTCAGGAATGCTTTATTTCTTAATGAAAAACAAAAGGGGTACTTTTAAAACAACAGATAAACCAAGGGCCAGATTTACTAAAAGGTGGCACAGCTACAAAATTTGTAGTGCCTATTTAGAAACGTAGGGATGCTCTGTATTTGCTGTGTTCCCCCCTGCGCCAGCGCTACATTAAGCTGCCAACGCAGACACCCTTACACCACAATGCAGCACAGATAGAAGTAGCAAATCATCATTTTTGAATGATTGTTTATGTGCAGGAAGGGACACCTTCCTTTACATAAACATTCATTCATGGCCTTGTGCTCTTTCTATGTCTACTGCAGAATGCAGCAGACATGGAAAAAGCAAAAACAAAAGGATTGAAAATATTCCTTCTCGTTGTGCCATGCTGATGCCACTCCAAGGGTGGCATCAGTTTTTGTCTCTTCCACAGATTTACACTTTCTTGTAAATCTGGAGAGGTGTCAAAAGCAATGTGTGTTGCAGTAGAATGCCCACAGCAACACCCATTGCATGCCCCTCGGATGTAGAAAACGGCATCAGAGGGGCCTATATTTAGAAGATGGGATTAAGCCACATAAAGTGGCCTAACGCTGCCTTGTAAATGTGGTGCACTGCACAGCGCCACCAGAACATCACAAAAAGTTATTTTTCTGTGGCTCTAGGGCCTTGTACATCAAGCTCTGAAAGTCACTGTCAACTTATAGAGTGCTGTAGACCTGAGTCTGGGCACGTTTCAGACCAAATCAATGGAGCAAGGGTCAGGAAATGCCTAACTTTTCACCTTTCGTAAATACCTTTCACTTCGGTGTCAGAAATGAGTTCTGAACTCAAAATCTTTACATGTGTCAGGGCTGGATGCTGCAGCTGAACTCTGCTCATCATGGTTGGATCCTTAAATTTACAAGATCCTTGATATTTTGACTCAAAAGCTCCAAGCAGGACAATCAAGAAAAACGTCTGTACGGACTTGACTTAGTCTTCCACAAATCATATGAATATAAACAGCGTAAAAGTGGATATTACATTTGTTGCCCTAAATACTACTTTTTGCTTTTGCTTCCCCAGGCCCCTTTGTACATTTTAAAAATCACAAGTGGGTAGCACCCTATACTGAGTATTTGCTTTTTTTTTTTCAATTGGACAGTTATTGTCTATTTGAACATTGGAATTACCTAAAGGTAAAATAAAATGCTGATTAGTGTATGGTATGTTTCAGAGAAGGAGATCTTAACCTGAGGACCGCTGACCCCTGGGATTCTGCGATGATATTCAGTGGCTCCATGGCTATGTGGATAAATAAATCATGGCTGATTAACATAAATAAAGACAAAAAGCAGCATTTTACATTTTAAGATGCTATGTGAAGGAATTTAGAACTGGAGGCTGTAACTTAAGTGAGTATCATCAAAGTTATCGTGGGGGCAACCCAAGTGCAGCAAATAGAATGCAGTGCCAACAATTGGTGGCCTCAGTTCAAGCTCTTGCATAGACAGAGAAAATAGGGCAGGCATTAGGAGCAAACAAGACAAAGTAAGTCTAGCATATTGCTTCATGTTAAACAAAAACACATTTTGATTTATCATTTTTTCTGAATTTGTGCGCTTTGTTTTGATGTTTAAATGGCAATAATCCCTAGAAAAGGTCCAATTCTCTCTGTAGACCTTTGAGACTTTTCTCCAGAAAAGGTTGTAAAAATGAAGGGCAGAGGGGCTTTTTAAAGCACTTAAAAAATATATATATTTGCAAAAAATGAATATGCTTTGTAAGCAGGTCTGAAGAGAAACCAATGAACTCATCCAATACTTCAGAGCCTGCAGCGGTACCAACTAAAACATTTCTCAATAACAGCAAATCATGATCTTCACTATGAGAAAATTGTGTGGCTCATACAAAGTAGGGTATGCACAAAAAAGAAAAGAGACAAGTTTGTTCTTCTAAAGAGCCTCACTGAAAAGAGTAGCCTGCCACAATTTACTGCCTTACACAGGCTACATTGATAGCCTGAAATGCCAAATATTATTGTTTATGTGGAGGTTTATGTCCCTTCCTGCACATAAACAGTAATTTCAAAATGACGCTTTAACACTTCTGTGTTCAAATCCCTCAACGCAGACATCCTTGCACTATGGTGCAAGGATGCCTGCATTGGCGCGAGGCAGCTCAATTAAGTGCCAGCACAGGGGCGAAATGCAGGGGTGTGCCATATTCTAATAAATATGGTGCATCCCTGCATTCCTAAAGTGATGCAGCGTGGTGCTGCCAATTTTGGCGCAGCACCTCACTGTGCACACTTTTTAGCAAATATTTATATTCATATTCAACAGGCATAAACAGAGCCTCTAATTCTACATTTTTTAGCCCACCTTTAATCTCAGTCCTGAAAGTAGTACCCTTAACAAAATGACTGAACTCTGGGACTCTGCCTGATCTCTGGTCCGATGCTATTGTACCAGATCATCATGTGATTCCATGGAAGTAGAGCAATCAAGTATTACCTGTAGTGTCCTGCATGATTTAGAACAGCACCTTTCTGGCTCCCCGAAGACACCATATCAATGTGTGTTGTTATTGTTAGAATAGAACTCTTGGATGCGAATGTTGGAGTTCCCAGGTACACATAGAGACATCATTTGCAGCTTTGTGGGTGGCCTAGTTATTCAGTGGGTACTCTACAGGGGCCTAGTGCAATCAACCAATAAAGGCAGCTGCTACTGATCACTCAATTGAGGAGCAAGTGTACTTCCAAATATTTATCAGTTTTTCCTTTTCTGTTAACATGATGTATGAGACAGAAATAAGATGGATTTAAAAAAGTAAATTTTCTTGTCAATTCACATGGAATTCACAAGTGTCAGAGACTATGATCAACATCAGTGACAGACTACATTTACAGGTCTCACAGCTCATGTATGTTGTTGCTTGTTAGAGATTGTGGTTTTAAAAGCAGTAGCTATATGAAGTATACTCTGGCCTCATGGGCTAGTGCTTGGGATAGAAACATAATCAAGCCAATTTAGGACAGGAAGAACACTTTGACATTTGAGAAAAAACATAGCCCAAAACGTTTGCAGATAGAAATTCAGGAGATAAACAGTCTAACGCTATACTTATTAAAATCAAAACAAGAAGGGTACAGACAAGTTAAGAAGTCTGCAAGTAAGGCTAATGGTTAGATATAGAAGGAGAGGAAAAACATGTGGTACTGAGAAGGGAAATGGGAACTTTCCCTCATAATAAATAAGGAGTGGTGGGGTATACAGATGAGCCACTGTGAGTAAAACACACAAGTATGACATTAGAAAATGTATTGGCATACACATATCCCTAAATAATTACCAATTTAATTCAAGCGTTCTACCCATCATTTATTTGTTTTCTTCATTGCGATACCTTAATTAAAACTTGTATGGTCAGCCGAGCGACCCAGGCTTACTGTGCCTCTGGATCCCACACCCCTCTAAAGGGACCCAACTAAGCCAGTTGCTGCTGGACTGTTCCCATTGGAACAGGGACAAGGTTGATTTGTTGATAGTTGGGTCAAATATAAGGTGTCATAGTGAACAATAAACAAGGGACTTTGGGGTGATCCTAAGTATTTTTCAGCGGCTGAGCTTATTTAATCTATTCAATCCATAACTTTCTGTGTTCTTCATTGTGGCGCCTTAAGTGCAACATGTAGGAAAAGATGTTGGGCCCATGCTCACTGTCCTCCTGGAAATAAGCTGCACTCAACTAAAGTGGGGAAATATGCAGAAATCGCCCCTGGGTTGCTTATGTTTGAGTTCAGAGAGGATCTGGCTTGGCAGTTCTAGCTTGGTTGTTCCCATTCGAGCAGGACCAAGGATGATTTGAATATGGATGGATCAAATGTGAGGTGAAATGGTGAGGATAGGGACCCACATTCAGTTAATATCTTGAGATTAATCATAACATCAATATTGATACAAATATTAGCACATGGATTCATGATAAGTTGCTCATGGCCAGGGGAACACCAGAGGGAGAACAGCTGCTAGGTCTAAGGATTCCATAAATCTCTTCACTGCCTAGCGACTGTCAGTGCTCCCAGTGCATCAGGCCATGCAAAGTGCAAAGTATACTGCAGTGTTTACAACAATGAATGACTAAGAACATTGGAAGCCAAAGCCTTAAAAGTGCACTATGCAGGCATTGAAGAGAGAGCAGCTGGAGGGATTTCTTTCCTCCCTACCTAGACCAGCCAGGCTGTACTGAGCAAGATGTGGGGGGATTTACTCGAACATCAATCTAGCTGGGGAATCTCTGCTAATGAAGTCTTTAGAGACCTTCCATATGGTGCCAAGAGCACTGTAGAATATTCAGAACATTTTGAGAGCAGAGATGTGCTTGTAAATAGAAATATTATTGTAATTGCCATATGTTCACCATTATCGACACACTTGCGGTGCCACATTAAAACCCTGACGGTCAGACTGACAGGGAACCACTAGCACTGCCAGGATCTTGGATCCTGGAGGTCTGGAGGTGGCGAAGATCCTAATCCGCCAGGGCAGCACTGTAAGAAGTGCTACCTTGGGGATTATAACCTCGATTTTCAGCAGCCTTTTCAAGGCAGTAACACCGCCATTAAAAGGCTGGCAGAGAACAGGTGCAAAGGGCCACGGGGGGGCCCTGCACTGCCCAAGCACTTGGCATGGGCAGTGTAGGGTCCCCCCGCCCAGCACCATAGTAATGTTCACTATGTGCTCTGCATACAGTGAACTTTGCAATGGTGCTGGAGCACCCTTCTTGCTACAGCATTGCGGCCGGCTCGACTATGAGCCAGTGACAATACTGTAGCCTGTTTCCCGCTAGGCTGGAGGGTGGAAACTGAGGTTCCTGCCCTCCAGCCTAGAGGGAAACTCTCATTGGGGCCAGTGGGGAGGTAGCCTGTGTGGTGGCAACCTCCCCGTCTGAAGTTCAGTGGTAAAAGCCATCTGTCAAGCTCGTAAGGACCCCTTAAATGTCTCAAACTGGGTAAAAGACAAAGGTCTGGAGCTGTGATAATTTGGAAGCCACCTGCAGAAAATAAAATAGCATTGTATAAAATAAAATAAAAAATCACAACAATCTTGTTATTATTTGGTACCTCTTTAACCATCATAGCTCTGTAAATGTGGTGTGAGCAAGACATTTGTAGGGCCAGATCTGCAGCTTCATGGAAGGAAAGGAAATCAGCCAAAGTGATTCAAGCAGTAAACCTCTGATAAAACCCAAATCCAAGCCTCACCAAAAACAGGAGCATCATAAATGCTGCCAACTCTTAAAGCTTCAGAAAGAGTGTTGTGCATGGCCGATATGCAGCTTCACTGACAAGAAAAGCAGCCATCCCAAGAGCAGAGGAGGATACAATATTCATGATGATTCCCTGATAAAAGGTGAATGCAGGAATGAGTGGGGAAAATATGAACTAAATTGACTCACATGACTCATTGATGCATCTCCTATGATGGCTGTTGGTCTCCCACAGATATGATCCAACAGGAGTTTCGAACAAGCACTACCTTAACTTACAATTAAGGACATAACACCAATCAAAAATATGTTGTCATCCTCCCAGAATACTAACTTTGGTTACAACATACCTCACAATCCCCTTTTCACAGGTACAAAAACTCCTACAAGTATATCGTCAGCAATCTTCCCTTTTCGATATTAAAATTGTTATATTTTATGAATTCCACAACAGAACCCTTGACAGCTTAGTTGATTACTAATTCCTTCACATTCTCCATGAAAGTACAGCTTTCTAGTTGCTTACTTTCCTTCATTTTGATTTATTTTATTCCTATTCACTACGTAGTTAACCCCTGCTTTCAACCCCTTCCTAGACCTTAACAATCTGTACACAGAGTAATTCCCAGAACACAATTAACAACCTTTAGTTCAATCAAGTCTTTAGATGTTAAGGCCAACATTAATAAAAAGCAACCACAATTACAATAATGCAGAGGAGACACACAGAAGATCAGCTCCATTTCCTGCTCACTGGTGCAAAATCAGGCTGTTGCGCTCCACATACATACATTTGCACTATTGTGCAAAAGTGTCTGGTTGTCATGTTTAGAATAGGCTTTGCAGTGGAAGGGAACCCTTCCAGTACAAAATACTACCTCTAGATAAACTTTTCATTTTTTCTCCCTTTGGATGTCAGCTATGCAGAAAGGTTTGGATAAGTTAAAGTATGTCTCCTTTAAATTCCTGCCTCAGAAGTTTTTTTTTTGTAGGTGTAAAAGCCTATCTAGTATTTTTAGTAGACATGATTTTTCAGCTTAAGCAATGCATGGTTGCATATAAATGCCTGTGTACAACCAATGGAACACCCTCTTGGCCAAAGTAATGCAAAGTATCGTAAAGCAGAGTCTTGCCTCACTTTTAGGCAAATTTCAAACACAAAACTTAAATTGCTCAGGAAAGTAAATTCTAAATAAGTGTTTTGCACTGTTTGAATCACTTTTGTAATGAAAACCAAATGCCAAACATTAGTATATCTACCCCAAAATTTTTAACATAGGGATAGAGGATGGGGCATAAATGTGGTCACCTATGAGATGCATCCTTTTTAATGAGACTCGCACAATACTGACTTGTAAGGTTCATCCATTAACCACTTCGCTGCCAGGTCTTCCCCCCTCAGGTGCCAGTTCTCTTTTAGGCCCTCATAACTTTTTGTCCACACAAGCTACCCATGCAAACTTTGTGTCCTTTTTTCCAACATCCTACAGATTCTAGAGATACCCAAAGTTTGTGGGTTCCCCTGAAGGAGACCAAGAAATTAGCCAAAATACAGCAAAAATGTTGGTTTTAAAAAATACATGGGAAAAAGGGCTGCAGCAGAAAGCTTGTGTTTTTTTCTCCTGAAAATAGCATCAACAAAGGGTTTGCGGTGCTAAAATCACCATCTTCCCAGCTTTCAGGAACAGGTGGACTTGTATGAGGAAACCACATTTTTCAACACAGTGTTGGCATTTTACTGGGACATACACCAGTTTTACTATTTTTTGTGCTTTTAGCCTCCTTAGTGACAGAAATGGTGTGAAACCAATGCTGGATCCTGGAAAGCTAAACATTTCTGAAAAGTCGACAAAATTGTGAATTCATCAAGGGGTCATTTGGGCAGGTCCTACAAGGTTTTCCTTCAGAAAAAAAGCTGAAATAAATAAATATTGAAATTGGGGTAAAAAAAGAAACATTTTCTCCATGTTTTACTCTTCTAACTTTTTCCTGCGATATCAGATTTTTTAAAGCAATATGCCTTTAAGTCTGCTTGACTCTTCTGGTTGCTGGGATACATACAGCTTGTAGGTTCTTCAAGAGCCCTAGGTACCCAGAGCCAGTAAATGAGCTGCACCTTGCAATGGGTTTTCAGTGTATAGCAGGAATACAGCAATTCATTTGGTGAAATATAAAGACTGACAAATAGGTATCAAGGAAACCTTTGTATTTCCAAAATGGGCACATGAAAAGGTGTTGAGAAACAGTGGTTATTAGCGCATCTCAGAATTCCGGGGTCCCCTTTCTAGCATGTGAATTACTGGGCATTCCTCAAATAGATGTCTTTTTTACACACTGTCTTACATTTGAAAGGAAAAAATGCTGAGAAACACAGGGGGCAATAACACTTTACACAATAAAACCACTCTTCTGTGTACCCTCCAAGTCTCCCGATAAAAATGGTACCTCATTTGCGTAGGTAGGCCTAATTCCTGCAACAGGAAACGCAACATGGACATCACATTTTTACACTGAAAACTGACATGTTTTTTGGAAAGTGCCTAGCTGTGGATTTTGATCTCTACCTTAGCCAGCACCTCGGAACTCCTACCAAACCTGTGCATTTTCTAAAACTAGCCATGGAGGGGAACCCAAGATGACTTGTGGAGCTCTCACCAGGTTATGTTAACCAGAATCCTGTGCACACTTCATAATTGGCTAAAAAAACACTTTTTCCTCACTTTTCGGTGAGAGAAAGTTATGGAACCTGAGAGGACCCACACATATCCTTCCACCCAGTATTCCCCCAAGTCTCCCGATATAAATGGTACCTCACTTGTGTGGGTAGGCCTAGTGCCCATGACAGGAAATGCACCAAAACACAACGTGATCACATCACATTTTCCCAAAGAAAACAGAGATGTTTTTTGCAAAGTGCCTAGCTGTGGAATTTGGCCTCAAGCTCATTTGGCACCTACGGAAATCTACCAAACCTATGTATTTATGAAAACTAGACACCTAGGGGAATCCAAGATGGGGTGACTTGTGGGGCTCTCATCAGATTATGTTACCCCAAATCCTTTGCAAACCTCAAACTTTGGCAAAAAAAACCTTTTCCTCACATTTCGGTGACAGAAAGTTCTGGAATCTGATAGGAGCCACACATTCCCTTCCACCCAGCATTCCCCTAAGTCTCCTGATAAAAATGGTACCTCATTTGTGTGGGAAGGCCATTATCTGCGAAAGGAACTGCCCTAAAACACTATGTGGACACAACAAAATTATCAAATACAAAACTACCTGTTTTTGTGGGGTGGGGTGGGGCACCTGCGTTTTTGGTGCTGGGTTCAGCAGCTATATAGGGAAACCTACGAAACTCAAACATTCCAGAGAGGTGTTACTTGTGTGGATCCCCCAGTGTTTTCTTACCCAGAATCCTCAGCAAACCTCAGAATCTGGCCAAAAAAACACTTTTTCATCACATTTCGGTGACAGAAAGTTCTGGAACCTGAGAGGAGCCACAAATTTCCTTCACCCGGTGTTCCCCTAAGTCTGCTGATAAAAAGTATACCTCACTTGTGTGGGTGGCCGCGGCGCCG
Source organism: Pleurodeles waltl (assembly GCF_031143425.1). NCBI lineage: Eukaryota > Metazoa > Chordata > Amphibia > Caudata > Salamandridae > Pleurodeles > Pleurodeles waltl. The sequence goes on from NC_090446.1 coordinate 39,667,718, forward strand.
CAACAGAAAAAGGCCAAAAACCTGTACAGATTGAAGGGATAGCACAGCGAGTTGCTCAGCACATATTTTTCTTTTATACATCTTTAGGCTGACTCTGCTTTGGGGACCCACACAAGTGAGGTTTTACTTGGGAGACTGATGGGAACGCTGGGTGGTAGGAAATTTGTGGTGCCAGAGAAGTGACCCTACAAAGAAAAGTGAGAAAAACATGCGTTTTAAGCACATTTTGAGGTTTGCATAGGAGTCTGGGTAAGAAAATGTTGGGGAATCCACGCAAGCCACACCTCCCTGGACTCCTTGGGGTGTCTGGTTTAAAAAAATGTCTCGGTTTGTTAGGTTTCCCTAGATGAAGGCCACACCCGGATCCAACAACATAGGTGCCCCTCCCCCCAAAACCCAGGTAGTTTTGTAATCGATCATTTTGATGTGTCCACGTACTTCTGTGATGTTCAAAACACTAACATTGTGAAAAGAAACACACTAATGTTAAGTTAAAAAGACCCCTCACCCACCAACCAAGTTGGTGGCATGCTTCATCATCTAAGTTGTCACGGGTGGGCTGCGACACCTGATTACAGCGGAGCAGTTTTTGTCATTTTACCACACATACTGGTTGGATTTGGCATGAGAGTGAGTGATAGTTCAGTAGACCACAATTTATTAACAAGAGATTTCACAAAAATGAAATGCAGTGTTAGTAACTGAAAGCTCAAAAAACTGAACAAATGACTCACAACTCGTCAGCTGTAAAGCCACGACAAGGCACCAACCACTTTACAGTCATTCACACACCTTTCATACATGACATGCACAAGACCATTCACGCCGCGCAATACAACACTTACATCGACAGACAGCACCACTCAAGGGCCCATCACTTATATACGCCCACATGCAAATACAGCAATAACTCCAGATGATGGGAGTGTGTGGACTGACGTTTGGCTGGAATAGCCAGGCAAGCGCCACTCCACGCACACCACCGGCAAGCGCTGCCCCCTGCCCGCTGCCAAGCACCACCCCACGCACAGCCCCAGCCAAGCGCCACTCTGCACACGCCGCCAGCCAAGCACCATCTCAGGCACATTGCCAGCCAAGCACAACCCCATGCACACTGATACTCTAGGAACTCTTGCCTGTTTCACCACAATAAGGCTCTCTATCACTGATTCCTGGAATTTAACAAATTTCATTCTTGACGCAGGAGAACAATCCTTGAACACAATAAAAGCATTAAATGTTGCCAAATGAAATACATGTATGGCCAACTTTTTACATCACACGTACGACTTACGAAGGGCAGTGTAAGGTTCCAACACCTGATCCACTCTATCAACACCACCCATGTGCTTATTGTAGTCCAAAATGCATGCAGTTTTGGCAACCTGACCCCAAACAGTCACATGGATGGTAGTTAGCATGTTAGACATCCTTACTGTCTGCAAATTTCAGAGCTAGCAGCTCATCATTCCACAAGGCACTGCACTGTCCCCTCTCAAGTTTTTACAGTCAAGCTCCCTTGGATAGTCTTTCCAGTTAGAATGGATTGTGACACAAGCAACAGTGTCCACTCTGAACAACTCCTTGAACAACTGCAGGCCAAATTATCAACGTACAAATGGTGACCTTTGATAAACAGTCGACCACACAGTTCCCACACAATTTTCTCACTAACTTCAAAAATTGGAGGACAACCAGTGGGGTCAATACTGGAATCCTTACCAGTGTTGGCCCAGAAATTATTCACATACCCTGTATGGAATGTATTGCTTAAAAACCAAACGCCCCTTGAACAAGACCAAAGGCTCGTCCCCACTTATTTCTTTGTCTGGAACATACACTTCTGAAAACCTTTCTACAAACATGATCAAGGACAGGCCTAACCTTAAAAAGACGGTCACAATCAGGATGATCTCATGGCAAGGCTAAAGCAGTGTTAACAAAATACAGCATCCGAAGAAGAAGCTAATAGCGATTACAAGTCATGGTTGCAGGAAAAATAGCTGTTGCCATCAAGGGGCTAGTAGACCAATAAGAAGACAGTGACAGCTTCCTTATCAACCCATCAAAAAAGTCAAACCTAAGAATCTTTTCATCTCATCCAGATTTGTGGGAACCCACTGGGTAGCTCTATACTGAGTCCTAAGTCTGGCAGCTTTCTCCCCCAAATACTGCTCTGCATACAAATTAGTCTGCTCTCCAATCTCTTCCAAAAATACATTGTCCATAAACAACTCAAAGAAATTGACAGGCAAAAAGTTTTCAGTAATTACTCTACACCCTGGGAGACCAGTACAGGCAGGTAATTGTGCCTACTCCATGGTTGCTGCAACCCAGGTGTCAGGTCTTCCAAAGGGAAACCTTTCAGCCCCTGGCTGCTGCCCTATTGGCACATCAGTGTCCTCTTCTAAAACAGGCCCTTCATCTGCACTCAGAGTGGCCTCCTCATCAAAAGATTCCTCTCGGACAAAAACTCACTGCCAGAATACCTCACTTCCTCCTCTGCCTAAGATGCAGAGTCAGTACCATAAGCATGGTCAGAAGACAACTCAAAAAGCATGCCAACAACTCTTGCTGAGCTGTCACTCTGCGGCTAGCCATGATCCTTTCTAACAACAAATGGATTGCCAACAACAACCAGCACTGCCTAAAACAAGTAATAAATAAAGTGTGACTTTATCAAAAAGAGTTATGTACTAAAAACAATGCTGCTTACTTGCCTGAAAAAGCTAGACTCACCAGCAACTACTCTGTACAGACACAGCAATCACCAATGATATCCCACAAAAAATAAAAAAAATAAAAGCTAATTAGATATAAGACAACACAAATATTATTGTGCACAAATCTAAGGACAATTTCACACACAATCCTGCATTTAGTACACCACCTACAAACATGTCATCCATACATGTCAACATTACTCCTTTGGAGTAAATTACTTTTACTTACCTAAAACATGCAAGTATGTAAACCTTAGTTCAACTACTGCCAAAACTGCAAGGATCCACTGCAAAGACAGCAAAAGCTTTGAACTAGAACAAAAAGAAGAAATAAACAGTTATAATCAAAAATACCTCGCCAGTTGACAAACACCCTGCCACCAAGAATTAACAAATTTTCCCTGTTGCCTAAGTGGATTCTGCCCCCCTTGTGAGTAGATGGGCCTAAAAACAATAGGTCGATCTTTCCCAATGCAGGGCAAAACTGGCTAAACAAAGGTGCCCCCTTTGGGAGGGGGGGACTCTTGCGAAAGGGGCTGCCCGCCATGCACAACACACACACAAGATCCCTGGTGCCTAAGTGGATTCTGCCCCCCTTGGGGGCAAATGGGCCTAATCAAATAGGCCAATCTGCCCCAAGGAAGGCAGAAATAGCCAACAGTTCTGTGCCTCCTTTGTGGGCTGACCCTTGCCAAAGGGGGCACCCCCCAGCTCAAAAAACAAAGGAGAACAACATAAAATTCCATTGTGTCTTGGTGGCTTCTTGGGGGCAGATGGGCCTAAACAAAAATAGGCCAATCTGCCCCCAAGGGGAGCAGAAAAGGCCATCAGTAATGTTCCCATTTTCGGGGAGTGACCTTTGCCAAACGGGCTGCCCCGCACAAAAAACACACACACATACAAGATCCCTGGTGCCTAAGTGGATTCTGCCACCTTGGTTGCAGATGGGCCTAAAAAAATAGGCCAATCTGCCCTCAAGGGGGGCAGAAATGGCCAACAATTCTGTGCCCCGTTTGGTGGGTGACCCTTGCCAAAGGGGGCACCCCAGCACAAAAAAAAAAAGGGGAACAAAAAAAACCCATTCCCTGGCATCTTGGGGGCAGATGGGCCTAAACAACATAATGTTCCCCCTTTTGGGGGGGGGTGACCCTTGCCCCAGGAGTGCCTCCAAAACACAAAACACACAGACAACACAATCCCTGGGGCCTAGTGGGTTTCGACCCACCTGGTGTAAGATCGGCCAAAAACATAACTGATCTAACCCCAGGGGGATGGAAAGACTTTAAAAAATGCTGTCCCCAGCTCAGCGACCCTTACCTAAGGGGTTTCTGCACTAAAACTTTAGTTCCAACATAATCCCCGTTGTCTAGTGGCTTTTGCACTCCCCCCGGGTGGCCGACACACAGATATACTTATGTCCCCAGGGGAGCAATCCTTGCCCAAGGGGTCCCCCTGAAATAAACATAAAACAATCTGTGACGTCTAGTGGGTAGATTCCTGCTCCACGATCGCGAGCCTCACCCACGATCATGGAGCAGGAATCCACTCAAAACAGGCACAGGGGGAAAGAAAGAAACTCTTTCCTGTGTCTATTTTCCCCCACCAGGAGAAGGACTCACCTTTAGAGGGTCCTCTCTCCACTTGTGCGCCCACATCAGCATTTGATGACATTGGCACGCTGAGAGCGCACTGACGTCATCAGATTGCCGAGGCCGGGTCAGGGTGGAAGAGGAAGCGATTCCCCTTCAATCTCCGACTGGGGGGTGTGGGAGAGAGGCCCAGGGGGGTTTCGAGCTGGTTCCGTCCCCGGCACAGGGGAACCGTGTGCGAGAAAGAGACCAGCTTGCCCCAGGCACCGTAGGGGTTAAGGTGCTTATGCTTATTGCAAATATAAGTAGAAAAGAAGGTAGCAAATTCTTGTTGTTGATGCTTCTTTCACATGATCAGCTGATGCAAATTTGAAGGGATAAAGAACAGTTAAAATGCAGTTAAAGTACATATGTAATACAGAAATGTAAACACTTAAAAAGATACTCATGCAGCTAAGCAGAATTATTTGTGAGTGAAATGTGGCAGGTTTAGGAGAAACAACCAATCCTGTGTTGAAGCTTTCATTCTCTACCAGATTTGCCTTGCAAATTCCTATATATCCAGTTCCAAACTAGGAGTGGGGAATGAATTGTGCACCACCAGCAGAGTTGGCGGAATTTTGTTCCACTTGCATGGCTGAGTGTTTACTCAAGCGCAGCTTGTCAACAGTACGTTTGTGAGCCAGAGCGCAAATTAACCTCTCCTACTGTCATTTTTGGGCACCAGGAAGGCACCCAGCAAGAATTTCCCAACATGGGCAGTTGCTGGTGGTTGCAACCGATCATGCTGAGAAAGCTGCCACTCAAGTAGAACATGTACTCCAGCTGTAACAAAATCAACTCAAGCAAGCAGCAGCACACTCTTCTACACTGCAAGGTGTCATTCGTGATGATTTTTCAGCTGGGAAAGTACTCCCAACACTAACTATCAGCATGAGCAGCACGATGTGCAGATTTCCACCTGTTCACTGAAATTTCATGTAACTCTGCGGAATTATGCAGAGTGAAACTGTGTGATTTCCACCTTCTCCTATTCCAAACAGAGAAAGTGCAAAGTGTGTGATGTTCAGTAGATCAGCAAGTGCAACACTTTTAAATAGTGGAGGTGTAGAAGAACTGCAGGAGAGCACCACTACCCAGCTCAGTTGAGGTCTTTCTTGCTTTGAACATAGAGCTGACTCGAAGTGCTAAAAGGCATTCATTCAGTTCAAGCACTCCAATAGTTTGTTCTTGTTTAAGAGATATAAGTAGCATGGGTGTCATCATACAGAGTAGCTATAGTTACAGCGAGCAGAGATAGGAATTCCTCAGATCTTTGCCCCTTAATAACTTTGTGCCCATTTGATAAAACTTCCGGCAGCTTTCCAAACCTATTTTTGGAAGATGGAAACAGTGATTGGTCAATGGAGTGAAAAAAAGGGAATTCCAAAACTTGTTTTGTCCCTAGATAATTTTTCACAGGCGTTTTGTACTTGTACGTAGCAACTAAATGGCCAGCCAAACAAAATAAGTCACTCCACTGTATGCCACTGCAATCTGCCATACTGTACTCTATGCCACTCCACTCTACACCACTACACTATACACTATTCTACTTTATGCCACTATAATGCACACACTCCACTGTATATCATTACACTCTACTCTATTCTACTCAATGTCAATCCCCTCTATGGTAATCCGCCATACTGCACTTCATTGTACTGAAGTCTAGTGTTCACCACTCCAGTTTATTCCACTCCACTATACACCACTCCACTCTATAGGATTCCACTGTATGCAACAACAGTGTACAAGTCCATTCTATGACACTCCATAACTTACTACTTCACTGTACAGCACTCCACTCTATACAACTCCACTCTAAGCTATTACACTGAATGCAATACCACTCCATTGTTTAGTTTTCCACTCTACCCCACTGCAATGTATACCACTTCAGTCTAGGCTACTCCATTGGATGCCATTCTACTGTAAGCTAGTTCAGTATACTCTATTTCACTGTATACTACACTCTAGACTATGCTATTCCACTATGTGCCACTCCACTATAGCAGACTTCACTATATACTATTCCACTGTATGGCATTCCACTGGACTCTGCTCCACAATACACAACTTCAGTGCGCCCTACTACTTTGTTTGATGCACTTTATTCCACTCTATCCCACTATATCGTACTCTGCTCTACGCCGCTCCACAGTCTGACACTCTACTCCACTGTGTGCAACTTTACTTTACAAAACTTTATTACAAACTAGGCCACTGTAAAACACTCCACTCCACTCTGTGCTCATCCACTTTATTGCACTGCAGTACACTGTATGATACTTTGTGAGACGTCACTGCACTCCTCTATAGAACAGGCCATTCCACTATAATTCATGCCACTTCGCTGTATGACACGCTTGTCCTGTGTACTTTATGACACTCTTCTCAAAACTACTCCACTGTATGACACTCTACTCCACCCTAATGTACTCTATGCCACTCCTCTCTGCAACACTTTAGTCCACTCAGTGACAGTGTATGACACTCTGCTCTACTTTATGACACACTACTGCACTGGACAACATGCCGCTCTACTCTGTGATACACCATTCAACTATGCAATTCTCTACGCCACTCCACTGTACCCTACTTCACTCTATTCCACTCTACACAACACCACTCTACTACACCACATCCTGCTAAGCTCTACTCCATTGTACTGTACAACACTCCAATTAGCAACTGTTAGAAATGGGGTTTCTGGTTCCCTAGGGTATGCATCTAGGCCAGCATACAGCATACAGGCAGTGAACAGCCCAGAAGTCAATACATGTATGGGGATGCAAGTAAAGTGTTTAATATCCACTGGTTGAAACACAATGAGCAGCAAATCAGAACTAGCTCACACTACTGCTGGACTCACAGGGAGTGGAGTCCATGGTAGAGGGGCCTGGGGGCAGTCCAACAACCCTAGGAGCACACTGGTAGGGCACAAGCAGGGAGCAGGAAGTATCCCAGCACAACTAAGCAGTTGGTAGTGATGGCAGTTTCTCCTGGCAGCACAGCATTCCTCTGATGATGTGCTATTTGTAGAGCCAGCAGAGTCTGGTTACAAGTCCCATGCTGTGTATGGTCAGACCAGAGTCAAGAAGCAGCAGCCGGCAGGACAGCAATTGTAAAAGCCATCCAATTGAGTCCATTAAGCTGCCCAGCTGTAAGCAGGCAGCATGGAATCAAGCAGAAAAGCAGTCCAGATGAGTCCTTAAAGCAGTGCAGCAGTACTCCTGACAGAGGTTCATTTCCAGGTCCAAACATGTTCTAAAAACATGGGTTAGAGCCCATGTACTTATACTCAAGAATGTCTTTGATGTAAGGGGTGACTTTAAGGGCCCCTTTCATGTGTAACACAATCCCTTTTAACCCAGTCCTGGCTCCAGACATCATTAGGGGGTAAATCAGTCATGTGTGTGATGACAGGGCACAACCTATTGATAGGTAAGGTGGGAACAACCTCCCCCAGCACAGGAAGACTATCAGTATGAAGATGACTGCAGATGCCTTTCCTGACACATCCAGTCCCTGCTTGTTTTGACAATTGGGAAAGTATGCACAAGGTGTAGCTGTCCATCATGGATTGGAGTCAGGCTGCAAAACACTAGAGTTATACACACAGAGAGAACTGCCCACTTTCTTAAAGTAAAGCAAATAGGCGGTCATTTTGACCCTGGCGGTCCGAGACCGCCAGGGCTAAAATGACAGAAGCACCGCCAACAGGCTGGCGGTGCTTCCTGCCCTATTACGACCGCGGCGGAATCGCCACTTTAGCCCCGGTGGTGATAATCCGCCTGGGCAGCGCTGCTTGCAGCGCTGCCCAGGGGATTACGAGTCCCCGACCGCCAGCCTTTTTCTGGCGGTATGAACCGCCAGGAAAAGGCTGGCAGTACAGGGAGTCGTGGGGCCCCTGGGGGCCCCTGCACTGCCCATGCCCATGCCACGGCGCAACACCGCCGGCTCCATTTGGAGCTGGCTCCCATGTTGCGGCCCCCATCCCCGCTGGGCTGGCAGGCGGAAACTTGGTTTCTGCCCGCCGGCCCAGCGGGGATGTCCAAATGTGCACCGCGGGAGTGCAGCCGCATTGGCGGCCGCCCGGCGGTTACAGCCAAAGTTGTAATGACCCCCATAATCTTTCTAAAAGGGGAGTTTCTAAAATAGTAATGTAAAATCCAACCATACCCGTAAGCAGGATTTTTCACTATCATTCCAAACATACCAAACATGCCCATGCTACGCCTTTCAGAAATTTCCAATTCCCAATGGTAACTTATGAGAAAAGCAACCCTTTCATTTGAGAAAAATGAAATAGGCTGTTTGTCACTACAAGGACATGCAAAACATACAAGTAGATGTCCTACCTTTTACATACACAGCACCCTGCTGTAAGAAAGTACCATCTTTCTTGGCATGTTACCCTCATTTTTCACATGTATGTCAGTATGTTTTTGCCTGTCTCACTGGGATTCTGCTGGTCAGGACCCCAGTGCTCATAATTTATGGCCTAATGTGTATGCCAGTGTAGAGCCTAACTGTGTCACTTAGGCTCTGCTAACCAGAACCTGAGTGCTTATGCTCTCTCTGCTTTTCAATTTGTCACAGTAGCCCAGTGACTTCATTTACCAATTTCAATTGGCATACTGGACCCCCCTTTTAAGTGCCTAGTATATGGTACCTAGGTACCCAGAGCATTGGGGTTCCAGGAGATCCATATGGGCTGCAGCATTTCTTTTGCCACCCATAGGAAGCTCAGACAAACCCTTACACAGGACTGCCACTGCAGTCTGCGTGAAATAGTGCACACACTATTTCACAGCCATTTTCACTGCACTTAAGTCACTTGCTGAAGGTTAGGTGCAAAGTTACTAAGTGTGAGGGCACCCTTGCACTAGCGAAGGTGCCCCCACATAGTTCAGGGCCATTTTCCCGGACTTTGTGAGTGCAGGGACGCCATTACACGCGTGCACTACATATAGGTCAATACCTATAAGTAGTTTCACAATGGTAACTCAGAATATGGCCATGTAACATGTCTAAGATCATGGAATTCTCCCCCCATTCCAAATCTGGTATTTGGGAGCCAATTCCATGCATCCTGGGGGCTCCACCATGGACCCCAGTACTGCCAAACCAGCTCTCTGAGGCCTGCATTGCAGCTACAGCTGCTGCCACCTCATAGACAGGGTTCTGCCCTCCTGGGGTCTGGCAGCCCAGTCCTAGGAACAAAGCATTTCCTCTGAGAGCAGGGTGTTACACCCTCCCCCTTTGGAAATAGGTGTTACAGGCTGGAGAGGGGCAGCCTCCCCAGCCTCTGGAAATGCTTTGAAGGGCACATATGATGCCCTCCTTGCATAAACCAGTCTACACCGGTTCAGGGACCAGTTCTCCCCTGCTCTGGTGAGAAACTGTACAAATGAAAGGGGAGTGACCACTCCCCTGTCCATCCCCACCCCAGGGGTGGTGCCCAGAGGTCCTCCAATGTGCCCCAGACTTCAGCCATCTTGCTTTGCAAGGTGTGGGGGCACTCTGGAGGGCCGGCAGGTGACATCAGAGATCCCTCCTGATAGGTCCTTAGCTGATAAGGTACCCTATCCCCCTCTCAGGGCTATTTAGGGTCTCTCCTGTGGGTTCTCTTCAGACTCTGCTTTAAAGTTTCCTTCAGGAATCCTCTGCAACAACTTCAGACTCTACTGACCTCAGATCAACCGCAGCCTGCTCCAAGAAATGCTGTAACTGCAACAAAGTGTCTACAAGAGGAACTTTTCTTCAGCAACCTCAATTCCAAGTCAGCAACTGCAACAGTTTCCATGGTGTGCACGCTCTTGGCAACCCCTGTCTTCATCCTGCACCAGAAGGACCGAAGAAATCTCCTGTGAAGTGACGGAGTCACTCCCCTGCTCCAGGCAGGCACCTTCCATGGTGACGACCAGTACCCTGGGACTCCTCTCATAGCAATGAGCATGCTCCTAAGGACACAGAGGGTGAACATAGACTGTCCTGAGGTCCTGCTGATGCAATTTGGAGGAGGTAAGACCCTGCCTTCCCCGAGAGTGACTGTACCCCTTTGTACTGTGTCTTCTTCACCTCCTGAGGCCTCTGTGCACTCTTTGCAAAATTCCTTTGTGCACAGCCTGGCCTAGGTCCCCAGCACTCCATCCTGTGATGCTCAACTCACTGAGTTGTTCTCCGGTGGCGTGGGTCCTTCCTTTGTTGTGCTGCATCAACCACATCTTGCACCTTCTTTGAACACGGATCCTGTAACTCCCAGGGTTTCTGTCTGGCATCCTGGGGGCTCTCTAAGGTGCTGAGAGTCCCCTCTTCCTCTTTAAACAGAGGTGAGGCCTCCAGGTCCCTACTGGGTCCATCCAGCACCATATTTATGCAAAACACACTTTTGTCATAGCCAAGGCTTGTTGGCGACTTCCAACACGGAACCTCGACTGCAACGACCTTCACGCCATGGGACATCTTTTTCATCATGCAGAGACCTGCTGACATCTGCCTAGGGTGCATTTCTGCAGTCTTCCACCAACCGGGGACTCTTCTTTTGCACCCTCTTCTGGGATGACAGGGGCTCCTGTCCTTCCTGGAGCGTCTTTCGACTTCTGGACTTGGTCCCCTTCCTTTGCAGGTCTTCAGGTCCAATAATCCAGCAGTTGTTCTTTGCAGACTTGGTTGGCTGCTGCAAAATCCCAAAAACGAGGTGTAGTGTGTCCTAAGGAAACTTGCAGTACTTTACGCCTGCTTTTCTGGGCTCTGGGGTGGGATAATTTACTTACCTTTACTGTATTGTGACTCTCCTAGCGATTCTGCACACACTACACTTGTCTAGGGGGGAATTTGTGATTCATATTCCACTTTCTTAGTATATGGTTTGTGTTGCCCCTAGACCTTTTTTATCCCATTGCATTCTATAGGATTTCCTATTGTTTGCATTGTTCTATGACTATTTACTTGTCTAATTTTGGTGTCTAGTGTATATATTGTGTATAATACTTACCTCCAGAAAGAGTATTGTCTCTAAGATAGTTTTGCTACTGTGTCAAATAAATACCTTTATTTTTGGTAACATTGAGTATTGTCTTTACTTGTGTATAAGCACTGTGTAACTATGACTGGTATTGCGTGAGCCTTGCATGTCTCTTAGTTTAGCCTAAGCTGCTATGCTATAGCTACCTCTATCAGCCTAAGCTGCTAGAACACTACTACTTCACTGATAAGGGAATAACTGGACCTGGTATACGTTGTAAGTACCCAAGGTACCCACTACAAACCAGGCCAGCCAAGAAATGTCCTCAGCGGCTTCCCACTATGCAGCCCTCCAACCTGTGTGTGAGTTGTTGCTATGTCTCCAATCTGGAAGCGCTCTAACCTGCTGGTTCCATGCATCTAAATGGGAACCATCCCTGATCTCGTCAAAGCCATCACTCTTTGCACCACCATCGATGGCCAACGGTCCGGTGGAGCAGGTCTCCATCACTTGGAAAGCAGGGGGCAGCAAGTCTTGGGTCATTAAGTTTTATTCTTGTTGCTGAAGGTAATGGTGTGTTCCAGTTTGCTCCATCACCCCTGCTACATAGCTGGCACTCCACGAGAGAACAGGGGGCCCCGTATTTCTCTCCTGTGAGGTGCTCCTGCTTGGCGTTGGTGCAGGCCAGATCAGCAATCAGGGAAGACACAGAGGTTCTTGAACCTTTCTCCCTTGTCCTGACCCCCAGGGCCCCCGGTAGTTCCGGCAGCTCTCACCTCCTCTCTTTCTGGCTGTGCACCCTTGACCCTATTGGTGCACCAGCTGCTGCGGCTGCTGCAACCCCAGCGGTCACTCACCCTCCGTTGAGGTGGTTGGGTCGGCTCCAGCCTGCAGCAGCCGCCATCTCTTTGCGCCCCCATGCTGGGCCTTTTCCATGGGGTCAACACCAGGTGGGTGGGCCCTCCTCAGGTTGCGAGTGGGAGTCACCCCTCTTGATCGTGTCTCCTCACAAGGGGCAAAATATTTCATGTCTTGGAGGTCTGGGACAGCGCACAGCCCTGTACCCGCACCACCAGGCCATACCAGGGTTCTGGGGACTTTTCTCCCTTGTCCTGTCACTGCGCCCCAGAGCCCCCGGTAGTTTCAGCGCCTGTCACCTCCTCTATTTCTGGCTTTGCAACGTCAACACCGGCGTGGTCTGACTTGACTGCTGACTCTTTGGGCCCCTTACTTCCTCTGCCCCTGAATGAGAGGGCCTCCAATTTCTCCCCCAGGGAGCGAGGGAGGCGGACACCCCAGGAACGGGCACCCCACACCCTGTTCTATTGGTCCGCCAGCCGCCGCCACAACCCCATCGGTCTTTCACCCTCCTCTGAGACTGCTTGCATGGCTCCAGCAGGTAGGCACCGCCATTTCTGTGCTCCCCCACATCCTGGTCTTCTCTGTGGGTTCCACTTCTCTCTGTCTTTCGCCAGCAACATCAGGTGGGTGAGATCCCCTGACCTCCTCAGTCTGCGAGTGAGGATCCCCCCCTTGATTGTGTCTCCTCAAGAGGAGCAGACGTTTTCATGTCTCAGAGGTCTGAGTCAGCACAGGGCCCGAACCCCTGCACCACCAGGCCACAACACCTTCTTTCACTCCTTGAGCTCCACCAGATGTCTTAACGGGACCCCGGTGTGTTCCTACATGTCTGCATGATCTGTGACATTACTTGCTTGGAGGCTGGCTGGATGTTTAAGGTTTAAGGTGAGTTAAGGGAACAGAGCCTAACTAGTTTGCAGCCATCGTAGATGGCAGTTGGCCACGCCCCTTGTTGACACCTTTCTTGATTATTTGGGATAGTTTGCACTTAGGGGTCGATAACTTTCCAGATTAGGTATCCACACTAACTTTGCAAACATTTTTTCCAACATCCTAGGGATTCTAAAGGTACCTGGGACGTTTGTATTGTATTGTTTTTTGGAAAAGTATGAAAGAGTGCTCTCGATAAAAGGTTCTGTTTTTTTCCTAAAATTGGCATCAACAAATAATTTCTGTAATAATGTCACTTTATCTCAGCTTTCAGGAATCTACAGAGCAGAATAGAAAAACACATTTTCTTTTTAATTAGAGTTTTGGCATTTTTCAAAGAGGTAGGCCATTTTGTTCTATTTTGTTTGTGCTCTCAACCCACTTCTAGTTTGTGTTGGAAACTAATAGGAAACTCATGGGTAATCCAGGAAAGCTATAGATTTCTGAAAAGTAGACAACATTAAAAATTCAGCAGGGATTCACATGTGTGGATCCCGCAGAGGTTTCTAACAGAAAATAGCTGTTGAAGATAAGGAATATTGAAAATAAGTACAATAAAAAAACCATTTGTGACAACGTTTTCTTCTTTAACTTTTCATGATGGCAGAGTAAAAAAGTAAGATACAATTACCTCAACTAGAAGCTTCTAGAATATATAGGGTTTGTAGCTTCTCCAAAAATTCAAGGTTCCCCAAGCCAACAGCTGAGCTGCAGCATAGAATGTTTTTTCATTTTTTAGCAAGTACAGAGCAATTCATATGGCAAAATATGTAAAGTGAAAAATGGGTATCAAGGGAACCTATGTATTTCTGAAAAAGGAGGTTAGGAGCATTGGTTATTTTTTATCTCTGAATGTATATGTACCCGTACTAGCAAATGGGTATCTTTTAAATATCTTTTTTCTTACACATTGGATTGAAAGGCATAAATTGAGCGAAACCCAATTGGTAAAAACAAATGTTCTACTATTTCATGCTCCCACATCTCTTTTGATAAGAATAGTACCCAGTGTGGAAGGGCCTAGTACCGGTGTCCAGAAACAGACTAAAAGACAACATTGGTGCATCACATTTTTCCACTGAAACCTGACCTTTGTTCCCAATGTGATTACCTGTTAATCATAAATTATTTATTTTGGATCAACCTTAAAAGTATAAGAACAACAGTTTATACAAATTCATTATAACAATAAATACATAAATAAATAAATAAAAAACTATCCCATAAACAATTATTTATACAAAATTCATTAAAAGTTTCTTATTGCATTATGCAGTCACATACACGGTTCCAAATGCATTCTAGTCCTTATCAACCAACTCTATTTACATAATTCATTAAGTTGTTCAACCTTAAACACATTTCATTTGCCTACCAGTCCTTCAGGATACAACATGCCTACCAAATTGACCCATATGTGATTCTAATAAGGTTTAAATCCTTACAGTTTCATAAAGTACTTTTTTCAATATAAATGCTCTGTAATTTACTTCTCGCCTTGCTACAACTTAGCAAATTTTCTATGTTACCAGGGGCCCGTAGAATGTTAAATAATCAATGTACAACCATTTAATCTATTCATTCACCATTATTACCTAAGTTACACCGTGCCCTATAAGACCCATTAAAATCCCTCTTAATCCAATTACAAATCGACCTAGTGCACAAGTTACATTCAAAAACCTCATATCAACTAGTTCTTGAGCGCTTGATCCCGATTAATAATATTATACTCCTTAAAAATTGGCCTTAAAAACTTTTTACATACTTCTAAAAGCCAATAACAATCTAAAAGTAGATGTTGCATACTCCATTTCTGAAGTAAACCACACGTACAAAGGCCCTGGGCCCAATTCTGAGCTGTAGCACTGCATCCCTTAATCTTGGGTCAGGTAGAGCCTCTATACAGGGGACATTTTTGGGTGCCTCCATCCACCCACCATAGCCTGGGTTGAACTTTTACCTTCCAGGCACTTAAGATCTATCTCTCTTGCCATTTCATTCACCATTAATCTTAGGTTCTGTTTCGGAATTTGTTCTCCACATCACTGGTTGCTGGGTAAGCCTAAGAGGGCGCAGATCGTTTTTAACTATCCTCGCACTTGTATTGCCCAGTATAACTTGCTTGTTATTATTTCTTTTTTACACAATCTCGCAATCTTACAAAGCCCCTCATCTCTTATGCTCAACCAAAACTTCAGTGCTGCTTGCAATCCATGATAGGTCCATGACGTCATTTGACATTCTGCTCTTATAGCTCGTATCATACTTGAAGGAGGCAGCGATAACATTCGCTTTATGCAAATTCCTTCTTCTGTCCACCAATTTAATTTCCCCGAGAATGTTAAAACTTTTACCCCATATTGAAACTGGGGGCGTACCATAGCATTAAAAACAGAAATAACTGGCTTGAGGGAGGGTCCCACATATTTATTACTAAATTGTCTCAAACCCCAGACCGATGATAGTGCTTTATTTTTTGGGGCTTCAATCTGATCTTTCCATCTCAAATCTGAGTCGAACCACATGCCTAAATATTTACATTTTTTTACCTTCTCTATTTTTTCTCCTCCTAGAAGGTGAGTAAAGGGTCTCTTTTCTTTCCCTATTGACATTATTTTCATTTTATCCATATTTACTACCATTGTTTTCCTTTGGCAATAGGCATAAAACACCTCCAGTTTCCTTTGTAGCCCTTGCTGCGTCATATCCATTATCACTAGATCGTATAGTAAACAGGAAACATGCATTCCATCCATTTTTGGGCTTAGACCTTTAACCTCCTTCAGCAGCTCTGGCAAGCCTGACAGAAATAATTTCAATAGTATTAGGGCCAGCACACAACCTTGGCAAAGTCCATTTTTATAGGGATCTTTTTTGAGAGTGAACCACTCGTATCTCAAATTACTTGGGCCCAGTTTTTAGAATGCAGACCCTGCAGGAGAAATAATAAGTGCGAACTGATCCCTAACTGTTTTAGCATATCCCACAATAGTTTCCTATCAACCAAATCAAATGCGGCACGAAAATCAACAAAACAGCAAAACAGCCTCCCTCGCATTTCAATTGATTTTTTTGCTAATGACCACAGGCTAAAACAGTGGTCAATTGTCGAGTGCCCTTCTTTAATCCCCCCTTTGTTCTACTGGTATCAAATAATTTTCCTCAGCCCATTCCTTGATCAATCCCAGCAATATCTTTGTAAATACCTTTTCTCCTACTTCTAATAAGCTTATCAGACGGTAATTTTTTGGTTGTGTAGGGTCCTCCTTTTTATGAATCGGTCTTATAAGAGCCCCCTTCCAATTCTCTGGGAAATACCCGTGATCGAGAATTTTACAAAATGTAGTATGAAAAAATGGGACCCACCAATCGATGTTTTATTTAATTATTATTGCTGGGAGATTGTCTGGGCCAGCCGCTTTAGTTAATTTAAGTGCTACGATATTTTTATTTTTTGTGGGACAAACGCTAATCTCATGTCCTCACCAATCTTCCTAGTAGCTCCATATTCTTCCTCAGCTTCGGAACCTTTATATACGGTAGACAAATATGTATACTCATCCTCTTCTCCAGCCAAACATTGCAAAGTTCCTAACCTTTTCCCCTCCATAACTAACTGCCAGAAGCCCCTGATATCCCTTGTGTTTTTCACCTCAATCATTGTATCCCAATTCTTCTTAATATGTGCCCGTTTCCTCTGTCTTACAATTAGTTTATAACTTTGTTTTACCTGACAAAGCTTTTCTTCTATAGCCACAGAAGGTCTTTTCTTATATTCTCTTTTTAATTTTCGTATCTTTTGCTTTTTGCACCTACACTCCCAGTTGATCCAACTATTGCTGTTATTAATCTTATATGCTTCTCCCTTCATCTGTCTCTCTTGCAAACTTTTTAATTTAGTTTTCAAGCAGCCAACCAATCGTGCAATACACCTATTGTAGCCTTTGAATAAATCATTTAGATCTTCATCCATTCTAAAATTTGGATAGTTTACTATCAGTTTATTAAGTGCTTTCAAATTACTTTCTGTAAGTCGGGTCATTATCCTGTGAGGGTACTCAACCTGCACTATCAGTGCCTTTTCCCTTTCTTTTTGATTTTTATTGACTGATCGAATTGTTAAGTGGAGTGGTGAATGATCGCTACCCTCTATATATTCAACTCTGAAATCCAACACTTCTCTAAAAAAATAGGTATTTATAAAAGCATAATCACTAGGGCATGCCGGATTGCCTATACAAAAGGTCTATTTTGCGGGGCAATCCATATTCATACGACCGTTTAGACAGAACATACTGAGTGAACCTAAAATAGTTACTAAGGACAAATCGCGGGCAGAACATTTTACATTAGGAAAAATGTTTTTGGGGATTTGTGCAGCTACCAGTAGCTCCTTATACAGCTTATCAGTACTTTTGGGGTCAACTTTGTGATTAAAATCACCCAGCATCAGAGTCATATATCTTGCTTTACCAATACATAGTGATTCCAAATCTTCCTCAAACAGCACCCGCTGGATCTCATAAACATGCACATACCCCGGCTCTATATACACATGGTTAGCTGTGGGTTTTGGGCCTTAGCTCAGTCGACACCTAGGGCAAACTAGCAAATGTGTACATTTTTGAAACTAGACACCTGGGAGAATCTAAAGTGGGGTGACTTGCATGGGCCTAATTGATTTTTTGGACCCAGAATCCATTGCAAATATCAAACATTGAATAAAAGACACATTTTCCCATGACAGGGATGGATAAAACCAATGTAATGGGAGTCTCCTGGCAGGCCTCTCTTTGACCTTGATTTGAGCTGTTCCTGCCATGTGCACTAGGCCCAACCACACAATGGGGGAAGCATTTTAATGGTAGGCATTTTGGGGATTCCTGCTGATTTCAGACGTTTCTGTCACAGACATGTAAGGAAATTGTGTGATTTCAGGCAAATTTTGAGGATTGCAGGGCATTGTGATCAAGAAAACCTTGTGGTGTCAATGCAGTGCACACCACCCTAGAATTCCTTGGTTGTCTAGTTTTCAAAAATGTTTGTGGTTCATAGGTTTACATGGGTGGCGCCATACCATAGACCCAAACAATACAGCTACCTCTATCGCTCATCTCTAAATGGAAAGCTCTAGAGCCATTTGTCTTGTGGTCTCTAGGCACACCCACAGAAGCAGAGTACAGTTCTTATCGGAGACATGTGGGGACTCAAGGGATAGGAAAATTGTTGTTCCCCACATTCCACGTCTCTTCTTCACAGAACTGCTAGGAAAATGTGTGTGTTTTCCACCAAAGTTTGATGTTTGCAATGGCTTCTGAGTAAAATTACTTAGTGACAAAAATACAAGTCAGTCACCCTTGGACTCCCCTAGCTGTATCGTTTTAAAAAATGTTAGGTTTGGGAGTTTTTTTGGGGTGCTGGTACAGGCAAGCCCCAAAACCAGTAGCACATGGTGGAAACAGTTTGTTTTTTAGCGGAAAAATGAAGTGTGGCCATGTTGCATGGTTAGTAATTTCCAATCGTGGACCTCAAAAATTGGATTTTTCTCTGATGTGGATACATGTGGAAATGGTTGTGCGATTAGTGGATCACAACAGAATTCAGAAATACCCATCACAAGATGTAAATAATGGAATTATCATGCCCATTGCACAAACTTTCAGTTTCTGCAGAGCTTTGCGGGAAAGTGAGTCGAATCAAATCAAATTATGCCACCCTGTATACCTGTGAGTGTTTGGTTGTCCAAAAACATGAAGGGTTGTTACCTAGCTTTCAAAGTAAAACCACCTCTCATACAGGTTGGTTTTGGTAACTCTAGAAGAGCCAGCTTCAAAGAACACATACTAATCACAGTATACGTATCTTAAAATCAAGCCAACTGAAGGTGAGCTATAAAGCTTCAATAAGGCAGCAACTACTTTTTAGGCCATTCACACACAATTCAGGCACCACACACAAGACTTTCAATACTTTCATACTGACAGCCATGGTCCAAATCCGACACACATTGTACTCGCATCAACATACCGTCTCCTTTCCAGGGCCCATCACATTCATAGACCATAGGACCAAATCCCCAATCAAGCCAACTCTCAGCCAGTCATCAACCAACTTACGTGCAAACACATCACAAGCAAACCTCTACACACATATGACCAGGCATGTTAATGGCTGGTGCATCAACAACCTTCACAGATGAAAAAGGTTTGATTACATTTTTATTACCATGCCATGAACCACAAAGAACATTTTTGATGACATGGTGGTCAGTGAGAATGTGGCAAATGTTTGGTACACTGTTACATGAAGTGCTGTGATTGTAATGCACTTGTCATACGGCATCTTATTTATCTATAGTTATGAATAAGGATGAACATGGCAAGCAGGACACATGTCAGCCATGTGTGTATAGATGGGGGCAAAGTACTCTTTAATGCATTGAACATTTGTACAGTGCAATATCGTGCGGGGGAATACCCTGTTGTGACCCAGGAGCAGTCAGGGCTGGTCCATGGATTGACCGAATTGAAGAGCCAAGAGTTCAGCTTCTTTCAGAATGCAACCAATTTAGAAATGGTGCAAATGTGTAGGGGCAGAATATTCTGCCCTTTCTGAGCAAATTAGGAAAAGTAATTTGTCCCTGTTCTGGTTCTGCACATGCATGTGATGTGTGTGAATACAAGTCTGGCTGAGCAAAGGAGTCTGGAAGGGTTTGAGATGTGCTTGGTCAGTGCTCTATAAGGCTTTGAATGTATGTGTCAGGAGTTTGAAAAGAGCTATGGATGGGGAAACAGAGACACAGTTTAAGGTGTTTGAGTGAGGGAGTAATTCCATATCAGGTGAGCGCAGGTACACCTAGTCTATGGTTTTCCTCCCTGTTCATGTCTCTGCCCCTTCAAGTCCTGTATACTTGTCAAGTGAAACTTTACTAATGTCATTGCTAGCCACCTGAAGCTCAAGAATACGCCTTTCATGCACCTTCAGCACACCAAGGGTGCTAAATCAAACTCCTTCCAGTTTGTGGATTCAGGTTGGGGATGTCTAAGACTGCCAGACAAGGCACACAGTCCTTGATCTGAGTGAGCATATCTTCCTATGAAAGGCAAGCATGCTTAGGAAGACTGCCTAAGTTCCCTAAAGAACACAAGAAACTGTTTAAAGCTTATTTTTTTTGCCACACAAGGTACTCCCTGACAACGTGGCTTTAGTTCCATCCAGCATTATACACAGATAAATGTGTCATGCAGGCCATAAGCAAGTCCATGATTTTCTCAAGCAGAGGAAAATACATTTCTGCAGATCCTCGCCTAGTGATGTAGTGGCACTCTAAGTTTGGTATCAATTGACAGCTATTGAAAGGTTTGTCACAGCAGCTCCACCTCAGTCAATACTTCACTTTGTATGCTACAACTTAAAGCATGTAGGACAACCCAGGGCTGGGTGAAATGAGTCTATTACCTCTCCTTGCTTAGAGTAGACTCTACAGCTACAACATTTTGGAAACTTGCTAGCTGTTTCAGGAGTGCAGTTGGCAGAGTGTCAATCCTGTAGCCATGCCGCATCCTCCAGAGCAAATGAAGTGGGACCTGCTGCTTCGTAGACATAAGACTTTCAAAGACGGTCAACTGAATTTAAAGGAAAGACATGAGTCTTCCTGTGGTGGGTAACCCTCTAGCAACCGTGAGGTAACTTAGGGAGGTTGGGGCACAGAAATATAAATTTAATTACTGGAATAAATGATTGAGTCCATCCAGGGCACCTGCAGACCCTAAGGGAGAGAGGCAAGAATTGAATACATAATTAAATAATTCTGGTATCCAGGGTCCTGGGTGCCTTGTGGGAGGCAGGAGGAGGCAGGCAGACATTGGATACTTTAATTAAATAGCTGCTAGTGTTCATCTAGGGCCCATGGGATAGCATGGGGGCAAGGAAAGCCAGGGAAGAAGTTAATAATGCCTGGTGTAACTTCAGACCCCATAGACACTCTATGGGAGGTAGGAGGAAGGGGGGCAAATATTAACTAAATTAATTAACTACTTGTTGACATTCGTCTAGGGCCCATGGGACCTCGTGGTAGTCAGGGAAAAGTAATTAAATAAAAGTAATTTGTAGTGTCCATGGACATGGGAACCCTATGAGAAACGGGGGAAGGTGGTGTACCTCCAGGAACCATGGGTCTCTAAGAGACACCCTGGTAAGCAGAAATATCAAAAGCATTAATTAAGTATCTGATATTGTCCTCCCACAACCCATGGTGAACCTATGGGAGGATGGGGAAGGCAGACAAAAACAGAGTAAATTAATTAAAATATTGCTTCTATAACTTTTGTGCCCATTGGGATCCTAAGGGCATCACTAGGAGGCAGACGAAAGTTAAATATATTAATTAAATACTTGTTGGTGTTCTTCTAAAGCAAAGGGAAACTTTTAGAGGCAGCAGGTATCAGACAAAAAAGGAACATATTAATGAAATATTTGTTAGTGTCTATCCAGCGGCAATAGCAAACCTTTGGGAGGCAGACAAAAATTGAATAAAATAATTAAAACTTGGTCTGTGTCTCTCCATGGCCATTTGGACCACAAGGAAGTTAATTTAAGGCAAGCAAAATTCAAATAAATATATTTTATACGTGCTGCTGCATCTCTGAGGCACATACAACACCTTTGAGTGGTAAGTGGAGACAGGCACAAATCTAACAACTACATTGAATAATAGCTAGTGCCCCTTCTGGGCCCACACAGACCATATGGGAAACAAGTGCGAGCAAGCAAAGATTGGTTAAATTAACTGTATGTTAGCTGTTGCCCCCCCAGGACCCATTAGGACCCTATGGAAGGCAGGCAAAAATGTAATAATGTAATTAAACAATTGCTGGTGTCGCTCCGGGGTCCAATGTGACCTATTGGAAGGCATTCAAAAATGTTTTTAAAAAAATAGCTTTTGTCCCTTCAAGTCAATATAGATCATTCTCATGGGAGGCAGGCACAAATTGCATACATTAATTCAATACGTGTTAGGGCTCCTAGAAGAGCACTTGGAGGCAAGAGGATACACATTTAAACTGAATAATGTAATTAAATAACTGCTAGAATCCCTCCAGGGAACATTGGAACCCCATGGAAGGCAAACTGGGGTAGGTTAAAGTTGACAATGCATTTATTGATTGATGGTGTCCCTCCAGGGCTGAAAGGATACCCGTGGGAGTCAAGAAGAGCAGGCAAAAATTAAATAAAGTAATTGAATAATGGCCAGTGTCCCTTTAGGATTCGCAAGGACTCTATAGGAAGTAAGTGGAGGCTGACTAAAATTGAATAAATACATTATGTGATTTTTGGTGTTTCTTCAGGCCCTTCTGGGGCCAATGGATGGCGTCATTTTGGCACTTATGGTGGAAAGGGTAGTCTGGCAAAAATCATATACATTTATTAAATAATTGTTATTTATAGGCCCAAGGGACACCTTTGAGAGGCTGGAAAAAACTCAAGTAACTTCATTGAGTAATATTTTGTGTCCCTCCAGTGCCCATATGGATTCTATAGGAGAACAATAAGAATTGAGTAAATTACTGAATTAATTGTTGATATCCATCCAGGGGCCATAGGGAATCTATGGGAAGTAGGGGGTGGTAGACACGGTTGGACACAAACAATGACATACTTGCTTGTGTTCTACCCATGCAATGGAGACACTTCGGGCAGCCAAGGGGAGTTATGAAATAACTAGTGTGGTTTATGTCTTTCCAGAGCATGTATGAACCGTATGGCAGGGAGTGGTAGGTAGACAACATTTGAATAATTAACAAAATGCTGGTGTCCTACCAGGGCCTGGGGGACTATTGAGGGCAAGAAAAGGTGCAAAAAAAATAAATAAATGTGTACAATGATTACTGGTGTTCCTTCAAAGCTCATGGGGTCCCTATAGAAGGAAGGCAAATGTGGAATAATTAAATACATGTTTGTGTCCCTCCAAGGAGATACATTACTTGAATAATATCTGGTGTCCCTCCAGGGACTCAATGGGAGGCATAGACACACAGGCAAAAAGTCAAATAAATTAAAAGAATACTCACTGGTGTGCATTCAGAGCCCAGAGGGGCCCTATGGGAGGCAGAGTGAGACAGGCACCAATCAAAAAAGTTTTAATTAAATAATTTCTAGTGTCATTCCAGGGTGCATGATGCACCTTTGGGGGGTAAGTAGAGAGCAGCAAAAAGAGTTAGTCTCACTCCAGGCCCAATAGGGACCCTGCAGGGTGCATGCCTATATCAAATACATTCATGAAATACATTGTGATGCTCTTCCACAGTACACTGGAACCCTTTGGGAGGCGGGCACAATTGAAAACCTTAATTAAATAATTTCTGGTGTCTCTCCGATGCCCATGGGCTACTATTGAGAGGCAAGAGAAGTCAGCCAAAAACAAATTAATTAAATAATAACTGTTTTCCCTTGAAGGCTTATAAGAAACCTCTGTGAAGCAAGGGTAGGCAGGGAATATCCATCAAACAAATGAATGAAATACTTGCTGGTATGCCTCCTATGTCCAGGAGTCACCTTAGGGAGGAGAGGGAGAGCAGGCAAAATCGAGTAAATTCATTGAATAATATTTGCTAACTCACAAGGATCCATGGGGACACTATAGGAAGGAGACGCACATTGTATACATTCATTAAGTAATATCAGGTGTCCTTCCATGGCCCGAAGAAGACCTTATGAGAAGCAGGGACAACAACCAAAATAAATTAAATGAACTTAACAATTGGTATCTCTCCAAGGATTATCAGTACACTATGGGATGTATTTTAAGTCCGAAAAAAAGCAAGTAGGTTAATTAAATAATGAACCTGATTACGAGTTTCACAGTCAGACCACCAGACCGCCATGTTGGCAGTCCCCCAAAAAATGCTGCCTTGTCGGTCCCAAGACAGCTTTATTATGAGATATACAGGCAGGACTGCCATCTGCCATGCAAAAAAGGCAGACCTCCAGAGTTGGCCTGGATAAAGGCAGTCAGACCTCCAGCACTGTCAGCACCAGGGCCCACCACTGAGCATATTACAATCACACAGTGACAATGATGGTCCCCTAGCGGCGGTCAGCCAATCACGACTGACCACAAGAGTTTGTGGTTGGCAAAGTAACAGACAACAGCACATTGGATGAATTAAAAAACAACACCTCTGACACACACTAGCCAAGTGGACACACATGCAAAGCACATTATAAAACACACCGCTTCAAAGACCACAAGCCTTTGATTTCCACTGCAACACAATAAAGGGCAAGCACATTTTGTGGGTAGAATACATAGATTAGACACCTCTTTTTTTCACCATCCCCTTTTATTCACCAACTCTGCACACACTTTTGTCCATTCACACCCTATTGCACCTACCCTGTTAGGTAAGTCCTTGTCACCCTTATTTTTGTTTTTCCAACATGTCACATTCTAAAAAAATCCCAGTTTTTCAGAGTATGAGTTGAGGGTCATGGTGGAATGAAATCATAAGATTATAGCCACAATTGTTTGGAACACAAGTCCCGTACACTCCTCTCAGTATGAAAATGGAAATGGGGGACAGCATCGTTGACAGAGAATGATTGCTGTAGACACAAAGGAGGACATTAGGAAAAGTTGGAATGACCTGAGGGGCACAGTCAATTCCTGGTCTCCATGCACCAGCTGCAGGTCAAGATGACAGGCGGTGGCCCTCACAGGGCCCCATAACAACTCTTTCCCTGGAAGAAGAAGGTTCTTGCCATCATGCATCCTGAGATCTTGACAGGAATATCTAGGGGATTGGAGTCTGGTAAGTTACAAGACAAAAGATTGCACAAAAATGCAAAGTCATATATGCTCACAGCTTAACTTTACCCACTGGCTTGTTCATGTACCTCAACAACAGTATATACACTGAGTATCTGAGTTTAAGCACTGTCAATTTATATCATTAGACCAAACATCACGGTTACTAAGGCCTATCACATGCCATATGTCCAAATGAGGCCTCAAGATCTCACAATAACAAAAACACAATCCAGGATTCATGGTATGCCCCAATATGTAAATGTATGCCCAAACGTAAATGCAGCCTGCATACATTTAAGGAATATCAAACATTTGTCAAGTGTTGGGGGTAGAGGGAGTAACCTGACTGCAACTCCTAGCAGGCACTGTTTCTATAACTCCACCAGCCCAGTGGTCACCTGTGCAAATCTTCCAGTCTCTGAACTCCCAAATGAAGTGTACTCACCTGGGGGGAGAACATTTGTCAAGTGTATGAAGTGGAGAGAGGGACCTGACTGCAACTCACATGAGGCTCTGTTTCAGTGACTCCATCCACCTGCCCAGAGGTCACATGCCCAAATACATCTGCAAATGAACTCCTAAATGAGGTTCACTCACCAGGGAAGGTACCACTTGTCTAGTGTGTGAAATACAGGAAGTTACCTGACTGCAAAGCCCCATCAACCCTGTTTCTGTTACCCCAACCACCAGCCCAGTGTTCCTTTGACCACATTCACTGTGTTCCAACTCAGAAATGAAGTTTACTCACCTGGGAGGGAACCATTTTTTTAGTGCGTAAAGTAGAGTGAGTGAGCTTAATGCAAAGCCAAATAGCTACTGTTTCTATTACTCCAACAACCAGCCCAGTGGTTAACTGTTCAAAAAACCCTCAACTCAGAAAATAGGTTTACTCACCTGTGAGTGATCAAACACAGATAATTCTCAAATCAGAAATGTGTCTGTTTACCTAGCCTCAACTTGACTAGCTATGCCGAGATGAAACTATTGAGTATTGGAATCACAGTTTTCCAAGTGTGTACAACAAGCATCCTCAAGGACTCAAGATGCATCACCTGACTGGCAGCAGCATTAGACACATTGACACAGCACTGTGCATATGATGAATCATGTCACATAGACATAAAATGCATGTGTCTGCCTGCATCCCACTCAACTAATCCTCAAATTGGTCTTAAGACTTAACTTCACTCTCTATTGTGTTGGCTGCACTGGTGGCAAGATGCCATTTTTTTAGTCATCCTCAAAACTGTAAGTGACCCCACATCTCAGCAGCTGCTTGAGTCAAAATGGGCTGACATGCTTCACACTTGTCATGTGAATCTGCCAATACCATGGTTACTTGCCACAATGTGATTAACTACAACTTAACTTTGTCCAAGGTCTCTGTTTACTGTAACACTAAACTATTGGAGGTAGATGTCACAATACAACCAGAATCAATGTATGCGTACCTCAATAGGTGGATCTAATGCTGGGCACAAAGAGGCCATGGAACAAACTGCCACTACTCCCTAGATTAAGCCCTCAGCGACGATGATAGTCCTGGACATGTGGACATGGAGGACAGTTGTGGCCCATCAAGTCTCACTGTGCCCACAACTTCCCAGGCAACCAATTGCATCCATCTTGTGTCCCAAGCAGAGTGTCCACCTTCTTGTGCCTCCAGTCCTAGATCCTGATTTGCAGTGTAACACGTTGGACAATGAGGGTCCAAGACCAATTTGGAGAAGGCACTCTGTGGCAAGGGCACAGGCCCATGCAGGTTTGCTGCACGGGAGGAATGCTGTGTGCCAGTGGGGTGAGGTCATTGGGGCTTCTCTTTGTCAGGACACCATCAGCCACATCTTGGGGGTCTATCAGGAGTCTCAAGGCATGATAGGCCAGGTGTTTACTGAACTCTGGGAAATCAAGCAGGTACTGAGGGACATCCATAGGGACATGCGGTAACAGATGGGGGCCCACAATACCAACAAGGCCTCCCTAACAGGAGTGTTGAGGGGCATTACTACCACCCTGTGCAGGGTTCTGTAAAGACTCTCTACTTTTTCCTTTGGCTCATCAACAGCAGGCCCACCATCATCGGTGCCAGCCCCTGGAAGGGAGGCCCTGCCAGAGGAACAACAACCTACAGATACTCCTTCCTCTGTAGCAGCAGATCCCTCCCCTTGCAGGTGGGGACATCCAGCTAAAACTGCAGGAGGTGCAGATGGTAAGACACCCACCACTGCCAGTAATAAGTCTTTTCCTTAAGGACCCGCCGTTGTGTGTTAGACATTCACTCTGGACTGATCCTGAACTACCCTCAATTTCCAATGGGACTTCGAATGGTGTGACATTCCTACACATTTTAAGTTTCTGTTGAGTCATTTCTTATATATGTACTGTAAGTCAGAGCTGTACAATAAAATCACCCATGACTGACTCATTGTGTGCTGATTTTGATTTCATATTTAGCCATGCAGATATGTCGGACCATGTTAACCATACAACGATGATCCAAAATACATGTTCAAGATGGAATATGTTGCCTGAACACAGTGTCCAGCTCAGGATTACAAGCCTCCCACACAAACACACACATACAATTGTCTGCTCAAGCTAAAAATATTATTCCAGTTTCCAGCACGTAGGCTGTAAATATGTCTGTACTATTAGAAAAATTTATGATTGACTCATAATGAGCAAATGTATATATTGATAGGTGCAGGCCCACAGAAGGAAGGGATTTGTCATACATTGTCCTGTATGATAGGCAACATCAATTTGGTTGATCTCATCAGCTTGAGTCTTATCACATACCTCACCAAAGTAATCTAACATTGCATAATCCAAGATGCAGACAGATGGTAGCACAACAGTCCCTGATCACAGCACCATCATAATCCAAGGCCCATGCATCTGGTGGTATGACACAAACATATGTCAGTGTTGCGGTTTAGGAACTGTGGCCTACAATGATGTAAGACAACTATACCTACATAAGGGTCTTACAAAAAGAGTGCTAAGCCAATGTGAAGAATAAATGACTTGGTCGTAAGCTAGGGCTACATATTTTCCGATCACATGAGGTCATACATGATGCTCACAACAGCACAGAAAACAAGTACAATGGGCACTTGTGAACTTCCACCCAGACACTGTGCAAGCCGTATTTGCATAGGTCTCATATACCCAAACAGTGTGAACCACCTTACCTGGAAAAATCCCTGTCCACTTTGTATGTCAGAACAAGTTCACATACCTGCCAATGTCATAACTCTGAAATCCCCACATGATGATCTCATGGTGACAGTACCTGGACAACAAAACAAAACAAGGAGTTTAGGCTTGAAAACACAGACAGCAAGCATCTGCTAAACAAAGTACATTGCAAGAAAACTGACACAAAGAAAGCAACACCATCAAGGTGAGGATGTGTCAAAAGCTATCTTATCAAGCAGTCTTTGGCTAATCATTGCATAGTATCAGCTCCCTACCTCCATTCCAAACACCCAGCTCCACACATTCCCAAAACTACACTTCATTCTACAGTCACAGTCATGACATCACATGACATACTTATACTGATGAGAAGTAACTGTGGATGAGACTTTCTCACAAGTCAGCTCCCTCCTCTTCACCACTGTCATCCTCAGATGGCATTTCAAGATTTTCACCAAGTGGCACTTCAGGTTCCCCTTCCTCTGGGATGTAGGGGATATTCCTCTGCATGGTGATGTTGTGGATCATGCAGAATGCCACAGTGATCTGACACCCTTTTCCGGGTGAGTAGAGAAGGGCTCCCCCAGTCCGGTCTAGGCAGCAGAATCTGACCTACAGGAGCCCAAAAGCCCGCTCCACTGTCTGCTGTGTTCTTACATGGGGCTCATTGAAACAGACTTTCCCTGGCGTAGTAGGATTCCTCAGCGGTGTAAATAACCGAGGACAGTTTGGATATTCTGAGTCTCCTGTTAAGGAATGGGACAGGAGTGCAATAATGAGTCACTCACTTTATGATTGTAGCACCTGACATTGCTTACACACAATCAGGGCAGACATGAATTACCAACCAGCCGGGCCCTCTCTGGGAGCAGTTGTAACAACAGCTGGGTTATGGTGATGTCCCACATTATGAAGGAATAATTGGCTGATCCACATGTGAGATCCTCCATACATACAACTTGTGCATCGATTGTATGGATGTTTTTCCTGTAGTGATAGACTTGTTCAGTGGCCTTCAGTGGCACCAAGCAACATGTGTGCCATCAATGGCCCCCTCCACATATGGGAGGCAGGCAAAACCATAAAAGTAAGCCTTCACATAGGTCAAATCCTCACGTGGAGGAACCTGATATAGCTGTCAATGTGTTTCACCATTGTTAAGAGGAAATTCTTTACCACCAGACTGAACATAAGCTGTGACGTACTACCACATAGGGCCACCGTATGACCCTATGGCCAGGAAGTGCAATACTGACATGAGTTGTACAGTGGGTGGGATGCAGTATGGATAACTGTTAGCTGGCATCATATCTGGCTCCAACTGACAGCATAGTTAAAATATTGTTTGCAAGTTCAGGTGATATAACCAGATTATATGGCATTACTCCTTCCTCTGAAGGTGTGGCAGTGGATAACAGACAGGAGATTGTCGCATCCTTCCTCTTCCAGGGTACATATGTGTTAAAGACATGATTTCTAACATCAGTCCATGTGTCCACTCCATCTTACATGATGCATGCCAACAATGTCATGTGACAACTATGTAGTCCTGACTGGATAGACATGAAACACAGTTCACTTCCAAGCTGGCACATATATAAGGGTCACATGGGATCCACATGGATGTCTACACATGTGTCCACAACATGGCTTTGTGTGAAGTCCAACTATCTGCTACACAACAGCCCCTCAAACTGTGACTGTAATTCTGACCACCAAAAATTCTGTTGACTGTGGTGTAACATGCACCGCCGTCAAATGCCACCTGTGCCCTTGTCGCAGCCTAATAGCTGTGTCTGTCAGTGGTGATGACCGCATACATGGCGGATGTGACCATCATGTTGTGCAAATACAGTGGCTTGACTCCTGACACTGCTGCCAGCAACAATTCCACCACATGAGCTGCTGTGTGCTGCCTCTGAGAGCAATCATGCCACGTCCAGTAGGTAAAAGGGCCCCTGCCTTCTTACCAGAGAAGCTGGAGAGGTTTGTGAAGGAGGCCTTCCCCAGTATGGACAGCTTTATAGCTCAAAAGAGAAGCAGGTCAGTAGCTCATGTGGATAATTGACTCTGTTTAACACCTTCCATTCCCTACTCACAGGCTACAAGGTACCCCTGTGTGCCTATGAGACTTCTTGTGTGCTTGTTGTTGCAGTGTGTGTAGCATCAATGTGATGTACATGGTGAAGGTATTGGTGACCATTACTATATGATATGTTCATTCACATTGTGGTATGTGATGTTATTTTAGTTCCGAGCTCCTCCTTGCACTGGATGCACATACCTAGGCAAGGAGACATTCCTGCCATCCAAGGACATTTCTTTGTTCATGATAGTTCTAAATGTCAAACAATATGCATGTCTATAACAGCATGTGCTGTATATGCATCTTGTCTAAGTCATTTTAGGATCTTGTAAGCAAAGTTTGTGGAGCCACTGATTTTTCACCCCACATCTGGCCTTCCCGAACTGTTGTATCAAGGCATATCATGACTCACTCTGCCCTTCAGGTTGCCACTAAACCACAAGGAACATTGATGATGCCCACATGATGTACTGTCATGTATGGAACTGACGGAAATGTGAGTCTCATGCAGATTCTGTTTGCTCAGCCTGCAGGGACCAGGGCCTGTCATGAGACATAGTCCTGGCTGTGGGAGAGTTGCTGTGGCTATGCAACAATGGCACTGTGCCACTCCTTCTACACTAGCAGACCCTGTCATGTGGCGAGTATGAGGCTATATTTGTAACACTTGTAGTGAATGCTTCAGTCCATTAACTAGATTAGGATTGGGTACAGAGGTATATCCCATAACTAGTCCATATGTGAATTTAGCATAATTTTCAAATTGGGCTCTGTTGACACCTTCTCAGTAGTCATATTTGCCTTGCAAAGGTTCATTGCTATAATGTCAGATCTACAGTGCAGACTATAAAGATTTCTGGGGGACCATGACATGACATTTCTACAGATCCTAGCCTAGTGATGTAGTGGCACTCCAAGCAAGGTATCCATTGACAGCTATTTAAAGGTTTGTTACGGCAGCTCCACCTAAGTCAATTTCCCTATACTTCACTTTTGTTTGCTGCAACTTAACCCCTTCGCTGCTGTAGTGGTTATGTCTGGTGGCGTGTCGCTGAGGCGCCACGGATGTAACCACTACATCCTGGTATGGGTCCTCAGGGGAAGCGCTGGTGCTCCCCTGTAGGGCCGCCCCCACCCCTCCAAGGACAGGGCTGGAAGGGGAATCGCTTCCCCTTACACCAACACAGTGACGTCTGATGACATCAGCGTGCCAACACGCTCTGACCTCATCAGAGGTCAACTTCCGTGGCGCTGGAAGCAATGCCTCCAGCGCTACCCGAGGATAAACTGATTAATTTCTCCTCTGTACAGGGGCAGGGGAGGCAGAGAGGCATGAAAAGGGAAGGAAAGGCTTTTCCTTCCCTTTTCATGTTTCTATGTGCATTCCTGCAGCACGATCGCATAGCGATCGTGCTGCAGGAATGCCCACTAGACACCAGGGACTGTGTTTACTTTAGGTAAACAAAGAAGGGTAGCGGCCCCTTGGACAAGGGCCGCTCCCCAAGGGGGGGGCATTTAATCTAAGGCCATTTCTGCCCCATTAGAAGCCATTAGGCACCTGGGATGTTTTTTATTTTGTATTTATATTGATAAGAGGGGGTGACCCCTTAGGCAAGGGTCACTCCCGGGGGGAATTTTTTTTTTTATTAGGCCATTACTGTTAGCCATATCTGCCCTCGGCCTATTTTTGGAAGGCCCATCTGCCCGGGCAGACAGCACACCAGAGGCCAGGGAAGATTTATTTTCAAAATAACCCCCTACCTCAAATAAATGGGGCCATAGTTGTTTTTCCACCAGTGGACAGATGGGGCAATCACCCCCAATCCTCACCCCGGGGGGGCAGAACGTGTACTAGATGCCAGGGAATTAAAAGAAAAAAAATAGTGTGGTGGTGGCTACCAACCAGTATGGGTTATTTCCCCACCACAACTGAACAGAGTATCAGTCGTTCACAGCTATCCCCTGAACACTAAAACATCTTATCCCACTGCAAGCAAGAAGACATTTGATTACTGGACTTTGGGATGCTGCCATGCAGAAAAATCCACAAGACCTAGACATATCTGAAAAATAAAAATCTGGGTGAGTCCAGGGTGGTGTGCTTCACATGCACCCCACACCATTTTCTTACCCACAATGCCCTGCAAACCTCCAACTTTGCTGGAAATCACACATTTTTTTCCACATTTTTGTGATGGAACCTTCCGAAATCTGCAGGAATCCACAAAATTCCTACCACCCAACATTGTCTCATCTATACTGATAACAATTCTGCCCCACTTGTCATCCTAAAAATGTTTTTTCCAAACTGCCTTTTGGACCCACTTTGATCCCCCCTCAATTTCAACATGTTTTTGTCTCTTCCCTGTCACAGGCACTTGGCCCACCTAAACAGGTGAGGTATCATTTTTACCAGGAGACTGAGGGAAACGTTTTTCAGCTAAATTTGAGGTTTGTTGAGGATTCTGGGTAAGAAAACATTGGATGATCCACGCAAGTCACACCTCCCTGGATTCCCTCAGGAGTCTAGTTTTCAGAAATGTTAGGGTTTGGTAGGTTTCCCTATATGGCTTTTGAGCCCAGGACCAAAAACACAGTCCCCCCCCCACAAGAACGGGTATTTTAATGTTTGATCATTTTGATGTATCCACATAGGCCCTCATTACAACCCTGGCAGTCGGTGTTAAAGCGGCAGCAATGCCGCCAACAGGCTGGCGGTAACAAAAATGGGATCACAACCATGATGGAAACCACCAACACAGACAGACGCTTTAAGACTCCGACCGCCACAGCGGTAGCAACAAACACTGCGGCAGTAACCGCCAACAGCCAGGCGAAAGACAACCCGCCCATCGGCCAGCTTCTCCGGGGCGGTACCAACGTCATCAAAAGCACCACAGAAACAGTATTTGTAAGGGAAACCACTCACCTCTCGACACTCAATGAAAATCCAGGACGACATGGAGCCCGAGCTGCAGGTCCTGCCCATGCTGGTCTACCTCCTCATCTACCAGGAGTACTAACGCCGATGGTGATGACCACGATGAGTACTGCACCTAGCACATAGGGGAGGGGGGAGGAAACAGAGAGTGACACACACACGCAACACGCCACGCCCCCAACACCATACACACAAACACATGCATCAACATTACATTTACACCCTGTAACCCACTGGAAGAACGCAAGGACAAAAGGAATAGAGTCAAATCAGTTATATATTAGAAATTAGTCCGATATACGCACGAACTTGAAATACAGTATTTACAAATTATATACAATATGTACATAAGGCGGTGCATTGTACACTCAAAATGTCCGTAGGCCACTGGCCCAAAATGCATAGGCCAAGCCCACACTTGACTCCTGCCTCAATACGGAGAGAACACTGCAGGGGCATCAGGTCGAAAACACACAGGCACCTCAGGGGGAAGGGGAATGGGGGGCACCTCAGCCGGAAGATGGAATAACACCACTGCTCCTGGAGGGAGCTCTATGCCCACAGCGAAGTCCTGGGGAGTGCAAAGCCACAGTCTCTCAAGTGGGTGGTTTGCCCACTGCTTGGTCCTGGGGAGTGCAAAGCCACAGTCTCTCAAGTCTCTCAAGTGGGTGGGTTGCCAATGCTTGGGCCTGGGTAGTGCAAAGACACAGTCTCTCAAGTCTCTCAAGTGGGTGGGATGCCCACAGATTGGTCCTGGGGAGTAATAATGAAATATTTACTAATATCTGTCCAGGGGCAAAGGGAAACTTTTGGGAGTCAGACAAAAAATGAATACATTAGTTAAACCTATAACTGTGTCTCTCCAGGGCCATGGGGACCATAAGGGAGTCAATTTAAGGAAAGCGCAATTCAAATACATATATTTTAAACTTGCAGTTGCACCTCAGTGGCACATGCAACACCTTTGAGAGGCAAGTAGATTCAGGCAGATATCTAATAAATTCATTGAATAATAGCTAGTGCCCCTTCAGGGCCCACACAGACCCACCGGGAAGCAACTAGGAGCAAGCAAAGATTGGTTACATTAAAAGTATGATAGCCGGTGACCCTAGACCCCATTAGGACCCTATAGGATGCAGGCAAAGATTGAATAGCTTAATTAAACAATTGCATGTGTCTCTCTAGGACCCAATGTGACCTGATGGGAGCCAGACAAAAATAAAAAAAATTATAATAATTCCTTTTGTCCCTTCAAGTCAATGTAGATCGATCCCATGGGAGGTAGGCACAAATTGCATACATTAATTCAATACATGTTAGGGCCCATAGGAAACAACTGGGAGGCAAGAGGATACACATTTAAATTGAATAATTTAATTAAATAACTGCTAGGGTCCCTCCAGGGAACATGGAACACCTTGGAAGGCCACCTTGGACAGGTTAAAATTGACAATGAATTAATTGATTGATGGTGTCCCTCAAGGACTGAAAGGACACCCATGGGAGTCAAGATAAGCAGCCAGAAATCAAATGAAGCAATTGATTCATGGCCAGTGTCCCTGCAGCGCCCATAAGGACTGTATAGGAAGTAAGTGGAGGCTGGCTCAAATTGAATAAATAGATCATATGATTGTTGGTGTTTCTCCCGGGCCTATAAGCCTCCTATGGGAGGCGGGGGAGACAGCCAAAAATCTGAAAATTAATTAGATTATTGCTGGTGCCCTTATGGGGCCCATAGATTCCAATCTTTTGGGATACAAAAAGAGGTAGAACATAATCAAATACATTTATTGGATAATATGTTGTGTCCAGATGGCCCCATATGGGTGCTTAGAGTGGAAAGAGTAGTCTGGCAAAAATCATATATATTTACTAAGTAATTGTTTTTTATAGTCCCAAGGGACACCTTTGGGAGGCTAGAAAAAATCAAGTAACTTAATTGTGTAATGTTTTGTGTCCCTCCAGTGCCCATATGGACTCTATAGGAGAACAATAACATTTGACTAAATTGCTTAACTAATTGTAGATATCCATCCAGGGGCCATAGGGAATCTTTGGGAGGTAGGAGAAGGTAGCCAAGATCAGACACAAATAATGGCATACTTGGTTGTCTCATACCCATGCACAGGGGACACTTCTGATAGTCAAAAGGAGTTAGGAAAAAAACACTCACATGAGGATGAATTCATGGAGGGTCCCTATGTATTTTGTTGTTCAAAGTTTCTGATCTCCATTTCCAGTTTAGGACTATGTCTGTGGTTTCCATCCAAGACTAATAAGATTTAACGATTTACTATTGGGAGGTGGGGCCTACCGGTTAGAAGCAGCGAGGACTCTTTCGAAACACACACCCACAGTCTCTGGAGGTGAGAGCATCAGTGTGGTCTGCGCTTCAGAGTGAGAGGGATGGCAATTGTGGAATACACCGAAAGAGTGTAGGGCTGCTTCGAAGGATTACCTGAGGGCTCACTTACCTCTGCATTTCAAAAACTGGAAGCTTCAGTGAGGAAAGAGTAATCCCTGAGAAAGAAGAAGTTTGGGGTGGAGCGGAGCAGCAGAGGAGTGAAAGGAGTGATGAGACCTGGACCGGCCCAGCCAAGAAACGCCGGGAGACAGTTTACTCACCGCTACAACCGCCTCTGCGTATGCCGTTGCCGGTGTCGGTATTGGTGTCGCTGCAAGGGCTGGGCTGGGGCTGCTTCAGGGGGCAGAGCGGATCAGTATTGAGCCAGCTCGACCCGCCGTCCTGTGGTGGCTTGGGCTGCGGCAGCTCAAGCATTACCACTCAGAGAGGCACCTGGGGCTGCTGAGATTTGACCTGAGGTATGACGGGGTCCAACGAGATGCAGCATTTGCAGAGAAATGGTGAGAAGCGGTGAGTCCCCCGGCTCATACGTCCATTTTCGTCGGCTTGCTCCTCACTTTGCTGTGTCTTCAGCTCCTTTTGGTCCCTCTGCTCTCTTCGTGCTCCGTTTGCTCTGAGTGTTTTCCTTCTCATCCGCCCACCTGCCCAACGATTTTTGGATACAAGGAAAAGGAGTTTAAAAGAGCCCAAAAGAGACACAAAGAGACACAAAGATATAAAGACACAAAGACATCAGACATCAGATACTAAGACAGAAAGACATACGACTTCCAACACTCTTCGATAAAACTGAGTCACTGAAAGACTGTGCACCTGGGACGCGGGGTACAGACAAGTAGGCTGAAAAAGTGACTGAAACAGTTGAACCACTGACAAGTTGAAGCCTATCAGTGAGACCGAACTCAGCATACTCTACCAGCTTAGTTTAATCCACGACAACGAGTCAAGGGTCCCCCAGCCCCTTAGCTCCCATTGCCAATAACAACATCAATAACAACAACTACAACAATAACAACTGCGTGGAGCACAGTCATCAGCCACCAGGGACAGTGAATCTAGAAAATCTAGAAACTGAGAAATGCAAGATCGCAGCCCTACAGAGGTGAGAGTATAGGGCGCAAACTGGGAACAGCCGGAACCAATGACAGGCTATAGTCCATAAGCGTGCTCGTGCCCCCTCCCCCAGAGTGGGAGTGGCGGTGCTTAATACATTCTAGCACATTGAAGATGCAGCTCAAAGCCTCACTGCTCAAACAAGTAGTAATCCCCCCTGCAGTCTCGGGGTAGAGGTTCTCCACAAATTGAATGAACCCATATTCTTCCATGACATACAAAAAAGTAGGTTAAGCGTTAATGTTTTGTGCAGGTTCCCATTCTATAAATGCACTTTCTCATGGGTTCAGTGGTATAACAGGGAATGATTATGAGTTTGGCGGTCCTAACACTACCAGGAGACCGCCGCCACCATCAGGATCAGAGATCCTGATTGGTTGGCAGCGGTGAAGTAGTGGTCACCGAGCGAGCCGTGCTGATCACAACTTTTCTTTCTTCCAGCTTTTCAATGGTAGGGTCCCTGCCATGAAAAGGCTAGCAGAAAAGCAGAGTTGGGGCCACAGGAGGGCCTCTGCACTACCCATGACCATGGTGTGGGCAGTGCAGGGCCCCTGTCAGTACCCTTGGAATGCACACTCTCTCAGAGGGTGCTGTATCTGCAGGTCAGGCTGGTGGAAACATCATAATACGACAGAGGTAAGGTCACCGGCTTGGTGGTTGTTGTGACTTAACTTTGTGATATCCCCACTAGTGTCTCCCTCTTTCCCTTGTGCCATCTTAAGATTGCTGTGGGTCTTGATTGCACACTACAAAGTGTAGTCACAGGGCTACTTCTGACGATGCTGACACTCTCCTTCCTCACTACAATCTCTAATCCTATCAAATGAACTTTGTCTTTCTCTCCTTCACCAGCTGTTTTTCAGGTGCTCATCCAACACGATTGCATGTTGGATTTATAGATGGTCCATTTGGTCCCCAATGTCCACCTGAATTACAGTGACTAACGTTTTCTTTTCAAATGGAACATTCTGAGGTGCACTCCTATGGGAAAATACCCATTTTTGCCCTTATTGTGTGGTCTAACCCACTCTTTGCTAAACTTTCCTGTGATTTTTTGACTCTGCACACTGAAGCACTGCTGTTCTCTGCCCTGTGAATGTTTCCTGAGCCCTGTAAACATGTATAATTGGGATACTCCTCACTGGCATAAATAACTTACCTATACGTCCGTAGTATTAAGCCTGGGGTTAAATGTCACTAGTGGACTGCAGCACTTGTTGTCAAGATCTTTAGGCCTGCCACTACAGTCTGGGTGTAGGCCTGACACTACAGTCTGGGTATATAGTTTTAAACCATTATAATGGCCTGTCAAAGTAACCCTTTTGTCAGGACTAAACTTATTTGCCTAATATTTATGTCATCTCTACAGTAGGGTGTAAATGCCCATATGGTGGAGTGCATATTATTTAACATGTAGGTCATGTGTATTTAATCTGTTACATGTTCGTGCAGTGAAAACATCTGCAAAGTCACTTTTCACTATGGCATGGGTGACTCTCCCATAAAAAAAGACTGACTTTATTGCAGACATGGCCCCTGCAGCACACACATTGCCCTGCTGTGCTCCTATTTCTACAAGATCACTTGTTGCAGGGAATGGATACTCTTGTTGAATTTTACTGTGAACATTCAGTTTGCTGCTTCAATAATTTTTAATAATTCAATGTCCAACTCACTGTTTTCCATGATTGCAGTCACTACAGTTCTAAGAGACAAGGTTTCTTGTTTTAGTGGTAGTGCCATTAATCTCATAGCAAGTCTCCTATTCTCCTCCTCCTGCCCAGAGAAGTGAGCAGAAAGTCTATTTGGGGCTTATTTACAAGCCACTTGCACCACCAGTGCATCTCTTTTTATATGGGAAAGAGTGGCACACTGGCAGCGCAAGGGGCTTGTAAATAACTCTCTTGGTTTCTTGGAAAATAAGGATGGGTTGATGTCAATGGTGGCATTGTGAGCAAACGTCTTCTCTCACGATTGAACTCAATTCATGAGTTTCATTCATTGGGGGAAATCTACATTATTTTCTATAAAGGTTAGCATTTAACACAAGCAGATGCAAATAGCAGAGGACTCGAGTATCACTGTCAGCTAATTTTTATTTTTTTCTTTCTCTCAATATTGTGCATGACGTTGTGCCATGTGAACTTGCATGCAATAAAAATGAAGCAGGAAGAAATCAATTACATTTATAAAGCTAAGTTTGTGTAACTTCCAGGGTCTATGGAAATATGAATAAAGGCAGTCATGAATGGTATAAAATGGTATAAAATGATAAATTTATATCTGGTGTAGTCCAAGGGCCAATGACTCCCATATGGTTACCAAATGGAGGTGGGAAAAATTGAATCAATTAATTGAATAATTACAGAAAACCACAAGGTAACTTAGGGAGGTTGTAGCACATAAGTATCAACTTAATTACTTAAATAATTGATTACGTCCATCCAGGGCACATGCAAGACCCTACAAGAGGAAGGGGACGGAGGCAAAACTCAAGTTAATTAATTTAATATTAGCTAGTATCTCTCCAGTGTCCATGGAGACCCTAAGGGAGGGAGGCAAGAATTGATAAAATAATTAAATAATTCTAGTATCTAGGGTCCTGAGTACCTTTTGGGAGGCAAGAGGAGGCAGGCAAACATTGGATAAATTAATTAACTAGTTGCTAGTGTTCATCCAGAAACCATGGTACAGAATGGGGGGCAAGGGAAGGCAGGGAAGAAGTTAATAATGCCTGGTTTATATTCAAGCCCCATGGACACCCTATGGGAGTTAGGGGGAGGGGACAAATATGAACTAAATTAAGTAACTACTTGTTGACATTCCTCTAGGGCCCACAGGGACCTGATAGGAGTCCGAAAGGAAATCAATAAACAAAAAAAATTAGTAGTGTTCTTCCAGGGCCATATGAACCCTATGAGAAGCAGGGAGAGACAGATGAAAAATGTAATAAATTATTTAAATAATAGCTGGTGTACCTCCGGGAACTATGGAGTGCTAAGAGACGCACTGGTAATCAGGAATATCAAAAGCATTAATTAAGTACCTGTTATTGTCCTCCCACAACCCATGGTGACCCGTGGGAGGATGGGAAAGAAAGACAATAACAGAGTAAATTAATTAAAATATTGCTTTTATCACTTTTGTGCCCATTGGGACCCCAAAGGCATCAGTAGGAGGCAGACACAAGTTAAATATATTAATTAGATACTTGCTGGTGTTCTTCTAAAGCCAAGGGACACCTTTTGAGGCAGCAGGCAAAATAGAATAGAATAATTAAATATTTACTAGTATCTGTCCAGGGGCAATGGGAAACTTTGGGAGGCAGGCAAAAAATGAATACATTCATTAAACCTTTGTCTGTGTCTCTCCAGGGCCATGTGGACCATAAGGGAGTCAATTTAAGGCAAGCACAATTAAAATACATATATTTTAAATGTGCTGCTGCACCTCTGTGGCATATGCAACACCCTTGAGAGACAAGTAGAGACAGGCACACATCTAATAAATTCATTGAATAATAGCTAGTACCCCTTCAGGGCCCACCCAAACCCGATGGGAAGCACCTAGGAACAAGCAAAGATTGGTTACATTAACTGTATGATAGCTGGTGTCCCCTAGGACCCATTAGGACCCTATGGGAGGCAGTCAAACATTGAATAATTTAATTAAACAATTGCTGGTGTCCCTCCAGGGCCCAAATTTCTTTGTTCTCTTCAACTCAATTTAGATTGATCCCATGGGAGGCAGGCACAAATTGCATACATTAATTCAATAAATGTTTGGGCCCATAGGAAACAACTGGGAGGCAAGAGGATACACATTTAAATTGAACAATATAAGTAAGTAACTGCTAGAGTCCCTCCAGGGAACATTGGAACCACATGGAAGGCTACCTTGGGCAGTTTAAAATTGACAATGAATTTATTGATTGAAGGTGTCCCTCCAGGGATGAAAAGACACCCATGGGAGTCAAGAAGAGCAGGCAGAAATCAAATTAAGTAATTGAATAAAGGCCAGTGTCCCTGCAGGGCCCACAAGGACTGTATAGGAAGTAAGTGGAGGCTGGCTCAATTGAATAAATACATTATAGGATTGGTGGTGTTTCTCCCTGTCCTATAAGCCTCCTATGGGAGGCAGGGGAGACAGCCAAAAATTCGAAAATTAATTAGATTATTGCTGGTGCCCTTCTGAGGCCCATGGATTCCAATCTTTTGGGACACAAAGAGAGGCTGAAAATAATAAAATAAATGAATTGAATAATATGTAATGTCCAGATGGCGCCATATGGACGCTTAGTGTGGAAAGGGTAGTCTGCCAAAAATTATATACATTTACTAAGTAATTGTTATTTATAGTCCCAAGGGACACGTTTGAGGGGCTAGAAAAAATCAAGTAACTCAATTGAGTAATGTTTTGTGTCCCTCCTGTGCCCATATGGACTCTATAGGAGAACAATAACATTTGAGTAAATTACTTAACTAATTGTAGATATGCATCCAGGGGCATAGGGAATCTTTGGGAGGCAGGAAAAGGTAGCCAAGATTGGACACAAATAATGACATACTTGGTTGTGTCATACCCATGCACAGGAGACACTTCTGATAGCCAAAAAGAGTTAGGAAAAAAACACTAACATGAGGATGAATTCATGGAGGGCCCCTATGTATATTGTAGTTCAATGTTTCTGATTTCCATTTCTAGTTTAGTACTATGTCTGTAGTTTCCATCCAAGACTAAGAAGATTTAACGATTTACAATCGGGAGGCTGAACCTACAGGTTAGAAGCAGCGAGGACTCTTTCGAAACACACACCCACAGTCTCTGGAGCTGAGAGCATCAGTGTGGTCTGCACTTCAGAGTGAGAGGGGTGGGAATTGTGGAATACGCCAAAAGAGTGTGGTGCTGCTTCGAAGGGAGATTTGAGGGCTTGCTTACCTCTGCATTTCAATAACTGGAAGCTTCAGTGAGGAAAGAGTAATCTCTGAGAAAAGAAGAAGTTTGGGGCGGAGCAGAGCAGAGCAGCGGAGGAGTGGAAGGAATGATCGGATCCGGACCTGCCCATCCAGGAGACGCCAGGAGACGGTTTACTCACCGGTACAACCACCTCTGCGTGTGCCGTTGCCGGTGTCGGTGTTGGTGTCACTGACAGGGCTGGGATGGAGCCGGATGAGGGGGTGGAGCAAATCAGTATTGAGCCAGTGTTATCCGCTGGCCTGCGGTGGCTGGGGGTGTGGCAGCTCGAGCAATAACACTCAGAGAGGCACCTGGTGCGTGCCGAGATTTGCCCTGAGGTTTGATGGGGTCCAACGAAATGCAGAACTCAAGGAGAAGCTGCGAGAAGAGGTGAATCCTCCGGCTCATATGTCCATTTTCGCCTGCTTGCCGCACACTTTGCTGTGAATTCCGCTCCTTTTGGTCCCTTCACTCTCTGCGTCCTCCGTTTGCTCTGAGTGCTTCTCTTCTCGTCTGCCCACCTACTTGACAATTTTTGGAATTGTGGAAAAGGAGTTTAAACAAGCCCAAAAGACACACAAAGAGACACAAAGATATAAAGACACAAGACATCAGACATCAGATACTAAGACATAAAGACATAAGAATTCCAAAAGTCTTCGATAAAACTGAGTCACTGAAAGACTGTACTCCTGGGAGGGAGGGTGCCAACAAGATGGCTGAAAAGTGACTGAAACAGCTGAACCACTGACAAGTTGAAGCCAGACAGTCAGACCGATCGCAGCAGACTCTACAAGCTTAGTGCAATCCACGACAATGAGTCACGGGTCCCCCTGCCCCTTAGCTCCCCTTGCCAATAACAACAACAATAACAACAAATAACAACAACAACTACAACAATAACAACTGCATGGAACACAGTCATCAGCCACTAGTGACAGTGGATCTAGAAAATCTAGAAACTTAGAGATGTAAGACCGCAGCCTTACATGGGTGAGAGTGTAGGTCGCAAACAGGGAACAGCCAGAACCAACAACAGACTATAGGCCATAAGTGTGTTTGTGCTCCCTCCCCCATAGTGGGTGTGGTGGTGCTTAATCCATCCTAACACATTGACAGTGCAGCTCGCAGCCTCACAGCTCGTCCCAGTGGTAACCCCCCCTGCAGTCCTGGGATAGAGGTTCTCCACAAATTAAAGGAACCCATATTCTTTCATGACATAAGAAATGTAAGTTAAGCGTTAATGTTTTGTCCAGGTTCCCATTCTATAAATGCACATTCTCATGGGTTCATTGGTATGACAGGGCATGATTATGAGTTTAGCAGTCCTAACACTACCAGGAGACCGCTGCCACGCTCAGGATCAGAGATCCTGATAGGTTGGCAGTGGTGAAGAAGTGGTCATCGAGTGAGCCGTGCTGATCACAACTTTTCTTTCCTTCAGCCTTTCAATGGTGGGGTCCCTACCATAAGAAAGCTAGTGGAAAGGCAGAGTTGAGGGCACAGGATGGCCTCTGCAATGCCCATGACCATGTTGTGGGCAGTGGAGGGCCATTGTCAGTTCCCTTGGAATGCACACTGTCTCGGAGGGTGCTGTTTCTTCCAGTCAGGCTAGCGGAAACATCATGATACGACTGAGGTAAGGCCACCGGGTTGGTGGTTGTTGTGACTTAAGTTTGTGATATCCCCACTAGTGTCTCCCTCTTTCCCTTGTGCCATCCTAAGATTGCTGTGGGTGTTGATTGCACACTACAGAGTGCAGTCACAGGGCTGCTTCTGAAGATGCTGACACTCTCCTTCCTCACTAAAATCTATAATCCTATCAAATTAACATTGTCTTTCCTCCACCAGCTATGTTTTTCAGGCGCTAATACAACACTATTGCATGTTGGATTTATAGATGGTCTTTTTGGTCCCCAGGTCCCCAATGTCCACCTGGATTACTGTGCCTAACTTTTTTTTTCAAATGGAACATTCTGAGGTGCACTCCTATGGGAAACTACACAGTTTTGCCCTTATTGTGTGGTCAACCCCACTCTTTGCTTTTAGCTAAATTTTCCTGTGATTTTTTGACTCTGCACACTGAAGCAATGCTGTTCTCTGCCCTGTGTATGTTCCCTGAGCCCTGTAAACATGTATAATTGGGATACTCCTTACTGGCATACCTAACTTATCTATACGTCCTTAGTATTATGCCTGGGAGTTAAATGTCACTAGTGGACTGCAGCACTTGTTGACAAGATCTTTAGGCCTGCCACTACAGTCTGGGTGTAGGCCTGACACTACAGTCTGGGTATACAGTTTTAAACCATGATAATGGCCTGTCAAAGTAACCCTTTTGTCAGGACTAAACTTATTTGTCTAATATTTATGTCATCCCTACAGTAGGGTGTAAATGCCCATATGGTGGTGTGCATAGTATTTAACATGTAGGTCATGTGTATTTAATCTGTTACATGTTCTTGCAGTGAAACAATCTGCAAAGTCACTTTCACTATGGCATGGGTGACTCTCCCATAAAAAAAGACTGACATACTGCAGACATGGCCCCTGCAGCACACACATTGCCCTGCTGTGCTCCTATTTCTACAAGATCACTTGTTGCAGGCAATGGATACTCTTGTTGAATTTTACTGTGAACATTCAGTTTGCTGCTTCATTCATTTTTAATAATT
This sequence comes from Pleurodeles waltl, assembly GCF_031143425.1. NCBI lineage: Eukaryota > Metazoa > Chordata > Amphibia > Caudata > Salamandridae > Pleurodeles > Pleurodeles waltl. The sequence goes on from NC_090446.1 coordinate 39,711,982, forward strand.
CAATGCCCAACTCACTGTTTTCCATGATTGCAGTCACTACAGTTCTAAGAGACAAGGTTTCTTGTTTTAGTGGTAGTGCCATTGATCCCATGGCAATTCTCCTATTCTCCTCCTGCCCAGAGATGTGAGCAGAAAGTCTATTTGGGGCTTATTTACAAGCCACTTGCATCACCAGTGCATCTCTTTTTATATGTGAAAAAAGTGGCGCACTGGCAGCGCAATGGGCTTGTAAATAACTATCTTGATTTCTTGGAAAATAAGGATGGGTTGATAATGGTGGCATTGTGAGCAAACGTCTTCTCTCACATTGAACTCAATTCATGAGTTTCATTCTTTGGGGAAAATCTTCATTATTTTCTATAAAGGTTAGCATTTAACACAAGCAGATGCAAATAGCAGAGGACTTGAGTATCACTGTCAGCTAATTTTTATTTTTTTCTTCCTCTCAATGTTGTGCATGACGTTGTGCCATGTGAACTTGCATGCAATAAAAATGAAGCAGGAAGAAATCAATTACATTTATAAAGCTACGTTTGTGTAACTTCCAGGGTCTATGGAAATATGAAAGAAGTCAGTCATAAATGGTATAAAATGAGAAATTTATATCTGGTGTAGTCCAGGGCCAATGACTCCCATATGGTTATCAAATGGAGGTGGGAAAAATTGAATCAATTAATTGAATAATTACAGAAAATCCTCTAGCAACCACGAGGTAACTTAGGGAGGTTGGGGAACATAAGTATCAACTTAATTACTTAAATAATTGAGTACGTCCATCCAGGGCACATGCAAGATCCTATAAGAGGAAGGGGACGGAGGCAAAACTCAAGTTAATTAATTTAATATTAGCTAGTATCTCTCCAGTGTCCATGGAGACCCTAAGGGAGGGAGGCAAGAATTGATAAAATAATTAAATAATTCTAGTATCTAGGGTCCTGAGTACCTTTTGGGAGGCAAGAGGAGGCATGCAAACATTGGATACATTAACTAACTAGTTGCTAGTGTTCATCCAGGGCCCATGGTACAGAATGGGGGGCAAGGGAAGGCAGGGAAGAAGTTAATAATGCCTGGTGTATATTCAGACCCCTTGGACACCCTATGGGAGGTAGGGGGAGGGGGCAAATATGAACTAAATTAAGTAACTACTTGTTGACATTCCTCTAGGGCCCATAGGGACCTCATAGGAGTAAGAAATAAAATCAATAAACAAAAAGAATTAGTAGTGTTCTTCCAGGGCCAAAGGAACCCTATGAGAAGCAGGGAGAGACAGATGACAAATGTAATAAATGATTTAAATAATAGCTGGTGTACCTCCAGGAACTATGGGTCCCTAAGAGACGCACTGGTAATCAGGAATATCAAAAGCATTAATTAAGTACCTGTTATTGTCCTCCCACAACCCACGGTGACCCATGGGAGGATGGGAAAGGGAGACAAAAACAGAGTAAATTAATTAAAATATTGCTTTTATCACTTTTGTGCCCGTAGGGACCCCAAAGGCATCAGTAGGAGGCAGACGGAAGTTAAATATATTAATTAGATACTTGCTGGTGTTCTTCTAAAGCCAAGGGACACTTTTAGAGGCATCAGGCAAAATAGAATAGAATAATTAAATATTTACTAGTCTCTGTCCAGGGGCAATGGAAACTTTTGGGAGACAGGAAAAAAATGAATACATTAATTGAACCTTTGTCTGTGTCTCTCCAGGGCCATGTGGACCATAAGGGAGTCAATTTAAGGCAAGCACAATTAAAATAAATATATTTTAAATGTGCTGCTGTAGCTCTGTGGCACATGCAACACCCTTGAGAGACAAATAGAGACAGGCACACATCTAATACATTCATTGAATAATAGCTAGTACCCCTTCAGGGCCCACACAAACCCTATGGGAAGCACCTAGGAACAAGCAAAGATTGGTTACATTAACTGTATGATTGTATGATAGCTGGTGTCCCCTAGGACCCATTAGGACCCTATGGGAGGCAGTCAAACATTGAATAATTTAATTAAACAACTGCTGGTGTCCCTCCAGGGCCCAATAAGACCTGATAGGAGCCAGACAAAAATTAAAAAAATAATGATAATTCCTTTGTTCTCTTCAACTCAATTTAGATTGATCCCATGGGAGGCAGGCACAGATTGCATGCATTAATTCAATATATGTTTGGGCCCATAGGAAACAACTGGGAGGCAAGAGAATAAACATTTAAATTGAATAATTTAATTAACTAAATGCTAGAGTCCCTCCAGGGAACATTGGAACCACATGGAAGGCTACCTTGGGCAGGTTAAAATTGACAATTAATTTATTGATTGAAGGTGTCCCTCCAGGGATGAAAAGACACCCATGGGAGTCAAGAAGAGCAGGCAGAAATCAAATGAAGTAATTGAATAATGGCCAGTGTCCCTGCAGGGCCCATAAGGACTGTATAGGAAGTAAGTGGAGGCTGGCTCAAATTGAATAAATACATTATAGGATTGGTGGTGTTTCTCCCTGTCCTATAAGCCTCATATGGGAGGCAGGGGGGGACAGCCAAAAATTAGAAAATTAATTAGATTATTGCTGGTGCCCTTCTGAGGCCCATGGATTCCAATCTTTTGGGACACAAAGAGAGGCTGAAAATAATAAAATAAATTAATTGAATAATATGTTATGTCCAGATGGCCCCATATGGACGCTTAGGGTGGAAAGGGTAGTCTGGCAAAAATCATATACATTTACTAAGTAATTGTTATTTATATTTCCAAGGGACACGTTTGAGGGGCTAGAAAAAAATCTGGTAACTCAATTGATTAATGTTTTGTGTCCCTCCAGAGCCCATATGGACTCTATAGGAGAACAATAAAATTTGAGTAAATTACTTAACTAATTGTAGATATCCATCCAGGGGCATAGGGAATCTTTGGGAGGCCGGAGAAGGTAGCCAGGTTGGGACACAAATAATGACATACTTGGTTGGGTCAAACCCATGCACAGGGGACACTTCTGATAGCCAAAAAGGTTAGGAAAAAAACACTAACATGAGGATGAATTCATGGAGGGTCCTTATGTATATTGTAGTTCAAAGTTTCTGATTTCCATTTCCAGTTTAGGACTATGTCTGTGGTTTCCATCCAAGACTAATAAGATTTAACGATTTACTATTGGGAGGTGGGGCCTACCGGTTAGAAGCAGCGCAGACTCTTTCGAAACACACACCCACAGTCTCTGGAGCTGAGAGCATCAGTGTGGTCTGCGCTTCACAGTGAGAGTGGTGGGAATTGTGGAATACACCGAAAGAGTCTAGTGCTGCTTCGAAGGGAGATTTGAGGGCTTGCTTACCTATGCATTTCAAAAACTGGAAGCTTCAGTGAGGAAAGAGTAATCCCTGAGAAAGAAGAAGTTTGGGGCAGAGCGGTGGAGGAGCGGAAGGAGTGATCGGGTCCGGACCTGCCCATCCAGGAGACGGTTTACTCACCGCTACAACCACCTCTGCATGTACCGTTGTCGGTGTTTGGTGTCGCTGCCAGGGCCAGGATGGGGCCGGACGAGGGGGTGGAGCAGATCAGTATTGAGCAGCGTGACCCGCCAGCCTGCGATGGCTGGGGCTGTGGCAGCTCGAGTAATAACACTCAGAGAGGCACGTGGTGCATACCGAGATTTGCCCTGAGGTTTGATGGGGTCCAACGAGATGCAGCACTTGAGGAGAAGCGGCGAGAAGAGGTGAATCCCCCAGCTCATATGTCCATTTTCACCTGATTGCCGTACACTTTGCTGTGTCTTCCGCTCCTTTTGGTCCCTTCACTCTCTGCGTGCTCCGTTTGCTCTGAGTGCTTCCCTTCTCATCAGCCCACCTACCTGACAATTTTTGGATTTGTGCAAAAGGAGTTTAAATGAGCCCAAAAGAGACACAAAGCGACAAAAAGATATAAAGACACAAAGACATCAGACATCAGATACTAAGACATAAAGACATAAGACTTCCAAAAGACTTTGATAAAACTGAGTAACTGAAAGACTGTACTACTGGGAGGGAGGGTGCCAAGAAGGAGGCTGAAAAAGTGACTGAAACAGTTGAACCACTGACAAGTTGAAGCCTGTCAGACAGACCGATCGCAGCAGACTCTACAAGCTTAGTGCAATCCACGACAATGAGTCACGGGTCCCCCAGCCCCTTAGCTCCCCTTGCCAATAACAACAACAATAACAACAACAACTACAACAATAACAACTGCATGGAACACAGTCATCAGCCACTATTGACAGTGGATCTAGAAAATCTAAAAACGCAGAGATGCAAGACCGCAGCCCTACAGGGGTGAGAGTGTAGGGCGCAAACAGGGAACAGCCAGAACCAACGACAGACTATAGGCCATAAGTGTGCTTGTGCTCCCTCCCCCAGAGTGGGTGTGGTGGCGCTTAATCCACCCTAACACATTGACGGTGCAGCTCGCAGCCTCACAGCTCGTCCCAGTGGTAACCCCCCCCCCTGCAGTCCTGGGGTAGAGGTTCTCCACAAATTAAAGGAAGCCATATTCTTCCATGACATAAAAAACGTAAGTTAAGCGTTAATGTTTTGTCCGGGTTCCCATTCTATAACTGCACATTCTCATGGGTTCAATGGTATGACACGGAATGATTATGAGTTTGGCAGTCCTAACACTACCACCAGGAGACCGCTGCCACCATCAGGATCAGAGATCCTGATGGGTTGGCAGTGGTGAGGTAGTGGTCACCGAGCAAGCTGTGCTGATCACAACTTTTCTTTCCTTCGGCCTTTCAATGGTGGGGTCCCTGCCATAAGAAGGCTAGTGGAAAGGCAGAGTTGGGGGCACAGGATGGCCTCTGCGCTGCCCATGACCATGTTGTGGGCAGTGCAGGGCCATTGTCAGTACCATTGGAATGCACACTGTCTCGGAGGGTGCTGTTTCTTCCAGTCAGGCTAGCGGAAACATCATAATACGACGGAGGTAAGGCCACCAGGTTGGTGGTTGTTGTGACTTAAGTTTGTGATATCCCCAGTAGTGTCTCCCTCTTTCCATTGTGCCATCTTAAGATTGCTGTGGGTGTTGATTGTACACTACAGAGTGCAGTCACAGGGCTGCTTCTGAAGATGCTGACACTCTACTTCCTCACTACAATCTATAATCCTATCAAATTAACATTGTCTTTCCTCCACCAGCTATGCTTTTCATGTGCTCATTTATAGATGTTCCATTTGGTCCCTAGGTCCCCAATGTCCACCTGGATTACTGTGTCTAACTTTTTCTTTTCAAATGGAACATTCTGAGGTGCACTCCTATGGGAAAATACACAGTTTTGCCCTTATTGTGTGGTCAACCCCACTCTTTGCTTTTAGCAAAATTTTCCTGTGATTTTTTGACTCTGCACACTGAAGCACTGCTGTTCTCTGCCCTGTGTATGTTCCCTGAGCCCTGTAAACATGTATAATTGGGATACTCCTCACTGGCATACCTAACTTACCTATACGTCCTTAGTATTATGCCTGGGAGTTAAATGTCACTAGTGGACTGCAGCACTTGTTGACAAGATCTTTAGGCCTGCCACTACAGTCTAGGTGTAGGCCTGACACTACAGTCTGGGTATACAGTTTTAAACCATGATAATGACCTGTCAAAGTAACCCTTTTGTCAGGACTAAACTTATTTGTCTAATATTTATGTCATCCCTACAGTAGGGTGTAAATGCCCATATGGTGGTGTACATAGTATTTAACATGTAGGTCATGTGTATTTAATCTGTTACATGTTCTTGCAGTGAAACAATCTGCAAAGTCACTTTCACTATGGCATGGGTGACTCTCCCATAACAAAAGACTGACATACTGCAGACATGGCCCCTGCAGCACACACATTGCCCTGCTGTGCTCCTATTTCTACAAGATCACTTGTTGCAGGCAATGGATACTCTTGTTGAATTTTACTGTGAACATTCAGTTTGCTGCTTCAATCATTTTTAATAATTCAATGTCCAACCCACTGTTTTCCATGATTGCAGTCACTACAGTTCTAAGAGACAAGGGCCCGTATTTATGCTCCGTTTGCGCCGAATTTGCGTCGTTTTTTTCGACGCAAATTCGATGCAAAACTAACTCCATATTTATACTTTGGCGTTAGACGCGTCTAGCGCCAAAGTTCTTGGAGTTAGCGTCATTTTTTAGCGTGAACCCCTTCCTTGCGTTAATGAGATGCAAGGTAGGCGTTCCCGTCTTAAAAAATTACTCCGACGCATATGCGTCGTATTTATACTCCCGGGCAAAAGTGACGCCCGGGAGTGGGCGGGTCAAAAAAACCTGCATTTGCGCCTCTTTTTAACGCCTGGGTCAGGGCAGGCGTTAAGGGACCTGTGGGCTCAGAATGAGCCCAGAGGTGCCCTCCCATGCCCCCAGGGACCCCCCCTGCCACCCTTGCCCACCCCAGGAGGACACCCAAGGATGGAGGGACCCTCCCCAGGGACATTAAGGTAAGTTCAGGTAAGTATTTTATTTTTTTTAATTTGGGGGGCATAGGGTGGCCTGATTTGTGCCCCCCTACATGCCACTATGCCCAATGACCATGCCCAGGGGACATAAGTCCCCTGGGCATGGCCATTGGGCAAGGGGGCATGACTCCTGTCTTTACTAAGACAAGAGTCATGTTAATGGTGCCTGGGCGTCGTAAAAAAATGGCGCAAATCGGGTTGAGGCGATTTTTTTGCCTCAACCTGACTTGCCCCATTTTAAGACGCCCATACGCCATTTTCCCCTATGCCGACGCTGCCTGGTGTACGTGTTTTTTTTTCCACGCACACCAGGCAGCGCCGGTCTGCTAACGCCGGCTAACGCCATTGAATAAATACGGCGCCCGCATGGTGCTTCAGAATGGCGTTAGCCGGCGCTAATTTTTTTGACGCTAAACTGCGTTAGCGCAGTTTAGCGCCAAAAAGTATAAATACGGGCCAAGGTTTCTTGTTTTAGTGGTAGTGCCATTGATCCCATGGCAATTCTCCTATTCTCCTCCTGCCCAGAGAAGTGAGCAGAAAGTCTATTTGGGGGCTTATTATAAGCCACTTCCGTCACCAGTGCATCTCTTTTTATATGGGAAAAAGTGGCGCATTGGCAGCGCAAGGGGCATGTAAATAACTCTCTTGGTTTCTTGGAAAATAAGGATGGGTTGATGTCAATAGTGGCACTGAGAGCAAACGTCTTCTCTCAAGATTGAACTCAATTCATGGGTTTCATTCTTTGGGGGAAATCTTAATTATTTTCTATAAAGGTTAGCACTTAACACAAGCAGATGCAATTAGCAGAGGACTCGAGTATCACTGTCAGCTATTTTTTTTCTCTCAATATTGTGCATGACATTGTGCCATGTGAACCTGCATGCAATAAAAATGAAGCAGGAAGAAATCAATTACATTTGTAAAACTAAGTTTGTGTACCTCCAGGGTCTCTGGGAATATGAATGGAGGCAGTCATAAATTGTATAAAATGAGAAATGTATATCTGATGTAGTCCAGGGCCAATGAGTCCCATATGGTTGCCACATGGAGGTGGGAAAAATTGGATCAATTAATTGAATAATTACAGAAAACCCTCTAGCAACCATGAGGTAACTTAGGGAGGTTGGGGCACATAAGTATCAATTTAATTACTTAAATAATTGATTACGTCCATCCAGGGCACATGCAGACCCTATAAGAGGAAGGAGACGCAGGCAAAACTCAAGTTAATTAATTTAATATTAGCTAGTATCTCTCCAGTGTCCATGGAGACCCTAAGGGGGGGAGGCAAGAATTGATAAAATAATTCTAGTATCCAGGGTACTGAGGGGCATATTTATACTCAGTTTGCGCCGGATTTGCGTCGTTTTTTTTACGCAAATCCGACGCAAAGCTAACTCCTTATTTATACTTTGGCGTTAGACGCGTCTAGCGCCAAAGTTCTTGGAGTTTGCATCATTTTTTAGCGTGGACACCTACCTTGTGTTAATTATATGCATGGTAGGCGTTCCCGTCTAAAAAATGACTCCCAGGCCTGTGCGCCTTATTTACACTCCCATGCAAAAATGACGCACAGGAGTGGACGGGCCTTAAAAAATGACGTCCAGCCGCGTTTGCGTAATTTTTTAACGCCTGCTCAGGGCAGGCGTTAAGGGACCTGTGGGTTCGGAAGGAGTCCAGAGGTGCCCTCCCATGCCCCCAGGGACACCCCCTGCCACCCTTGCCCACCCCAGGAGGACACCCAAGGATGGAGGGACCCACCCCAGGGACATTAAGGTAAGTGCTGGTAAGTATATTTTTCCGTTTTTTTTTTTGTGGCATAGGGGGGCCTGATTTGTGCCCCCCTACATGCCACTATGCCCAATGACCATGCCCAGGGGACATATGTCCCCTGGGCATGGCCATTGGGCAAGGGGGCATGACTCCTGTCTTTGCTAAGACAGGAGTCATGTTAATGGCGTCTGGGCGTAAAAAAAAAATGGCCCAAATCGGGTTGAGGCAAGAATTTTGCCTCAGCCTGACTTGCCCCATTTTTTGACGCCCAAGCTCCATTTTCCCCTACGCCCGCGCTGCCTGGTGTGAGTCATTTTTTTGACTCACACCACTCTGCAGCGCCGGCTAACGGCGGCTAACGTCATTCAATAAATACGCGCCCGCATGGCGCTTTCGAATGGCGTTAGCCGGCGTTACATTTTTTGATGCACAACTGCGTTGGCGCAGTTGTGCGTCAAAAAGTATAAATATGGCCCTGAGTACCTTGTGGGAGGCAAGAGGAGGGAGGCACACATTGAATAAATTAATTAACTAGTTGCTAGTGTTCATCCAGGGCCCATGGTACAGAATGGGGGGCAAGGGAAGGCAGGGAAGAAGTTAATAATGCCTGGTGTATATTCAGACCCCATGGACACCATATCGGAGGTAGGGGGAGGGGGCAAATATTAACTAAATTAAATAACTACTTGTTGTCATTCCTCTAGGGCCCAAGGGGACCTCATAGGAGTCAGTAAGAAAATCAATAAACAAAAATAATTAGTAGTGTTCTTCCAGGACAATAGGAACCCTATGAGAAGCAGGGAGAGACAGATGAAAAATGTAATAAATGATTTAAATAATAGCTGGTGTACCTCCAAGATCTATGGGTCCCTAAGAGATGCACTGGTAAGCAGGAATATCAAAAGCTTTAATTAAGTACCTGTTAATGTCCTCCCACAACCCATGTTGACCCTATGGGAGGATGGAGAAGGAAGACAAAAACAGAGTAAATTAATTAAAATATTGCTTTTATCACTTTTGTTCCCATAGGGATCCCAAAGGCATCATTAGGAGGCAGACAAAAGTTAAATATTATAATTGAATACTTGCTGGTGTTCTTCTAAAGCCAAGGGACAGTTTTAGAGGCAGCAGGCAAAAATAGAATAGAATATTTAAATATTTACTAGTATCTGTACAGGGGCAATGGGAAACTTTTGAGAGGCAGACACAAAATGAATACATTAATTAAACCTTTGACTGTGTCTCTCAAGGGCCATGTGGACCATGAGGGAGTCAATTTAAGGCAAGCACAATTACAATAAATATATTTTAAATGTGCTGCTGCACCTCTGTGGCACATGCAACACCTTTGAGAGGCAAGCAGAGACAGGCACACATCTAATAAATTCATTGAATAATAACTAGTGCCTCTTCAGGGCCCACACAGACCCTATGGGAAGCAGTTAGGAACAAGCAAAGATTGGTTACATTAACGGTATGATAGCTGGTGTCCCCTAGGACCCATTAGGACCCTATGCGAGGCAGACAAACATTGAATAATTTAATTAAACAATTGCTGGCGGCCCTCCAGGGGCCAATGTGACCTGATAGGAGCCAGACAAAATTAAAAAAAAAAAAAAAATTCCTTTGTTCCCTTCAAGTCAATGTAGATTGATCCCATGTGAGGCAGGCACAAATTGTATACATTATTCAATACATGTTAGGGCCCATAGGAAACAACTGGGAGACAAGAGGATACACATTTAAATTGATTAATTTAATTAAATAACTGCTAGAGTCCCTCCAGGGAACATTGAAACCACATGAAAGGGCACCTTGGGCAGGTTAAAATTGACAATGAATTTATTGATTGAAGGTGTCACTCCAGGGATGAAAGGACACCCTTGGGAGTCAAGAAGAGCAGGCAGAAATCATATGAAGTAATTGAATAATAGCCAGTGTCCCTGCAGGGCCCATAAAGACTGTATAGGAAGTAAGTGGAAGCTGGCTCAAATTGAATAAATACATTATATGATTGTTGGTGTTTCTCCCTGGCCTATGAGCCTCCTATGGGAGGCAGCGGAGACAGCCCAACATTTGAAAATGTATTATATTATTGCTGGTGCCTATTGAGGCCTATAGATTCCAATCTTTTGGGACACAAATCAAATCAAATCAAATCATTAACATTTATAAAGCGCGCTACTCACCCGTGCGGGTCTCAAGGCGCTAGGGGAAAAGGGGGGGTTACTGCTGCTCGAATAGCCAGGTTTTTAGGAGTCTCCGGAAAGCGGAGTGGTCCTGGGTGGTCCTGAGGCTAGTGGGGAGGGAGTTCCAGGCCTTGGCTGCCAGGAAGGAAAAAGATCTCCCACCTGCCGTGGAGCGGCGGATGCGAGGGACGGCAGCGAGTGCGAGACCAGAGGAACGGAGGAGGTGGGTGGGGACGTAGAAGATGAGGCGTTGGTTGAGGTATTCCGGTCTCTTGTTGTGGAGGGCTTTGTGTGCGTGGGTGAGAAGTCGAAAGGTGATCCTTTTGCTGACTGGGAGCCAAAGCAGGTGTCTCAGGTGTGCGGAGATGTGGCTGTTGCGGGGTACGTCGAGGATGAGGCGTGCCGATGCGTTTTGAATGCGTTGTAGGCGATTTTGCAGTTTGGCTGTGGTCCCGGCGTAGAGGGTGTTGCCGTAGTCCAGGCGGCTCGTGACGAGGGCGTGGGTCAAGGTTTTTCTAGTGTCGGCGGGGATCCAGCGGAATATCTTGCGGAGCATGCGGAGGGTGAGGAAGCAGGCGGAGGACACGGCGTTGACTTGCTTGGTCATGGTGAGAAGAGGGTCCAAGATGAAGCCGAGGTTGCGGGCGTGGTCTGTGGGGGTCGGTGCGGTGCCGAGGGCCGTGGGCCACCAGGAGTCGTCCCAGGCGGACGGGGTGTTGCCGAGAATGAGGACTTCCATTTTTTTAGAGTTCAGCTTTAGGCGGCTGAGCCTCATCCAATCTGCGACGTCCTTCATACTCTCTTGTAGGTTGGTCTTGGCGCTGGCGGGGTCCTTGGTGAGGGAGAGTATAAGTTGAGTGTCGTCGGCGTAGGAGGTGATGGTGATGTCGTGCTTGCGTACGATGTCGGCGAGGGGGCTCATGTAGACATTGAAGAGTGTCGGGCTGAGCGATGGGCCTTGAGGTACGCCGCAGATGATCTCGGTGGGTTCTGAGCGAAACGGAGGGAGGTAAACTCTTTGGGAACGGTTTGAGAGGAAGGAGGCGATCCAGTCCAGGGCCTGGCCTTGGATCCTGGTGGAGCGGAGGTGGGTGATTAGGGTGCGGTGACAGACGGTGTCGAAGGCAGCCGAGAGGTCGAGGAGAATGAGGGCGACTGTTTCACCGTTGTCCATCAGGGTTCTGATGTCATCAGTGACTGAGATGAGGGCGGTTTCTGTGCTGTGGTTGGTTCGGAATCCGGTTTGTGAAGGGTCGAGCAGGTTGTTGTTTTCCAGGAAGGTGGTCAGCTGTTTGTTGACGGTCTTCTCTATTACCTTGGCTGGGAAAGGCAGAAGAGAGATGGGGCGGAAGTTTTTCAGGTCGCTCGGGTCAGCCGTAGGTTTCTTTAGTAGGGCGTTGACTTCGGCGTGTTTCCAGCATTCGGGGAAGGTAGCAGAAGAAAAAGAAGAGTTGATGACGGTCTGGAGGTGCGGGGCGATGATGTTGTCAGCTTTGTTAAAGATGAAGTGAGGACAGGGGTCTGAAGGGGCGTCGGAGTGGATAGAGTTCATGATGGATTTGGTTTCTTCAGTGTTGATGTGGGTCCAGTTGTTGAGGGTAATGGCCGGGGGTGCGGGTTCGGTGGTGTTATGTTGGGTCTGTTGTCCGAAGCTGTCGTGGAGGTCGCTGATCTTGCGATGGAAGAAAGTGGCGAGGGATTCGCACAGATCCTGTGAGGGCGTGACGGCGTTGGCGTTGGCGTTGGGGTTGGAGAACTCCTTGACGATGCTGAAGAGTTCTCTGCTGTTGTGGCTGTTTTTGTCCAGTCTGTCGGTGAAAAAGTTCTTTTTAGCAGCGCGGATCAGGCGGTGGTGTTTGCGGGTAGCGTTCTTGAGGGCGGTCATGTTGTCCGTGGTGTGGTCCTTGCGCCAGGCCTTCTCGAGGGCGCGACAAGTTTTCTTTGATTCTTTGAGGGTGTCAGAGAACCAGAGAGGTTTTTTGGTGTTGGTCTGTCGATGCGTGCGTTTGATGGGAGCCAGGTTGTCTGCGCAGTTGGAGATCCAGTTTGTGAGGTTGAGGGCTGCGTCGTTGGGGTCGGTGGTGAGGGTGGACAAAGAGAGGCTGAAAATAATAAAATAAATAAATTGAATAATATGTTGTGTCCAGATGGCCCCATATGGATTCTTAGGGTGGGAAGGGTAGTCTGGCAAATATCATATACATTTACTAAGTAATTGTTATTTATGGTCCCAAGGGACACCTTTGGGAGGCTAAAAAAAATGAAGTAACTTCATTGAGTAATGTTTTGTGTCCCTCCAGTGCCCATATGGACTCTATAGGAGAACAGTAAAATTTGAGTAAATTACTTAACTAATTGTAGATATCCATCCAGGGGCATAGGGAATCTTTGGGAGAAGGTAGCCAAGATTAGACACAAATAATGACATACATGGTTGTGTAATACCCATGCACAGGGGACACTTCTGATAGCAAAAAAGAGTTAGGAAAAAAACACTAACATGAGGATGAATTCATGGAGGGTCCCTATGTATATTTTATTTCAAAGTTTCTGATTTCCATTTCCAGTTTAGCACTATGGCTGTGGTTTCCATCCAAGACTAAGAGGAATTACTGATTTACAATTGGGAGGCGGGACCTACCGGTTAGAAGAAGTGAGGACTCTTTCGAAACACACAGCCACAGTCTCTGGAGCTGAGAGTATCAGTGTGGTTTGCGCTTCAGAGTGAGAGCGGTGGGAATTTTGGAATACACCGAAAGAGTGCAGTGCTGCTTTGAAGGGAGATTTGAGGGCTTGCATATCTCTGCATTTCAAAAACTGGAAGCTTCAGTGAGGAAAGAGTAATCCCTAAGAAAGAAGAAGTTTGGGGCGGAGCAGAGCTGAGCAGCGGAGGAGCGGAAGGAGTGACCGGATCCGGACCTGCCCATCCAGGGGATGCTGGGAGACGGTTTACTCACCACTAAAACTACCTCTGCGTGTGCCGTTGCCGGTGTTGGTGTTGCTGCCAGGGCCGGGCTGGGGCCGGACGAGGGGGTGGAGCAGATCAGTATTGAGCCAGCGTGAACCGCCGGCCTGCGGTATCTGGGGCTGTGGCAGCTCGACCAATAATACTCAGTGAGGCACCTGGTGCATGCCAAGATTTGCCCTGAGGTTTGATGGGGTCCAACGAGATGCGGCACTCGAGGAGAAGCAGAGCGAAGCGGTGAGTCCCCTGGCTCATTTGTCCATTTTTCTCTGCTTCCTGCACACTTTGCTGTTTTTTCTTCTCCTTTTGGTCCCTCCGCTCTCTGTGTGCTCCGTTTGCTCCGAGTGCTTCCCTCCTCATCCGCCCACCTGCCCGACGATTTTTGGATACGTGGAAAAGGAGTTTAAATGAGCCCAAAAGAAACACAAAGAGACACAAAGATATAAAGACACAAAGACACAAAGAAGTCAGACATCAGATTCTAAGGCATAAAGACATAAGACTTCGAACAGTCTTCGATAAAACTGAGTCACTGAAAGACTGTGCACCTGGGAGGTGGGGTGCCGACAAGGAGGCTGAAAAAGTGACTGAAACAGTTGAACCACTGACAAGTTGAAGCCTGTCAGTCAGACCGATCTCAGCAGACTCTACCAGCTTAGTACAATCCACAACAACGAGTCAAGTGTCCCCAGCCCCTTAACTCCCCTTACCAATAACAACAACAATTGCAACAACAACTACAACAATAACAACTGCATGGACCACTGTCCTCAGGCACTAACAACAGTGGATCTAGAAAATCTAGACACTTAGGACCTCATTACAATCCTGGCGGTAAGTCCCGCTTACCGCCGTGCTGAAGGCCGCCAACATACCGTGGCCGCAGCAGATATCCGCTAAAGGTATGAAGACCCACATCTCATAATCCGCCACAATACAGACACCCACACACGTCCGCCACACCAAAGGTCAGTGATAAACTGGTGATACCAAAACCCACACCGTCACTGCAACAAGGATACGCCAACACTATCACGACCCATAAATCAACACTGCTGTCTTTCAGCCGCGGTAAACCATTGGCGGTACACACCGCTGCGCTCAAAATACACACGCACTTACAACACAACCACACTGGACAATTTGAAATACACACACCTGATACAAATACACACACCACACACTCACACCACTATAAAACACACGCCCACATCACCCACAACCCCTTACAATTACATTTTTGTGAAGAAACAGAGAGAGAGAATAGCAAACACAACACCAGCATCCACAAGCACACAACACCATCACTCATACATCCACTCACCTAAAACAACACACCCCAACACAACACATTACACAGCACAACAAATATCACCTCACATATTACCCACACCACGTCATGGCACCTCAAAGACACCCCGGATTTACTGAGGAGGAGCTCAGGGTCATGGTGGAGGAAATCATCCGGGTAGAGCCACAGTTTTTCGGAACACAGGTGCAGCACACCTCCATTGCTAGGAAGATGGAGCTATGGCGGAGAATCATAAACAGGGTCAACGCAGTGGGACAGCATCCAAGAATACGGGATGACATCAGGAAGAGGTGGCACGACCTACAGGGGAAGGTGCGTTTCGTGGTATCCAGACACCAGGTAGCAGTACAGAGGACTGGTGGTGGACCCCCACCTTGTCCCCCACAACTAACAACATGGGAGGAGCAAGTCTTGGCAATACTGCATCCTGAGGGCCTCGCAGGAGTAGCTGGAGGACTGGACTCTGGTAAGTCATATCTTTACTACCATATCCCCCACCCCACCTGTATGCCATCACATACTCCCACGCTCACCCTCACCCCCATCACTCCGACACCTCACATATGCCCCACCATCACAACCCACCCATCCCAATACCTAGTCCTGCATGCAATACCTCTGCATGGACACCCATTACCAAAGCATGTCCAGTACAGATACCCACACAGACCCCAAAACACAAATTACACAAGGGCAAACACTATAATGCAAGCACTGGAGTAGAGGGTAACTCACCCATTGCACAAGATGGCACACACAGATACAATAACTATGCATTTACATCCCAACAGGACCAATACCCAACATCACCGGACAGGAGGTGCCAGACATATCCAGTCCCCCCCACAGAAGAGGCCCACAGTGACGAGAGCAGCTCTGCACTCCTGGATCAAGATGACCAGCCCGGCCCATCAGGGACCTCTGGACAGTCGGTTCCCCTGCCACTGTCACAAACCACCACAGAGCCTCCCCCCTCAGGAAACACCAGCACAGCACCCACCCAGCGGGCCCATCCCTCCTTCCCCAGGACACGTCAATCAGCAGTGTGCCCACCACTACAGGGACCCCAGGTAAGCCCACCAACACAAGACAATCAGGGACCTGGGGTCAGTGGCAGTGGGCACACGGTTCAGGGGACAGAGGAACAGGATAACAGGGAAACTGAGAAGACTGCGGTGCGACAGGGGGAGGACAAGCCCAGCGAACCCACTCTCCATGAGGCACTCTCCAACATCATGGGAGCATACCATCATTCCCAGGAGACCCAGAGGCTGCAGGAGTAACACTACCTGGGGATCAGGGAGGACTTGAAGTCCATTAACACCACCCTGGTCACCATTGCAGGAGTGCTGGCAGACCTGGCCAACACCATGAGGGACACAGTGGCACACAAACGGGCCCCTGACAGTAGCCTGAACGATGAACAGCCCTCCACCTAGTGGATAGGAGGTCCAGTCTCAGGCCCAACAGGCCACCAGCACCCCACCCCCTGCAGAAGGAGAACCAACCGGCAAACGGTCCCTGAGATCCAGGAACAAGACAGAGAACATTGCCAAGACCCCTGCCAGGAAATAAGACTCTCCTGAATGTCACCTTTTTGTCCCAGTTTGTCACCATGACAACTTTGAACTGCCATTACTCCACTTCCTATGCCCTCTTGGACAATGCACCTGTGAGACTGGACTCTACCATGGACATTCCTCCACCATCACCCCAGCCCATTGCACACCCCCCTCCACTTATTTGAACAGAAATAAACACCCTTGAATCACAAATCAATCTGGAGTCAGTCTGTACTTTCACAAATGTGTAATTGCAACCTCTCAGAAATACAGCAATGTCAATGTTCACGTTCACATACCAATGTTATCCAGTTGTTGGGCAGCATTAAACATAGCAGAGGGCGCAAAGTGGGACCCAGATCTGTGAAATGGTAAGGCACAGTGACATGTCAGGGTCCATACACAGAGGTAAAAAGGCAGATTTATGCAATGTCCTACATTAGTATAATATGTGAGAAGCAGTGCCATCCTCTAACCTGTGTCTCACTGGAAGCATACATCTTCTTCTTCTGCCTCGTCTTCTTCACTGTCCGCAGGCCCCACAGCTGCCACAAGACCAGCATCAGGCCCATCCTCCTGCAGAAAAGGCACATGGTGTCGCAAAGCCATCTTGTGCAACATACAGCATGCCACAATTATCTGGCACACCTTCTTCAGTGAGTAGTAAGGGGAGCCACCTGTCAGATGGAGGCACCAGAATCTGGCCATCAGGAGGCCGAAGGTGCACCCTATTATCCTCCTAGTTCGCCCATGTGCCTCATTGTAGCATTCCTCTGCCCTTGTCCTGGGATTCTGCACCGGGGTTAGTAGCCATGACAGGATGGGGTAACCAAAGTCACCTGCAAATATCAAGAGACAACTGTTAGACATCCTGCAACCCTTAGGGACTCTCCCATACCCTACACCTATGTCAACTGTATTGGGACCTAGGGCTCACCTATTAGCCACACCCAGTGCCTCTGGAGTTGCCCCATCACATAAGGGATGCTGCTATTCCTGAAAATGTAAGCGTCATGCACTGAACTAGGATACTTGACATTCACATGGGAGATGTACTGGTCTGCCAAACACACCATCTGCACATTCATAGAATGGTAGCTTTTGTGGTTTCTGTACACCTGTTCATTCCTGCGGAGGGGGGCAAATGCCACATGTGTCTCATCAATGGCACCAATGATGTTGGGGATATGTCCCAGGGCATAGAAGTCACCTTTCACTGTGGGCAAATCCTCCACCTGAGGGAACACAATGTAGCTGCGCATGTGTTTCAGCAGTGTAGAGAACACTCTGGACAACATGTTAGAGAACATTGGCTGTGACATCCCTGATGCCATTGCCACTGTTGCTTGAAAGGACCCACTGGCCAGGAAATGGAGTACTGACAGGACCTGCACTAGAGGGGGGAATCCTGTGGGATGGCGGATAGCTGACATCAGGTCTGGCTCCAACTGGGCACACAGTTCATGGATTGTGGCACGATCAAGTCTGTAGGTGATAATGATGTGTCTTACATTGTTGACAGGTCCACCAGGGGTCTGTATACTGGAAGATGACGCCATCTCATCACCTGCCCCAGTGGACATGCCCTGTGGTGGAGAAGGGGTAGCAGAGGGTCACACACCACATACGTTTCACAAGGCTATTTAGCACAATCATGATATAATAGTTGTGTGGCTTTGTCTGTCCGTATTCCCGGCCAAAAGTGCTATGACGTAGTTAGTTGCCCTGCCATGTGCCCCCCTGAAATGGTGGCTGCCTGACCTGTAAGGAGGGACAATGGGAAATGAGGTAACTGCGCTGGCATTGTGCAGCGTCACAGTAGGCGGTCAAAGACCGCAGCGCAATTCAGCATTGGTTAGCATTGGGCCCTATGGGTTCCAGGAGCCAATGACGATGTACGCCGGCGGCGAAGGTACGCACCGCCTCAGACGTGACTGCCATTGTTTATCTGTTCACTCACTTGATACCTGACCTTCAACAGGAGAGGACCTACACTGCAAGTGCTGCTTTGACATGAGTCTGGAAGCGACAGTGGCTACAGTGTCTGGGGAAAGGGCCCCTGCCTTCACTGCGGAGGAGTTGGAGAAACTGGTGGATGGGGTCCTTCCCCATTACACGCTACTCTGCGGTCCTCCAGACAAACAGGTGAGTAAACTTTGTGCATGGTGAATGGCACATGAATGTATGGAGTGTCGTGGATGGAAGAAACGGGGGGGGCACAGGCCAGCATGTGAGGATGGTGAGTGTATGTTTTTCTGGGCCAGGGTGGGAGGTTTGTGGGCAATTAGTTAGAAGAACCGGACGGGGGAGAAACATTCATTCTTACTTCACTATTCCTCTAGGTCAGTGCCCACCAGAAGAAGGGGATTTGGCATGCCATCGCCAAGGAAGTGCGGACCCTGGGGGTCTACCATAGAGGAGCACCCACTGCCGCAAAAGATGGGAGGACCTGTGCCGCTGGACCAAGAAGACGGTGGGGGTGCCCGTCGCACCATGACCTCCCTGATGTACCGGATCCGGTGGTGGAGGCATAGCCTGAGTTGGATAGGCACTGGAGGGCATCACAGCAGCCACAAGGGGTTGAGTACAGTCTCATTCAGCTGACTCTGCACGCTTCATGAGGTTTCTGGGTGGGGGAAGTAGGCTGTGTGTTCCCCTAGGCCAGGGCAAACGCACCAAGGTAGAGCCATTGTTTTGCAGGCTCAGTGGCACTCCAACCCCAAAGGTGGTAGTGGTCCTCTACACCTAGTTAGGCTCCTGTGGGTTCCAGCTGTGCATCAAATGGGTCTAGGCAGAGCCCCCATGGGCATGTGCTTTTCCCCTGCACTGTTAGTGCATGGGCTAGTGCATAGGGCTGCTCCCTGTGTGTTGTGTCTGCCAATGGTAGTGGTGTTGCAGGCATTGACCATGTGTCTCTTCTGTCTTTCCCCCCTTTTTGTTTTGTCACCCTGTCCTTGTGTGCATTAGCATCAACTGGGGAGGATCATTGGCACCAGAGCAGGAGGGAGCCATAACCCACATGGCCCTGGAGGGTGAATTTTCAGAGTCTGAAGGTACCAGTGAGACAGAAGGCGAGGGATTTTCCATGACAGGGACAGGAGCAGACACCAGCGACAGCGACTCCTCCTCTGATGGGAGCTCCCTTGCGGTGGCGGGCACCTCTGTGCCCACCGCAACAACAGGTACAGCCGCCACCTCCCCTATCAGCACGCCCTACCAGCAGCCCCTCATCGAGTTTCCCGTTCCTGCTCACCCAGGAGGGTGGGCATCTCCTTCGCCCCAGGCACCTCAGGCCCTGCCCCAGTAAGTCCTGCTGCCCTCAGTGAGGAGGCTATTGTCCTCCTGAGATCCCTCACTGTTGGGCAATCAACCATTTTGAATGCCATCCAGGGTGTCAAGAGGCATTTACAGCAAACAAATGCATACCTGGAGGGCATTCATTCTGGCGTGGCAGCCCAACAGAGAGCATTTCAGGCTCTGGCATCAGCACTGATGGCAGTCATTTTCCCTGTGTCTAGCCTCCCCCCTCCAACTTCCACTACCCAGACCCAATCCCCTGTACCTCAGCCCATCCCAAACACACCATCAGACCAGCATGCACACTCATCAACACACAAGAGTGATATGGCAAACATAAGCACCACACATCACACAGGCACTCACACAAGCACCAGACCCATGCAGACACACCAACATCCACTGCCTCCACTGTGTCCCCCTCCTCCACGTCCTCCTCCTCCCTCCCAGTCTCGTCTCCACTCACACCTGCATGTACTACATCCTCAGCCACTACCTCCATCACCAGCACGTCCATCACCACACACCACTCATGTGCACTCACCACCCCCACTACAATGCACAAGTCCCCTGTGTTCTCTTCCAGTGTGTCTGTGAGCCCTCCTCCCAAATTACACAAACGCAAGCACACACCCACTCAACAGCCATCCACCTCACAACAGCCTCCGGCCCGTGCACCTTTACGCAAATTCAGCAAACTTACACCCCCTACAACCACTACCTCTTCCTCCACTCCCAAACCCACTCCATCTTCCCGTCCCAGTGTGTCTAAAAAACTTTTCCTGGCTAGTATTAACCTCTTCCCTACCCCCCCCCCCCCCAATCCTTCCCCTAGGGCCAGGATGTCCAAGTCCCAGCCCAGCACCTCAGCCACCAAATCCTCCAGCACTGTGGTCCCTGCAATTCCTGTAACATCGCGGGCGGCACCCATCAGGGCTGCCAGTGTGCCACCTAGTGAGGCCAAGGATCAGACCATTCTGCCACCTGCCAAGGTGAAGAAGGGGCCCACATGCCTTAGGGAAAAGCCGCACCAACTACCCAGCAAGGCCTCCTCCAAGCCACAAGGGGACAGTGCCAAGGGCTTAACAGCGACATCCAAGGTGGAGAAGGGACACAAGGCTAAGGGGATGTCAGCACAGGGCACGGTGCCTCTGGCTGAGGGACTGGTGTCACCCATTTTGGCAAACAGAACAGCAACCTGTACGCCGGTGGACACCGCCACCTGCATCGCCACCTGCACGTCTGCTGCCTCAGCAACAGTCCCCAGCATCATCCCCAGTGGGCAGCCGTCCAAGGCTGCAGGAGACATCCTGCTGTCTCCCTCCACAGGTGCTGACACATGCACCACTGGCAGCATCTCCACCACAGACACCGCCGCAACCACTGCCACCAGCCCCACGACGTGCACAGAAGGTGCCTCTACAGCCAACATGGCAAACATTCCCAGTGGACAGCCGTCCGGGGCTGCAGGAGATGTCCTGGACCCTGCACAGCGTTCATGAGGCACCACACCCAGCACTGTTAGTACCAGCAGGTGGCAGGCAAAGTCGCAGTGTGTCTCTGACTCCATGGAGTATCATGCTACCTGTTCCCAGGGCAGTGGTGCTTTCCCCACCAGAAAAAGGCTGGCAGAAGGGGTGCATCGGGGGACGCGTGGGGACACCTGCACTGCCCATGCACTTGGCATGGGCAGTGCAGGGGCCCCGGTGCAGTGCCTCATCGTGCAGGTCACTGCCCGATTTGTGGGCAGTGATCTGCGCGACGGGTGCATCTGCACCCGCCACATAGAGGCATTAGCGGCGGGTCCATGTGATTTAAATAATAGCTGGTGTACCTCCTGGAACCATGGGTCCCTTAGAGATGCACTGGTAAGCAGGAATATCATGTTGTGTAGGCTCTCATTATTCTAATGAGACTACAGGATTTTGAGCAGCAGGATCGTCCAAGGTGTGGGAGACTGAGTCTAACCCACTGCGGGTGACACCTGTCGCTCTAAATCCGGGTTTTGCTGTGACCAACTAGCAGTGCCTCATCTCTACCAGGGGATAGTGATGATTGGGCAGACGAGAGCATGACATATTAGGCTTCTCATGGAAGTCGTGGTCACTCAGGTCGCCTCCGGATTTCTCATTCACAATTCAGTCTCATTTATAACCAACAAACAGGGGCAGTATATGTTTTAATAATGGGTTTAATAAAACAACTGCATCTTAGATAGCAAAGTGTGAGCTGCAATAACCAGGACGACACAACATGACAGTATTGAAATGGTGACGAGAAGAGTGAAGCATAAGAATACCGCTATCATATTGTCACTATGATCGATGGATTATTTCCTACCTAAATCATAATCTGAGCACAGCATGTTAAGCTCTAATTCTGCCTTTCAGGTTCCCCCGCGAAGACATCAACCCTCATACCTGAGATAAGGCCTGTAGTCTGTGTTAGCATCTGTAGCGAAGCATTCAGCAATCAGCATACATTTGTGGTTCCCTGGTTCGAATCTTCCTCTAACGTTCAATGGGACTAGGAAGTGTTTTTAACATAACACAGCTGATATTCTGAGAAAATATCCCTACGTATGGATGTGTATTTTCTATGAATGTTGGAGACTAAACTTCTACCACGTTCACCGGCAATGTACCAAACTCTAGCCTTGAATGAAGCACAAATATATCTAGGTTAAAGTGCACAGTGGCCTAGTGTGTTAAAATAACGTGCATGAGCTATAACTAAAACGGCTACACAAAAATCAAAAGCATTAATTAAGTACCTGTTACTGTCCTCACACAACACATGGTGACCCTATGGGAGGATGGGGAAGGAAGTAAATTAATTAAAATATTGCTTTTATTACTTTTGTGCCCAGAGGGATCCCAAAGGCATCAGTTGGAGGCAGACGAAAGTTAAATATATTAATTAGATACTTGCTGGTGTTCTTCCAAAACCAAGGGACACTTTTAGAGGAAGCAGGCAAAAATAGAATAGAATAATTAAATATTTACTAGTATCTGTCCAGGGGCAATGGGAAACTTTTGGGAGGCAGACAAAAAATGAACAAATTAATTAGACCTTTGTCTGTGTCTCTCCAGGGC
This sequence comes from Pleurodeles waltl, assembly GCF_031143425.1. Taxonomy (NCBI): domain Eukaryota; kingdom Metazoa; phylum Chordata; class Amphibia; order Caudata; family Salamandridae; genus Pleurodeles; species Pleurodeles waltl. The sequence continues at coordinate 39,734,659 of NC_090446.1, forward strand.
CGTGTGGACCATAAGGGAGTCAATTTAAGGCAAGCACAATTCAAATAAATATATTTTAAACGTACTGCTGCACCTCTGTGGCACGTGCAACACCAATTAGAGACAGGCACACATCTAATAAATTCATTGAATAATAGCTAATGCCTCTTCAGGGCCCACACAGACCCTATGGGAAGCACCTAGGAACAAGCAAAGATTGGTTACATTAACTGTACAATAGCTGGTGTCCCGCCGGACCCATTAGGACCCTATGTGAGGCAGGCAAAAATTGAATAATTTAATTAAACAATTGCTGGTGTCCCTCCAGGACCCAACGTGACCTGATGGGAGCCAGACAAAAATTTAAAAAATTATAATAATTCCTTTGTTCCCTTCAAGTCAATGTAGATTGATCCCATGGGAGGGAGGAAAATATTGCATACATTAATTCAGTACATGTTAGGGCCCATAGGAAACAGCTGGGAGGCAAGAGGATACACATTTATATTGAATAATGAAATTAAACAACTGCTAGAGTCCCTCCAGGGAACATTGGAACCACATGGAAGGCCACCTTGGGCAGGTTAAAATTTACAATTAATTTATTGATTGATGGTGTCCCTCCAGGGCATCCATGGGAGTCAAGAAGAGCAGGCAGAAATAACATGAAGTAATTGAATAATGGGCAGTGTCCCTGCAGGGCCAGTGGTCACCTGTCCAAATCACACAGTCTTTGAACTCCCAAATGAAGTGTACTATCCTTGGGGGAGAACATTTGTCAAGTGTCCATATTAGAGAGTGACCTGACTGCAACTCCCAGGAGGCTCTGTTTCTATTACTCCAACCAACAGCCACATTCACCTGTGTCTCAACTCAGAAATGATGCCTTCTCACCTGGGAGGAAACCATTTGTCTAGTGTGTGAAATAGAGGGCGTGAGCTACCTGCAAAGCCCAATAGGCACTGGAAATGAAGGTTACTCACTTCTGAGTGATCAAACACAGATCATGCTCAAATCCGAAATGTGTCTGTTTACCTAGCCCCATCTTGAAAAGCTATGCCGAGATGAAACTATTGAGTATAGGAATGACACTTTACCTAGTGTGTAGAACAAGTATTCTCAAAGCCTCAAGATGCATCACCAGATTGGCAGCAGCATTAGACACATTGACACAGCACTGCGCATATGATGAATCCAGTCACATATACAACAAAGTCCTGGGAGTGCCTGCATCCCACTCAACTAGGCCTCAAATTGGTCAAAGACATATCACCACTGTGTTGGCTGCACTGGTGGCAAGATGTCATTTTTTTAGACCATCCTCAAAACTGCAACTGATCAGCATATCTCAGCAGATGCTTGAGTCAAAAGTGGCTGGCATGCTTCACATATGTAATGTCAAATCACCCAATATCATGGTTACTTGCCACAATGGGATTAACTATAATTTTACTTTGTTCAAGGTCTCTGTTTACTGTAATACTAAACCATTGGAGTCACAATACAACTAGTAACAATGTATGGTTACCTCAACAGGTATATCTACTGCTGGGCGCAAAGAGGCCATGGAACAAACTGCCACTACCCCCCCTGAATAAAGACCTCAGTGACAATGATAATCCTGGACATCCGGATGTGGAGGACAGTTCTGACCCATCTGGGCAACCTGGTCAGATGACAACAGTGAGTCTCTCTGTGCCCACAACTTCCCAGGCAACCAATCACACCCAACTTGTGTCTCTAGCAAAGTGTCCACCATCTTGTGCCCCCAGTCCTGAATCCTGAGTTACAGTGCAACACTTGGGACAATGAGGGTCCAAGACCATTTTGGACAGGGCACCCTGTGGAAAGGGCACAGGCATGTGGGGGTATCGTGCATGGGAGGGATGCTGTGGGCCAGCAGGGTGGAGCCACTGGGGCTGCTCTTGGCCAGGATACCCTCAGCCACATCTTGGGGGGTCTATCAGGAGTGCCAAGGCATAATGGACCAGGTATTGACTGAACTCTATGAAATCAAGCAGTTACAGTGGGACATCCATAGGGACTTATGGGAAAAGATGGAGGCCCACAATACCAACATGGCCTCCCTAACAGGGGTGTTGAGGGACATTAACACTACCATGTGCAGGAATCTGCGAAACCAGTATACTTCTTCATTTGGCTCATCAACAGCAGGCCCCCCATCATTGATGCCAGCTACTTGAAGGGAAGTCCTGCCAGAGGAACAACAAGCCACAGACACCTCTGTCTCTGTAGCAGATCCCTCCCCCTGCAAGTGGGGACATCCAGCTGAAAATGCAGGAGGTGTGAATAGTAAGACACCGACCACTGCCAGTAATAAGTCTTTTCTTTAAGGACCCACCTTTGTGTATTACAGATTGACTCTGGACTCATCCTGTACCACCAACAATTTCCAATGAGAGGAGTACTCTGAACTTGGGACTCACAATGTTCTGGCATCCCTTCACATTTTAAGTTTTTGTTGAGTCATTTCACGTATATATACTGTAAGTCATAGCTGCACAATAATATCACCCATGAGTGACTCATTGTGTGCTGATTTTGATTTCATATTTAGCCATGCGGATATGTAAGACCATGTTAACCATACAAAGATTATCCAAGGTACTTCTTCAAGATGGAATATGTTACTTGTACACTGTATCCAGCTCAGGATTACAAGCCTCCCACACAAAGACTCACATACAATTGTCTGCTCAAATAAAAATGTTATTAAAGTTTTCAGCACGTAGGCTGTCAATATGTCTGTTCTACCTGAAATCATGAATGATTGAGCCATAATGAGCAAATGTATATATTGACAGGTAAAGATCCACAGACCACAGAAGGAAGGGATTTGTCATACAATGTCCTGTAGAATAGGCAAACATTCATTTGGATGATGTTGTCAGATTAAGTCTTATCACATACCACACCAAAGTAATCTAACATCGCATAACCCAAGATGCAGACAGATGGTAGCACAACAGTCCCTGATCACAGCGCCAACATAATCAAAGTCCCATGCATCTGGTGGTATGACAAAAAACATATGTCAGTGTTGTGGTATAGGCACTTTGGCCTCCAATGATTAAACACAACAACAGATAGATACAGGTCCTACAAAAAGAGTGTTTACCCAATGTGAAGGGAAAATTGCTTGGTCGTAGGGCTACATATTCGCTGACCACATGAGGACACACCTAACGCATCAGGACCACCACACCACAGAAAAAAAAGTACAATGGGCATTTCTTAACTTCCACCCAAACACTTTGCAAACTGTCTTTGCACAGGTCTCATACATCCAAACTCTGTGAACCACATTACCTGGAACAATCCATGTCCACTTCGTATGTCAGAACAACATCAACTTCCTGCCAATGTCACAACTCTGAAATGCCCACATGAAGATGTCATGGTGAAGGTACATGTACAAAAAAACAAAACAAGAAGTTTAGACTTGAAAACACACATAGCAAGCATCTAGTAAACAAAGTACATTGCAAGAAAACTGACAAAAAGAAAGCAACATCATCAAGGTGTCAAAAGCTATCTCATCGTCAAAAGCTATCTCATCAAGCAGCCTTTGCCTGATCATTCCATAGTATCAGCTCCCTACCTCTATTCCGAACACTCATCTCCACACATTCTCACAACTACACTTCATTCTACAGTCACAGTCATGACATCACATGACATACGTATAACCATGAGAGGTAACTGTGGATGAGATCTTCTCACAAGTCAGCTCCCTCTTCTTCACCACTGTCATCCTCAGTTGGCATTTCAGGATTTTCACCCAATGGTACTTCAGGTTCTCCCTCTTCTGGGCTATACGAGATATTCCTCCGCAGGGTGATGTTGTGAAGCATGCAGTGAGCCACAGTGATCTGACACACTTTCCCGAGTGAGTAGAGGAGGGCTCCACCAGTCTGGTCCAGACAGCAGAATTTGGCCTACAGTAGCCCAAAAGTCTGATCCACTGACCGCTGTGTTCTCACCTGTGCTTCATTGAAGCAGACTTCCACTGGCACATTTGGATTCCTCAGCGGTGTAAATAACCAAGGACGGTTTGGGTATTCTGAGTCTCCTGTTAAGAAATGGGACATGAGTGCAACAATGAGTCACTCACTTCCTATTGTAGCACCTGAAATTGCTTATACATAATCAGGACAGCCATGACTTACCAACCAGCCACACCCTCTCTGGGAGCAGTTGTAACAACAGCTGGGATAAGCTGCTGTCCTGCATTATGAAGGAATAATGGGCTGTTCCACATATGAGATATAGATATCCTCCATGCATGCAACTTGCACGTTGATGGTATGGAAGTTCTTCCTGTTGTGATCAAATTTTTCGGTGGCCTGCAGTGGCACTAAGCCAACATGTGTGCCATCAATGGTCCCCTCCACATGTGGGAGACAGGCAAAACCATAAAAGTCAGCTTTCACATAGGTCAACTCCTCACGTGGGGAACCTGATATAGCTGTCAATGTGTTTCAACATTTTCGGGAGGAAATCATTCAACACCAGACTGAACATAGGCTGGTAGATACTACCAGGTAGTGTCATTGTATGTTGGAAGGACCCTTTGGCCAGGAAGTGCAATACTGACATGACTTGTACAATGGGTGAGATGCAGTATGGATTAATGTAGGCTGGCTTCAGATCTGGCTCAAACTGTCAGCATCATTACACTATTGTTTGCCTATTCCGGTGATATAACCGGATTATGTGACATTACTCCATGCTCTGAAGGTGTGGCAGTGGATAATAGTCAGGAGATTGTCGCATACTCCCTCTTCTAGAGTACCTAAGTGTTAAAAAGACATGATTTGTAACATCAGTCCATGTGTCCACTCCATCATACATGATGCATGCAGCAATATCATGTGACAACAATGCAGTCCTGACTGGATAGACATGACACACAGTACACCTCCCAGGTGGCACATACACAAGGGTGACATGGGACCCCCATGGCTGTCCACACATGTGTCTACAACATGGATTCATGTGAAATCCAACTATCTGCTGCACAATTGCCCCTCAAATTGTGACTGTAATTACGACCACCAAAAATACTGTTGGCGGTGGTGTAGCGTGCACCGCCGCCAAATGCCATCTGTGTCCTGAAACACACTACAGTGGTAGTTGCGTAGTAGGACCTGCGTAACGAAACAGAATAGGAATGTTTGTGGAAAATCAACACACACATTGTAGGTGTGAAGCAGTGTAGGAAGCCATATAAAGTATTTCACACCGCCAAAATAGCTGATGGCTGGCCTATTCCACTGGGCATTAGGAACCACCCACTACCACCGGCAGACATCATCTGTCCTGGAGGCAGTTCCAACAGTGGCGGACACAGCCATAGGGCTACATTGTTACCTGTGGTGATTGCGGCCCAATAGCGGTGTCTGTCAGTGATGATGACCTCGTACGTGGCGACATGGTTGTGCAAATACAGTCACTTGATCCCTGACACTGCTGCCAGCCATACCTCCACAGCTGTTGTGTGCTGTCTCTGAGAGCAATCATGCTACGTCCAGCAGGTCAACGGGCCCTTGCCTTCTCTCCAGAGGTGCTGGAGAGGCTTGTGAATGAGGTTCTTCCCCTATATGGACAGCTCTATGGCTCATTGGATGAGTAGGTCAGTACCTCATGTGGACAATTTAATCTGTTCAACACCATCCATTCCCTACTCACAGGTTACAATGTGACCATGTGTGCCTATTGGACTTGTTGTGTACCTGTTGTTGCAATCTGGTTAACATCAATGTGATGTACATGGTGAAGGTATTGGTGACCAGCACTACAAGTTATGTTCATTCACATTGTGGTGTGTGATGTTATTTTAGGTCCTAACTCCTCCTTGTATTAGATGCACATAACTAGGCAAGGAGACGTTCCTGCTATCCAATTACATTTCTTTTTTCATGATGGTTTTAAATGTTAAACAACATCCATGTCCATGACAGCATGTGCTGTGTATGCATCTTCTCTAAATCATTTGAGGATCCTGTAAGCAAAGTTTGTAGAGCCACTGATCTTTCACCCCACATCTGGCCTTGCCAAACTGTTGTCTCCAAGGCATAGCATGACTCACTATGCCCTTCAGGTTGCCACCAAACCACAAGGAACATTGATGATGGCCACATGATGTACTTTCATGCATTGAAGTGATGGCTATGTGAGTATCATGCAGGTTCTGTATGCTCAGCCTGCAGGAACCAGGGCGTGTTAAATTTATCTCCCAATATGAGATATAGTCTAGGCTGTGGTAGAGTCACTATGGCCATGCAACTATGGCACTGTGCTATTCCCTGTACTACCTGTCATGTGGCTAATATGAGGCTCTATTTGCAATACTTACAGTGAATGCCACAGTCCATTGACTAGACTAGGATTGGGTATAAAGGTAAATCCCAAAACTAGCCCATATGTGAATTTAGTATCATTTTCAACGTGTGCTCCTTTGTCACCTTCTCAGAAGTCATATTTGTCCTATACAGGTTCATTGCACAAATAACAGATCTACAGTAGAGACTGTGTAGATGACTGGTGGAACATGACATTAGTACTCCATTAGGACAAATTACACTTGGTGATCTGTGCATTGTTAATATGTTTCCAGTGTGACATGAGTATTTCCATGTCACCTTCCCCAGCCTACTGTACTGCTGTCAGCAACAGGGCAGATTTGAAGAGCATCATTTCTTGTTGTTGTGTTATTGCATATGTGACAAAAAGATATGTACATGACCTTGTGTGGGCTCTGTGTGAATGTACATTATTGACCTGCTATTGTTTGACAACAGGTACATGAGGTATGCTCCATGAGGCAAAGCATTGAAGGAGATGTGGTCTCCTACTTGTTCATTAATTACTGTGATTGCACAACTTCAGCAATGCAGTTGTACTTGTCTGATATACTGATTTTTGTGTGGGCAACTGTTGACAATTCAGATGGCATGCATGCATGTTGTATGGTATATGTAGGGGGCACTTTGATGTAGTTTGTTGCTGGGGCCTACTTGATGTTGTGGTAATGTTTGCTAATCACAGCTGTTGTTCAAGTGTGATTCAGGAACATGTGGTGACCCTTTTCCTCTTTGTGTTTGTAACATCTGCCCAGACAAGTGAGTGTGACAGGGCACAATCAAGTGTGGAAGCATCTGACCATAGTTCCTCCAGTCATGACACCACCAGCATGGAGGGACCCAGTGGCCCGGAGGGTGAGGGTAGTGCCATGGAGGAGACAGGATCAATGTAATAATCATCAGATTCTTCCTCCAGTGGTCACACCCTAGTGGTGGCTGACCCACCAGGACCTTCTCCTATACCATCTTGGTCCACCACCCCCAGTTCTATCACCACCCTCCCTGTTGCTCCCCACCCAGTTGGCTGTGCCCACTCACCGATGAGGGTGGGCATCTCCTTTGCCGTAGGTTCCTCAACCCATCCCCTGTTACCGCTGCATCCCTGGGAGGAGGCTATTGACCGCCTGAGGAGTATCTCTGTGGGGCAGACTGCATTGTGAATGCCATCCAGGGGTTGGCCAGCCAACTTCAGCAGACCAATGTGTTCCTGGAAGGCATTGATAGTGACATGTCTGGCCTACAGAGATATTTTCAGGATCTGGTTTCCTCACTGGTGGCAGCCAGTCACTGCCCCATTACTCCTCCCTCAACCTACCACTTATCAAGTCAGATCCCCTAACTGCCCCAAGCACATAGACACATCTGCATGCACCCACATTAACACACACAAGCAGCACATATCAATACAAACACCACAAGACACACTTGCACGCAGGCATCCAACATTTACCCACAAACACAACATTAGCCACCACTTCACCAGACACTACTTCCACAGCCACCGACCCACACACCACTTCCAGCATAGCCACAGACATAACCACAACAGCCAGTGACACATCCACCACTGCCACCATACACCCAGACACCAGCACAGCACCCACAGACACATCCAGCATACCCATAGACAACACCCCACCAGACACACTGACATTCACCACAACCAGAATCCTCCAGACACGACTCCAACAGACACATACACACATAGCCACAGATACCATCCCAACAGACACAAAAACTTCCACAACACCCAGCATACCCACACACACCACTCCAAAAGACACATACACATCTACCACTCCCACATCGCCCAGCACTTCTACCTCACAGCCCCCAAGACACACAAACATGCACACTCACACATGCAACAGACATCACCCAATCAGAAGCATATCTCACACATGCACTTACCAAAGTCATCTATACCCACACTTAAGATAACCACTCCCTCAACCTCCGAATCCCTCCCCTTTTTGCAGACCGTCCCCATGTTCCCAAGGAGAGCTTCCTATTTAACCTTGCCTTTTCACCTGTTGCCTCCGCCCTCCCTCGCAAACCTAAGAGGCCCATAACCACTTCCCAACCTATCCCTTTCACATCCAAGTCCTCCCCATCACACCTGCCCCCCTGCAAGCACCAATACCCCTCCCTCCCAAGATGAAGGCTGCCCCTCCAAAGAAGAAGACTCCCCTCCCAAACCCAAACCCACCCATCCCACTTTAGACCCTACCCCACCAAGGGTGATCCCAGAGGTGCTTTCTTACCCCCGTGTTGCCCCTTCCTGGAGACGCTCCCTGGCAGTGATTGCAGTCAAGTGTGGGCACAGTAATGTGCATGAACATTGTATTTGGACGGCTCTGAGTTTCCTTCAGCAGTTTGAAATCGTCATGTTGCAAGAAACATGGTGCATGGAGCCGATACAAATTTCGGGTTATTCTGGGATAGACGTCTATGCCAAACAACCTCAAAAACATGGACCCCCCAACGGGGGCCTTACAACGTATTGCTCCACAAAAATCAACTGGGTGATCAAACAGATCGACCTGGGAATCGACTGGCTGCTACCAATAAAATTGGAACACCGGGTGCCACTAGGAAACAACAGAGCTTTTCTATTGATCAACGTATACACACACCCTAACAAAACCCAAAACAGAGGAAACATTGAAACATTGACCAGTATTTTTAAAATGCTGCAGAAACAAAACAAGGACGTAATCCTCATTTTGTCTGGCGATTTCAATCTTGATGTGAGAAAAGGCAGCACAAAATACACAAACAGAACATGCACATATACAAAGTTTGAAACCCTGGGTTTGCGCTGCCTGACGCCTCTCCCTGAGGACGCCTGATCCGCACAAGTAACCTTTACAAGCAGCACAAAAAAATCTAACATTGACTTTACATTAATAAACGAATTCGCATTGCCACTGGTCTCAGCATATAGGATCTAACAACGCAAAGAGAGCGATCACTTTCCACAACTTATTAGGATCCGGAATGAATGGAATCAGCTCCCCACCACCAACATCATAATTTCAGCCCCAGTGACTTATGACACAAACAAATTGAAATGGAAGGGGCCGGGACTCGACAAAGTAATGGAAGAAGTGTACCGCAGTGCAGGCACAACTAAAGAGCTCAAAGAGTTGCTAAGAGTGAAGGAACTAGAAGCCAACCCCCAAGGAGAACGAGTGATCGCTTGGATGTACTTGTGTGACTCCTTAATAAATACATTTTCCATCAAAAAATGTCTCCCAATTTTGGTCACCGAGTCACAAACCAAAGTCAAGAGTCGCACAGAAGAAAAGCCATGGTTCAACAGGACATTGCGCAATCAGAAAATTCAAGTCTCTAGAGAATTAAAAAAAGTCCTAAAGGACTTACACTGGGGGAGGAAATCTGATGACACAAGGCTTTCTGAGCTAAGAGCCAAATATAAGAAAAACTGCTGGATGGCAAAACAGAGTTATCACGACGATCTGTGGACCAAGCTGCTTATGTCCAACAAACAGAAAAATAACAAAAAGTTCTGGGAATTAATAAATGGACTAACTAAGGGAAAAAATCGACACACGAAGGCAGGTATCGATGCAGCCGCACGGGAAGCCTACGTACAGACAATGTTCTCACTTCCAGAGCACCATGTGAAGGAGGAGGCTACACAGATAGCCAACGACTTAAGCAAGATTAATTTTGGCTTCAGAGTAACAACGCAAACAGACTCATTTCCAAACGGAAACGAAGGGAAGCACGCATTAATGACCATCGACATAGACATGCTGATAAACCTTATCAAGAAACTAAAAATGGAAGGGGCAGCTGGTCAGAACGGTTTTCCAAATGCCTTGTTTAGAGGAGACCCCTCATTCTGGGCGTACTATTTGGCATTGCTTTTTAACAATCTCTGAGGCACTGCGGGTCTTCCAGATGCATGGAAAGGCAGCATTATTCACCCTATATACAAAGCAGGTAACCCTGCAAATCCTTCAAACTACAGGCTAATTGCATTGAATGACGTGGAAGCAAAACTCTACGCATCCTGTCTACTGCAACAACTAACAGAATGGATTAATGACAGACAAGTAATTCCACAATGCCACACAGGTTTCAGAGCTGGTATGGGTGCTTCCACCAACCTGGCAACCATGGCTCTGCTGGGAAACAAAGCCAGGCGTCAGAAAAAAAGGTTACTTGCATGCCTTATTGATCTAAAAGCAGCTTTTTATTGCGTACAAAGAACCCGCCTATGGGAGAAACTGAAAGGTTGGGGCCTATCATGCAGCCTTCTTGGCACAATGATGGACTTGTACACAGGTACTTGGGCGCAAGTAAAAATCGGAGAGGGCAGCCACCTCACCAACAGGACATTAACAGCAAAAGGACTCAAACAGGGTTGTGTATTGGCTCCCACGCTGTTCAACTTATATCTTGCAGACCTAGCCGAGGCGGTAGCTCCTGTAAAAAGCCACCCGCCAGTGTTGGCCAAGAAAGGAATTGCATGGCTACAGTACGCAGACGACATAGTTCTACTCAGCCAAACACCTGTTGGGCTACAGCATAGCATCGATGCATTTTATACATACATAACAATACAAGGCCTAGAATTGAATTTGAGTAAAACTAAGGTTTTCCGCCTAGTTGACAGGAAGTTTAAATCTGCTTCATGGTTCATAAATGGACCCCGGGTGGAGGCTGCACCCGCATATAAGTACTTGGGATTCACTATGGATGGTCTCTTGACCTTCAAGCTGCAGCTTGCTGTCGCACAAGCAAAAGCCCTCGCATTGACCTATGGTTTTAAAGTTCTAAAACAATACACTCACCTGCTTTCTGTCAAGGCAGCGCGGCTAATGCCCACCATCACTTATGGCGCCGAAATCATACTCGGGAAGGAGGCAGTTTTTATTAATCAAGTCCAGACGAAGGCTTACAAAACAATTTTTGCGGATACCATGACCAGTATCTCCAGCTCAAGTTAGTTTAGAATTGGGTCTGAAAAACTATGAATTTCAGAGTAGATGTGCCTTCATTAAACTATGCTGGAGGATGCATGCAGCTGAGACTGGTACACTAAACAACCTATGTTGGATGGAAATTGAGGAGCAACAGCGTCACAATGATAAAAGCACCTGGGGTCATCACTTAAATAACTGCATTATAGCACTAGGGTTGCAAGAAGCCTGGGACCTGAACTCTGACAAAAAGGAGTTTTTTCAGAAGGCAAACGCTGTCACTAAGAAGAAATCTTTACATTCTGACAAACAAAAACTGGCATGTAGACAGCACGTCTGGACTATAATAATATCATACAAAACTTTACGGGCACAGGAATATCTAGCAGCAACCTTCAACCAGTCGCTGAAACATCTGTTCATGCTTTTCCACTTTGGGTTGATGGAAACAAAGGATATGGGGCCAGATGCAGGAAGAAAGCAAATTGCGACTTGCAATTTGCGAGTCGGTGCGACTCGCAAATTGCAAGTCGTAATTTGCTATGCAGAAAGGTGTCTCAGACACCTTCTGCAACTCGCAATGGGGTCGCAAAGACCCACCTCATAAATATTTATGAGGTGGGTCGCAGTTTGCGACCCCATTGCGAGTATAGGCACTCGCTAACATGGAGGCCTGCTGTAGTCAGCAGGCCTCCATGTTAGAGACCTGCTTTTAAATAAAGCAGTTTTTTTTTTTTTTTTAAATGTAGCCCGTTTTCCCTAAGGGAAAACGAGCTGCATTTCAAAAAATCCGAAACCTTTTGTTTCGTTTTTTTCAGGGCAGGGAGTGGTCCCTTGGACCACTCCCTGCCCTGAAAAAATGTTTTGGGGTCCATTCACAAAGAGGTGAAGGGGTCCCATGGGGACCCCTTCCCGTTTGCGAATGGGTTACCATCCACTTCAAGTGGATGGTAACTGCGACTCCATTTGCGACCGCATACGCGGTCACAAATGGAATTGCATACCATTGCGAATCGCAAATAGGAAGTGAACACCCCTTCCTATTTGCGATTCGGAAATGCATTTTGCGAGTCGGATCCGACTCGTAAAATGCATTTCAACATAGCAAAGTGGCTTTTGCGAGTCGCAAACGGCGTTTTTCGCCGTTTGCGACTCGCAAAACCCTTGCTACATCTGGCCCATGGTTCCTTCATGGAAACAACAGGTCCTGACACATTCCTGTCGACTGTGCGGGTACAGTCAAGAGTCATTAGAACATATTTTTTGTGTGTGCCCGGCTTTGCTAAGACACAGGACATTTTATCTGAAAAACATTTTTAAGACTCTGAACATACGCTCATGTAGACCGGCCATTATTAGCTGGCTTAGCGGACTTTCAATCCTGTTTTCTTGGTTAGGGACCAAATTCATGGTACAGGCCCAGAAAGAATTAGTGAATAAAGTTGAAGCTTTGTTCCAGCCAGGAAATATCCTTAGGTTCTATTTAGGATGCCCGCTCACCTTCACTCATCCACTATTGTAGTGTTCTTAAGGAAGCAAGAAAGTCCTAAAGTTGAGTTTAAGACCACGTTTTGGAATTAGTGGAGAACATTTTAGATATGCACAACTCTTTACCATGCCATGTTTTAGTTTTAAATAAGCTTTTATGTTTTTATGGGTCTCCTTTAACATAATGAGAAGGTAAAGTTTTATGTCATTATGTATTGTGGAATTGCGATGGTTTTAATTAACAGTGTCAATAAACTTTAAACTTGCCGAAACTTGACGATATTGATCCACAAGCAGGCGCAAACACACACAACTGTAGGCAGTTAACACAATTTACTCAGGAACAACAGACAGCTTGAAAAGGAATTGCAGGATAAAGGTGTATCCAAATACCTAACAACTTGGGTTTATTTCTGACAAAATTCAAAATTTTCAAGGCCACTGGCCAGTCCATAATGTCCTAAAGTGCACATTACAGTGCCTAAACTTGACTCCAAACCACAACTTCTAAAAATCCACGTTTTTCTGATGATGAGTTGACAGTCATGGTGGATTAAGTCATAAGAGTAGAGAGCCACAATTGTTTACAGCCCAAATCCAGCATAACACTCCAGGTAGGAAAATGGAAATGTGGCAGAGAATAGTCGACAGAGTGAATGCTGTAGGCATCACCTTCCTCACAAGGAAGGATATTAGCAAGTGGTAAGATACACCACAATAACATTCACGAAACATCAATGTCCTGCATACTGTCATCTCATCTTTTGCCATTGTGTTGTTTATCTACATTCCTAACATGCAGTATCCAAAGTATCAGAGATTTTATGTTCTCAATGTATATTGTTGTACATAACATTTCATGTATTAATCTTGATTGCATACTGTATGGTGGAATGGGGTCTGTATGTGTTTTACTATCAAAATATCATCCAAGGACCCATGGAATGTGACACTAAATAAGGGTATGGTTCAACCTAACTGCAGTTTGGCAACAATTATGGAAGACTCACCATTTGTAAAGTGTTGGGAAGTAAAGCAAGTGACATGAATAAAACTACCATGAAGGCCTGTTTCTGTAACTCAAAACAAGAGGCCTTTGTGGTGTCATTAAACATGGACTGAGCAATCTACATATCATAGTACTCAGAGATCTGTCTACCTACCTAGCGTGATGTTGTCCTGGTCTCCCCAGCTGAAGCTATTGATGATATGAAAGACACCTTACCAAATGTGTACATTATCTTTAAGGCATTAAGCTGCTTCAGCCGATTGGAAGTGACGGTAATCCATTGATTCTACACTGCTGACATGATGACTAATGGTACAAATACGACTAAGTTGCATGTTCGCCTATATCATACACAACTAGGCCTCATTCAGCTTATCAGCACATCTGATGAGCTGCTCAAATCAAATATATTTTTGCAACCTATACAAATGACTTGTCAACAAGTTCAATACTATGGAACCATATCACAATAGGATATTTAGCAAGATTTTCCAATGTCTCAGCTGACTGTGACGCAAAATATATGGATGTAGATTCCACACTTCCACTAATAAAAATGGGCCATATGTACGAACACATTTTCCCATAGACACAGAATGGGTAAAACCATTTGCTACATCTAGCCCAATGTTCTTTATTCAACAACAGGTCGATCTAGCACAGTCCTGGAAAGAGATTGTTCACTGAACAGACTCCCAACCCACTCCTGGGTGAAATCCTCAGTGATGACAACACTCCTGGACATGTGGACATGGATGATGGACCTGACATATCTGGTCAGCCTGGACAGATAGTGACAATGAGTCTCACTATGCCCACACTAACATCTCCCACCCCAGATGCAACAATATCTCAGCCAACAACATCCCTAAGCTGTGTACCTAGCACAATTAGTACAATCTTGTGCCCCCAGTCCTGGATCCTGAAGTGCAACTCATCAGCCCAGACACAGAGGAATCAGGACCAGTTGGAGAGGGTGCGCTGGTCCAAGTGCACAGCCTCGTGGGGGTAGGGTCCGTGGGATGGATGCCGTGGGCCAGGAGAGTGAGGCCACTGGGGCCACTCACAACCAGGATACCATCAGCCAAGTCTTGGGTGTCTATTAGGAGTCCCAGGGTGTAACGGGCCAAATGCTAACCGAACTACAGGAAATGAAGCAGCTGCAGAGGGGCATGTACCAACAAATGGAGGCCCATAACTCCAATATGGGCTCCCTAGCAGGGGTGCTGATGGACATCCATACAACCATGAGAAGGACTTTTCCACCACCATATGCCTCTTCCTGTAATGGAACTACATCAAGCCATCCACATCTATGACTGCCACTGGAAGGGAGGCCCTGCCAGAGGAAGAAACACCTTCACACACTCCTGCCTCTGAAGCAGCTGAACCCCATGTCCTCAGAAGCTGGGAGGGCCATATAAATAAAGATCCAGGAGGTGCGGATGGCAATATACCCACCACAGCAAGCAAGAAAACTCAGACCTAATTAGCTCCATTGTGTGTAACTCATTCACTCTGTGGACTAATTCTGGAAACTATTCTGTTTCTGATGGGATGAGTAATCTGGACTCAGGATTTCAGATATTTTGGCATCTGCATCTATGGTTTCATTCACCATGACTACACAGCACTTACACAAATGAAAGAATACATTCAATGTTACAAAAATAAAGTTACTTTATTATGGTAACACAATATCAAAATTACTATAGAGACAATACTCCCTTAGGAGGTAAGTAATACACAAGTTATATACACTCGTTGTCAGAAATAGGTATAAGAACAGTTATCAAACAGTGCAAATTGTGTAAAACACAAAAAGGAATAGTTAACCCAGGGGGATCACAAACTATTTACTAAACAAAAATGGAATGTGAGAGTGTCACCTCCACCTAGGTAAGTGGAGTGTGTATTGGGTCACTGGGGGTACCAGTAAAGCACAAAGGTAAGTACCACAACAACCCCCAACACCCACGTAGAAGAAAAGAAGAAAAGAAGAAACGAAGAGAATTGCAAACCCAAAAGATGACTGCAAGAAACCAACAGTGGATTCCTGAAGATGAAGACCTATGGAAAGAGGGGACCAAGTCCAGAAGACACAGCAGAGTCCAGTTGGAGCAGGAGCCCCTACCCACCAAGCTGAGGATAGCAGGAGATGGTTGACAGTAAGGAAGAAGAGTCAGCACTGCTGCCCTAGCGTTGAGTTCCTGGAGGATGCAGGTGATGTCCCAAGTCAGAAGGAAGATTGCAGTTGGATTTTCATGTCTGGATTCCACCAACAAGCCTTGGCGCAGGCAAAACTTGCTCATGGCAGAAAGTGGTGGTGCGGGGGACCAGCAATGCCCAGGAAGACATAACCCAGGAGGGGGAGTCAGAGGGGGCCCTCAGCATTGCAGAGAGCCCACAGGAGTACAGGCAGCATGCACAGGAGCCCCACAAGATGGGGACACAGAAGGTGCAACTGGAGCCCATGCAGCACTACAAAAAGGAGTCCCATGCTGCAGGAGAGTCACTCAGGGATCTGTGCATCAAAGGAAGGAGTGCTGGAGGCTGGAGCTACACGAAGACTGAAGACCCCTTGGAAAAAATGACAACAATCTTTGGCAGCTGCAAAAGACATGGTGCATGGGGGTACTCGCATGTGTGGGAAGGCAAGGGGTAACATCCAGCCAAGCTGGACAGCTGGTGGAGAGGATCGTCTGGATCACTTCCAACTACCACCCATGTTGCAGTTTTAAGGGAGCTCAGCAGGAGAGGGGATCCATGCAGCCGGTCATCATTGCTGTTAGTGCCTGCAGATGCAGGGGAGTGACTCCTTCACTCCAAAGGAGATTCCTTTTTCTTTCCTGTTTAGACAGAAGATGGGCTGTCCCCAGATGAAGCACAGCCAGAGAAATATTGCAGAAGCAGGAAGGAGCCATGGAAAGAATGTTGCAGGCAAATGCTTCGCCTTTTGTTCTGATTGTCGGCTCCCAGAGAGTCCAGATGCAGTTTCTTTGGTCAGAAGTCTAAGTAAGAGGTGAATAGGAATTTTGCTGGATGCTTGGAAGCTGAATCTGAGGAACCACCCAAAAGAGAAACCCTAAATATCCTTGAAAGGGGGAGTGGTCACCTAGCTGGGCGACCACTTATCAGGAGGGGGTGCGGACATCATTTGCCAGGCCTGATCACCGAGATGCTCCCAGAGTTTCCTGCCAACCTCGGATACAAGATGACAAAACCTAGGGACCCTCTAGGGGAGCTCTGGTACAACCCCTGGGGTCGTGATGGAGGGGGGAGCGGTCACTTCCCTTTACATTGTCTAGTTTCATGTCCCTGAACTTGTGTAGACTGATTTATGCACGGAGAGTGACAGTGTGAGGCAGGGAAAAACTAGGGAAGATAGGTAAAAATTGTGAAAAAAAAACTGTTGTTGCCTTTGTAGTGGAAATGGGCCACTGAAGAAAGCATGAGTGGCAGACAAATATGTAAATAATGACATATTTACTGGTGCACCCCAAGGCCTATATGATACCTTTGTGAGGCAAGGGGAGAAAGGGAAAACACAAATAAAGTACATGAATTAGATTTCTCATGCTAGGACCACAGACTCAAAGGGAAGCACGCAAACACCTTATCTGAATACAGTTATCAAATAATTACTTGTTTTCTTTCGTAGCCAATGGCTTGGGCCCTTGGAAAATTTATGGAAGGTGGGCAAAATCAGAAGAATTAAGTTAAATATTTGATTGTATCCCTCCAGAGCCAATGGGTCATCTTTTGGATATGGGGAGGCAGGCACAATAAAGAACCACTGGTGTCCCTCAGTGCCCTATGGGAGACAAAGAAAGACAGTGAAATAAATTAAATTAATTAAATAATTCCTGATGTCCCTCTAGGGCCCGTAGAACACCTGTGGGAGGCTATTAATTAAATAATGTCTGGTTCTCTGCCAGGGCATTAGTGAACACTGTGAGAGGCAAGTAAATATCAATACATTAATTTACTAATTGCTGGTGTCCCTCCAGGGCCCATGGGACACATTTGATAGGCTGGGAATGCAGGCTTCACTCAAATAAATGATTTGAATCACACTGACATCCCTGGAGTGCCCATGGGAACCCTAGGGAAAGCAGAGGTAGACAGGCAAAATTGAATACATTAAATGAATAATTGCTACTGTTCTTCCAGGGCAGATGGAACACTTTTAACAAGGCAAGGCAGGGAAACATCGAACAAACTAATTGAATAATAGCTGGTGCCCCCTGTCGAGCCAATAGAGACTTAGTACCTCATTATGAGTTTGGCAGTTGGACAAGCTGACTGCCCAACACACGGAGAGGATGCCACCGCCATGGTGGTAGCATCCCCTTGACTGTATTGCAATGTTCCCACCGGGCTGACCAGCGGGAACATTTTATTACAAGTTCCGCTGGTTTGCCTGACGGGAACAGTGCTACGATATTGGTCTTGGCTCCCTTAAGGGAGCTGAGGCCAATACCATAGCTCTATAGACAAAGCAGACAGTGTGCACTCCGATGGTGCTGGGCAGGGGGACCCTCCACTCCCCAAGCAATGGGCATGGGCAGTGCAGTGGCCCCCATGCCTTTTTATGGCTGTCAGAGCACCATGGAAACGCTGACGTAAATGGAGTTGTAAGCAGCCAGACAGTGCTGAACTCAGCACCGCCCTTGCTGAGTACAGCTCAGACCACCATCAGACCATCAGGAACCATGTTTCCAACTGGGATGGCGGTCCCCTGGTGGGTCTACACTCCAGGGTTGTAATGTGGCAGTCGGTCAGGAGTTGGTGGCAGCAGCTGTCCTGTGGTGGTCCAACTCCACCGTCCAAATCAGGCGGTTGGACAGCAACAGGAAGCAGAGGTCGCACTGCCAAAGTCAGTACCACTACACTTGTAATCAGGCCCTAAAATAATTAATTGCTGGTGTCTCCCAAGGGCACTATCAATGTCAGTGGGAGGGCATTTTGAAGAAAGTAAAAACTAAAAAAAATATTAAATACTTGAAGGTGTCCTTTCAAGCCCATGTTTATGTAATTAAAGATAGTGTGAGCACTCAAAATTGTATACGTTATTAAGTACTTGTTGTGCCCCTCCCTGCTGATATAATTATTTTGGGAGGCAAGGGGTAAAGGGTAAAAATAAAACAAAATGTTAAATAATTGCTGATGTCCTTCTGGGGTACAGGAGCAGCCTGACAAAAATCGAATGATTAGTTATGTAAATGCAAGTGTCCCTCAGGGGCCTATATGGACAACCGTGGGAGGCAAAGAGAGGATTGATGTAATTAAATGTTAGCTGTTGTCCCAGTGTCATTCTGGACCACCACATTACAAGATTGCCGCTCAGTGCCGCCAAAAGACATCTCAGCCAGGACAACGGGATGATGGTGGTTGTGGTTGTAATGAAGCCATGGCAGCGTTGAAGTCAGCACTGCCATGCTGATTACAACCATTTGCTCCACAAGCCCTTTCATAGCAGATCAACCCCCATGACATGGCTGAGGGAGAATAAAAACAGGGGGCCACAGGGTGGGCTGTGCACTTCCCAAGGCATTCTTGTGGTCAGTGCAGTGGTCCCCTTCCCAGCACTGTCGGAATGTGCAGTGTCTGCTGCTCAGACAGTGCGCATTCCGAGGGTGCTGGATGGCCCCCCTTGTGATGGAATTGGACTTGGCTCCATGTGGAGCTGAGTCCAATGCCGCTACATGTTTTCAACTGGCTGACTAGTGGAAACCTTGGTTTCCGATGGTCAGTCTAGAGGAAAAGTTGTGATTGGGCTGGTGGGGAGACCACAAGCTCTGCATCGGTCTCCACACAATGGGTCTGGTAGTCGGGTTTTCCAATCACCAGACTCATAATCAGGCCCTTACTGTTCAGCCTTTCGGGAACCTATTGAAGATAAATGGATACCATACAGCATATCTATTTACATAATTAATTATGCTCGGCTTTGAGGACCATATGTGAGGCAAAGAGAGGCAGGTAAAAATATCCTAAAATAATGAAATAATTATTGATGCCTCTTCAGGGTAGGCAAGAGAAGACAGTCAAAATAGTCTAATTGATGAAACGTTTGGTGTGTTCCCTCAAGGCCCATGGGATACAATTTGGAGGCAAGGAGAGGCAGGCAAACATAGAATAAATCAATTGAATAAATGTTGATATGCCTCCAGGGTCAAGAAAACAATATCTGCCACTTGGACAAATACAGCAGTCTTTGGGGTGTTTGTGTTGCTCCAATGCCCATAGGGAATTGAAGGCATGACAAATCAAATAAATTAATGGAATTATTCCTTATGTTCCACCAGTGTATGTGGCCCCCTTGGAGGCAGATAAAAAGTGATTGAAGAAGTAAATAATTGCTTGTCTCCCTACCGGACCCATTGGTCACCTTTGGGAGGTGGGGGTGTAGGCATAAATCAAATAAACTAATTACTTATTTACTGAATTCCCTTCAGGGAACATGGCAGCAGCATGGGAGGCAACGGGGTCAGGGTAAAATTGAATACATTACTTTAAAAATAGCTGTTGTCCCCCAGGTGCATTAGGGATCATGGGTGAGGTAGGCAAAAATCAAACTAAATAATTTCATATTTTCTGGTGTACACCCAGTTCTCTTGGGTACCGTGACAAACCCATGCTAAAGCAGGCAGAAATCAAATACTTTAATTAAACAATTGCTGATAACCCCAAAGGAGTCCTAAGAGCGGCAGGTTGGCATAGGAATAATAATTACTGATGTCCCTGCAGGGCCCAACAGACACCTTAGGGAGGAAAGGGGAGGGAGGCAAAAAATGAATAAATATATTACATAAAAGCTGGTGTCATTCCAAGGACCCCATTGAACCATATGAAAGATAGGACAAGGCAAGCTAAAATAGAATAAATAACTTAAATAGTTGCTGGCATCCCTCAAGGGCCCCTTGGATGCCTTTAAGAGGCAAGGGAAGACAAGCAGAAATGTAATAAATAAACTGAATAATATCTGGCGTCACTCCAGGGCCAATACAGACCGCATCAAAGTTAAGTTGAAGGCAATGTAAAACTCATTAAATTAATTTACAATTTGCTGGTGTTCCAGAAGGGCCCATAGCATCCACAGAGTGAAAAGATAAATTGAGTAAAATAATTCAATAATTGGTTTTGAAAGGCAGAAGCGTGCAGGCATAAACCACATATATTCATTGAATAATTGCTGGGGTTCCTCCATTGCCCATGAAATACATGTGTGAGGCTAGGGATGGCAAGCACATTTTGAGTAAATACATTTAATAACAACTGGTGTCTCTGCAGGTTGATAGGAACCTATAGAATGCAAGAGCAGGCAGAACAAATTTGAATACACTAATTAAATAGTTACTGGTGTCCCTCCATGACCAATGTGACAATCTTCATAGGCAACAGGAGGCAGGAAATAAAGTGAGTAAACAAATGTATTAATAGCTAGTTTCATTCCAAGGCCCAAGAGGACCCTAAGGGAAGAAAGCAATGATCTAATAAATAAATAATTGCTGGTATTCCACCAGGGCCCACTAGGACCCTAGTGGAGATAGGTGAGCCAGACAAAAATAAAACAAATTAATTAAAGAATTGCTGGTTTATCACCAGGGTCCATGAGACCTTTGACAGGCAAAAGGAGGCTGACTAAAATCAAATAAGTTCAGTAAATAAGTGCTCCTATCCCTCTAAGGCCAATGGACCACTTTTAGGAGGAAAAGGGAGGCATGTGAAAATCAAACAAAATAACTGGTTATTAGCAATTTGTCCTGATATGACACATTGGGACACTACAGGAGGTAGTGGATGGAAGGCAAAAAAGGTAAATAGTATCTTCTGTATCTCTAGGCCAAAAGGAACCCAATAGCAGGCAGGGATGTGTTGGCACTCAAGTACATTAATTGAATAATTGTTGGTGTTGCACTAGGGCCCACTGGGATGATGTGGGAAGTAGGCAAGAAATGGAATAAATAAATACAATACCTGTTTTTGTCCCCCCAGGGCTAATCGGACATCTCTGGCATGGAAAAGGGGCGGGCAGAAATCAAATAAATAGATTAAATAATAATGGAAGACCTTTGGGATGGCCAGTGGAGGGAGATAAACGTCAAATATATTAATGAAATAATTGCATAATTGCTGGTGTCCCTCTGGGGCCCATGGCTACCCTATGGGAGGTAGGGAAAGGTGGGTACAGGCAGCCAAAACCTGTTGTCCCTCCGGGACCCATATGGTGCCAAAAAGGGCAGAGGAATGCAGTAACACATGCAAAAGGGCTCATGAGGACTCTATGAGAGGCCAAAGAAGGTAGGTAAAAATAAAAACCTCATATTGGTTGTTTGTCAGCCCTCCAGTCTGTTTTGGCCACATTTACAGGTTGTTTCTGACCATAATTCAAATATTAGTTGCTGGCTGACCAAGCCTGACCCTGCTTAGTGCTTCTGAGATCTGGTGCAATCAGGACTCCCCGGGTCAACTTCACCTCCGCGGAGTTTTTATTCCACTCGACAGAATTCCGCAAAGTTGCACTCCGTGAACTTGCCCAGGCCTAGTTGTGTCAAGTTCTGTGTCTTTCAGTATTGTCCTTGGTGTCCTGCATGTCAGGTTACCCAATGATATCATGGGATGTCAGAGTTATTAGGGTTCCCTGAAAGGCAGTTGAGCCAGACAGGCCATGGTGAGCATACAAAGACATCTGCTACTGGTGGGCTCATTTATGTATCCAGCAAACTTACCATTAACCTTCTTATAATCTACTGGTGGTGTCTACGTATTTTTACACACCAACCTACATTATAAAAAAGGGAACAAGATTTAAAGGACCCATTGATGTTTAAGGATTACCTGTTTTACATGGAATTTGAGGGTAATCGAAAAGAACTTACTAAATACTTTGCATTTGTACTTCTGACCCCACCAGTGACTTTTCCTCCTGTAAGGCCTGAGGCAATGCCTGCAGCCCCTACCGATGCTGGTGAATCAGGACCCTGCACTTTGTTGTCTTTGGTATACAATAGATTTTGTATGCCAAAAAGCAGGTGTGCCTTCCTATTAGTTCCCAATTTGCTTTGTCCCGGATGAGGTCCTCTGTTGACATTGTTTTAGAAGAGCATTCCATTTAAAACCACAATGCAAACAAAATTACACGAGCACCTGGAATACGGCATTAATGCCAAGTTTCAAGGTGTCTGGTTTCGGTTCAGTTTAGCTTTATGTACATTTGCTGGATTTCCAGATCGACTCATAAAATGGCAATTATTAGAACGGTTGTAGATTGTTTATGTGCAGGAAGGGGTACCTTCCTGCACATTAACAATCATTCCCCTCACCGCATATGCACTTGCACTATGGGACAGCTTAATTTAGCGCTGGTGCAGGGGGAAACACAAGGCTGTGTGTATTCTTGTGAATACAAGGCAGCCCTGTGTTTCAGACTGCTAGAGCAGGGCGCTGCTGAGTTTCTTGTAAATCTGGCCCCTAGTGTCATAGCTCACAGTGTAAATTGCACTTTATGCTCACTTTTAATGAAAAATCTGTTGTGAAATTTGAGTCTTTTAGGAAGACTGTGTTTCTGTTGATGATAATGTTTTTAACCCCATTTTATGTTCCTCCCTCTGATGTTCAATATCCTATTCTACAATTAGTGCTAGCCAAGTGTTCACCCTATTTCATTTTGAGAATTGCTCACTTAGCACAATGTTTAATTTTTTTCTTCCTCAGTTGTTGAGAAGTGTGTGGATTGAAATAGATCTGGTACAAGTTAACATTGTGTGAATATTAAAAAAAAAACTGTTTCTGTTTTTGTTGTTTCCTTTGTTGTACAAACTGTTATGTTTGTGTTTGTTGTTGTATTTCTGCACTTACTTTTTGGTATTCTGTGTTCTACCATTACATTTTGCTGGTCTGACCAGCTGGTGTATGTTGGTGGTGGCCATAATTGTGGCATGTTCTCATGATTTCCTTTTACATGCACCAACTGGTGATGCTATAAAACGTTGTATAGTCTAGTGTTGCAGTGGTCTGTGGTGTGTGTTTAAGGTGGGAGGCATTTCCTTTTTATTTAAAAAAGCAGGAGATGAGGAATCCTGCTTGTCAGGTTACCCAATGATGTCATGGAATTTTCAAGGTTACCAAGGTACCCTAGAAAGGGGTTGAGCTAGACACGCCAGGGCTGAGCATCAACTTACATCTGTTCCATTGGTGTTGTGTTCAATTCAATTATTCTTGTTTTGCCTTATAATATCATAATATTGCTAGTGCTAGCTATTCTCTTACTATTTTATTGTATTGCAGTAAAACTGATGTCAATAAATTACAAAGTAGTAAGGAGGAAATAAAAAGCTGCATGTAAATTTGAGTTTGAATGAATTATTATCAGACTTCAAAGTTTTCCTATTAGAGTCATTGAGTAAATCAATAAAAGGGCAACAAAGAGGGGATCTTGCAACTGTGGACAATCTGAAAAGCCAACTATTAGAAAACCTGTAGTTGAGCTCATATTTGATTTATGCATTTATCTAGTAATGCAACAAGGCTTGCATCGAAAGACACTCTGTAAATAAATACACAATTGATGCAAATTTAATTATTAGCAAAAGGATTTGTGGGGTAAGTATTGGAATGTGATTTTGTGTGATAGTTCCAGAAATATTACAACTACTCAAGGAAAACATGTGAACTTGCATATACATCGTTTTTTATTTAAAGTTTAATATGATGCTCTTAAAAAATGTACCTAGGTATTATTTGGGCTTCTGCTGACAATGAACACTAAGGGCCTGATTTAGAGTTCAGTGGATGGGTTATTCTGTCATAAATGTGATGGCTATCCCGTTCGCCGTATTGTAAATGCCATTTGATATTATGCACTTGCAATATGGTGGAATGGATTTCCATCACGTTTGAACTCTAGATTAGGCCTTAAACTAGAAGCTTGAACTGCTTTGTTTTTATTGGAGAGAAAATCACAAACTACACATACACAATAGCAGATAAAAATGAAACTGTTCAATTTGCTTCAATTCCATCATGGTGATAAAGATGACAATTATAAAACGTAGAATGTGTCGGATAAAAAATGCAAAGAAGTATCAAGCAAGAGTCTGCATAATAAAGTACATTATGCTAATTGACATTATGCTAATGAGTCATGGCTCAAAGCAAACTTTTCCTTCATTCTCGTCTTGCCTTTACTGATCTCTCTCCTCAAATATTCCAAAAAACGAATTTGAAAGAAGGTTACATTCGCTGCTGGCAGATGTTGTAAACAGTTACATATTTGAAGGTATCTAAAAAACCCTGACGGGGAGGGAGAACCAATGCTGATGATAATAATAAGGAATACCCACAGAATTGTCCTAACGTGTGAAGGCCCAACTCAGTCCAGAACTATTATTAGAAGAGTGTATTTCTTATAGTGGGTGTTAGAAGTTAGGTTGTTGGTTGACTGGGGTGTGAGCTCTGGACAAGCAGCAATCAAAATCCTTGTCAGAGAAAGGCATAATCTACCTTTGTGCAACCCCCTGGTAGCTTGACAGAGCAGTCACATTAAACTTAAAAGCAATGTGTAATGTATTTATGCAACACAGAAAACACCACACAAAAAGATTCCACTAGAGGTTAGAAACATGGAGTAAAATGTAACAAATAAAATAAAACAAAAACAACAATAATCCAATCAGTAGAACCAAAGCTATAAATTATTGCATATTAAATTATAAAAAAGCTCCAAAAAGTATAAAGCATAAAGCACCAACCAAGCATATCTGGTCAAGTGGGACCAGGTCAAAGTAACACTTTCAGGCTGATCGTGACGGAGTGCAGGTCAGATAGAAGACCGTGAGAAGTGACGCATGAAGCTGTTGTCAAAGCACGAGGAGCCGGCATGCCTCGCAGGCAGATGTTGCTGGAGCTTCCTGGTGGCAGTCCTCACAAGTGGTTGATGCTGCAGTGTGCACAGGCAAGCTTATGGAACTTTGCACTAATTGGCGGTGTGCGCGACAAAGTCTTGGTGTAAACTGGCCCAGTTGCAGTTACAAAGTTACAAATGCAACTTAATGTGGCACAGCTGAGCCACACTAAGGGACACAAACTCAAGAGATACCACAAGAATGTTAGGAATATGCTTCAGCTGGGTCCAGGTGCTGGCGCAGGATATTGGGGAGCCTTCTAGGTTCCTGAGGCCCAGGTCAGGAGGCCAACAGACCAGCCACTGGACTCACTCTGGGGTCCAGGGTTCAAGATGAAGCTGCAGAACCAGGTCTCCCTCCCCAGGCAAGAGGCAGCAAGTCAAAACACAGCATGGCTGCAGTTCCTAGAGCTCAGAAGTCCAGCAGAGTGACTGTCATTTCAGCTGCACAACAGTCCTTCTTTCTGACAGAGTATCCAAAGGTACAGTTGTGCACTGAAGAGTTGGTGCCTGAGGTCTTCTTTTCAGACCTTGATGCCCTGGTTCTGGAAGGTGGGAGATGATTCTAGAAAGTATCTTTGAAATGCATTGAATAGCCAGCCTCCCCTACCCTAGCTTTAGGATGCTACAATAACAATGTGGGGTAGTTAGGGCCTTTGTGTTAAGAGAGCGTAGTTTAAATAACACATATTAAAATGAAATGCTAATATCAATGCTTAGCGATGTTGCATAGAAAACAACAATAACAGTGATTTTTCTTAAACTTGCATTTGAATTATGACTATAATATGTGTGGCCACCAGTGTATAAATAGAATCATTAATGCTATGGTTAGTCAAATTATATTAACGATTACGATATTGCATTTGTATTAAAATCTCATTGGCCTTAAGTTAGCGTGAGCTGTGGGTTTTAGTTGCCTGGCTCTCATATTAAAAGCATTTTTCTGTTTTCCAGTGTGCTGACTCGCAAAGGGCCATGACCCTGCAAACGTTCTTTTTCTTCAACTTGGAAGATGATTGTATCAATACAATTCTGTTCTCATCCGCATGCTTGCTGCTTTAGTATAAATTTTATGCACAAAAATGAAACAAATGTAGATTAATGTAATGTACAAGGACGTTTAAATCATGGACAAAGGAACTCATGACCCAAGAAGACATGCCAAGATGTGAAGTAACCCCCGGATGTGCCACCACCGAAGACGTTAATTATGAAGACCAATCAAAGTGTTATGAATAAATGTGGAGTGACAATTAGGATTACCTAATGTATAATTTGATAGGTTAAAGATAGTAAGGTATAGCAAATGTCCAATAGAATTTTGGGGGAAGGTATTACGAAAAAGGGATAAAAACCCATGTTACAGAAGGATCGAGAGAACTAGGTAGGGAATGCTATTGACTTTTTCCAGAAACTCTGTCACTTTGTTTGGTGATTTGAGAATTATAAAACCATCCTCATCCATAGACTGCCCATTCATACACTTCTCCTCCTTATGAGGGAAGTGCCCCCTGTCCTTTAGACCAAGTTTAGACTGATGAGCGCTGACCTAATCCTTGGAGGGTAATTATGACAATGCAATTTGTAAATTGTCTGTTAGCTTTTCCTTTCTAGGTACCAACTGCTCATTTTGATAGAGACCTTAGTTAGATGTTTTCCAAATTGGTGTTCCAAATCGTTTTGCATGAAGCCCAACATGCTGATGCTAATCTGTGGTTAGGACAGGAGTTCACCTCGACTGACGCAAATAGACAAATGACTGACATTACGCTATGCTGAACTGAGACGTATATGACATTTGCTGTATTCTAATCTATGTTCACGCCGTGCTATGTTCTTATGTTTGTGATTCTTGCATTTATGAAATCTTATCACAGTTGCCATATCGTGACTATGCTCCTATGTTTCCTGCTATTAAGATTAACTCTTTTACTCATAGATTGTAATCAATAGGGAATCAAATTCATAAAATTCTATCAAAGGTGTGGTTATTCATGGCTGAAAGGTCATGGTTGCACCGACAATTTGATTAATGTCTTTATCCAAAGTAAAGTGCATTGTGGTGATAAATATTGATGACATTATTGATATATTGCTTGACATATTGATGAGTTATCTCGTCCCACGGTGTCTCTCCACTGGGTCACAAGATTCATTGGCCTAAAACGAGTCCTAATGTGTAATAAATTAACATAAAAGGACTCGTTAACAGTCGAAGGCAGAGCACAGGCTATTTACTTGCAAGTGCGGCTGTGCTCAGCTCAGCCACCTCAATCCTGCCAGCATTGGTCCATTAGACCACAAATAATCTCTCTATTGCGTGACTGTCTGGGAGGAATTCACAAAGTCTGTCAGCTACAGCCAGTCATGTGATCCAAGACAGACTACAGGCAGAAGAGCACCTAGGGAAGAAAAATGCCAACTTTCTAAAAGTTGCATTTTCAAAACTGTAATGAGAAATCCGACTTTACCCTTAAGGAGGGTTTATCATTACAATTCCATTGACACCAAACATGACATAGCTACCAGGTCCCAATAGGAAATTACAGCTTATTAAATGCAATAAGGAATATTCAATTTTATCCTATGGGAAGGGTAGGCCAACCAAGACATGCAAAACATAAAAGAATATGTCCAATCTTTTGATTACACAGCACGGTGCCCTAGGCCTTACCTCAAGAGTGACATATGCAATAAAAGGATACTGAGTCACTACATGGAGACCATCAATTTTTGGAATGTCCCAAAAGGAATAAGGAAACTCACTATAAAGAAATACAGAGAGATAATTTTCCCCAATAATCCTCATGACGCAGAACAAAAAACAATACAGTGAGATCTTTGTCAATTAATAATTCTGAACAAGAATTCTCAAACCTGGGAACAATGAGGAGGATGTGAACTACACAATCATCCACGGTTCAATGCCTGACATCTCTGAAAATAGAAATGGAACAAACTTTATAGCACAAAGTATCCCATTATGGACCTTACAATGGCAAAAGAACCACCCCTGGGTTCATGAACGTGAGTCAGAGAGATGAAGGAATTGCAACTTCATTTAATCAAAGTCTCCAAGTTCGGATTGAACACACTCTTCTTATTCCAAGGACAAAAATGACAAACATCTCCAAGGATGACAAGAATGAGAATATGGTAGAGAACTTCTCTGCCCACTCTGTATTACTCCTCTTGCATTACAATAGATAGGGTGAGCATGACAAAATAATTAGGGAAACATTCGTATTATGGGTATTTGCAATTCCTTAACTATCCAACATTAAGTCAAGAGACATTGAATGTGTGACTTTTATTTAGGATAATAAGTTCAATGGCATAAAGAAAGGACCAAAATAAGCTGCTATGAAATAGAAACAATAAATTTGATAATGTCACTAAAGAAAATCACTCTTGATTGGTGTATTGGGGTATTTAAATAGTTCAAAATGTCAATGCTAAATAATAGGCACCATTAAGGATTATTTAAAACATTCAAAAGAACATTGGTAAAAAAGGAAGAATAGAAACTGGAAATTTAACAGGAATTTTATCATAAACATCTGCAAAACGCTAGCTATGAAATGAAGTGATTCATAACAGTGCCAACAGTCATCAGCTACTGCAAATCCCTTGGAACATAACAGGAGAAAGTAAACTCAAAACAGACTCTGATCTTATGGGGTTTATAAGTGGCTATTACATAATATGCTTGCAGGAATATCATGTATAGGCTTTAACTCAAAGATGAACTCGGAAGTTAAGCTGTCGGAGAAGGGAAGACTTTCGGATGACCTTGCAAGCTATCTCCATTGTGGTAGATTATACATGGACTACAGTAGAGATAGACTAAAACTATATTTTAGCAGCAGAGATCAAGTTTAAAATTGTAAATTCAATTTTAATAGTTCCACACAATACATGTGAACCTCTTGATCCAGAAAAAATGAACTCAGGAAAAACTCTATCATCAATTAAAATAGCATCAGTTGGTACATCCGACAGTGAATTCAAAACAACTGCCTACTTGTTTATCAGATTCTGCATTAAGGGAATGAAAACACTTCTAGAAGATTCCAGATATGATGATGAACTCACCTGGAACCAATAAATGTGTTAAAAAAAAGTTTTGGACAACCTCTAACTCTAATAAATCTAAATGCTTGTTTTCATCTGGATACTTTAGCAATGACAACTACTGTGATAAATTGGGTTACTGGTTGAAGGTGGCAAACCCCTACTCAAGCAACAACCACATTGCTTGTCAGTGTCAAACACAAGCAAAATGCAAACTAGCCTGTGCCCAACCATCTGATACCTTGGCATAAGCAGTCAGACTTCACTTATACTCAATGGGTAAAGTATTTATACAGCACTGAAACAGCAAATAAATTATTAAATTATTTGAAAACAAAACAACAAAAATCCAATCAGTAGAGGTAGTTTTATGCATATTTAAAGAAATAGATTAAAGTAGTGCCAAATGGAGCAAAGTTTCAACACAGGGTATATGGTTGTGATCGATAAAGTCACAATTTCAGGGCCAGCATGATGGAGCACAGGCTAAGAACGGGACCAAAGTTAACCCATCATTGATTGTACTTTATATCCTTGGTGCATGGTCTACAAGGTGTCGCTTTGTGAGACTTCACACTGACCAACATCAGATCTGGTGAAGCTGGGGGGCTTTGCAGGGCTTTGCATTGCTCTGTGTTGATTCCAATGAGCTGTGTGGAGATTGTTTGCAGGGCTTTGCATCACTCGGTGTTCATTCTGATGAAGCTGACAGTTTTGCAGGGTTTTGTGTCACTTGCCATTGCTTCCAATGAGGCTGACAGCTGTGTGGCGAGGCTTTGTGTGTCTGTTTGTGGCTTCATGTCTGTTCCATGTGCAGCAAGGTTCTGTGGAGCTTTGCATTGCTTCACATTGCTATATGTCAGATTTGGAGCAACCTTCTGTCAGCCTCCATCAGATGCCAACAGGGCTCAGGCAAGTCAAGTTGCATGTCCATGGAGGTCTCAGGCAGCATGTCAGCTGGGTAGGTCCAGGGCCGCCCCTTGAGCTTGTTATGTCCCTGTAGCACTAAACAGGAGATCAGTCAGCTGACGCTTGGAGTCACTCAGCCTCGATGAAGGGAGCTGGTCCAGTCATCATCAGCAAGCAAGGCAGGTCTCAAGCAGCATGGCAGCAAATCATCTTTCTTCTGTAGATTCCAAAGTTCCAGGGGTTTACTGATTTGTCAGTTCAGTGGGTCCACTATTGCTCTATGTTGCCAGTTTTGAAGTAGGAGTCCCTACTAGAGTCATTCCCCTACAGAGGAATCTGGAATTTCTTGCCTGCCTGCCCTAGCCTCATCTTCTCTAGGGAACAAAAGACTTCTGTGAAACCCTTTGATAGTGTGTTGAGGTAGAGCCTTTGTGATGTGTAAGAATGGCATGTTCGTACATCCTGAAGACATATAATCCCCCTTTGTCTCACTATCTGAAGGCATTACACCAATATCAACTGCTAGCTATATATAGTCATGTGATCTAGGATAAAGGCTACAGGCACTGAATGGTTTGGACATAAAAATGCAAATTTTCTAAAAGTAGCATTTTCAGAATTGTGATTTAAAATCTGACTTTCCCATTTAAGATAGTTTTAAATTTCAAATCTTTAGACACCAAACTCGACATTCTCATATGTTCCAAATTGAAAGTTATCACTTAATATATATAATAAGGTAACCCACTATTATACTTCTGGAGAGTCAGGCATTGCAGTAGTAAATAATAAATGTAATTTGTTTTTTTCCTCACCAGGACACATATAACTCAAAAGCACATGCCCAACTTTTTAAATACACTGCACCCTACCTTCTGGGCTGTGTGGGGCCTACCCTAGGGGTGTTGTACCTCTATTAACATGGAATATTTAGGCCTGGCAAAAGGTTTTCTTTGCCAGTTTAAATGACAGTTTAAATCTGAATACACAGGCTGGAATTACAGGCCTCAGACATCTTTAAAAGGCTACTTAAGTGGGTGGCACAATGAGAGCTGCAGGCCAGTAGTAGTATTTAATTTGGAGGCCCTAAGTACATGTAGCACCACTTTACTAAGCACTTATAAGTAAATTAAATGTGGCAACTGAGTGTAAGCCAAGTTTGCTATATTTGAATGAGAGAGCACAAGCACTTCAGCACTTGGTAGCAGTGGTAAAATACATAGGCCCTCATTACGACTTTGGCGGTCTTGTAAAAAGACTGCCGAAGCCGCGGGAGCCAACATACGCCAGTGCTGGCAGTATGCTTGGCCCCCTATTATGACTTTTCTGCTGGGCTAGTGGACGGAAACAGCGTTTCCGCCCACTGGCCCAGCGGAAAAGTCACATCAACATTGAAGACGGCTCGTAATCAAGCCGGCGGCAATGTTGATGTGCAGGGGGTGCAGCAGCACCCATCGCGCATTTCACTGCCCATAATTTGGGCAGTGAAATGCGCGATTGGGCTGTGCCTGTTGGCCCCTGCACTGCCGATGCCAAGCCTGTTGGTGGTATTACCGCCAGTGTTCCGCCGTCCGCCAGGGTCAAAATGACCCCCATAGTCCTAAAAGCTGACAAAAACTTCAGAAAACAGTAGGGGGAAAGCAAAATGTTTCAGGAAGACTGCACAGAGGGGCAAGTCCACCAGTTGCCAATTGTGCTAAAGTTATAGATTACATACTAGTAATTCATAGTGTTTTTGAAAGGGCAGTATCTTTTCTAATAGTTCCATATCCAGTGAAGCTCTACAAGTGAAATAGTTCTGCTCATCCACTGAAATCCTAAATTGGAGAGTTTAGACGTTGTACAATAACTTAGGTGATTATAACATAACAAATAGAATCCAGTGCTGTGGAATGTGTAGGGAAGTATTGAGTGTTTACTAATAAATCTGCTTGTTCTTACAGGTCTCTTCCCCCACTGATCCCTTTCAACCAAACGTCCTGTGGTAACTAAGGGAACCATGTACAGAGTTCAGTACCTATGGGGCGGTGTCTCTATGTGATGATGTGTTGGTAGAACACAAACGCATCATCACTATAATGTAGGGTGAGTCAGTTGGAGAGCTGGCATCACCATGAAATGATGTATTTAATCTTTTGGCTGGGATAGAGCTTTTACTATTGGATTTACTTAGAATGAAGACTTCCGTTTCATAGCTCTAGGTAGGAGTGAATTATTTCACCTCTCCCTTGTCAGACCCTTCTGATCATCTGTGTAATATAAGACTTGCTAATGATTGGAGAGCTGCCACATTCAGCACTGAACCCTTTCAGAGACTGTGGGAATGGAAAAGATGGTGTTGACACAAGGACTGTGACAAATAATACTAATTAGAACCCACCTTTTTTAAGTCTGTTTAGAGAAAGGGTTGTTGCAAATGGGTATGACTTAATCCATTTTGCAGGCTACTTAGAAGAACGATTGGGAGAGGTAGTGGCCTAACGGCCAAAGCTGTCAACCTTGAAGCTGGGGAACTAGGTTTGAGTCTAGGCGTTTGCTAAACATCCTGTGATTATGGGCACATCACTAAGGGGCATATTTACAAGAAAGTGGCGCATTGGTTCTGATCCCCCACTTTTCTTGCGTCGCCTCTGCCGCACTTAACAACACCACGGTTGTGTCGTATTTACAATATGGCACACCATGGCAGTCGTTAGGACAATAGCGTCAACATTTTTTATGCTATTGTGGCCCTTTACTGCACTAGAATCAAAAAATGTTATGCTAGAGCAGCAAAGCACAGAGGCCCATTGATTAAAACGGATCTGATCAGTCGTTAACATTTTTTCAGGCCTCTTTGCATCGGAACTCCTCTCTCGCATACATTATGCCTGACACAGGCATAATGTGGCATACAAAGTGGCAAAGGGGCACAATTCAAGCATTGTGCCACTTTGTAAATATGCGCAGAAGGGAGGTCACCTTAGTGTCACCGCAGCGTAAACAAATTACACTATGGCGGCTCAAGGTGGTGGTGCTAGGGGCTTGTAAATATGCCCCTAAATTTTCCTGTGCTTACCAAAAATGAATGGGTACACATGTGAAGTAACTGGTGCTCATGTAAAGCGCTTCATTACCATTGGCTTGAGTTAGGGCTATTTGAAACTGTATACATTTTTTTTTTTATATTCTTGTAAAGAAGCAAGAAGAAACTTGGGGGTTTTGGGACATATGTCTCTCTGAATTGTGAAAACACTAAAGGGAGGCACAGACTACTCATTGTTAACAAGTAAAGTGGAAGAACCACAGAGCCCGAGTCTGACTGCCCGATGGAAGATGATTAAAAATAATAAAAGGTGTGGTATGCCAGATTTTCAACTTCAAAAACACTGCAGGTGTGTATTTTGACTCCCAGAATAAGATTGGGTGCCCTGTGTCCCTGATGGTGTGTGGTACAGAGGAAACAGGATGATGTTAAAACTGCCTAATGAGTGGAAAAGAGTGGACTTTACACTGCCCGGTAGGGTTAAGAGCCTATATGGGGTTTATTCAACCCTTTATCAGCTCAACATGTTTCTTCCCTAATTCACTCTCTATTGAAGTGTTAGTGCTTTATTCAAAGCCAATCAGTCCCTCTCTGCTAAGTATGAAAAAAGATAAACAAGCAACAGACAAAGGGGGTCATTCGGACTTTGGCGGGCGGCGGAGGCTGCCCGCCAAAGTCCCGCCATCAGAATACCGCTGCGCGGTCAGAAGACCGCTGCGGTTATTCTGAGTTTCCCGCTGGGCTGGCGGGCGGCCGCCAGAAGGCCGCCCGCCAGCCCAGCGGGAAACCCCCTTCCACGGGGATGCCGGCTCCGAATGGAGCCGGCGGAGTGGAAAGGGTACGACGGGTGCATTTGCACCCGTCGCGATTTTCAGTGTCTGCATGGCAGACACTGAAAATCTTGGTGGGGCCCTGTTACGGGGGCCCCACGAGACCCGTTACCGCCATCCTATTCCTGGCGGCAAAAGCCACCAGGAACAGGATGGCGGTAAGGGGGTCGGAATCCCCATGGAGGCGCTGCTAGCAGCGCCGCCGTGGAGGATTCCCCAGGGCAGCGGGAAACCGGCGGTACACTGCCGGTTTCCCGTTTCTGACCGCGGCTGTACCGCCGCAGTCAGAATGCCCATGGGAGCACCGCCAGCCTGTTGGCGGTGCTCCCGCGGTCGTTGTCCCTGGCGGTAGTCTACCGCCAGGGTCAGAATGACCCCCAAAGTGTTTGCTCAGCTGCAGATTCCTTTAATGAGTAATGCGTTCGTTTTTCTGAAATGTGGAGTTTACTAAAATAAAAGCAAATTGTGATTTTTTTTGCAAATTATTTGAGCAGACCACAGGCTTACAGGAAGGTAAGAACATATTAGTCATGCATTTGTAGCCAAATCACTGAAAATCGGATATTGTTTATCATGTACAAATCAAGGTAGGGTACATTTGTCTCAAATCGCTGTTGAGAAAAGGGGATTCAAAGGTGTATAGTCAGTGAATATGCATATTTATAAATTTGAATATCCATCTTTAGGCATTCAGGCCCACATTTAAGAGGAGTTGGAATAGGGCAGCGCTGCAAGTCTTCTTGCTGCGCTGCTCTCCGCCAATGTGAAAGGGAAGGAATATTGTAGGAAAGTAGCCTATTTCTAGCATGGTTACCCCCACTTTTGGCCTGTTTGTGAGTGTGTGTCAGTGTGTTTTTACTGTGTCACTGGGATCCTGCTAGCCAGGACCCCAGTGCTCATAGAGAAAAACCTATATGTCAGTGTGTTTTGCCTGTCTCACTGGGATCCTGCTAGCCAGGACCACAGTGCTCATAGTTTGTGGCCTAATGTCTATGCCTGTGTAGTGCCTAACTGTGTCACTGAGGCTCTGCTAACCAGAACCTCAGTGCTTATGCTCTCTCTGTTTTTAGATTTGTCACTGTAGGCCAGTGACTTCATTTACCAATTTCAATTGGCATACTGGACCACCCTTATAAGTCCCTCGTATCTGGTACCTAGGTAACCAGGGCATTGGGGTTCCAGGAGATTCATATGGGCTGCAGCATTTCTTTTGCCACCCATAAGGAGCTCAGACAAACCCTTACATAGGACTGCCACAGCAGCCTGCGTGAAATAGTGCACACACTATTTCACAGCCATTTTCACTGCACTTAAGTAACTTATAAGTCACCTATATGTCTAACCTTCACTTGCTGAAGGTTAGGTGCAAAGCTACTAAGTGTGAGGGCAACCTCTTCTTAAGCTGCTAAAACACTAATCATTCACTAATAAGGGATAACTGGACCTGGTATTAGGTGCATGTACCCAAGGTACCAACTACAAACCAGGCCAGCCTCCTACAGCGTGGGAGATCATTACTCATTTTCCCTACTGGGTACGTGCAGGTTAGGAAAAATGTATCACCCTCACATGCAGGGTAAAAACGTCCTTTGTGTCTGCTACAATTTTTATTTATTTTTTTACTTTTGTGGTAAGGGAAGTTTCCATTACGGACTAGGTGGTCTCACACACTATATAGTGTCTTGCTTCATCATATGACCACCTAGCCCCATCCAGGTAGGACAGTGCCCTCTGGGCGGACTCAACCTCACTGTTAAAAGAACAGGAGGAAGTGCAGAAATTCTAATTATCTGGAAGTATATGGGATCCAGCTATGCTAGGGAAAATTTAAAAACACCTAGTCAGTCACCTGTGTAATAGTACACCTTTATTCGTGGTCACTGCTGGTGAGGTTAAGAACAGAGGATGGGACACCTATTTGAGATTAAATACTCATTGGGTCACCTATCTCTCCACTAGGAGGAGTGCAGATTTTATAGAGATAAGGGGCCTACCTGTGGGGAGATACCCTATGGTGGCCCTAATCCTGAAGGGCTACTGGCCCCAGGTCAAAAGGAGGGGGAGTGTCCCCTTATAGTCACACAAACTCCAAAGGAGGTGCTCGCTCATCACCTACTCTGTTCCCCTCCTAGACCGCTTGTGGTCTATCTCTATAAAATCTGCACTCCTCCTAGTAGAGTAGTCATTCTCTTGCTTTTGTAACGCATGATAATGAGGGATCCCAGGCCCAGAAGAATGCCCCCAAACCTCCTTTGGCTCTTAGCAGTGGGCAGAAACATGTTGGCCAGTAATTACTAGATAGTATGTGAGACCACCTAGTCCGTAAAGGAAACTTCCTTTACCACATAACTTTCAACAGCACTAAATACGGAACTCATAGTGTGAGACTGAGGAGCCCTAGGCAAATCTTTTGCCAGCGGTTCCATCTTATAAGTGAACCCCATACTCTTTGTGTTTAAAGGCTGTTTTTGTTGCATTCAGGTGATCAATAGATGATGTGCAGGAGTGTCAGCGTAGAAACCAAACAACTTTGCCAAGTTTTTGGATCAAATCTGATGCACATTCAACAGAACTTGGCAAAGTTTTTTAGTTTCTAGAAACAACACTTAAAGTAAGAGATTGTTTGCTAGAAAAGTAAAAAAATAAATAAAAATTGTAGCAGACACAAAGGACGTTTTTACCCCATACTCTTTGTGTTTATGGTTTAAGTTTTAGGGAGACATTATGGGGTGGTCCTCCTTCTCTCCCTGAATCTCTTTTTGTGTTAAAACAAAACAGCCTTGATAAATTCAACAACTATTGGTCTTCCCCATCATGGGCTGCACTCATATCACATGCTTTGCGATTGTCACCACATAGGTAAAACCAGCAAAACAGCCATAAAAGAGACATTTTCAAAGTAATGCCCATAAACCTCACAAATCTAAATACCAGAAAGTCAAACCGGCTGATATTGACTGGGAGGGCAAACATTCTGGAAAATATAAGGATTTGTGGATGCTGATGCAGTAAGCATTACAATTTGCATGTTATTCTGCATTATCACAGGAACTCTAATAACCATTTATCACGTCCCAGAAAGATCCTCAGGTATCATTTAGTCTTTGAATGCAGTTATGATTCAGACCGGCTTCTCTGATCATCTTTCCAGCAGTTGGTTTTCCAGGGATAACACCATCTGCCTTGTTGTTGATTTTAAAGTTTCAAGTTTTAATTGCTTCAAGGCGGTTTACCCCTCCTTTACCATTCAAAGATGGCATTAACTTACACAGAGATTTTTACGTCTCACCCATGACTGATTTAAGCACTGGTGGTGCCTGGTGTGACAATCTTTTTTGGCACTCCCTGTGATTTCCTCCTTGGATTCCCTATCACCTGGCAAAATTGCCCCTTATCTTTCCAATGCCCATATCTCACATACATTTATTTTTTTAAAGCGATTGTAAAGACTAGTTTTACTAATTCACTCAACTATCCGCATCTGCTCTTTGCAGCAGGCATTTTAACCCTCTATGCTACTCTCTGGCGTGTCAAAACTGCCACTAGACAAACCTTTATCTCTCTCTCTCTAGTAGGAATATTATCACAAGAGATATCTTGCCACTTTAATTGCTGCCTGAAATCTGGACACACAAGGAACTCTGCAAAAGGTGTTTGTAAATAGTATTTCGTTGTTAAACGCACTGCCCCCCTCCCTCGTCGGGCTCAGTGCCCTTTACTCCAGGTCAGCGCCCAGGTCAGCTGCACCTGTTGCACTACCCTAAAGCCGGCCTGCACCCCAGTCAATACTGTCATGGTGGCTATTTATTGTCCCATGAGGAGGCTTTGCAGTGAGTGACAATACATATATGTATACCACTAAGTGACCTTTTTCCAATTACTTTCATTAGATCATGTCATCAGTATGGACTATGAAAGTGGAATGGCTTCTTGGTTACTTGGAATTTTTACTTTTACCCTGTTATTAGTGTGTGGAAGTGTATTATAGCTCATTTTTGGTTGTAGGATCCATGACATTATGATACATATTGATATACTGAACAGTTGGGGATGTATTTACAAGCCGATTGTGCCTCCTTGCATTGCCCTAGCATCATTTTTGTTACACTAGGGAGGTCCCCACCGCACATCATATTTACAAAGTGGCGCAATGCATGCATTCCATCACTTTATAACCCATTGAGCCACATTATATCCGTGCCAGGTATTATGTATGGGGGCGTTCCCTTGCAGTGAGGCCTAAAAAATGAGGCAGTGAAGTTTACAAAATTTCACTGCACCATTATTCTGTGAGGCATTAAAGTGATGCTCCCATAATAACCCATTGGCCTCCCTGTGGTTTGTTGGACTGGCACCATAATTTATGGTGCTTATCAAGCAAAGGGCCACAATAGCATCAAAAGGTATTATGCTAATGTGCAGCATGGTGCACTGTATAGTAAATATTAATACAGCATTATGATCCATTATATTTAATGGAGAACATAATACAATGGATGGGATATCCACCACATTTGTGATGGGTCATAATCAGGCCCATAGTCTGTTCATTTTAGGGATTTAGGATGCATATAAAAAAATATTTTCAGTTGAGGAACGCAAATGCAGCAATAGAGGTCAGTGATCATGCTTTCATCTCTGCATGTGTATCCAAACAAAGTTGGGACCTTCCAAATTAATGATCATTAGGCAGACCATTTTCCATACCCTTGTGAATGAACAATTTGTGTTAGTACACAGCAGCATCAGAAATCGCAATCCGATTTGGAAAACGAGTCAGTATGTAAATTGCACATCAATGGCTTGGGAATTGAAATTGTACATCAGCCTTATATTGCCAACATTTGCTCTTTGGTACATAACCTTTGCAGGAGTTTCATGTCAGTCAGCTACATAAAATAAATGATCTCCCTACCCAAGTAGCTAATTATGTTCATATTAATTGCACAATAATTTCATATATCACTGCCAAAGCATAAGTTGCATAACTTGAAATTTTACTAAGTAAATAGTTTGTATGAGGTAATAAAAAAAGGATAGGGATAAGTCTGTCAGCAACATCCATCTTTTTTCTGGTTTATAAAAAAACAATTGAATCAGACCTGCCAACTCACACGATGCCAATGTGTTTCACACAAGTTTATCTTCCTTCACACAATCACATGGTGTGGAGCTAAAATCACACAGCGGCAGGCAATGCGAGCAGAACACCACTCCTCTAAGAGGCTTTTCAGCTCGTCTTTGCAGCCTGTAAACAACTGATGTCCATTAAAGGCTGTGAAAACATGGCAGGACATTGGCAGTAGCCTCAGCCACCTTTTTTTTTGGAGGGGACATAGGGGGATTTGTGGAAGGCAGACTGCCTCTTAGGTAGCTCTCAGTACAGACCTCACCTTCCAAGGCCATGTCCCCTCTTCATACAGCAAAATGTAGTTGTAGTTTGGCAGGTCTGATTTAGGCATGTCTTTCTTTCTCATCAGGGGCCACTTGCCTTTGCTATAACGTTTGCATGAGCCATAAAGTTTGCAGAATCACAAAATACAGGAAACATGCAACATTTACCAAGGACAATAATACAACAAACACATAAGTGAGGATGTGCTCCACCTAAAGTCAGTGAAGCGGCACACAAGAGCAGGGCTTGCTTCAGAAGACTGTGGCCAATGTGGAAGTGAAGTCTAAAGAGAATCTGCAGAATAAGCAGAAACACATGTTTTTTGGCACTCTTTTTATTATAAAGCTGAAGATGCTCAAAATTAGATAGTGTCACCCCTAGGACCATAATCCCAAAGCTGTAGATGGCAACGTAGACAGGCTTGTATTATTAAAGGTTTGTTTTGTGTTAAAATCTGTTGTTCCTTTGATCCCTGAAGGTGCCTGAAATACAGCACTAAATAAGGCAGACATTTTTAATATGCATTGATGATCAGGATCATATAATACAGATGGTTTTTTTGAAGAATATTTGTTGACTGCACTTTGTTGTTCATCAGGAATAACAAACTTTAGGACAACAGACTGCTTACAGAATAATTATTTAGACCCTAACACCTCTTCACTTTTGCAGCTTCCCAGTTTTCTTGAGAAAGTTAGCTTTCATGTGTAGAAGTGCTGCTTTGAGCTTCTTATTAAGCAGAGAAGCTGCTGGGCTTAGCTCTTCAAAGAGTGTGTTTTGAACCGAGTTTCACAGAACAACAGTAACATCTGTATTATGTGAGGCATCAATAAACTAATTTACATATCCACAGTGTCTAGATTTGTAAAGAGTATTGTGACAAAGAGGTTTGTCCACCTCAATTAATAAAAACATTATCTTGTTAGGTCCAATAGAAAGTTTCAGTAATTTAAGCATGAAAGCTTGCAATGGCAAGGAGCAGACAGAGTTAACTTAGGGAAACTGTGAAAGCATTAAATAATGCCAAAACAGAACGTCAAAATCCCAACACCCCAAAAATCACAATCGCATTTATGAAAATGTGAAAGAATACAATGATCAAAATGACACAAAAACAACAAAAATGCATTCAGGGGAATAAGATGTATGAATTTTAGAAGATTTAGGTAAAACAGTGCCAAAAAAACACTAAGCGCCAATGTCTGTCAACTGGCTGCAGTTGTTAGAGGTCTAAGTGCAATTTGAGGCCAGCTGTGATGGAGTTCAGGTTGCATACAACAAGTAGGTTTGATCTGGTTGGAGACATTATCTTGAGACATAGGGCCTGATTTATATCTTGGCAGTTGGGTTGAATGAGGACTTTATTGGTCTGTCGAGCATGCACCATCTGATTAATATCTAGGACTGGAGAACCAACCATTCCCCTTCTGTTAGCAGCATATGACCCTCTGTTATTGGACACTACACTGTTTTCTTGTAGTGATGGTATAGCATCCTCCAAATGCTACTTTTGTCCGTTATGGAAGCAGCTTTGCATCAGTGTAGTAACTGTGTAGATACACAGCACATCTGTTTTTTCATTCCTTGAAAATTCATAGTGAAGACGGACACATATGTCACTCAGCTGATATCAATGCAAAAACTCACCTCACCTGCCTAATACTCTATGAAACACACCACAAGTCAATACAATTACCCTTCACCTTTTCTGTTGTGAAGCTGAATGAAGAAGGGGTTTGTTTAGATTATTCTATATTATTTCAATTAATGGTTTAAAACAGATTTTGGCAGGAGTTTTAACTTGAAACTTTCTGCACCATGGCTGGAAGAAGTAACCCAGATTTCCAGATACAGAATTAACAATCACTGTAGATGAGATAATTACAGTAGAGCCACACTTGGTTGAAGCCCTTATACGTAGTACCACTATTACTAGGGGGGACTTGGCATAGTTTTGGTCACTCCGTGTTACTCTTTTAACAAAGAGATCTGGCCAAATTCTGCCAATCACTGTGTGGCAGAATTTTTCTTGTGCCATGCTCCAGAAAATGCAAGTGAGATTTAGCGTCCCCCTGCTTGGGTTTCTCATGTTGGCAGTCACAAGTGGTCTCAGTCAGAGAAATGCTGCCCAAGAAGACTTACTGCCCCTCAAGTAGATTTTCTACTCAAGTGGTCAAACAGTCAGCTCAAAGGGCTGAACATGGTCACATTCACACTGCTTTATCAGTACTGCTCAAGCTACAAGCCTTATATTGTAGTTCGAGCTGCATATTTTCTGACCTTCAGCAGAACCTTGTAGAATCTCACAGAGTTTTTATGTAACACCACAGAATTCCACAGAGTGAAACTCTGCGAATTCTGTTCACCCCATAAACATTACCCAAAAAAGGCAAATGTTTAAGACAATTGTCACAAGAGTGAATCCTGTATCTAACAACTAGTGTTCACTGGGGGAATTTAGGAAGTGCTGAAATGCTCTGCACAGGAGAGTGGATTTCCTTGCCTCCTAGAGGCTCAACAGACTGTTGGTGGGTCTCCCAGGCCCCTCAACCTCTTGTCTCTCTTGCCCTGGGAGGGGAAGATCTATGGGGCTCTGCACACTGAAGGCTTTGCAGGAATCTATGGTTGTTTAGAGACTGGTAGGTTCAAACAATGTATGTTAGTTAACAGCTGTGCCTGCAGTATTACTGTCACAGTAGTTGTCTTGGGTGCCTATTTTGATGAGCTCCTCTTTAAAGCATTGTTATATGGAAGTAAGATATATGTGTGTTTCAAGTTATAACGTTTGCATTAAAAATAAACATACAATATGCATG
Organism: Pleurodeles waltl; assembly: GCF_031143425.1. Lineage (NCBI taxonomy): Eukaryota > Metazoa > Chordata > Amphibia > Caudata > Salamandridae > Pleurodeles > Pleurodeles waltl. The sequence goes on from NC_090446.1 coordinate 39,777,436, forward strand.
TATGTTAGACCTGCAAGCCCATAAGGTGATCTCCCCTCAAACTCTATGCCTTCAACCCTGCAATTGCTGCTGATCTTCTTGCTAACCAGTGCTAATATATTTATGCTATCACCTATAAACATGGAAGGACTGGATTGCACCCAATTGGCATTTGTAATTTGCTTGTAAATCCCTAGTAAAGTGGTACAACATGATCCCACAGCTTATAAATTTGATGCTCCTAGTGAGCCTGCAGCACTGATTGTGCCTTCACTGATGCACCCCTTTCAAACATGTCTCAGGCCTGGCATTGCTGCCTGTGTGTACAGTTCAAAGTGCCATGTCAACCTGGCAGAATAAACATTTTAATAAAAATAAGTCCCTGGACAGCACAGAGGGCAAGGTGCAGTCTATTAAAAACGTTTTACATGTACTCTTTAATTTTACATGTTCTGATAGGGAAAAACTCTGAAATATGTTCTTCACTACCATTGGAAATACCTTATTATATTTAACAAGCTGTAATTTCCAAATGGAAACAGGTGATCAGATCATATCTGGTGTGTTTAAAATTGCAATGAAAACTCCTAATGTATGGTAAGGTCAGATTTTAATTTACAATTTGCAAACACCACTTTTAGAAAGTTGACTTAGCCATTTAGGGACATATTTATACTCAGTTTGCGCTGTTTTAGTGTATTTTTTTTTTTACGCTCAAACGTCGCAAACCTTGCCCCATATTTGTATTTTGACGCTAGACCCGTCTAGCATAAAAATAGTTGAGTTTGTAACATTTTTTGGATGCGTGAACTCACCTCAATGAGATGCAAGGTAGGCGTTCCAATCTAAAAAATGCTGCAAACCCCTTAGCACCATATTTATCTCCCTGTGCTAAAATGACGCACGGGTGGGAGGAGGACCCAAATAATGATGCTAAGCTTGTTTAGCGCCATTATTATTTAATGCCTGGGTCTGACCAGGCATTAAGGTACCTGTGGTCCCATTTCCATGGTAATCGGCCCACAGGTGTCCACCTCAAGCCCCAGGAACACTGAACCCACACCAGAGTAAGAATATGTTTTTATTCTTTTGCCATTGGGGGCCTTAACATGGGACCCCTTGCAAGGCACAGGGTCCAATGGCCATGCCCAGGTGACACGGTCCCCTGTGCTGGCCATTGGGGTGGTAGGTATGACTCCTGTCTTTCCTAAGAAAGGAGTCATATTTTGGGTGGTTGTGCATCTGTAAATGATGATAGGCTGGTTGGTGGCATGTTTTTGACACCAACCAGCCTAGCGTCATTTTTTGATGCACAACCTCCTTTTTTCCTACCGCCACCCCCAGATTAATTTCTTTCTACACTAGCCCATGCTTAGCACTGGCTTCTGATATTCTATAAAATTGTCTCCTGGCACGCACCTGAGAATGACGCAAGTTTTGCATCAAAAAGTATAAATATGCCCCTGAATGTCCATAGTCTCTCCTGGGCCACATGGCAGGGTGTAGCTGAAAGTTGGGCTTTGTGTATTCTTCCTAAACAGCCATACACAATAAGGAACTAAGGTGTGTCTGGATGGACCATCACTGGTAGAATGGGAGGGCTTCAACAGGCTGAGTCCTGCCTCAATAGAAAGGTCTGCATGACCCCTGTGGTTAATCTGGAGCCAGGGTAGGCAATGGCAGGGTGCCTGGGGGATTCAAAGGGAAACTTCTAAAAGCCTCTCTCTGACTTCAAGAGCACAACTGGGTATAATACTCGACCTCGGACACCAACTATTCAGCACACTTCCGGACCTGTGAATAAGCTGTCAGGAAGGACTGCTGAGCTGCTGAAGGACTACCAGTCTGCTGGACTACTGCCCTGCTGGACTACTGCCTTGCTGGACTGCTCTCTTTCTGTACTTACCTGATGCCTGCTAACATCTTGCCTGGATGAGAGGCACTGGACCTGCATCTGTTGAATCTAGAGCCCCAGATTGACTTGAAGGGCTAATTGCCTGGGCTCCCTACTTGAGCTGCAGGGACAGACAGCTCTAATAACATTAAACCTATGACCTAGACTCTGCCATTTGTGAGTCTCTCCTGCCAAGTGGTGGCACCTGAGATCAGCACCCTTAGAGGTAGGACTAACGTGCTCTGCCCGGCTCTGTGGATCCAGCAGATACACAACCCTGAGCAGAACTGATGCACTGACATGCATCGCAGCCCGACGCCTCATCAGATTCGCCACTGCTTGATACATCCAATCACAGGGCCTTGCATCCCTCATCGACGGCAGTCTTATCAAAGACACCAGACTCCGCAATGCAGTTTTGCAGCTACTTGGAACCAACACATCGCCCTGATTGTGAGGCACATGCTCAACATCAGACTTTGCATCTCAAGTGCAGACGGGATCCTCATTGACAGTGCAGGACCTCGTATCACAGCCTCGCTTTGCACCAATGCACCCCTTTGGCTGTGTGACGCATCTTTGAGGCAGATACTTGCAACACTCTGCAAATCAGAATTGAAGGCACTTTGTTCAGTGTTCCTAACTGGGTTCCTGTAGCTGGCCTGCTCTACATGGGAGTAGGCCTGAACTTGTGAGTTTGTCCCAATCTGGTGCAAACAGATGTCCACGGTTGGTGCTTTTAGTTTTTTGACACTATTTTCAATACAATCTTTAAAATTGAAGAGCTTCAGCTCTACTGATTGGATCTTTGTCATTTTGGTCTTTTTTTCTTTATTAGAAGTTGCTCTATTTTTCTAAACTGGTGTGGGATCCCTTTGTAGCCTGTTTTTACAGCATTACTGTTTTAAGTATTGCACAAATACTTTACACATCGGAATTAAGCCTGACTTCTCTGTCACAAGTACTTGTTAATTTAAGGTTGTTTTTGACTTCACCCTAAGAAGAATTGTGGTTGCTGCTTGAGATGGGCCTCACTTACCTCAACCAGTAAACCCAATTTCTTACAGACAGGCAGAATATAAGGCTCAGCACAAACACAGAAACATTAGTTTGAATTAATGTAAAAAAAGGTTTGTGCAGACATAGGTGGTTTGTTGCTGATAGAGCATCTACAACTTCAGTCCCCAGCTACTTTAATAGTGGTAGTGACAAATGACTACATCTCCAATAATGTATCTGGATGGTTAAGTTACAACATACAATGGAAAACTTAAATCACTACTTATGTAGTATTACGAACACAGCTGGACAACTATGAAATTCTATTAATGGATATCTATCAACTTCTCCAACTCCTCTATTAAGAAGTACTGTGACATTTCGCTGTTAATTCACACTTTGGGATATATTTACAAGGGGTTTGCACCACCATTGTGCCATTTGTTTGTGTTGCAACAGTGGTGCTAACTCTGTGCCAGGGTCACACGATGTTGACTCCCCTCAGGTGAGATGTGTATTGCTCCCAGAAGGTGGACAATGGCTTGGTTTGGAGCAGTGTTTTTCATCCTTGGTCAGGATAGCCTGGTGGCTGTGCACTGCCCCTTGCTGAGCTTCAAAAGTTGCCTACTCCGGGCCTGACCCTCTATTGTACTCTTAGCCAGACAAGCTCCAATCAAACCCAGAGAAGATCTGCCCTCCGAATAAGGTTTGTGTGACCGAAGAGGAAGGTTTACTCATTTCCCTTTCTATACTACTAGTTTGTGTTAGTTAGAAAGGGACACTCTGACATTGTCTGCATCAGGGGACATCGGATCTCCTGCAAAAGTAGGTAGGGTCCCCCCCACCTACAAGCTAGTCTCAGGCAGAAAAGTGGCACCCCTGGGTATTCTGTTCAGATCACTGCTGGACTTGTGGAAGACAAAAGAAGGACCGAACCTGTTGACAAATCCCAACTTAACCTTCCCTGCACCCTGCTGGGGGCTTCGGTTGGAATAAGTACTGACCCACAAATCCTGGTCCTGAGGTCATAAAACTATTGGCTTGATTTAGAGTCTGAAGCTCCTGCCTAATTACAATTGCTGCTGTCCCTCAGGGGCTCTCCAGAATTGGAGACCCATTACAAGTCTGGCGGTCTGAGGATTCACAGTGATAGGCTGCCAGAGGTCTCAGTTGTGCTCACCCACGGCGGCACCGCACTCAGACCACTGTGCAGATCACAACTCAGCTTTCCCCCACCATGGAAAGGCTGGCAGAAAGCCAGTGCAGGGGGCCACAGGGAGAACCCTGCACTGCCATTGTCCATGGCATGGGCAGTGCAGGGGCCTGCCAAGCACCGTCACAATGCGTTCTGTCTAATTTCCAGAGAGTGCGCATTCCAAGGGTGCTGGTGTGCTACAGTATTGGCCTCAGCTCCCTTAAGGGGGCCAAGATCAATACCTTAGCACTGTTCCTGCCAGTCGGCCTGGCAGGAACATCATAATACAATGTTCCCACCGGTCAGCCCGAGGGCAACAATGTAATTTGACTTGGGGGTACACCACTGACATGATAGCAGCTTCCTCCCCATGACATTGGCGGTTCCACAGTGGGACTGATAATGTCTTAATGAGGCCCTCTTTTCATGAAATGTTTTCTGGGGTCCCTCTAGGTCCCAAGGAAATGCTATAGAAAGTGGTGGTGACAAGTGGCAGGCAAAAATGAAATAAATAATTGATGGTGTCTCTCTGTATTATATGAGGATCTAATGGGAGGCAGGTAAAAATTGAACAAATTAATTAAATATTGGTTGATGTCCCACCACAACCCACGGGCACCTTTGGGAGACAAAGGTATTCATAGAAAAAACAATTAAATTAGTTAAAAAATTACTTGTGCCCCTTCAAGGCACATGGGAACTCTATGGAAGCAGGAGGCGGCAAGCCAAAATTGAATAACTTAATTAACTAATTGCTGGTGTAACATCAAGGCCCTTGGGAACTCAATGGGAAGCACTGGCAGGCAGACAAAAATTAAATCAATTTATGTATTTATATCTGGTTTCTCTACAGGGCTGACGGGGACCCCTGTGACAGTCAGGGAGAAACAAGCAACAATCAAATGCATTGATTAAATAGGTTCTGGTGTTCATTCAGAGTACATGATACACCTTTGGGAGGCAAGTGGATCCAATGTAATAATTTAACATTATAATAGCTGGTGCCCCACTACGGCCAAAGAAGTCCCTACAGGATGTGGGCATATATATAATCAATTGATTAAATAATTGTTAGTGTCCCTACAGGTTATAAGGGCACCCTATGGGTGGCAAGGGGAGACTGTCAAAAAGCTAATTCATTAAATAATTTCTGGTGTCCCTCCAGTGCCCATAGGATACATTTGGGAGGTAGCTTGAGGCAGGCAAAAATTAACTAAATTGATAGTTGATGGCCCTCCAAACCTCATGGGGAGCCTTAGGGACACGCAGGAAGGCAGATAAAATTTGAATACATGTATTGCATATTTGCTGGTGTCCCTAAGGGTCTAATTAGACATATTGGGGAGGCAAGTGCAGCAGACCAAAATTGAGTAGATTAAATGAAAAATATCTGGTGTACATCCTTCCCTGGGGACCCATTAAGAAACATAGGAGCAGGTAAAAAACAAATACATTAATTTAGTAATTGATGGTATTCCTCCAAAGTATATGGATACACTATGTGAGGCAGGGGAAGGCAGGTGAAAAGTGAGTACATTGATTAAATAATTGTGTTCCTCCGTGGTCAATGCGGAACACACATGAAGCAGGGGGAATTCTTGGTGTCCCTCTAGTGACACCATTGGAAGGTAAAGGGAGAGACATGTACAAACTGAATGAATGAACTACAGAATTGCTTGTGTACTTCCAATACCCATGGTGAGCCTATGGAAGATAGGGGTAGATAGGGAAAAAACAAAAAAGAGGAATTACATAACCTCTGGTCTTCCTGAAGTGCTAATGAGACACATTTTTGAGCCAAAGGGAGGCATGCATAAATTGAGGAAATTCATTGAAATATATTTAGTGTCCCTATTGCTAGTGTAGTAGAATTCTTCTCCCACCCCTAGTATTTATCCATGGCACAAGGAAAGCCAATAGGAGGCGGAATGAAGCAAGCAAAGTCAACTAAATTAAGGAAATACTTGCTGCTGCTCCTCTAGGACCCCTGGGACACCTTTGGATGGTAAGGAGAGGGAAGAAAATATAAAATAGAGCAATTGAATATTGATCTGTGCCCTCCATTACAAACCTATGGAATACATGGGGAGACAGGCAACATTTGAACAATGAATTAAATAAAGGCCAGTGTTCCTTCGGGCCCATAGTGAACCTATGTTTGGTGGGGAAGATAGGGAAATATCAATACAATTGATTAAATATTTGTTAATGTCAATCAATTAAATAATCACTGGTGTTCCACCAGAGATCATCATACAGGTTTGGAAGGCAAATACAGTCAAGCCATGAAAAGGCTGGTGGAAAACATGCACAGGGGGCCACAGTGGGGCCCCTTCACTGCACTTGCCCACGGCAAGTGTTGCAGCTAAAAATCAAATAGAAAAATTGCATAGAGGTTGGTGTCTCTCCAGGGCCTATATGAGATGCACCCAGGAATTGAAAATATAAATGTAATATTTGATAGCGTACTTCCAATGGCCACGGGGACCCTATGGGAGGCAAGAAAAATAAGTTAATCCAATAACCAATGGTTGACCCAAGCGACCTGAAAAACTTCCGCCCCATCTCTCTTCTACCTTTCCCAGCCAAGGTAATAGAAAAGACCGTCAACAAACAGCTGACCACCTTCCTGGAAGACAACAACCTGCTCGACCCTTCACAAACCGGATTCCGAACCAACCACAGCACGGAAACCGCCCTCATCTCAGTCACAGACGACATCAGAACCCTGATGGACAACGGTGAAACAGTCGCCCTCATTCTCCTCGACCTCTCGGCTGCCTTTGACACCGTCTGTCACCGCACCCTAATCACCCGCCTACGCTCCACCGGGATCCAAGGCCAGGCCCTGGACTGGATCGCCTCCTTCCTCGCTAACCGCTCCCAAAGAGTTTACCTCCCTCCGTTTCGCTCAGAACCCACCAAGATCATCTGCGGCTTACCTCAAGGCTCATCGCTCAGCCCGACACTCTTCAATGTCTACATGAGCCCCCTCGCCAACATCGTACGCAAGCACGACATCATCATCACCTCCTACGCCGACGACACCCAACTTGTACTCTCCCTCACCAAGGACCCCGCCAGCGCCAAGACCAACCTACAAGAGGGTATGAAGGACGTCGCAGATTGGATGAGGCTCAGCCGCCTAAAGCTGAACTCTGAAAAAACGGAAGTCCTCATCCTCGGCAACACCCCGTCCGCCTGGGACGACTCCTGGTGGCCCAAGGCCCTCGGCACCGCACTGACCCCCGCAGACCACGCCCGCAACCTCGGCTTCATCTTGGACCCTCTTCTCACCATGACCAAGCAAGTCAACGCCGTGTCCTCCGCCTGCTTCCTCACTCTCCGCATGCTCCGCAAGATCTTCCGCTGGATCCCCGCCGACACCAGAAAAACCGTGACCCACGCCCTTGTCACGAGTCGCCTGGACTACGGCAATACCCTCTACGCCGGGACCACCGCCAAACTCCAAAACCGCCTGCAACGCATCCAAAACGCCTCGGCCCGCCTCATCCTCGACGTACCCCGCAACAGCCACATCTCCGCACACCTGAGACACCTGCATTGGCTCCCAGTCAGCAAAAGGATCACCTTCCGTCTTCTCACCCACGCACACAAAGCCCTCCACAACAAGGGACCGGAATACCTCAACAGACGCCTCAGCTTCTACGTCCCCACCCGCCCCCTCCGCTCCGCTGGCCTCGCACTTGCTGCCGTCCCTCGCACCCGCCGCTCCACGGCGGGTGGGAGATCTTTCTCCTTCCTGGCGGCCAAGACCTGGAACTCCCTCCCCACCAGCCTCAGGACCACCCAGGACCACTCCGCTTTCCGGAGACTCCTAAAGACTTGGCTGTTCGAGCAGCGATAACCCCCCCTTTCCCCCCTAGCGCCTTGAGACCCGCACGGGTGAGTAGCGCGCTTTATAAATGTTAATGATTTGATTTGATTTGATTTCCTACATGGTCCTTTGGGGACCCTCTTACATAGTTCCTTGTAACCCTATGGAACTAAACAGATATCATTGGGAAATGGGGGAGACAAGCTAATAACATAATTTATTTGAAAAATTGTTGGTTTCAGTCCAGGCAAATGGGCAAAATCTAGGAGGCAGAGAGATTCAAGCAAAATTGAATAAATCATGTACATATTTGCTGGTGTAATGCCAGGGCCCATGGGACCCTTTAGGGGGTCAGTGGGATGCATGCATACATTTAATAAATTAATTCAATAAGAACTTGTGTCTCTCCAGGACAAAGGGGGCACCTGTGGGAGTCTGGAAAAGGCAGGCAACAATTGAATACATTAATTAAATCATTTGTGATGTTCCACCAGTGCACATCATACACATTTTGAAGGCAAATGGAGGCTAGGAAAAATTTAATAAATGAGCTTTATAATAGGTTGTGTTCCTCCAATGCCAATGAGGGCGACATGTGAGGCAGAACAAGGAAGATAAAATGTACTAAATTAATTAAATGCTGCTGTCTCATGGTGTCGATGGGACACAAGGAGAGGCAGGGAAAAATAGAACCATTTAATTGCATAATAGCAGGTGTCCCTCCGTGACCCATGGGTTACCTCCGAGAGGCAGTGGTAGGGAGGGGGAAATGCAGTACATTAATCACATAATAGCTGGTGTCCCCCCTGGGTCAAGGAGACACCTCGGGAAGGCATTAGGCAACATGCAAAAACACACTGAGGTGCCTATTTACATGTTTGTAATGCAAGGCGAAGAAGCTGTGCTGCATTACAGGCAAAGGACAAGAATGAGTCATATTAGTTGCAATATGGGGAATCACTGTCCTTAACCCAGCTCAGGTGCACAATGACCTGCCTACTGCCAATGCAGGCACATTGCACCATGGCGCAAGGGTGCTGCATTACAGACAATGGGGGGGAATGAACCACATTTATTGTGATATGATGCATTACATTCCTTCACCCAGCTCTGGCCCACAATGGGGTGCCTAGTGCCACTGCAAGCACACTGTACTGTGGTGCAAGGATATAGGAAAGGACATTTTCTTGCACAAAAACAATCCTGAGGGGCACATTCTGCTTTCTATATGCACTGCAGAATGCAGCACACACAGAAAGAGGAAATAGCAATTAGAAATAAAGATAGTTCTCCTCATTATGCCTCCACTGAGAAGGCGTATCTTTTAGGTGCATTCCCAGGTCTACCAGTTTTGGTTAATCTAGGTATGCTCAAACCTGGGAGTTGCATGGGAACACCCAGGCGACGACCATGGAATGCCTTTCCAGGACAGAGTAAGGCAACATGATGTGCTGCCTTGCTTTACTCCAGATCCCTGGAGATATTCAGGGCCATGTAAAATGCCTTGCAAGGCATCATAAATCAATTTTTTAAGTTGCGTCTTGCTTGCAACATCATTAACATTTATTGTTTGGGAGACAAGTGGAGTCAAGCAAAAACTGAATAATTTAAATATATAAATATACAAATATAATATATCATAGCTGAGATCCCTTTAAGGCCTAAAAAGAAGCCCCTACGGTACGAAGGTATATCTTAAATAAATGAAATACATAACCTGTGCGAGTCAGAGTTAGGCAACAATTGAATTCATCAATTAAATAATTTCCCCCAGAGAAAACAATTTTAAGGCAAAGGGAGGCAAGCATAAATGAAATAAATTAACTCTATATTAGCTGGTGTTCCCGCCAGGGCCAATGAAGATAGCAAGTGACGATGAAGCATGAATGCACATTTTTGACTAAATTGATTAAATATATGCTTGTGTCTCTCAGAGCTGACAAATGGAGGCAGGCAACAATCAGACAAATATCAGGTGTTCCTTCATGGCCCATTGGGGACTCTAGAGGCAGTGAAAAATTATGTAAATTAATTTAATATTTGCTGGTGTTCTAATGAGGGCCAATAGGTACTACAGAGGCAGCAGGGGGAGGCAGGCAAAAATCTAACAAAATATTTCAATATTTTTTAGTTTCCGCAGGCACTCATGGAACAATTTTGGGAGGTACGAGAGTTAGGCAAAAATCAAATAAATTCATCAAATATTTTTCGGTCTCCCTGCAACGAACACCATAAAAGTCAAATGGAGGCAGGAAACAAATTAAGAAGAAGAATTAACTAACTGCAGGTATCCCTGCAAAGCCCATGGAACATATTTGGGAGTCAAAGGGAGGGAGAAAAAAGTGAATGAAGTAATTGCTTAATAGCTGATGCCCCTCTAGCACAAATGAAGACAATTTTGGAGGCATGCAGAAATTGAATAAATAAATGAAACATGTTCTGTTGTTTCTCCACAGCCATTGGAGCCCCTAGCAGAAGCAGGTAAAGTCAATTAGATTAATTACCTAATTGCTGGTGTTCTGCTAGAGACCCTGGTGACACCATGTATGGCAATTAAAAATCAAGTAATAAAATAATGTATTGTGTTCATCTTGGGCCCATTTGGAACCCTATGGCCACACAATGCACTTGACAGGTGAAGGTGTACACATTGGGTATGTCTGGTATGTTTAGGTGCTATGTAGTTGGTCATGGCAACACTTGGATGGAATTTGATATTGGTGCTGCCGGAGGCTTCAACACCATGACAAGCGTGGGGATGTGCCTATATGTGACTTGCTTTACATTGACATGGCCAATGCAATTTACATAGCTGAGAAATTAATTGTTAGGTGTTATGTGTGTGGGATGTGTATTTAATTGTCAACCTATCGACATTTGTAGTGGTTTGGGCCCACCTTCTCTATGCAAAGAGGACATAGATCCACCTGTCCTTCACATGGTGTGCCAGTCAAGGTGTGGCTGTATTATGTACATATTTGTCTATGTGTGTGTGATGAGCAATGAATGCAGTGTAGTGTGGCATGTGGCATATGTGTTGTTGTCTGTACATCTCTGTTCCCCGGTCCATGTGTGTTTAGTGTGGTGTATGTAGTGTTTGTCCTACAAGGTTGGTGTGTTGTCTGTATAATGATTGGTATGGTAGCTTACCTACGAGTAGCCCATTGCCGTTTTGCCCATCCTGGAAGTGCTCGTTGATGGTGGAGTGCCAGAATATATTGGCATCATGGATGCTGCCGGGATATTTTGCTAGGATGTTTGTGAAGAGCCCACAGTCATCCACAATGGCCTGCACATTTATAGAATGGGTGTGTTTGCAGTTCTTGTAGAGGTGTTCCATTGCAACAGGTGGCACAAGTTGTTCATGGGTGCAGTCCATTGCACCCAGCACATGCGGGAACCAGCAATTTGCTAGAAACCTTGCTTGGTCTCCTGCTGCAGTTGCTGAGTGTTGGGGAAGCAGATTTGGTGGGGTGTGAGGCAGATGATTGTGTCAAGAACCTTTGGTAGGAAGGCCAAGAAGGAGGGCTGGGATTTGCCACCCACCTCTGTGCCCATTGTCTGGAATGATCCTGAAGTCAGCATATGGAGGACAGCCAGGAGTTTGGTCATGTTGTTGGAGTTTCCACCCTTGCTGTGGTGTCTTGCGCAATGTGGTGCAACAGGCGTTCAGTGGACTCCCACTTCAGATGGTAGGTTCTGATGACATCTTGTTCCCTGAATGCAAGGATGGTCGTGTGCTGTTGAAATATCCTCTTTCGCCTTCTGCCCTGCCTTTGTGGCTGCTGCGGTGGTGTATGGGGTTGCTGTGGTGGTGCTGGGGCGAGCTGCTGTCATCTGCGGCATGTTTCAAGCAGAAGCATTAACAGTTCCATGTTATCCAGGGGGTTGCCAATGCTCCTTCTGAGTGTTTACCTTAAGTAATAGTGTGTGGGCCTCATTTTAACGCATGGTCTGACCAGACATTAAAATTTGACACTAATGGGATTTTGCGTCATTTTTGGGGACCGTTTCTTTAAGGTGCGTCATTTTGGCATTGGGCAGTAAATATGGTGCTGGATGGCTAACGTTATTTTTTGGAAGGGAATGCCTACCTTGCATATAATTGTGGCTAAGTGATGCTAGGTGGAGTGGCACTCCTGAAAATGACGCTAACTCTGAAATTTGGATGCTAGACAGGTCTAGTGATAAAATATAAATATGGCGCAAGTTTAGCACCACTTTTGCATCAAAGAAAGGCGCAAAGGCAGTGCTTACTTTTCTTAACCCCATCCCCACCAAGGACATAATGGTTACGTCTGTGGCTGCGGCCCTGAGGCACCACGATATAACCATTACGTCCTGGTCTGTGTGTGGGTGGCTGTTTCCAGGGCTACCATAGACAGAAGAATTATTGGGAAATACCGTGAGCATAAACTGCTGTTTTATATTTTCATATGTTCAGTTTAACGGTTGGCATTACTGTCATGTATTCAGTTAGAGCTTTTGTAGATTTGTACTTATTTATAATTAGTGGTGTGGGGTGGCGCTTGGCTAGCGGTGTGTGGGGGTAGAGCTTGAATGGTGGTGTGTGTGGGGTGGTGCTTGGCTGGTGGTGTACGTGGGGTGGCGCTTGGCTGGCAGTGTGTGTGTGGGGTGGAGCTTGGCTGGTGGTGTGTGTGGGGTGGCACTTGGCTGGCAGTGTGCATGGGGTGGCGCTTGGCTGGAGGTGTGGGGTGGCGCTTGGCTGGCTGTGTGCATGGAGTGACGCTTGGCTGGCAGGGCCAGGCAAACGCCAGTCCACACTCTCCCATCATCTGGTATGATTGCTGTAGCAGGCATTTGGGTGTATGAAAGTGATGGGCCCTTGAATGGCACTGTCTGTTGATGCAAGTTTTGTAATGTGCTGGGCCCGCCACTGGTGGCGTGAATGATCTTGTGCATGTCATGCATGAAAGATGTGTGAATGGACTGTAAAGCGGTTGCTGCCTTGACATGGCTTTACAGCTCACGAGCTGTGTGTCATTGGTTCAGTTTTTTGGCCTTTCAGTTAATAACAGTGCATTTCACTTTTGTGAAATCTCTTGTTAATAAAATTTGATGTACTGAACCATCACTCACCCTCGTGCCAAATCCAACCAGTATGTGTGGTGAAAATGACAAACCCTCTCTGCTGTAATCAGGCCTGGCATCACACCCGTGACACACTAGGATGAAGCATGCCACCAACTTGGTTGGTGGGTGGGGGTTCTTTTTAACATAACATAATTGCATTTCTTTTCACAATTTTTGTGTTTGGAACCTCACAAAAGTACGTGGAAACATCAAAATGATCTATGACAAAACTACCTGTGTTGGGGTGGGCACCAATGTTTTTGGTCCTGGTGCAGCCTTCATCTAGAGAAAACTATCAAACTCAGACATTTTTTTTAAACTAGACACCCCAAGAAGTCCAAGGAGGTGTGGCTTGCGTGGATCCCCCAACATTTTCTTACCCGTTCTCATCTGCAAACCACAAACCTTTCTTAAAAAACATATTTTCCTCACTTTTCTTTGTAGGATCACCTCTCTGTCACAGATTTCCTACCATCCAACATTCCCCTCAGTCTCCCAAGTGAAATGATTCCTCACTTGTTTGTGTCCCCAAAGCAGAGTCAGCCTAAAGATGTACTGTGGCTCTCCTCAGATTCCAGACCTTTCTGTCAACGAAATGTGAGGAAAGGGTGTTTTTTTTGTCAAATTTTGAGGTTTGCACAGGATTCTGGGTAACAGAACCTGGTGAGAGCCCCACAAGTCACCCGATATTGGATTCCCCTAGGTGTCTAGTTTTAAAAAATGCTAGGGACTTTGCAAAAAGCACGTCAAATTTCAATGTAAAAATGTGATATATCCATGTTGCGTTTCCTGTCGCGAGCATTAGGCCTACCCACGCAAGTGAGGTACCATTTTTATCGGGAGACTTGGGGAAACACAGAATATCAAAACAAGTGTTATTTCCCCTTGTCTTTCTCTACATTTTTTCCTTCCAAATGTAAGACAATGTGTAAAAAAGATGTCTATTTGAGAAATGCCCTGTAATTCACATACTAGTATGAGGACCCCGGAATTCACAGGTGTGAAAATAACCACTGTATCTCAACACCTTATCTTGTGCCCATTTTTGAAATGCAAAGGTTTTCTTGATACCTATTTTACACTCTTCATATTTCAGCAAATGAATGGCTGTACAGAATGAAAACCCATTGCAAGAGAAACAGTTTTTTGGAAACACAGGGATGGTCATGAGAAAGGGGGATCGGATTTGGAGATTGAGGGAGTGGTTGCAGGCTGTGAAGGTGTGGATGTCTTGGGAGCATGCTTACGGGAGGTATGTTTGTGAGTTGTGAGTATCTGATGGGTGGGTGACTGAGGGCGTTTATGTGTCTTCAGCTTAGAGGGGTAGAGGTGCTGGGGGCTGCCATGGTGGGTGACGTGAATGGGTGTCTGTTGTGGTGGTGACTGCAGGTATGGTGGATATGGTGGATGTAGATGTGTCTGTAGTTGTGATGTCTGCGGGTGTGGTGCTTGTTGTGAATGTCCGAGGGTCTGCTGGGGTGGTGTCTTTACGTAGGATGGGTGTGGTAGCTGTATCAGTGACTATTGCAGTAATGTCTGTAGGTAGGCTTGATGTTATGTGTGTGATGCTGGGGGTGCTAACGATGTCAGGGGCAGCTGTGAATGTTGCTGTGTCTCCAGATGGATGTTGTTTGTGTGTGTGCTGGTGTGTCTTGTGGTGCCTGCGTTTGTGTGTGCTACGTTTGTCTGTTTGGGTGGATGCATGAGGATCTATTTGTGTGCTTTGGGTAGGTAGGGGAAAGGGGGATTTGGATTGGAAGAAGGAGGTGGGGGGGCAGAAGCTGGGGTTTGACTGGCAGTGTGGTGGCCAGAGCCTAAAAAGTTCTCTGTAGGCCAAACAGTGCACCATGAATGCCTTCCAGGAATGCATTAGTCTGTTTTAGCTGAATTGCCAGTCCCTCAGTAGCATTTACAATAGCAGTCTGACCCACAGAGATCGTTCTTAGGAGATCAATACCCTCCTCACTAAGGTCAGCAGGGGTAACAGAGGCTGGGGTGGAGGTGCCTGCAGCAAAGGAGACACCCATCTTCTTGGATGAGCAAGCACTGCCAACTGGGTATGGAGCAACAGGGAGGGCAGTGATAGAACTGGGGTGGCAGACATGGATGGTACTGGGGGTCCCCAATGGGTCCGACACCACTAGGGAGTAGCCACTGGAAGAGGAATGCAATCATGAGGATGTAGATCCTGTCTCCCCTGTGGCACTCCCCTCGCCCTCCAGGCCATTGGGTCCCTCTGTGTTGATGGAATCTTGACCTGAGGTCCCGTGGCCAGATGCTTCCCTACTCGGCTGTGCCCTGCCTCCTTCACCTGCCTGTGCTGATGCTGAAAAACAATGAGAAATAGGTTCATAACATATACATGAGAACATGTCAATCAAAACTCTGATTGAGAAACAATCCCATCATGTCAAGTACGCTCCATCAAAAACGTTCACCTAAGTGGCCCATTCATGTGCCATACAATATGAAAGCATGCCATCTGGACTTAACAAAGTTACCCACAGGCTGATCAGGATCCCAGACAACTACAATTGCATGGCTGAAATCTTGAACCACAATGACCATACAACAACTAGGTGACCTCTCCATCCACGCAGCTGCGCCACATACAGCAGACCCCAGTTTACTTGTAGCCAACAATACTATCCCTTTGTAAAGTAACTTCCCATAATTCACACACAAGTTTATGTACCCATCTATTTTGAACATACAGTACATGATGTACCAACAAGTTAAGATGATGCCAGGGAAATCCAGCTATCTCAGATACAAAAGTGAATATCTTGGAGTATTTGACATGAAAATACCCACGTCACAATGGACACATTTCAACAATGTACAGCTCAGAAAGTGACACCTGTCACAATAGAGTCAAGGAGCTAGTATTAATGACACTCAAATGGTCTTCGCTTGTGTCAGTGAAAGGAACAACATTGCCGTCAAGTCCAATAGCTCAGGGTGAGATGTCTCCAGAATACACACAACAATGAATAACTAAGCCCCAGGATGGTCACCACTAATGTCTGACACCCATTACAATGTCATCATTTGAGTTTGTCTGTGATACACATCTGTACCTAGCATGTTGGAGAGACATAGAACTTGCAAGGAACTATAGAAGGACCCCAACCTGTTGTCAAATGAGAAGCAACATCACTATCCACATCTTAGACATGCCAACCCTGGTATTTGTCTATGGATGAATGCCTGAACCCAAACACATGTGCTGTCAACATCACTGCAAGTCACTCCATAATTCATGACAACTGTCAGGGAACAATCCTAAATCTTTCAACATGTGCAGTGCACTTTTCCACGAGATGCCATACCAAGGGCATTGATAAACACAAAGGGATTCCACAATCTGGACCTAAACGTCATGTCCCTCATTGCTACTGCAGTCCTACGTGGCAAACACATACTATGATGCATGAAGATATCTGTCAGACAATAAACGATGCTGACACACTCTGCTCTGTGGCACGACGTGAAATGTACCAGCATTGTAGATTTACTATTCCATAGGCGTATATGTGAGGGAATACAGACATCATCCCCTCAACCCGGGTAGAACATTAATGAAATTGCAGAATAAGGATGTTTCCTAAAGAGAAAACATAACTTGATGACAGGTAGGCACAAGGAAGGTTGGCTACAGTCATGGGACATGAATCTACTCAATGTACATTCCCTACTTACTAATGGAAAGTAATTTGCTACATCTGCAAACCATTAACCATGGAAGCCAGGTCACATCTATCCTGGGCACAAAGACATTACAGACTGCAGTGAGACATCAGCACACAAAATACACTGAAGATAACTTGCTTCTGGGTAGCAGAGGTCTACATACACATATGCCAAGACACAAGGCAGAGGACAGTGGTCCATAACCCTCTTCCCTTTTGTCTATGACTTTCATGGGAAGTGATCTGAGGGTTAGAAATTAATCCCACTACAACAACAAAAATTATATGAAAAATCATTGTACACAGCCATTTTTGGTCCCTGCAGAGAAGGTTGTTTGAGGATTCCCTACAGGTTCGTACCAGATCCCAAGTTCAGAAGTCAAGGTACACCAGTTAGATACACATAACGTCAACACAAACAATCTCCCATCAACTGTGTGACACATGGCTCATCCCTAATTGTCAGAAGGAGCAGTCAGTGCCCTACCCAATCACCTGACAATAGGACAGGCAGGAAATTGCTGTCTACTCACCCCTTTGTGGCTGCTTGCTGTGCTGACCTCAAATACCCATCCAGCTCTGGGTGGGTCACTGCCAGAATACAGGCCATTAGAGGGATAATGGTCTGATGGCACCCCACCCACACTGGGAACACAGCCCCAGCTGGGCCTCAGTGATCATCTGGGACCAGCTTCTCAGGTCCTCCCACCTCGTTCTGCAGTGGGCACTCCACCAGCTGGGGACCCCCAGGGTCCGCACCTTCTTGGCGATGGCTCGCAAAATCCCTTTTTTCTGATGGGCACTGACCTGCATGGATGCAAAAGAAAAGAGGGAAAATGATGCCCACAAGTCTCATCAAAAAATGGTTGAGTCACAAAAATGTCAGTACACAAAGTTGTGAACATTTTGTTGGTCCAAACTGCCTAAGTGTGCCACATATCATCCACTGAGTACAGGGAAATGACTACAAATACTTCCCAATCTTCCGACCAATCCACCACCCTGGTCAGGTCCTTCACTGACTAGGTAGGATGACTGACATCTTGTAGTACATGTTACAGATACTGCAGCACCCAAAAAAGTTCATCAACAAAACAAGTCCTTCAATAAAGATCAGAAGTATTAGGTTCTATTATTCATAGACAGGAAATAGTCCATCCAGGAATCATTGTGCCATAACCACACCCATCAAATTCAAATGGAAGACATACTTTGTCTACTCTGGATGTAAGCCAGTTACCTTTCAGCTCATGCTTACTTATAAAGGTATGCTGTTCCTTTTTGTTTATTGTGGCAATCCTCTTACCTTTTCTATGTTGCACTTGGAGGTGTATATGCACTTAATACGCACTTATGATGGTGACGGTGCACCGATAACTAGATTTCATATATTTAAAAAAAACTACACCCAGGACTTGCTGGAATAAGTTATTTGGAGCTACCAACCTATTTATTAGGTGTGTCTGTTAAATGTTTTTTATACCTTTTATTCATTATCCTTTACCCTATATCTTTTCTCTCACTGACACAATGAGCTAAACACTGGACGGACTAATCTTTTCCCAATTTGGTATACAGCAGTTACTAAATCTGACCCTTATACGCTGTTGATTTTTTTATCATCCTCAAATCATTCAGGACAAGGAACATAGTACCATAGTTGTCATATATATTTTGCAGCCTTGAGAAAGTCACCTTGTGGCGAAACACGTGTTGTCTTGCCTTTACAACAAAGTTCTTCCATTTGAATATGATGGCTGTGGTTATGGCATGATGATTCCTAAATGGACTATATGCTGATGTCTCTGAATAAAAGAACCTACTACTTCTGAACTTTATTGAAGGACTTCTTTTGTTGATGAACTTTTTTGAGTGTTGCAGTATCTGTAACTAGTTCTATGTGGTGTTGCCCCAGAACACCACAATACACTCTAGGGTAGTGGAACTAACTCAACCACATAGCACCTCAGCTTGTTGTTATAGACTTAATATCATTTACATACTATTACAACGTTTGGGAAGTGTACCTCATTTACCACCACTACCACTACTGTTCTTTTCTTTGTATAATCTTTTGGTACATAGTCTAGCAATCTGACTGACAGCTGAAGAACCATGGAACACATCACACCTATGTGGCTTCTGAATGATACACTCCTTAGGCTTGACTGTATAAATACACTCACACTCTGTTACAAATGATTCCCTGCATACAGTTCCTAAAGGCTTCTGTCAGAATACAACCTCAATCATAATACATGGGTAACGATGAAGGGACTGGCATGTAGGAAAAGAAGGTGTTTAACCTGTCCATCTATGGAAATGTAGACTGACAAATGCATACTCATGCCACCTAAGGTGGTAGGATTCTGTATCATGTACATGTGCCACGGAATATGCTTCTGGATATATGTGTCCATTCTACAGAGATGGAATCCAACAAGCAAAGACATGCTTTGTCCACTTTGTGCTCTGCAACCAAATAAATAAGCCACATATCATGGGTTCATAGGATTCATCTCACTGTCTGCACTACGGGGCTATCATTTATGCAATAAGCCTGTACATGACAAATATGTCCTGTGTGATGCTATCAACACAGCTGTGAGAGTAAGGGATCTGTCAGGGGTCAGAGACACACATTGACAGTGACACCAAGTGCACATTATACACATATCATTGTCTCCCTAAAGCTATTTACATGCTTATCAGGGACAAAAAGCTCAATAAGCTGCATTTTCACATGGAGCCTAGATTGGTTCGCATGGCAAGATATACTTAGGTAAGGGAGTGGGCACAGTGCCACAATTGCATAGTAAAAGAGGCGCAACACCAGCCTAGGCCAGGGCCCATAGTCGGAGATGCATTTGACAGGCCCAGGTCTCTGCAGGCTGAGCAGACAGAACCTACATGGAGCTCCATTCCCATCCCTTCCATGCATGACTGTACATCATGTAGCCAACAACAATTTGGCATGTGGTGTTTAGGTGGGAACCTGAAGGACAGAGGGAGTCAGGATATGCCTTCAGAATAACAGTTTAGTAAAGCCAGATGTGGTTTGAAATCTCACTGGCAACATACACATAGCTCACTTTACACACCCCTGTCACATACAACATGCACACACAGCTCATGCTGTCATGCAATTATATGTGGTCTCACATTAACAACATCCATGTGTCAAGTGATGTAGGGGGATGGCTGTGATGCCACCTCTCCTAGTTTTGTACATCCAACATAAAGTACAATATGGTACAAAAAAAACAGACACACACACCAACGTCTAAGGAGTAAACATCTGGCACTGAACACAGTTACATGGACATTGACTCTCCCATTGATGCCACACTGACTTCACCTCTACATTAATTTCTGGCACACATGGACATAAGCTAGCCTATGGGAAGGGAAATATGGTGAAGTACTGTGAAAAAAGTGGACATGAGGTACTTACCTGCTCCTCTGCTGCACCATAGGTAGGACCTTCTTCACTAGCCTCTCCAGCTCCTCCGGGGAGAAGGCAGGGGCCCTATCACCTGATGGATGTGGCATAATTACTCTCAGAGGTGGTACACAGCAGCTCAGGTCTTGGGGGTCTTGATGGCAGCAGTGTCAGAAGCCAAGTGATGCATTTTTCAGAACATGGCGGTCACCGCCGGCGGACACAGACATTGGCCTGCAACCACCACTGACAACAATGTTAGCCTATGGCTGTGTCCGCTGCGGTAGCAACCGCCTACCGCCATGATGACCTCCACCGGCAGTCTCAGCGGTTCATAATGTCCATTGGAGTAGGTCAGGCACCTGCCATTTTTGAGGCATGAAAGCGGCATACCTTTAAGAAAAATGTGTCACAACTCCAAAAATGTTGTTAATACTAATGATAAGTGCTTGACTTTTCCTGTAATGTGGGTGCTTGAGTGGGACACCAGTTTTTAACATAGCTTGACACATGTAGCAACTTGCTTTGTTGCACGCCCCTCCATTAATTTAAATCTTGGAATATGAAGTCATAGTCCGAATGGCAAGTATCATGCACAAATTCTTACTGTCCAGATAGATAATGTGTACACATTTCTGGCAAAGCAAGGGGAGAACATGTTGATTGTGTGTCATTGACAGTGGTGGTGTATACTGGGTATCATGTCCTAAACTTATGACATGCCTTGTCACAGTTTGTGATTGACATGCCTAATGCATGTTACAGGGGACAAATTGAGTGATGGTTAAACTCATTACTTGTCCTACATAGGTACTCAGGGAGGGGAAGGATCAGAAATCCTCCTGTCTACCATCCACTGCAGTCCTTCAGGCCATGGAAGCAAGACACATTATCCAGATCTATCGTCTGAATTGGCAAACAATCGTGGATCTCTGTCATCAGTTGCAGCCAGATCTGATGCCTGCTATTCTTCATCCTAATAGCATACCACCCATTACACAAGTCAGGGCAGTGTTGCACTTCCTGGCCACAGGGCCCTTCCAAAATACATTGGCCCTATCTGCTGGTATTTGCCAGCCTATGTTCAGTCTTTCATTGAAGGATGTACTCTCAGCAATTGTAAAACACCAAGACAGCTACAATGGGTTTCCTGAATGTGAGGATTTCACCCTTGTGGAGGCTAACTTCTATGGTTTGGCACACATCCCATATGTTGTGGGAGCCATTGATGGTACACATGTTGCCTTGGTTCCACCACATGGCAATGAACAAGTCTATCATAACAGGAAGAACTTCTATTCCGTCAATGTCCAAGTTGTTTATCTGGTGGACCTCTACATACCATAGGTCTGTGCCCATTATCCAGGTTTGGTCCATGACGCCTTCATCATGCAGAGCAGCGTAATTCCACAGCTGATGTCACAACTGTCCCCAGAGAGGGTATGGCTGGTTGGTAAGTCACATATGTCATGTTTGTTTATATGGAATGTCTGCAGCAAAAATTCAGCTGAGAAGGACTCGTAGTTATACATATGTCCCATTCCATTACAGGGGACTCTGCATACCCAAACGGTCCATTGTTGTTGATGCAGATGAGGAACCCAACTACACCATGGGAAGTCCATTTCAACGATGCCCATTGAAGAACATGGCATGGCATGGAGCAGGCTTTTGGGCTCCTGGAACCCAGATTTAGGTGTCTGGACAAGACAGATGGACCCTTCCTCTACTCACCCGAAAAAGTATGTAAGATCATTGTTGTCTGCTACATGTTTCACAACATTGCCATGAGGAGAGATATCCCATATATTAAAGATGAAGGGGAGCTAGCAGTACCACTATTTGAGAATCCTGAAGTGCCAAGTGACAATGACAGTGATGAAGAGTAAGGTCAACACTAGCGGGCAGATCTCATCAATCACTACTTCACTTGACTATAAGTAGGTAATGTTATGTGATTACTGGGACTGTATGGGGAAATGCAGGGGTCAGGATATATTGAAAAGGGCATTTGTTTCCAATAGACAGGAGATCCCAAGCTATGCAGTACACAGTCAAGGTTTGCTTGCTAAGTCAGACTTGGAAATGATGCTACCTTGATGATCTGCTTTGGTTGTGGCAGTCTCATTCCAATGAGGTTTGGATCATTGTAGGATGCTGGCCTGGCTTATAGTGGGTACCTGATTGTACTTACACCTTTTGCCAGGTCCAGTTATCCCTTATTAGTAGATTAGTAGTGTTCTAGCAGCGTAGGCTGATAGAGGTAGCTATAGCAGAGCAGCTTAGGCTGAACTAGGAGACATGCAAAGCTCCTACTATACCACTTATATCATATAGCACTATATCATAAGAAACACAATACTCAGTGTTACTAAAAGTAAAGGTACTCATTTTAGTGACAATGTGCCAAAAATATCTAAGAGGATATGCTCCCTTAGGAGGTAAGTAAAATACACAAAATATACACACAAACCAAAATCAGGTCAGTAAACAGTTAGAAAAGTAGTGCAAACACTGTAGAATACTTTAGGATGCAATATGTCTAGGGGCAACACAAACCATATACTAAGAAACTGAAATGCACACCACTTAGGTGCCCCAGGCCTAGTGTAGTGTGCCGCTGGGAGTGTAAGTAAACACTAAGGGTGTCCAAGATACCCCACCCCAAGTCCCTGAAAAGTAGGAGTAAAGTTACCCTACTTCCCCAGAAACACGCTAAAGTTGTGATAGGAGACTCTGCAAAGACGACAACTGACTGCAAAGCACTGAAGACGGATTCCTGTACCTGAGGACCTGCAAAGGAAAGGGGCCAAGTCCAAGAGTCACAATAGTGTCCAGGGGGGCAGGAGCCCACTAAACCCCGGATGAAGGTGCAAAATGGCTGCCTCTGGGAGGAAGAAGCTGAAGATTCTGCAACAACAGAAGATGCCAGGTACTTCTCCTTTGCACAGAAAATGTCCCATGGCATGCTAGAGGACGCAGAGTTTTTTCCAGGCAGAAATACCGCAAACAAGCCTTGCTAGCTGCAAAGGTTGTGGTTGTGGAAAATGGGTTCTGTCTGGGCCTAGGAAAGACCAGGAGATCGCCCCTTGGAAGAGGAGACAGAGGGGGTGCTCAGCAACGCAGAGAGCCCATGCAGAAGAAATCAGAAACACAGAAGTACTTGAACATGGGTTCAAAAAAACTGAGCACGGCGGTCATCTCAAAACTTCAAAGGAGGGTCCCACGAAGCCGGTGGTCAACTCAGCAAGTTGAGCAATGCAGGACGGAGTGCTGGGGCCATGGGCTGTGCTGTGCACAATGATTCCTTGCAAAAGTGCACAGAAGCCCTAGCAGCTGCAGTTAATGCAGTACACAGGATTACTCTCTGGCGTGGGGAGGCAAGGACTTACCTCCACCAAATTTGGACAGATGGACCACTGGACTGTCAGGGTCACTTGGATCTAGCTCCTGTGTTTCAGGGACCACGCTCGTCACAATGAGAGGGGACCTAGAGGACCAGTGAAGCAGAAGTTTGGTGCCTGGGTTAGCAGGGGGAAGATTCCATCAACCCACGGGAGATTTATTCTTGGCTTCCAGTGCAGGGTGAAGGCAGACAGCCCCCAGAGCATGCACCACCAGGAAACAGTTGAGAAAGCCAGCAGGATTAGGCGATACAATGTCGCTGGTAGTCTTCTAGCTACTTTGTTGCAGTTTTGGAGGCGTCCTGGAGCCGTCAGCGGTCGATCCTTGGCAGAAGTTGAAGAGGGAGATTTAGAGGAACTCTGGTGAGCTCTTGCATTCGTTATCTGAAGAGAAGCCCACAGGAAGGATCCTAAATAGCCCTCAGAGGAGTATTGGCTACATAGTCAGGTAAGCACCTATCAGGAGTTGTCTCTGATATCACCTGCTCGCACTTGCCACTCAGAGGCCTCCATTGTGCCCTCACACCTCTGGATTCAAGATGGCAGAGGTCTGAGACACACTGGAGGAGCTCTGGGCACCACCCCTTGGGTGGTGATTGACAAGGGATTGGTCACTCCCTTTTCCTTTGTCCAGTTTCGCGCCAGAGCAGGTGCTGGAGGATCTCTAAACCGGTGTAGACTGGCTTACGCAAGGAGGGCACCATCTGTACCCTTCAAAGCATTTCCAGAGGCTGGGGGAGGCTACTCCTCCCCAGCCTTTAACACCTATTTCTAAAGGGAGAGGGTGTAACACACTCTCTCAGAGGAAATTCTTTGTTCTGCCTTCCTGGGACTGACCCCAGGAGGGCAGAAGCCTGTCTGTGGGTTGGCAGCAGCGGTAGCTGCAGTGAAAACCCCAGAGAGCTGGTTTGGCAGTACCCAGTGTCCATGCTGGAGCCCCGGGGATGCATTGGATTGGCACCCCAATACCAGATTGGCATGGGGGGACAAGTCCATGCTCTTAGACATGTTACATGGCCATATTCGGAGTTACCATTGTGAAGCTACATATAGGTATTGACCTATATGTGCTGCACTCGTGTAGTGGTGTCCCCGCACTCACAAAGTCCGGGGAAATTGCCGTGAACGATGTGGGGGCACCTTGGCTAGTGCCAGGGTACCCTCACACTTAGTAACTTTGCACCTAACCTTCACCAAGTGAAGGTTAGACATATAGGTGACTTATAAGTTACTTAAGTGCAGTGTAAAATGGCTGTGACTTAACGTGAACGTTATTTCACTCAGGCTGCAGTGGCAGTCCTGTGTAAGAATTGTCTGTGCTCCCTATGGGTGGCAAAATAAATGCTGCAGCCCATAGGGATCTCCAGGAACCCCAATACCCTGGGTAAATAGGTACCATATACTAGGGAATTATAAGGGTGTTCCAGTGTGCCAATTAGAATTGGTAAAAATGGTCACTAGCCTGCAGTGACAATTTTAAAGGCAGAAAGAGCATAAGCACTGAGGTTCTGATCAGCAGAGCCTCAGTGACACAGTTAGGCACCACACAGGCAACACATTTAGGCCACAACTATGAGCACTGGGGTACTGGCTAGCAGGATCCCAGTGAGACAGGCAAAAACAAAGTGACACACAAGTAAAAAATGGGGGTAACATGCCAGGCAAGATGATACTTTCCTACAGTCATGTGTATGGTTTTTCATGCTTAAATTCCATGTATTGAGTTGTATCCAGGTCTTTTCACCATGCCATCCACGTGTGGGCATTTCAGAGTTGTGACATTGGCAGGTAGCTGTTCCTGTTCTGATGTATAAAGTGGACATGGATTGATTCAGGTAATGTTGGACACATAAATGGGGAGTATGAGTCCTGTGCCAAAGCAGCTTGGACACTGGGTGGATGGAATTCTGAAGTACACAAACCTCTTGTTTGATGTGGTGAGTTGGTCCAATTGTCTCATGTGTGTGATTATGGGCCTTTGAAACATGTCATCCATGCATTCTCCCTTCGCATTGTGTTGACAATGATCCTGAACACTGAGCTAGGTTTGTGTAATGACACCAGGTGCTTCTTCACTGTAATGTGATGGACCCCTGATCAGGAACAGTTGTACTGTCCTCTGTCTGTGCTGTGGCATATGTTAAGTTGGCAGACATGGTTTTGGTATGTGATGAGGCTCCAGCTAGTGACAAGATACACTAACTTGTTAGCCTATTGTATGGGACAAGGTCTGACAAAGCCCTTTCTTCTGTGGTCTGGGGATGTTACCTTTGTGATATCCAGCCTGACTCAAGATGGTTCTGCCATTCTTAGCTGTGACAGTCCAGGCATTTTAACAGCCTAGGTACTGTACTGTGCAATAAACTGTTTGGTGTGACCAGACACTTGTGTCATTGTGTTGCTAATTTTCCTCAGCATGACAATACCTGAGACATACAACTCCTTCCATTACCATCTTATGTCTTCCTCGTGTGCATCACATGGGTTTACTATTCAACCTTTCAAAATGTAGGAAAATGGTAGTAGGCAGTGTTTTTGTGATAGGCATGTTTATTCACATATGTACAGTACATAAATGTGAGAGTCGAAAAAAAACTAAAGTGAAGGGATCAGTCTTGCTGGATAAAATCAAATTAGTAGATGCCGCAACATTTGAAGTCCGAATTTAAGTGTCCTAGAATCTTAGGAAATAGGAAGTGGTTAAAAAACTGTCAACAGAGTGAATCCGTGGCTCTGAAAAAGTTCCTTCAGTAAGAGGTCACTTGCTGGTAGTGGTTGATGTCTTGCCATCTGTACCTCCTGGAGTCTTGGGTGAACGTCCCCATTTGTGAGGGGATCTGCAGCCACAGAGACAGGAATGTCTGAAGCGGATGACAGGGCCATATATGTTGAAGGGATTGGTGTTGCTTGGCCAACGGAAGGTGTGTGGTGTTGGTCACAGTCCCTGACTAGGGTACTACTGATCTCCCTGAACATCCCTGTTAGGGTGGCCAGGATGGTGATGGTGGCCTCCCACTTTTCCAGAGACTCACATTGGAAGTCCCTGTGCAGTTGGTTCATCTTCCTGAGTTTGGCAAGTACCTGGCCAATCACACCTTGGGATTGTTGGTAGGCTCCCAAGACTTGGCTGATGGTGTCCTGGCCAGGGCCATCCCCAGCAGCCTCATGCCGCAGGCCCACACCATCCCTCCCACGCACCTGCCCCCCATGGGCCTGCGCCATTGGCAAAGCTTGCCCCCTACCACTGGTTCCAAGACCATCGTTGTTGGAGATGTTTTGCTGTGACTCAGGACCATGGACTGGGGGCCACAAGATGGTAGTCACAGTCCTCAGGACACAGGTTTGTGTGTGACTGGCTGCCTTAGATGTTGAAGCAATGGGCTGGTAGGACTCGATGTGGTTACAGTGAGGCTTACTGGTGTCGTCTGACTAGGTTGCCCGGATGGGTCAAACAATCTTTAACATCCAGATGTCCAGGAGTTGTATCCTCACACTGGGGATAATTGCAGTCTCTTCAGTGGTCTCAGTATTCGCAGTGGCAGCTAGACCTGTTGATGTGAGAGTTCAATAGTAAACAGTGAAATTTGGCTGAGGCCATGTACACATTGTATTTGCAGATTTCCTTTATGTGACAGGTACACATGCTGTCAGTTGCATTGACCTGACATTTGGGAAACATACAAATTCAATTTCAGTCAACTAGCTTCAGAATATCTGAATTTATCAGCACTTGTAAGGATGGTCATAGACCCATTTGTTACCAGCATTGCAGGCGAAAAAGTGACTGGGCAGGATGTGGCTTAGGTCATTTTGAGACCTAATTGACTATTATGTAGACTGAGGCAGAACCGTGTTATATATGTTATAGTTGTCATCATGTGGTAAGTGCATTGTGAATGTGTCTGCTGCCAATACCATTCACATGATGCATCTTGGGGCCTTTAATATGTCTCAAATTATTTTGGCACACAGATTGAGCTTTCCCTCCTGTCCACAATATTTTAATCTTGGCATAGCTGCTCAAGATGGATCTAGGTGTTTGGCCACATCGCAGAGTGTACCCTGATCGGTATCTTGGTCCCTCCCAGATGGCTAAACTTCATTTGTGAGTTCACAGACAGATGCACAATGTGATATGGCCACTGACCTGGTTATTGGAGTTACAGGGACTGGCCCTCCTGGGATCTACAGTCATGTTATTCCAAGTACTACACACAGTATTCAGTTGACATCCTCTCAGGTGAGTAAAGTTCAAAGGCTGAGTAGAGGGAGAAGTGTCAATGGAGCATAGGACATTGTGTTGGCTGCGTGGAGGGAAAGTAGCAGTGCCTCCTGGCCTTAGCATTCCTGTCAGTGCCTGTCCTACCCACACACTATATAGATGACATCCTCACAAATGAGTACAGTTCAAAGGCTGAGTAAAGGGAAAAGGATCATCGGAGCAGGGGACACTATGATGGCTTGGTGGATTGACAGTAGCAGTGCCTCCTGGCCTTAGCTTTGCTGTCAGTGCATGTCCTACCCACAGAGTATACAAATGGACTCTTCTCAGGTGAATACAGCTCAAAGGCTAAGTAAAGGAAGAAGGGTCATTGGAGCAGAGGACACTGTAGTGGCTGAATGGAGTGACAGTAGCAGTGCCTTCTGACCTTAGTATTCCTGTCAGTACCTGTCCTACACACTCAGTATACAGATGGCATCCTCTCATGTGTGTATATCCTGATGTGGAGGTGACAATCAAGGTAATTTTGAGTAGGATACACTGTTCAGATTTTTGTAATTGTGGAACAGTGTTTGCTGGGAATTGTAGTGCTGTCAATGCTTGAACTACACAAACTATACAGAGTTGTTCTTGCCCCAGGTGAGTCTACTTCACATGTTCAAGGCCAGGCAGAGGTGTGTAGACAGGTTGGACACTGAGCTGTTAAGTGGGTTGACAGTGATGTTGGCATAAGGTGACCAATGAGCATGCATGACAATACATTTTGGTGATATTTTGTTGTTGTGACTTACCTGACTCCATTCTCCCAGGTATTCCTGTCAAGCCCTCAGGATGCAGGATCTCCAAGACCTCCCATGATGTGAGTTGTAAGAGAGGAGGTGGGGGCCCACCGCCAGTCTTCTGGACCTGCTGCTGGTCCCTGGATGCCATGAAACAGACCTTCCTCTGAGACCGTTACACCTCTTCCTGATGTCGTCCCTTGTATATGGGGTGGGGCCTACAGAATTCACTCCGATGACTATCCTTTGCCACATTTCCATTTTCCTGGCAATAGTATTGTGCTGGACATGGGCTTCAAATAGGTATGGCTCTATTCTAATGATTTCATCCACCATGACTATTAACTCATCTTCAGTTTTTCTGGGGTGACATGGTGGTGATAATAAAAAAAAATGATAGATGGTGGGAATTAAACAGGTGACAGGGAGTAAATGGAGTAATGAGGTGCAAATGGATGTGATTTGAGTGTGTTGTTTGTTGAGGGTGTGGGGTATGTGCTTAGACAAAGTTGGTGGGGTCCCTATTTTATGGTTTTATCTTTGATAATGCGCTCTGGCTACAGTGTCTGGCACTGTGGATGCTAAGGATTGTGGTGTGAGAAGCTGTGTGTTTTATAGTGTGCTTTACAGGTGTGTAGGGTGTGGCAATGTGTGTCAGCTGTGTTGTTTTCAAATCCATTCAATGTGCTGTTGTGTTTTTCTTTGGTGACCACAAACCACTGTGGTTCGGACCTCCATTGGCGGACCACCATGGCTGTCTGCCACTGCGACTTTGTACTTGTAATAGGTTTGGTGGTTGGTGAACGGGCTGTCAGGGCTGGTTGTCGGATCGCCTATTTCCCACCATCCAAAGTATTGAGGTGTTGGTTTTTCCACAGTGGCGGACTGGCGGTCCTTTGCCTTGGAGCAGTAATTTCTTTTCAGCCTCTCCTCGCAGGGTGCAGGCAATGCCCCAGGTGCCCATTAACACCAGTTACCCCTAAAGGGCAGGACAGAACAGGTGCATTTCAATAAAAACTTGAGTATGAATGTAGGCAGAATTCAAGGAAAATTGTGGGTAAAGGGTCGGAAACACTGGGAGATGCTGGTAGAGAGAACATAGGCCCTGATTTAAGCCAACATCACGCAGCACAGTGCTGTGTCAAAAATAGCAGCTCAGCACTGCTTTTGAAACAGAGGGATGGACCATATTTGCAGGAGTATAGCACAGCCCTGCATTTCCCCCTGCGCCGGCGATAAATTAAGCTGCCTGCTCCAACACAGGCATCCTTGCACCATAGTGCAAGAGTGTCTGCATTGAGGGGATAGATTGTTTATGTGCAAGAAGGTGTCCCTTTCTGAAGATTATCAATCTATTATGACAATTTGACACTTGTATGAGTGCTGCAAAATGCAGCATACACAAAAGGACCAAAGCATCATTTCAGAATGATTGTTTATGTGCAGGAAGAGACACAGTCCTGAACATAAACAATTATCCATGGCATTTTGCTTCTTCTATGTGTGCTGCAGAATGCAGCACACATAAGAGAAACAAAAAACTATGAGGAATAAAACCATTCCTCCTCGTTTTGTCACGCTAACGTCACCCCTGAGTTGGCGTTCGTTTTTGGTGCAGCCTCATGTATATGACAACTTGTAAATCTGAGGCAGCATCAAAAGCAATTGGTGTTGCGGTGAAACACCCACTGCAACACCCATTGCATGCCCCTCTGACACAAAAAACTGCATCGGAGGGGCCCATATTTGCAAGGAAGCGTAACGCCAAAAAACGTGGCATAAAACCCCCTAATAAATATGGAGCAGTGGTTAGCGCCACTGGAGTGTCATGAAAAGGGGGCTCCGGTGGTGTTAGGGGCTGTTAAACCAATGCAGGTGTTTTCTCCCTAGCACAATGGTTTGAATATCCAGGGGATGAGAGTGTGTTTTGCTGTTTGGCCCTATGTGGAGATCCTAAGAAGGGACTGCTTACCTGTTGTCTCTTGAAAGATAAATATACTACAATTATTCCTTTAATAATAGATTCAAAGGTGGCTACCTTCTTGCCCCCATCTTGTATTGCTCTTTTTTTAGGATTTATTGTGAAGTTTTGCTGATAATTATTCTTTCTCCATAAACAAACTTAGTAGCCTTTTATTTATGTATAATCTGGAACTGCTGGATCTGATGCAAATATGCTCCTAAGGGAAAAGATATTCGTGGTTGCTATGTTGATTTTATGATAACCTTTCGATGATCTCTACCTATGTTGAACATTTTAGACCTATACAAATTAAGGTTCTTTCTTTTTATAAATACTTTATTCTGGTCAAAGAACTTAGAAGCAGCAAATACATAATAGACATTACATCATCTATTTTCCATATAGAGCAACGGTTCCAACAGACATGTTATAAGATTGTATGCAATTTGTACAAAAAAACAATATAAAATTACACATGAAAATCTTACATATAGTATGATGAAATGTAATGATATTTAAGCAGATAAAAACTGTGCTTAAGAAAGCTTTGCCCTACTTTGTAGTAGAATTAGGCATAAACAGGGTTCAAACGTAGTGGGTGTATCATTAATATTGTCCACACAGCACCATAACAATACAGTAAAAGTGCAATGTGCTTTGCTATCAGATACTATTAACCATACTTGGAATGTATTTAATATGTATTTAACCTTTTTATAAAGCAAAACCTTTCACCAAAACTGGCATCATGACGCTGAGCTAAATTGCAGAAAATAAAACTGCAAAGCAGAGGATATTTAACTGCAACCGTAGGAACCGGTAATTAAGAGCTAAGGGCCAGATGTAGCAATCTTCCAAATTGCGACTTGCAATTTGCGAGTCCCAGCGATTCGCAAATTGCAACTCGCAATTTGGAATGCAGTACGGTGTCTCAGACACCGACTGCAACTCGCTATGGGGTCGCAATGACCCACCTCATTAATATTAATGAGGTGGGTCGCAAATTGCGGCCCCATAGCGAGTATAGGCACTCGCTAACATGGAGGCCTGCTGTAGTCAGCAGGCCTCCATGTTAGCGACCTGCTTTTAAATAAAGCAGTTTTTTTTTTTTTAAATGTAGCCCGTTTTCCCAAAGGGAAAACGAGCTGGATTTCAAAAAAATCCGAAACCTTTTGTTTCGTTTTTTTCAGGGCAGGGAGTGGTCCCTTGGACCACTCCCTGCCCTGAAAAAATGTTTTGGGGTACATTCACAAAGGGGAAGGGGTCCCATGGGGACCCCTTCCCGTTTGCGAATGGGTTACCATCCACTTGAAGTGGATGGTAACTGCGACTCCATTTGCGACCGCATACGCGGTCGCAAATGGAATTGCATACCATTGCGAATCGCAAATAGGAAGGGAACACCCCTTCCTATTTGCGATTCGGAAATGCATTTTGCGAGTCGGTAACGACTCGCAAAATGCATTTCTGCATAGGAAACACGCATTTGCGAGTCGCAAACAGCAGATTTTGCCGTTTGCGACTCGCAAAGTGTTTCCTACATCTGGCCCTAAATCCAGTGCCCATTTTGGAAAAAGACACGTTTTTAATGCCCACCAAGTCTAGTCTTATAGAACTTCTTTACTGTGAGCAGATTTACCATGCTCGAACAAAAGCATCTTCTAGGTGTTTAGCATTTCAGTTTCTGCTGTAATAAAGGAAGACCCATTCCTTGCAATACTTTGAAGACAATACACATAGCTTAAAAAACAATCCTTTGATCAACTCAGAGCCATTGAAGGTCTTGCAAGTCTTTGGAGGCTGAGGACCTGCGTGGTCTGTTTAGTGTAAGCTTAGCTGCTACAACCTGGACTCTGCACAGTTTGCATATTAGTGAATCTTGCATCACAATGAACTAACTAGCTCAGTATAATGCTATGCAGAATAGTAGAGCAGGCTTCATTGGATGAGAGCCGTAGCACATCCCGAGGA
This sequence comes from Pleurodeles waltl, assembly GCF_031143425.1. NCBI lineage: Eukaryota > Metazoa > Chordata > Amphibia > Caudata > Salamandridae > Pleurodeles > Pleurodeles waltl. The sequence continues at coordinate 39,809,908 of NC_090446.1, forward strand.
CCTTTAGCAATACGAAGCAGGTGCTAGCAATTCTAGTAAAATGCTTCTACAAAGATAATTTGTTATCAAAGAACCCCAGGTTACGAACTGTACTAGAGGGGACCAGAGCGTTCTCCAAAGGTATGGGCAAGAAATCTTGAGCGATCTGCATGGGGATTTTATTAGTTGAGCAACAGAGAAGATCTGTTTTACCCCCATTTATCTTAAGAGATTTTCGATTTATCCATTTGACAATGTCCAGGATGCATTTTTGAAAGTTTTCCACTGTGTTCTCCTGGTTTGCATCCAGGGGAAGGATCAGTTGTGTGTTTTTAGTGTAATTGACTAGTGTAATATTATATGATTTTATTAGAGCAATATGGGCCCTTAGATATATGTTGAACATAATCGAGTTCACATTCAGGATGGGTGAGATCCCGAAGAACTTCAAACACCTTTTTTGAACTATTTGTGGGAGAAAGCATGGTGTTTGTGTAGTATTCTGCTTTTAACCTTCTGATCTCAGTTGTGTCCTCCTGAATAGCTTTTTTAAGCACTTCTTATTCACTTTCATTATACTCCCTATGCCAACTGCATTCTGATTTCCTACATATTCCTTTCAGGGTGTTCAGTGTATCATTATACCATGGAGCTGATGGTTTACTGCTACATTTCAAGTTCTAAGGTGGAATTACTTTATCCAAGGTCTCTGTAATTGCCTGTTCATAGGAAGTGTAGTTTACTTCTACTGGCCTTCTAGGATAAAAGATAGAATGCAGCAACTTGTTTAAGCTTATGCCAGGGTCTGGCCTTATGTGTGTCCTTACTGTATTGTTTGGGGTGTATAAGATCCTTCATTCTCAAATCCAAAGCAGCCAAGGCATGGTCAGACCAAGGCAAAGGGAGCAAAGAACAGGACTAGGATATGGCCTGCTTGATGAGTTGGACCTGATACCCACTGGTAATACTTCACAGGGGTCCTGGATCACTTTCACGGAGGAATGCCCTTCCTTCCTTCACAGACCTTCTGTCTATAGGTTAAAATTATCTAAAATAAAATTTAAAAAAATGAATTGGGCAACAGTCATTTTTTAAAGCACTTCCAAAACGCTCTGGATGTGCGAAATGGGAGTATCCGGCTGCCCATAGCATAGCCTACCAGAAAACAACCTGCCTTTCTTTGATTTAAGGGTGAATCCTAATGTCTCTACATCCTGTGTTTCATCTAAAGGAAGGGGAGAGAGGTTCTACTTATCCTTCTAAATAACCCCAACTCCACCACCCCTTCTGTTAGGGTATGGTTTGTGAAATGTCTTAAAGGCAGTAGAGCAGGCAATTCCAACATCTACTACTGATTCATGACAGCATGGCTACCATGGAATCATGACAGCATATTCAGTACTCTGTCCTAGGAGTCTGGTTAGACTTTAGGTGTGGTAAAGTTGGGTGCCTTTTTTCACAGTCTTGTTATCAATGGGCCAAACAGAATCGAGACACTTGGAAATGGTAAAAACTATGCACAGCTTGGAATCTGACCTACACATTTTCAAAGCCATTTTGAATTGTTGCATTCTCAGATATAGATAGAGGAACACCTCCCAGTGCCTAAGTTGTCTTGCGTACACTGGGCACATAAACAGGAAATGGTCGTCAGTTTTGTCAGTTTCTATGCATGCTGGACAAAGCACACTGCCCTCTGGAGAACGTCTCCCATTGCTAGTAAAACGTGCAAGCAGTAGAGTTTCCCAGTCTAAATATTATATAAAGAGATATAGTGAATGGTGGGTTGATCTCTTAATGAAACATCTCAAATTTTGTGGCAGGCTTTAATGCTAAACAGTGCTCTGTCCATATACTGTGGCACATAGAGTGGGATAATTATTCACTTCCATTTCCCCAAAAATCAGTTTCACACTTTTGATGGAAAGAGAAATTCTGGATATGGGATCTTGCCAGTACTCAGACAGACCCAAATATAAAGGGTCTGTTTGACGTACTTAAGCCACTGTGATATAGCAACTCTACCCTGAAAGCCTAGAATATTCTTCAACCCCATCCTATAAGGCCCCAGGTCTTTGATTGACCACAGCATTAGTTAGTACACAACAGGTTTAGGTCTGACTAAGGTAGTTATTAGTTGGATGTCCAAATCCATTTTTAATAAAATTAATGGCGTGCCTAGAGGACGTTTAAGTGCAGCCCTCAGGAATTTGTTTTCAGCAACCCTCAGGGATCTATTTTACTATAGCCCTGGCTTCCATAGGTTTCCAGGAGCGGATGTACTGGGTGGAAAGAGTTGTTCTTTGCAAAGCTTGTTGTGACTACAGCCCTATGGGTGAGGAGTAGCACACTCTGAGCAGTGTGGCTAGTCCAGGCATTAGTGTTTAATAAAAGGATTCCCAGGTAGTCAAAGTCCTATATCCTCTCCAAATTGACACCCCCCAATCTCATGGCCCTTCTGAAATGTCTATGTGGATGTGTTGCTATGAATTTGGTTTTATCTGCATTTATAGCTAGTCAATGATTGGTGCAGAAAAGACTGAACCTAACTAGGAGGGTCTCAAGTCCCTTTGGGGTTTTCGGCACCAGAAGGGTGTCATTGGTGAACAACAGAGCAGGGATCTTGATATCTCCCAAGACCGGAGAGTAATTTTTACAATCCTTTAGGAAATCAGCACAATCATTTATAAATAACAGAAATAGGGTGGGGGTAAGAACACAAGTTTGTCTAGCTTCTTTGTCTACCGGTAGTCGGTCTGTTATCTCCCCATTAGGGCCCCATCTAACTTGGGTGTAATTTTCAGTGTGGAGATGTACTATGTTTCCACTGGGCATGGTTGCAGCCTCAGGTCTGCCAAGGCAATCTATAGTCTATCACTGGGGACCACATTGAAAGCAGCCATCATATCAATGAATGCTACATATAGGCTGCCTCTTTTTATGACCACTACTTCCTAAGCAGTGTCAATTGAGCTAATGGAATGGTAGTTTGCTGGGTCAGGTTGCAGGCCCTTCTTGGAAATAGGCACAATCTCTGTTCAGCTCCAAGCTGTAGGGATTTGTGCATTGGCCATGATGACATTGGCGATTCGATTTAAATATGGTACCGAAACATTTGGCTCTGATCTGAACAGTTCCCCGGGGATCTTGCCCAGACCTGGGGCCTTCCCTGCTTTCAGTTCCCTGATGGCTCGTCATGGTTCTTCCAGAGAGAAGGATGTTGTTGCGTCAGCTACCTCTCAAGAAGACCTAGAGGTGTCAACTGATGTGGTGGCTAATTCAGTGGGCAATGCCCCCCTTTCTGCTGAGTCGGAATCTGGGGTAAGATGTTGGACTCAGGTCTGATCATGATGGTTTTGCCACCATGGTGGAGTGTGTGCCAGAAAATCACCTGACTCTCTTTCGGGCAGCATCCAAAATATCCCCACATATGGAAGGATTCCAAGATTTTGTGCCCTGGTTAAAGCTCTTTTCATATTTGGCTCTGGTGACCTGAATTTGGGAAAGCGCCCCTTTTAATAGTTCTAATCAGATGAGATTTCACTTTTCTTCATTCCCTATTATACCAGGTGAAATAAGCTCTTTGTGGGAAGCAGTGTTGGGTAATAGATTTGGTAAAGCAAAGATTCTTCAGATCCTCAAAGCATTTGGTATGACGATTCATGACAGCAAGGCTGGGGTCACCTAGAGGTATATTTACAAGCCCCTAGCATCACCTTGCGCCACATTAGCATAATTCTTTTTTACGCTAATTTAGCCCAACGAGGCAAAATCCTCATGGCATATTTACAAAGTGGTACAATGAATGCATTGCGCCACTTTGTAACCCTTTGCGTTACTTTATGCCTGCGCCAATTCGCTGTTGCAATTCAAATTGGTTTAGATACATTTTTATGCCCATTCATCAGTATTTGGTTAATCCAGTTTCAAATTCTGTTTATTTATTTCAATCTGAAGTTTTTGTAGTAATGTTTAACTAAAATAAAGAATACTGTCTGTGAAAACAACTGAAAAGAAAATGTTGGTGACGTTTCTGAAAAAAGTAGTGTGATAGTGATGTAAAATAAGAGATTAATGCATGGAATCACCTGAAAAGATATGAGATCCCATTTAGAGACCAGTGAATGGCCACCAAGACCCAAGGGTAGTGAAAGGCTGTGCCTCTCCCCTGTCCATTGACCGATTACCCCAAGTAGAAATCTCCAACAGTGTTGCAAGGGATATCTCAATGATGCGGTTGCCATTTCAGCACCTCTGATTGTCGAGTGGGCTTATTTAGTGTTGCAGCTCTCGCAGTAGTTAATTTTTCAGCAGAATCAAACTCACAAAAGGTTGATTACTCATGCGAAATAAAAACCAATGGCCTGATGCACATGGTATTTTCTCCCTATTGGTGGGATCCCTTGTCTATGTTTCCAGAGTTGGGGCCCGATTAAAAGTAAGGCAGATGCGAACACCCACCTGCTAAACTCCTGAAGGGGTGGTCGCTGTCGTTCTGGTGACCTCCTCGCCGGCTCCATTAAGACTTTCCCAAAGGGCTGACCGGTGGAAACCAAGGTTTGTTGTGGCAGCATTTTTGTTGGCTTGTTAATGAGCTGGCAGCAATGCTGATGCATGCAGGGGGCACCAGCACCCTCAAAATGGGTACTGTCTGCACAGCAGACAGTGCACATTTCAAGGGTACAGGGCAGGGGGACTCCTGCACTCCACATGTGGCCCTAGGCACTTGTTCTCCACTAGGCTTTTCATGGTGGTATCTAAGGCCCATATTTATACATTTTGACGCAAACCAGCGCCGGCGCTGGTTTGTGTCAAAACATTTACCGCCGGCTAACGCCATTCCTAAGCACCAGGTGGGCGCCTTATTTAAAGATTGACGTTAGCCAGCGTAGGGTAAAATGGGGGTTGTGCGTCAAAAAATCGTGCAAGTCAGGTTTGAGTCAAAAATCATGGCTCAAACCAGACTTGCACCATTTTTTGATGCACAACCCCCATTGAAATGACTCCTGTCTTAGCAAAGACAGGAGTCATGCCCCCTTGCCCAATGGCCATGCCCAGGGGACTTTTGTCCCCTGGGCATGGCCATTGGGCACAGTGGCATGTAAGGGGGCCCAAGTAAGGCCCCCCTATGCCACTTATATACTTTGTATATACTTACCCCAACTTACCTATACTTACATGGGATGGGTTTATGGGTGTCCTCCAGGGGTGGGCGAGGGTGGCAGGCGGTGTCCCCGGGGGCAGGAAAGGGCACCTCTGGTCAGAGACCATGGAAGAGGGCCCACATGTCCCTTAACGCCTACCCTCACCAGGCGTTTTAAAAGCAAAAAACAAAAATTTACAAAGGGGGCTTCATAGAGCTCAGTGGCTAATCAGTGTGTGTTTAGGAGACAGTTTAACCTGTTTGTGTGATTTAAATTGTGTTTATAAAGTGTCTGCACCACTTGTTTTTGCCTTGATTTAGCCAAAGATGTAAGTGTGCGACTAGCGGTATTTCAGTGCTTTACAATCTCTCCCTCACCTGGAAAGTCAACGCTGCTAGCTTGGAAGTGTGGATTCTGCCAGTCTGTATCCAATGAGATTCTGAATAGAGCAGGTGCTTCCTCCTCCTTAATCCTGAGGCTTGCCTTGCTGATTGCTCTCTATCTCCCAGGCAACCGCAGCCCTCCTCTCACACCTGCGCTGGCCCTTTAACGTTTTGTGGAGGGAACCTTAAGAAAGCCACCTCCATTTTGTGAGGCCAGCTTTTACCTGTGCCCTAATACAGCCCAGTGATCCAGAAATCCCAGGAGATAGGAAAGAGCCCTAGACTTTATGGGGAATCTTTTTATTTCTTGAAAAGTGTTTGTATTTCTACCCGTGACTGTTTACTGTAGCCTGTGTTTCAGCCAGCTTGGCCTTTTTAAATCGCGATTTTTAGCCGTCACTGTAAGAAAATTCCCTCTGAGTTTGTAGCAAAAGACTGCATAATCGCCCCCTTTTAAAAGCAAAAAGCGAAAATGAAAAAAGGGGGCTACTTGGAGCTCAGTGGCTAACCAGAGTGTGTTTAGGAGATGGTTTAACCCATTGTGTGATTTAAATTGTGTTTAAAAAGTGTCTGCACCACTTGTTTTTGCCATGATTTAGCCAAAGACCTAAGTGTGCTACTTGCAGTATTTCACTGCTTTACAATCTCTCCCTTACCTGGAAAGTCGATGCTGCTAGCTTGGAGATGTGGATTCTGCTTGTCTGTATCCAAGGCGATTCTCAATAGAGCAGCAGATTCTTCCTCCCTTGTCCAGAGGCTTGGGCTTGCTGATTGGCTCTCTAGCTCCTAGGGAACCTGAGCTCTCCTCTCACACCTGCACCGGGCTTTAAAGTTTTATGGAGGGAACTTCAAGACAGCCAACTCCATTTTGTGGGGCCAGCTTTACCCTGTGCACTAATACAGCCCAGTGGTCCAGAAACCCAGGGGATAGTTAAGAGCCCCAGACTTTCTGTGGAATCTTGTTATTTGTTGAAAAGTGTATGCACTGATACCCATGGCTGTTTACTGTAGGCTGCCTGTGTTTCACCCAGCTTGCCCTTTTTAAACTGCTGTCTTTACACGTGACTGTTTGAAAATCCCCTCTGAGTTTGTCGCAAAAGACTGCATAACCCCCCCTTTTTAAAAGCAAACAACGAAAATTTTAAAAGGGTTCTAAATAGAGCTCAGTGGCTAACCAGGGTGTGTTTAGAGGACAGTTTATCCTGTTTGTGTAATTTAAATTGTGTTTGAAAATTGTCTGCACCACTTGTTTTTGCCTTCATTTAGCCGAAAGATCTAAGTGTGCGACTAGTAGTATTTCAGAGCTTTCAATCACTCCCTTACCTGGGAAGTAGACTCTGCTAGCTTGGAAGTGTGTATTCTACCTGTCTGTATCCAAGGAGATTCTGAATAGAGCTGCACCTTCCTCCTTCCTTGCCCTGAGGCTTGGGCATGCTGATTGGCTCTCGAGCTCCCATGCAACCTGAGCCCTCCTCTCATACCTGACCTGGGCCTTTAAGTTTTGTGGAGGGAACTTCAAGAAAGCCACCTCCATTTAGTGAGGCCTGCTTTTCCCTGTGCCCTAATACAGCCCAGTGATCCAGAAATCCCAGGAGATAGGTAAGAGCTCAAGACTTTCTGGAAATCTTGTTAGTTGTTGAAAAGTGTTTGTACTGTTACCTGTGACTATTTACTGTAGTATCCCTGTGTTTCAGCCAGCTTGGCCTTTTTAAACTGCTGTTTGTAGCAATGACTATTTGAAAATTCCCTCTGAGTTTGTAGCAGAATACTGCATAACCCCCCCCACATTTGTTATAAACAAAAAACGGAAATTAAAAAAGGGGGCTAAATAGAGATCAGTGGCTAACCAGAGTGTGTTTAGGAGACAGATCAACCTGTTTGTGTGATTTAAATTGTGTTTATGAAGTGTCTGCACCACTTGTTTTTGAAGTGTGTGACTAGCAGTATTTCAGTGCTTTACAATCTCTCCCTTACCTGGAAAGTAGACTCTGCTAGCTTGGAAGTGTGGATTCTGCCTGTTTGTATCCAAGGAGATTCTGAATAGATTCCTCCCTTGTCCAGAGGCTTGTAATTCATTTTTCTTAGCTCTTATATAAGTTTATGTTGGTTGTTAAATATTTTGTTGTGATTGGTTGCTGGGATAGGTATTTCTATTGGATTAAGAATAAGGGTTGATGTTGTGATTGGTACTATGGTTGGAATTCGTATTGGTTCTTGGTCTTTAGGGTTGGTGTTGTGATTGATACTAGGATTGAGATTCCTATTGGTTCATGGTTTTTAGTGTTAGTGTTGTGATTGGTACTAAGGTTGGGATTCCTATTGGTTCAGGGTCTTTAGGGTTGGTGTTGTGATTGGTTGTCAGGACCAGGGGAGTTATTGGTTAATAGGGCTGGGTCTCCTATTGGGTGTGGGGTTTAGGGTTACAAATCTGATTGGTTAGAGTTAAGACTAGGGGCCAGATGTAGGAAAGGATTTGCAACTCGCAAACGGCAAAAACTGCAGTTTGCGAGTTGCAAATCGCATTTTCCTATGCAGAAATGCATTCTGCGAGTCGGACCGACTCGCAAAATGCATTTCAGAATCGCAACTAGGAAGGGGTGTTCCCTTCCTATTTGTGAATCCTAGTGGTATGCAATACCATTTGCGACCGCATATGCGGTCGCAAATGGTGTTGCAGTTACCATCCACTTCAAGTGGATGGTAACCCACTCGCAAATTGGAAGGGGTCCCCATGGGACCCCTTCCAGTTTGTGACTGGACCCAAAAACATTTTTTCAGGGCAGGGAGTGGTCCAAGGGACCACTCCCTGCCCTGAAAAGATACCGAAACTAAAGGTTTCGTTTTTTTTTTTAAGTGCAGCTCGTTTTCCTTTAAGGAAAACGGGCTACACTTAAAAAAAAAAAACTGCTTTATTTAAAGCAGTCACGAACACGGAGGTCTGCTGACTACAGCAGGCCTCCATGTTTGCGAGTGCCCATAGTCGGTATGGGGCCGCAATTTGCGACCCACCTCATGAATATTCATGAGGTGGGTCATTGCGACCCCATACCGACTCGCAGACGGTGTCTGAGACACCGTTCTGCATAACATTTTGCGAGTTGCAAATAGCGAGTCGCTATGACTCGCTATTTACAACTCGCAAAATGTTTCTTTGCTACATCTGGCCCCATGTTCTTATTGGCCAGTAGGGCTATTTAAGTTTCAGTCCGGGCGTCAAGGCTAAGGGTGGAGAGGACAAGGGCAGTTGCTTGTTTAGGGCTGTTCATGACTGGTCGGGCCTATGGCCAGAAATGCTGCCAAATTTTCCTATTACCAGAAAGGACTTTACTCCCTTCACAACCTTCAGCATCCAAACCCAATATCCACAAAGACATCCAAATCATGCATGTAGGAAGCTGGCTGGGTGTGTTATGGGTACATGTGGTACTTACACCTTATACCAGGTCCAGGTATCCCCTTATTAGAGTAGTGTAGTCAGTGTCTAGAAGCCAGGCTTTTTAGAGGTGGAAGGGTGGACAGGGGATAACTGACTATCCTTCATACCTGTGCTTTCAGGAGTGTCCTGGGCCATTATTTCAGGCTCCAGGGGGCATATTTATACACTTTTTGCACTGGATTAGCGTCAGTTGTATTTTTTTTTACGTTAATACTGTGCAAAGTAACTTCATATTTATACTTTGACACTAGATCAATCTAGCACCAAAGTTTTGGAGTTAGCGTTGGTTTTTGCTTACGGAAAACTACCTTGGGCCAATGAGATGCAAGGTAGGCATTCCTGGGCAAAAACCCATGCTATGGCTCTAGCGCCACATTTATCCTCCTTTGCAGAATTCACGCACAGGAGGAGGAGGGCCTTAAATAATGGCACTAAGCTTGCTTAGCGCCATTATTTAACGCCTGGGTATGGGCATGCGTTAGGGGACCTGTGGGCCTTTTTCCATGTTCAGAGACCATGGAAATAGCCCACAGACACCCTTCACTGCCCCCAGGGACACCCCCATCCACCCACAATTGGAGGACACCTAAGGATGGGGGGACCCATCCCAAGTAAGTCCAGGAAAGTTAAAAAAAAATTAAGTGCCATGTGGGGGCTAACTTGGGCCTCCCTACATGACACTGTGCCCAATGGCTATGCCCAGGGGACATGTGTCCCCAGGGCATGGCCATTGGATTGGGGGGCATGACTCCTGTCTTTTCTAAGACAGGAGTCATGTCTATGGGGGTTGTGAATTGCTAGAATGGCGCTAATCAGATTAGTATACATTTGGGTCCAGGGCTCCTTCCCTACCTTGTTCTTTCATCTGGTTGGAAGTGAGGGGGAGCAAATATTTGGGGATGCTCAAAATGGCTGAATGGGCAAGAAACTCTACCTCATCCCATGGTGAAGTCTCTAGGTAATTTCCTAGGAGACATTCAAAAGGCAAGTCAGGAGAGACTACCACCTGTTTTAGGCATGTAACTCCACCCCAGCTAAGCTAAAGTGAACTACAACTAAGGGGAGGCACTGAGTGGAGTTGTTGACATCAGTGTCTTAGTACTGTTGACCAAGTAGGTGTTGTTCAGGTGACACCAACTTTTAAGTTACTATGGTGCATATACTGAATATGCTGCTTGTAGTTACCTATGTTAAGCGGACAAGCAGCTAGGGTGGCAAGACAAGTGCCAAACTGAGAGCCAATAGTTGTCTCTTAGGGTTTTTAGGCCTACCCCAGAACCAACTACAGACCCAAATGTGAACCCAACTACACTTTTGGGCTGACTATTGCCAGTAGTTCCACCACTATTACTCCTACTACTAGGAGCACTAGTATTGAAAGTGGATGTAGCAGTGGTGGAAGGCTCAGAGCCTTTGCCAGGACAGGAGCGGTCTCCTGGCTAATGCCCTTTATTTCTGCACACATAGCACCAGGGCTTTTTAAGGTGTGTAGAAGAGAAAGCGGCTTTAGTCCCACCCCTAGTGTAGTTTTGTGAGTTAGATGGGGAATCCTTATTTTTTTCTTTGTCCCCACCCTTGTCACTAGCCTTACCAGGTTCCTTTTTCTTGTCTTTGTCACCCACTCTATGAGCTTTTCTGCTCACCCTTGTTCTGACCCATTTGTCTGCCTTCTTTCCCAATTCTTGGTGGGAGGTCAGATCTGAGTCAAACAAGTATTGGTGTAACAAATCAGACACACTGCTACTCAAAATATGCTCTCTCAAAATTAAGTTACAAAGGCCCTCAAAATCAGACACTTTGCAGCCATGGAACCAGCATTCCAAAGCTTTGACAGAGCAATTCACAAAATCAATCCAATCCTGAGAAGATTCCCTTTTGGTTTCTCTGAACTTTATTATGTAGTGTTCAGTAGTCAAACCAAACCTATCTAAGAGTGCAGAATTAAATACACTGTATTTGTCTGCATCCTCTTCTCTGACAGTGAGAAGTCTATCCCTCCCCTTCTCAAAGAAGGACGACCAAAGGATAGCAGCTCACTGCCTTTGAGGGATCCTCTGAATTTTATATGCCCTCTCAAGTGCAGCAACCCACTTGTAGATGTCATCCCTCACCTTGTATGAGGGAACAATTTTGTCCAGGTTCCTGGAATCAAAGGAGTCCTCCCTGACCCTGCGATCCCTGAAACCTGAGCTGCTGCCACCATAGGGTGTTAGCCCCAACCCCTGCCTTTCTCTCTCCACTGCCAAGGCCCCCATACCTAGAGCTAGTTGTTGTGCTGCAGCCTCAACCTGGCTTCCTCCAGTCTCAGTTTCCTGTGTCCCCTATATATAGAGTCATCACCTGGACTTGTGCAGTGGGATCCTTCAGATACTGAAGTGATGTGAGAATGGGCAGAGGTGGATCTATTTGTAGATTTGGTGACCCTTTCTACTTGCCTTCTGGGAGTAAAAGGAGCCCTGCTAGTATGACTACCCTTCCCACTCCCAGCTATGCAGTGGGTCTGCTAGGAACTGTTAGACCCTTTGAGGTACCCTCCTCTGGGTCAAAAATATCATTCTCTCCATCAGAGGGAATACGTTCTGTTTCTTCTTCATCCTCCCCCTAGCCACCAGCTTGGACCTGGTCATCCTGGAGGGGAAGGCCAAAGAGTTGACTGTTATTAGGGTTCCTCCCTGTGTCTAACTTCCACTCTGCATACAGCCCCTTCAATTCTTTGAAGCGCAGGTTCTCATAGGGAGAATCCATGACCTCAGAGGTGTGTCCAGTAGCAGGCATGGTGTGTGTTATGATAGTGTAGGATGTGCCAAACTACCTAACCCCCTAGTCTCTAAAAAGAAACTTTAGAAGATTAGAGCAAGGGCTGTGCCTAAACCCTAGCTTGCTTAAACTTCAAAGACTAGTTATCTGCACTAGGTACTATGTATACCTCGAGGTATAGTGTGGTCTTTCCTGTGGAAAGCACCAGGTGACAGAGTGATAAGGCAATGCAAATGTGTTAACCCATGCTTTAACCCACCACTGCACCACCAATATAGGAAGCTGTCTTGGTGGTGGTGGGTACCTGTGGTACATACACCTTATACCAGGTCCAGATATCCCCTTATTAATGTAGTGTAGTCAATGTGTAGAAGCCAGATTCTCTAGAGGTAGCTGTAGATGAGCAGCCAAGTCGTATCTAGGAGACATACAAAACGCATGCAATACCATCGTAGTAACACACATGAAAGTATACACTCAGTGTTACAAAAATAAAGGTACTTTATTTAGGTGACACAAATTTCAAAAATACCATAAGGGCTATACTCTCTTAGGAGGGAAGTAGTATACAATATATACATACAGTAGTATGCATAAATAGAAATAAAAACAATTAGACAACAGTACAATATAGTGAAAATCACATAGAGAATAATGGGCCTAGGGCGAGTACAAACCATATACCAATAATTTGAAGGCAAACGTCGGTCCCCCACTTAGGTAAGTGGAGTGTGTGGAGGGGAGCTGTGAGTATTAGAAAAGCACAAAGGTAAGTACCACAGTACCCGCCAGTGCCCAGGAAAGCAGGAGTAAAAAACTGTAGTTTCCCAAAACCACCAACTTAGAAGAAACAAATATTGCAAAACCCAGCAGAGACTGCAAGACACCAACAGTGGATTCCTGGACAAGAGGACCCATGGAAGAAGGGGACCAAGTCCAAGAAGTTCAGAAAGAGCAGGAGCCCCTACCCACCAGACTAAAGGTCCAAGAAGAGAGTTGACGGTGAGGATGAAGAGTCACTGCTGCACCCCAGAAGATAGAGTCAAGTTCCTGAAGGATGCAAGTGATGTCCCATGCTGGAAGGAGGATTGCAGTCAGGTTTCCATCTTCGGAATTCACCAGCAAGCCTTGGTACATGCAAAACTCGAGGATGGCAGAAAGTGGTGCTGTCAGGGACCAGGAAGGCCCAGGAGAACTCTGCCCATGATGGGAAGCCAGAGGGGACTCTCAGCAACTCAGAGAGCCCATGGAAGCAGAGGAAGCACCCACAGGAGTCCCACAGAACGGGGACACAGAAGTCGAAGAAGGAGCCCATGCAGCACTACAAAAAGGGAACCACTCAGGAAGCTGTGCATCCCAGGAAGCAGAGCTGGGGGCTGGAGCATCAAGATGCCTGAAGATCCCGTGGAAAGTATGCCAACAAGCCTTAGCAGCTGCGAATGGCGATGGAAACAAGGATACTGTCCTGCGTGGGAAGGCAAGGGCTTACTTCCACCAAACTTGGAAAGCTGGAAGAGAGGATCGTCAGGACCACTTCAGTTCACCCCATGTGCTGCAGGATCCACGCAGCTTGTCAGGAGAGGGCTTCTATGCAGCCAGTTATTGTTGCAGATAGTGCCTGCTGATGCAGGGGGATGACTCCTTCACCCCAAGGGAGATTTATTTTTCTTTCTTGTGCAGACGGTCGACGGGCTGTCTTCAGAGGATGCACAGCCAGGAAAATGTTGCAGTTGCAGCAGGAGCCAGAGATACAATGCAGACATAGTCTTGATTCTTTGTAGTTTCTTCGGCCAGAAGTCGAAGTGGAGGATGCAGAGGAATCCTGCTGGAGTCTTGCAAGCAGAATCTGAGGAAACACCCAAGAGAGAGATCCTAAGTAGCCCTGAGAGGGGGATTAGTCACCTAGCTGAGTGACCACCTATCGGGAGGAGACTCTGACATCTCCTGCCTACATTGGCCACTCAGATGCTCCGAGAGTTCCCTGCCAACCTTGTTTCCAAGATGGCAAAACCCAGGGACCCTCTGGAGGAGCTCTGAGCACCACCCCTGGGGTAGTGATGGACAGGGGAGTGGTCACTCCCCTTTACTCCCCTTTCCTTTGTCCAGTTTCGTGCCAGAGCAGGGACTGGGGGTCCTTGAACTGGTGTAGACTGGTTTATGCAAGGACAGCACCAAATGTGCCCTTCAAAACATTACCAGTGACTTGGGGGTAACACCTATTTCCAAAGGGAGAGGGTGTAACATCCCTCTTCCAAAGGAAATCCTTTGTTCTGCCTTCGTGGGCTTGAGCAGATCAAGCAACAGGAGGGCAGAAATTTGTCTGTGAAGTGGCAGCAGCTTGGGCTACTTCGAAAACCTCAGAATGCTGAAATGGCAATACTTGGGGCCCTCTAAGGAGACCCCAGAGTGCATGGGATCATACAACTAATGACTAAAAAAGCATTGCATTGAGGTATGATCCCAACATGTTTGATACCAAACATGACCATATTTGGAGTTTCCATTATGTAGCTGGACATAGGCATTGACCTATGTCCAGTAAGGCGTCTCCGCGCTCACGAAGTCTGGGAAAACGGGCCTAGAGTTCATTGGGGCACCTCTGCTAGTGCAGGGGTGCCCTCACACACAGGTGCTTTGCACCCTGCCCTCTGGGCTGGAAGGCCTGCCTTAGGGGTGACTTATAAATGACCTAGTGTCATGAAAAATGACAGTGATATGGTACTTCTACCTTTTCAAGCAGGGTGCAATTGCAGGCCTGCAGGCGCTTTCTATGGGCTCTCTATGGGTGGCAAAATATATGCACCAGACCATAGGGATCTCCCGGAACCCCAATGCCCTGGCTACCTAGGTACCATATGCTAAGGACTTATAAGGGGGCACCAGTATGCCAAATGTGGAGTGAACAACAGAGTTTTAGGAGAGAGAGCATAATCACTGGGGTCCTGGTTAGCAGGATCCCAGTGAACACAGTCAAACATACTGACAGACAGTCAGAAATTGGGGGTAACCATGTCAAGAAAGAGGGTACTTTCCTAAACAACACAGATCTAGACACAATAAATTCAGTTCCAAAACTTTATGAGTGGCTACAGGAACCTTTTGGTATCCTATGACCACTCAGAAAAACTAAACAAAACAAAAGAAAACCAACATCATGGATAAACACAGAACTTAAAAAGATAAAGCAACAAATCAGTAGGTTGAAATGGACCTGGCTCAAAACAAACATTCAAGACAAACTTCAGCTACACAAACTTAACAGAATATGCAAATCATCAATCAAAAAAGCTGAAAAAAGATTCTACTCAGACAGAATTCTAAATGATAAAGCTACAACTAAAGAATTTTATAAAATTCTCAATGAATTTTGAAAACCAAAATACATGGAAGGAAGTCATCCCAATATTCAAAATTTCACATACAAACTGGCTACTCATTACACAACCAAGGCAGACACATTGTACTCCTAATTGGACAGAAAACAACATCAGCACCAACCCCTTTCCTAAAATCCCCTTAAAGAATAAACCAACCCAGCCTTTGTACTCCTTCAAACAAATATCACAAGGTGAATTTATGGTTTTGGTCAAAACTAGCAGGCCTTCCAGCTTCCCTTCTTACCCTGGATAAAAGTGTTATATTAGATACTTACGAGTCCCTGCTTTCTTCTTTATATCACAATGTGCAAATGCTATCTTAACTAGCATTTGTCTGTTGAAAAAGTGAGGAAATATAAATGAATTTTAGAAAAGTACACTTATAAATTAACAATCAAATATTACAAACCTTGAAAGGCTGTGTTTATACAAAACAACTTTAATTTTCATATAATTATACCCATTATTATATTGGTTGCACATATATTCCCATACTATATATATATATATATATATATATATATATATATATATATATATATATATATATATATATATATATATATATATATATATGATTATGAGATATACGAAAGAAAGTGGGAGTATAAGGAACATAATTGAGTAACATTGGAAAATAATTGAGAAGGATTCAGACTTGGGCCGTTGGTAGGTTCCAAACCTCAGTTTTCATATAGAAAAGCACCGAGCATTAAAGACATGGTGGTGAGAAGTCACTTTACCTTAAGAAAAGACTCTAACTGGTTGGAAGAAGAACAAAAGGGTTTTTCTAAGTGTAATAGTTGCAAAGCGTGTAAAATAGGCAAGTCAGTGAAAAGGGTATCATTCCCGAATGAGCAGGTGATGGTAATTAAACATAAAATCACTTGCAACACTAAATTTGTAATCTATATTATTGAATGCCATTGTGGTCTCAAATATATAGGAAGTACTATTTGCATGCTAAAGAAAAGGATACTAGAGCATATTAGAGCAATAACCCATAAAGACATCACATATGCAACTGCTAAACATTTGCAAACACATACATCAAGTGATTGGAAAAGCCTAAGATACTATGGGATAGATCACATCCCAGATCAAGAAATAGGGGGCAACCAAATTAAGAAACTGCGTCAATTAGAGTCCAGATATATAATTGAAATGCGAACGAGGGGCCCTTATGGGATGAATTATGATGAGGAACTTTATGTCCACTTGTAGATTGAAACAGGAATAATCTTCATGAACTTGTTGTATAGGTGTTTTCATATCATCTATGAGTACATATGTGGATATTTACTACCATGTGAAAATCAAATAGGGTAAAGAGTGAACTCAATTCAAATAGGACATATATGTATATAAATTGGTGATTAAAGTGCTAAAGACTAATATATGTTGCAAATGAGTGAAAATGTGTAGCTAAAACTCCTATTTTGAACAATGTGATAACTATGCTTAATTAATTGTATAGGATTTCTTCATGCTTGATTTAATAATATTTTTTCCTTATTGATTTATATTTGTTATTAACATAGTTTATAAATATGTATATTTACACAGTTTTTGTTAGCATAATTACTAAGATTAATATGGAGAGGTTGGTTATAGTATTTTTATTATTTCTCTCTTTTTGTGTGTTGTACCACTAGTTTCAGCATGCACCATTTTGGTCAGCAGTGAAAGTAACTATAAAGAGGACACAAATAGATTGATGAATTTCAGAACTCGATAAAGACCGTGGTGGTCGAAAGGCGTTGTTCTTTGTTTTTTGTCACAGTCACTTCAATAAATTTAAAGATACAAACAAACTTGGTGGCGTGCTCGACAGACTTTATATTTTTATTAATTAATTGAGGGTTCGGCTTGCCCTCGGTCTGAGCACCGGTTTCAGGAGCGCGGCACCAGGATTTGAGCCGCTTTGTTAGTTTGCAATATATATATATATATTTATATATATATACATATATATATATATATATATATATATATATATATATATATATATATATATATATATGTGTGTATATATATATATACATATATATATCTCTAGTCCTACTGTACTAGAGAAAAATAAAATAAATATAATTAAATCAAATTAAATATATAAATAATTTTCAAAATACATACAATTAAATTGGAAAAAAAAAATACATAAACAAATAATTTTAAAAAACATATCTATACAATAAAACATAAATAAAAATGATTATAAATCTTACTCTCTCTCGCTTTACTTCGTCTCCACAACACCCTATATCTCTATCAATCTAGCCTCCATCCCCACTCTGACTTATCCTAAACCCATTCTAATACTTTCATCTCCTAAATCACCCTGCCTAAGCTCTTCCCTCCTCTACTGTATCTAACTCACCCAAACCTCAGTTTACTACTATCTCCCAAACAACCCTCCTAAATTGTCCCTTATTTATCTCACCTTTGACTCAACCGAATTCCCTCCTGCTACTATGATCTCCCTAACCCCTTCCACAGACTCTTCCCTCCTCCATCCCCCCCCCCTTTACTCATCGCAAGCTCATCTTATTACTATAAACTCCCAATTAACACTACTGGATTCTTCCCTCCTCTAGCCCTCCATTACTCTAGACAATCCAACTAGCAAATTCACATATCCTCTGCTCAAACTCATACTAATACTATACTCTACTCATATTTCCCTATACTAATCCACCACTAATTCCTCTTGGGTTCCGTAGTAGCGTGCCACTCGCTGAAAAGTGCTTTGACACCTCGCCAGGGTAGTAAGCACTATATAAATACAATTACAATTATAACTTGATACTTCTGTGACAGAGCCTCCTTGTTTAATGCCTGAGCATTCCGGTTAGGGAGAACTGGGGAGCGGAAGTAATGGGACATTTGATTTCATGAGTTAATGAAAGAGGCAGCTTGGAAGGACAGGCACATCATAAACTATAGAGGGGAATGTAGAGCAGTGAGGGGGGCAAGGAACAATGGGAAGAAGAGAGGGAGGGGAACCTTTAGGCAGTTAAATGACAACCGCGGGGATTAAAAGACATAGGGATCCTGTGGATGGGTGACTGAAGCTGGAATTTGTAAGGGTGGGTTGGTGTTAGATATGTGCAGTGGATGAGTGAGGTGGTTTAATTATTTATCAAATATGTTTGCAGAAATTGTCAACTCAGGTGTGCCTTATTAACCCTGCCTGTTTCACACTCCAGCATCATTGAACCTGCATCGCCTGTACCACTGCTCTCTTTAGTGAGACCCCTGTGGTGTTCAGGTGGCATTTGTAAATGCAGTAAGCCAGGATTATAGAATGAATGTGGTAGTTTTCTCTTGTGCTGTCCTTGGCCTTTACAGTATCTCGCTGCCAACGTATACCTGTCTGCACTCACTTTTAGGGGTCTTGTATTTGTCGTCCACAACCTAGGGTCTCAGTGCAGCACCCACTATTTCAGGAGCCCTGTCCTATAGGATGCCACCTTTTGGCTTGACTCTAGCCCTGGGGCCTGAGAGAAGCAAACAAGACGCGCATGAATACTTCACTGAATCACATGTTGTTTCAAATGCTGAGTTGATCAGATGGAGACGCTAGAAAACATCATCACACATTTCGTCCTTTTACGGCTCCTTATCTCGTGCATGATCACGTGTTGCTCCCCCACCTCCTTCTGCGATGTGCTCAACTTACTCAGTGAAATAGGCAAGTATCAGTTGTCATCACTCCCAGATCATGCGGCTGCCTTTGTGTCCTCACAAACAGCAGAGAGGGCCTTTAAACCTCTAACACTTATACCCACTTCGAATGCTCAGACTACACATAAAACATAAACTAAAGTGCTGCATCTAAGACGAACCTAATCACTTTGAAGTGCTTTACGTTTTCTGTGCTTTGTTATCTACGTGTTGGTGGAGTGCGTGGCCATTCTTTAAATTAGGTGCTACGAATACTAAAAACTGTAAACAATGCATTCGAAATCTGACTTGCAGAGCCTTCAGTGTGACAGCACCGGGGCTGCAAAACAGTGATCTGAATAGATCAATGTGAGCCTGGGGGGAGTTTTACTACTCCTGCTGTATTACAAATGTGTCTAAACAGGTGTGCTGTTATTGTCGGCAACTCGCTAACTCACACATTTTCTCGCCCCCACAATCTCTCTGTAACTACTTCCCTCACACACTCCCTTGGTCACTAACTGGCTAATTAAGTGGTTTACGCCCTCACTCAAACAAGTTGTCACTCCCACACATATTCCCTATCAGTCTCTTGCTCCCACTCACACACTCACCAACTTGATTGCTCGCTCTCTCTAGCACACAGCATCCTTATCGGCAGCTCCTTCATGTGACAACGACCTTTACCCTTTCATCACTCTCCTTATATATTCCAAAAGCTCAGCAAACCACCCCAGCCTGTCAGCCGGGAAAGAAGGAGACATCTGGAAGAAGGATGTGGCAGAGACTTGATTGTAAGAATCGTTCAAATAAGCCTGAGATCATCTTAAAAACAGTAATTAAAGGTGTCCAAAAAGCAATCTAGTCAACAGGTGTATTTTAGCAGTCTTCTTGACAGAAGAGTTTTATTGCATCTGAATGTGGTTTGTAAGTGTCTGGAAGGTCTATGTTTTGGCTACAGTGTGGAAAGGTAAATATTTAGGACTTTTTAGGTCTTGCTGGAAACAGATTTATTTGTCTCTGACACAAAAATTGTCTCAAGCACTGCCTGTAATATTATTGTGCATCCACAGCAGCACCCGAGTCTGCCACCAGAGCATGGACGACACCAACAGTGACAACTGTCAAGACAGCAGCTCCTACAGATGCTTCAACAGCAGGGACAACAGCAATGGCCAGAGCTGCCAATATGTCAGAAACAACAAAAGCAAGCACACATAAGAGCACAGCCTGGAAAAGAGCAGCAGCAACTGCTTCAACCACAGCATGATTCACAGCAGCAATCACTGCTGCCATCATTTCAGGGACAACTGTAGCAAGAACAGCTACTGGCAAAGCAGAGGCAACAGCAGTAACCACACCTGTAAAACAGATAGGTTAACAGCAGCAGCAGCTTCCAGAGCACTGTAGATACCACAAAAGTAATCATGGCCATAATGACAACAGGAGCCGTGGGAGTAAACAAAAATTCTCCAGTGGCAGGAAACAGAGCAATGACTATAAGTGTAACCACAGCAAGGAGCAGAGAATTAGCCTCAGCTATCACAACAACAGCAAAAGCAGCAGCCCCAGTAGCTTCACACAGAGAGCAGCAACAAGAGGAGCCACAACACCAACAATAGCAGAGGCAAGTACAGCCAATACCAGATGGACAACCGCAAATGCAGAATTAGTTGTAAGCACTGAACAAAGCTAGCTTTGATAGTAGCTTTAACCTCAACTATAATTGCAGAAAAGACACTGTAGTGTCCCTTGATGCAACCATACAGGAGAAATAACTGCAACCACAGTTGTAACACCAGCAAACACCACAGCAGCCACCATGTCAGGGACAGTGGCAGGGACCACAACAGTAACTGAAACGACAGCTAAAGCAGGTCATGTAGTAGTGATCACATTAACAATAAGAGCAACAACAATTGGTGCTCTAACAGAACGCACAATGTCAGCAATAACGACCCCCCCACGGTAGCCACAACTGCTATCACAGCACCCACAAAAATTACTAGTAATGGCTGCCACAGCAGCAACAACAGCTGCATGTACAACAGAAAGCACAACAGCAGGTATCTCAGGAGTGGGCAAAGCTGAGCCCCTCTGGTAGGGACAAGAGCAGTGATCATCGCTATAGCCACTGTAGGGACCAGAGCATGAACTACAACTATCACCACAGCAGCAAAACAGTAGAAATATTAGCTTCACCCACAGCCAAAACAAGCAGAACCACAGTGCTACCCACAGCAACTGCAATGACAGTCACTTCCACGGGCTCTCAGGCTCCACATTGGTTGTCCTTAAGGACATTCTATAGACCAAATCACAGCATCCCTCATGCAGGACTCAAAGCATTATGACCACATCACATCCATCATGATAAAACCTTTTTAGCTATCCTTGCTGACCTTTAAGACAAGCTGCATCATTTACTAAAGCATCACAACCAGGTGTATGATATTATCTAGAGGAACCAGGCAGAGCAAATTTTGCAACTTTTACTAATTTTGCAATGCACAAACGGTGATGGGCGATAAGTATAACACTGGCAATAGAGCAGAGTAGCAAACCGACCCATTGCTCTTTTATTTACCATGCCACCTCAGTTTGGAACATGCCAATTGCAAATCAGTCTTGACCTTTCTCTTTATACACAATTGTTGCATTATGCTGCCATAATCAACTCTCCAGCTAACTTTCAGCAGTAAATCTGCTGTGTTTTAAAGTGTATGACAGACAGTTTACTGTCTAGACCCTACTGAGCAATTTACATTACTGGTAAATCCAACACTGACCACCAAGCACACTCCTCACACATTCAACAACAGTAACAATTCAATAATAGTTCATGAATGATTACAAAAAAAAGTGAGACATGATTTTATGTCAAAAATAAATGCCATTTTAAAGCAGATGTTAAATGGAGAAATGTTTTAATTTCTCCTTTATTTTGCAACTCTGCATGTGTGCTATACTATACAGCACATATACAAGTAGAAAAAGGCCCAGGCATACTATTTTGTACTGAAAGGGAACCCTTCCTGTACAAGATCTATTCTAGACTCTCACACACATCCTTGCACTATAGCACTAAGGTGATGCGTGATGCACAGCAGCAAAATTCTGCAATAGCACCATGGAAAGGGGTAAGAAAGAGTGGTGCTCTCCTGTCTTCTCCCATCAATCAACACATCACAGCATTTTTGGCTGCTGTGTTGGGTGACACCTTAGTAAATCTGCCCCAAAGTCTTCTAAATAGCAACATACTGCTGTAGACTTCTTTTAGGATGCCCTCTTTGCAAACCTGCATTCCCTTCCAAAAAGTAGCAAGACATTTTTAGGTGGTGTATTAAGAGCTGCATTGTGAGCATTGGTCTGGTTAAATTGCATTACAGAAGCCAGAATATGATGAAAATTAAGGATCAGCAGCCCCCCAAACTCCTGGGGCCATATTTGAAAAAACAGATGCCATGCTCTTCCATCATCATGTTGTATTGTGTTGCAGTAAGCAACTTTTTGGAACAAGAGTGGCACTATATTTGCAATGTGGCACACTGTTCTGCAGAGCAATGCAAAGGTGTGCATCATACTGTAATTCAACTCGTCCTTGCGTTACACAAATCCTACTTGTGTGTTTCAATTCAATGTTCTATCACACAAGTTACCTTTGTGTTTTTTTTCTGTTCTAATAATCAGCCGAATTGCAGCAACATTTTTGCTCTTTCAACAAAGCAATTTTAGTTGCTGCTTGACCAGTGAGTGACAGACAGTTTACTCTCCAGATCCTACTGAGCACGATAAATGACCAGATTCATAGCAGGGACCATAGAGGTCAAAGACAGAGCCAAGCTGGTGATGAAGTAGATGTTCTTAGCTTAATCTCTTTGCTTAGCTCTCATTGTCACCCAATGCTCGTAATCCAACCTCAAAGCATTTAAACCTCAAGAACCAATCTCTCTTGGAGGTCTCTAACATATTCTCTCTTACCTCTTTCCTGTGCTCTAATTTCATTTCATTCTTAGACAATGTTTTACGTCATGTTGTTTTTTTTTTTTCTTTTCATTGTCCTTTCTCCTCTCTGTACAGAGCGTGTAGGTCACATTGAATTCAGTGGTGTAACAAAACTGGAGGGGGCCCTCTTGCAAAGAACAGATAGGGGACCCTCCTGCGTATTCACTCAGGCCAGGTGCAGTGCTGAGGAGGCCACCAAGAGTTTGGGGGCTCCCTCGCACCACTGGGGCTGATGGGGCATTTGTAACGCCAGTGATTGAAGTTGCATTCATCCATGAAAAGAGGTCATGTACATGTAAAGTTGCCAAATTATTATTGAGTAACTCTGGTAGACCAAGAGGACATACGTTTGATGAAGCAATTTCATTTGTCATCCCAGTGGCACTTTGCAATTTGGTTTAGCACAGTCACGTCCTTTTTAAGTAAAATTGACATCTGAAAATGCGTATGGGGTGCAGGGTCTGCTAAGAAAGTTGTCATGAGTGAATGAGAATCACACATTCAAGCTGCCAGGTTGTAATGGCACCTTCATATTGGTAATTACAAGATCTCAAGTATCTGTGTTAATGTTTGTACACAGTAGACCCATATAGAATGGGGCAGGGTGGAGAGTCTGAGTTGCACTGCTGCTTTGTGCTTGAATGTATGATTTCTGTTCTGCCTACAGTCCCACACACCTGCATGTCCCCATGATATAATAATAAGGTGACTCTCAGGACAATACATCCCCACTCAACATAAACAAATACCTGGATTAGTGCATTATTGTTATGAGCCTCTTAGTTGGTCTCACTTGTCTGTGTGGAAACACAGATTGAATGACAGGCAAGGAGGATACTTGAGTAGAGGAAGAAGAAGTAGTGTGAGTTGAGGAGACGTAAGCAAGAGAGGAAGAGAAAGCAAGAAGAGCATTAGAAACTGGCCTCCTCTTGTCATTAAGGTCCTGTTCTGCAGAAGCTTCATAATCAAACAACTCTTCCATCTATGTCAGTTTAGGGAACAATGCTATGAAATAGCACTCAGCTCCCTTAAAGAAGCCGAGAGCTATCTTGTAGCACAGAGGGGGTCGAACAGCAGATTCAGAATGCGCACTGTCTGAATAGCATGCAGACTGTGCTGGACAGGGGAGACCCCCTTCACGCCCTTTCCACCAGCCTTTTCATGGTGGGCTCCCTGCCATGAAAAGGCTGGTGGAAAGGGTGGTTGTAATCAGTATGGTTGAGTTTAGAGCTCCTATGGCTGATTCCAAGTCTGACTGCCATCATTCCATCGGGAACCAAGTTCCCGGCGGGAAAGTGGTCCTTTGGCAGTCCGACTGCCAAAGTCATATTTTGGCCGGTGGACCCTCAAAGTCATGGCACTGCCACCGAGAATCTGGTGGTCTGAAGACTGCCAGACTCATAATGAGGTCCTAAGTCTTTGAAAAATTTGCCATTGAAAGTTAGACCATTGTCTGATTTGGCTGTAATCAATGGCAAAAGTAGAGAATACTTTGTTCAGCGTTGGCACAATTACCACTGCATCTAAGTTAATCACAGAAATTATCTCTAGGAATCTGGAGCATTCGTTCATTATGAGCAGCAGATGCTGGCCAGAGGCAATTAGGCTAAAGATGTCATGAGCAGCCTAATCCATTATGTGAATTGGTAGATAAGTTATTTGGAGTAATTCAGGTGCAGTGTCTTTGCTCTTTGCTCAGAGTTTGATGTGACATCCCCTAACTTTTTCTCCACCAGTGTATCAAGTGCTATGAACTACACCTCTTCATGGAATATCTGCCTAATCACTAGTACTTTGCAGTGGCGACATTACTGTGCTAGATCCACAACTTGCCTCTGGAGTGCATGACTTATAACGAGTCAAATACCTCTGGGGATAACCCTATGATGTTCCTTAGCAAAATTAGATAGAACATGTCTAAGAGAATTGAGCTCAAGCACTAGACTTTGCATGTGTTCGTTTTCTCTACATCATCTGGTTTTGATGAGTTTGGATACTGCTTGAAGTATGGGGGTCTTTTAAAATGTTTGAATGAGGGTTTTCTTATGAAAGGCATAGAATATTGGCTTCTTAACAAGATACCTCAAATATTCTTCAGCCACAAACTGGTTTGATACCCATCAGAAGAAACATGGATATAACATTGCAATACAGTGAGAAAATTCACAACTTTGTTACAATGAACAGACCATTGTTTGTGTGTATTTTAAGGAACATATATATTAGAGTGCCTTAAATATGCATGTGTGCATCTATATCTGTCATCTCCCCCTCATTTGGCCAGTTCACTCCCTTTTCAATTACATAATGGCCCTCATTACAAGTTTGGTGATCTTAACCGAAGACCACCTTGGTGGTAGCCACAAAAAAGCGTGATGGCGGTGGTAATCCGATTACCGTATTATGAGTTACACAAAGGACAACACCAAAATACAGCAACAAATCCGAGAATGGCAGGAAGCCTGAGGGCGGGATAGATGTGGTCCCTCCACCAGCACCGCCATGCCAAACACATAGCACCCTCCAGACTGGAATACACAGAGGACTGGATTCTGGTTAGTAACAAACACTCCCCTGGCTCCAAGTTCTATTGTCCAGCATGATTCCTCACCACCATATCACTCTCCAAGTCAACATATCTACCACTACACCTCACACCCAATCTCCAAATACCCCTCCCCTGCATGCCACACCACCACCCATCCACAATGCATCGCTGCCAAGTGCACAGATAGCACTGCCAACAACAATCACAACAAATCCCACATTGCACAAGCCCATCTACAAATACACCTGCCATGTCCACTGCACAGTGCAGCTCCTGCATGTAAACCATTGCACCTGCCACACCAACTGGATGCCTGGACTGAGGACCAACATATGGCAATGAAAGCACTGCAACCTACATTCCCCTAACCTCAATGGAACATGGTACCTAGTTCAAACTCTGCTATCCACAAACATTGTCTGCAGTGCTGCATCTGTTATTGCCATAAATGGAAATCAAGTCAAGCCAATCTATGTATCAGACAAAGAGACAAACAATCACACCTCCAGCAGGTAACATTCTTCCACTCAATCTACAGCTACCCCTGCCACTGCCACCATGGGGGCGATGTGACAGACTATCAGCCCTTCCCAGGATGAAGATCCCAGTGAGGACTGTGCCTCTGGATATCTGGACATTGACAACTTACCTGGCCCATTGGGGACACTTGGTCAGTCCACCACTCCCAGCCTCACTCTGCCCACATCCAACCCCCCCTTCCTTGTGGCAATAACAGCACAGCCAAACCCTCGTACCCAAACCTGTGTGACAAGGACAGGTCAATTAGTAGTGTGTCCCATAGTACAGGGGCCAGAGTCTAACCCTCACAACCAAGACAATGAAGATCCTGGTGTACCTGGGAGTGGGCATACCTTGCCAATGGTATAGACACAGGGGGGCAGGGACCGTGGGAGGTCACCTGTGGGCCAGAGGATGGGGCAGCCAAGGAACCCAACTGACCAGGAGTTCATCTTATAAGTCCTGGGAGCCTACCAGCAATCCAAGGACAAAATGGGCCAAATACTTACCATATTGGGGGAATACCAAAGACTGCAGAGGGAATACCATCAGGAAGCCATGCATCAGTGGCAAGCACTCAGGGACATATTCATGAGCCCCTAGGGCCACCTTGCGCCACATTAGCTTCGTTTGTTTATTACCCTAATTTGGCCCAAGGAGGCCGAAGTCCTAACTTCATATTTGCAAAGTGGTGCAATGCATGCATTGTGCCACTTTGTAACCCTTTGTGTTACATTATGACTGTTCCAGGCATAATGTATGCAAAGGGGGCATTCCCCCATTAGGAGGGCCAAAGAAATGACACAAGGAAATCTAGCAGATTTCCTTGCGTCATTTTGTATGGCACTTTTAGGGCCTGCTCAGAGCAGGCATTAAAAGAGGGGGTTACATTTCTGATAATGGCCTCCTATGTACTCTGCAGGAGTAACGCCAACATTTTGCAATGGAGTCATGTGGAGGGGTGCAGTGGACTTGCTTGCCAACGCATTTGTGGTCGTGGTTGTGATGTCTTTGTGTGACTTGGTGGTATTGTGTATGATTGTGGCGTGTTGGCCATGGTGTGCGTAGTTTTGTTGTACATGTGTGTAGTTTGTGTGTGTGTATGTGTGTGTTGGTATGGGTGCGTGGTTGCATGTGTGTGTTGCCGTCGCTAGCTGTCCCTGGTGGGTGTTGTGTGTGCGTGTGTACTAATGGCTTAATCTCCAGTGCATGCTAGGTGGGGGTACTAACGGTTGTTCTCTTCATCACCGTCCTAGTTCCGGAGTTGTATTGCGAGCAGTAGCAGTGGAAAGACTTTACGTTCAGTTTCCATGGCGGCTCCAAACGTGTCTGTGATCATTGAGATGAGTGTCTCCTTTTGTAGTGTTCATTTCCGCCAGGGTTTTGGTGGCAGTGCGACTGTGCCAGAAATCCTGGTGGTGTGCAACCTCGTTAGGGGCTCGGTGGGAACATAGTCCCAGCCGGACTGGAGGTGTCTACTGCCGTCTGCCATTGTCGGTCCGCCTTGGCAGTACTGGTGGTATATTGGGTGCGTTCCATTGGGAAGACCACCATGGTCATAATATGGCAGTCTTCTCGGCTGGGCTGGCAGCGGTGATACCGCCAAACTTGTAATGAGAGCCATAATGTTTCTTAAAAAGTAACATGCTGCCATAGGCTTCCATTGGAATGCCTTCTTTGGAACCCTGCATCCTCCTCCAAAAGCAGCAAGACATTTTTAGGTAGTGAATATAGAGCTGTATTGTGAGTATTGACTGGTTGAATTGCTTTATACGAGACAGAATATGGCAAAGAAGTGAAGGATCAGCAGAATGATATTATTATCAAAACCAAAGCTCCTGAGCGTAGATCCACAAAAACAGATGCAATGTTGTTTTTCTATCATAAAAGGTTCTGTTGTGTCACATTACGCAACTTTTTTTGGAGTATGCAGCACTATATTTACAGTGTGGCGCATTATGATGCAAATGTATGCAAAGGAGTGCATCACAGCCTAATGCAACTCATCTTCATGTGACAAATTCTAGTCGCATGCTTCAATTCAATGTTGCAGTACACAAGCTATCTTTGTGTTGCTTTTCTGTTTTAATAATTAGTCAAATCACATTCAACATTTCTGCTCTTTCCACATGTAAAACCAGGAGCATGCTACCCTATAGGAGGGTAACAATAAGAAGAGGTTGTCCAAGAGGAGAACAGAATAACAAATGTCAATTTCACACAGAAGGAAAATCAAATTGTAATTTCAGAGTTGACAAAACATGATAAATATCAGTCTGTCACCTCAAAGGTAACATAGTAATTTCATAAATCGTTCATTGTCATTTTCCTGGTGCAAGATACAGCCCTGCTAGTGAATATAGCTTTTGATGGTAGTCTCTAGAGAAACATGGCATGTAATTTATCACATGCAGAGCTGTTAAAGATTAGGCACTTTACCTTGAGGCCAATAGAATCCAGGCCCAGCTTGTCTTTGATACACCATATACTATGGACTTATAGACAAAATCAATGTCAAAAAGTGTAAATTAAATAAAAATATGTTTAAAGAGAGTGCACAGATACTGTACTCCAACTTGGCAGTGGCAAAGTAAATATAATTAAAAATAACAGCTATGGACCAAGTATAAATAATAAATAGTTGAAATCCCTGCTGAGGGCATATGCTACACTCACTCTTATGTGTAACGTTTAATTATGAATTCTTCATAAACAAGATATAAGGAGATTGTAATAAAGGTAATTCTTTAAAATATCTAAAGGTTTGTAAAGTCTTGTACTTAAGCCTTTCATTCCAACCACATATTCATGTTTATTTTAAATATTTACAAATGACGTGTAGAGTTAGTATTTACACAATAGAATACTTGTAATTTAAAGTTTATTAAGGGCCAAATTTAGATTTGGATGGATGTAGGGTACTCCTCAGGTTGGCAGAGGACATCTACCTCTGTCTTCTCCATCTACAGGTGTCCACCAGGCCACACAGACAACTATTTAGACTAATGGCTTACACAATCACATTGATGTAAAACTTGATTGGACAGCTCTGTGAAATAAAACAGTCCACTGCCACTATTTTATACAATTCATCATTTTTCGAACACAAACTTTGAAATCAGTTGTTTCAGGAAAAATAAATAGCAATGACCCCCCCACATACACCATAGGATTTCACTCAAATGGAGTTGGGGTACTATCAATGTTCTAATGTCCCTCACTGCGAACCTGGCAGTAAAGGACAGGTGATCACCCACTTTATTATGAGTGGGTGGTCATATAACTTTGTCGTAGTAACTCTTGTCAAAGTGACAGGACTGCTGGATTTGGGCGGCAGCACCACTGAGCATGGGGGACTGAGTCTGTCCCCATTCTGAGTAGCAACTGTTGACCTAACACTTCACTCCAGCTAGCAGCAGCTCACCAGTAGCCAAAAGTAAAGGTGATTTGTTGCAGCTCTTCACATGACTTCTAGATTTGTCAGGGAAACCTCTGTGGAACAGATCGTACCCCTTTCTCTCAGATACATTTTTCTCACACATAATAAGGCAAACAGAAGCAGGACTAGGTTTAAAAAGCTTTATTAAGTCAAC
Organism: Pleurodeles waltl; assembly: GCF_031143425.1. Lineage (NCBI taxonomy): Eukaryota > Metazoa > Chordata > Amphibia > Caudata > Salamandridae > Pleurodeles > Pleurodeles waltl. Next base: position 39,839,315 of record NC_090446.1, read on the forward strand.
AACATTCTATGTAAAAAGGCATGTTTTGAGATTATGAGGATAATGAAACATAATAAAAACAATGCAGTGACAAGGGAAGTGAAACATAGGAAATGCCCCACCATACTGTCACAGTAGTATTTCTAGAATCCCTACCTTTGCTACTAGCATTCTATACAAGCACATGGCATTGTTATTCCTAATCTGCCCTTCAGGACCCTTGAAGGAAACACATCCCCCATACCTGTATTTTTAGGTAGAGAAGAGCTCTGTTGGTCTACTGAGAGCCCTCCCACATGGAGGCAAGAAGGCATTCGGTCTCAGCAGAAATTGCAATGACGACGTGCAGCATGCAATGGCAAAACTGACTGGGATTCTCTTCTATCACACGGGGGGAAGTGAGGTGTTTTATAATAAAACATCTGTAGTTCTGAGGAACTGCCCTGACTTGACAACACATATACTTCTGTGAATGGAGAGAGGGAATGATAATGTTCTCAGTGTACCAATAAGAACCGGTAAACTTGTCGCATTCAGCCTTGAATGAAGCACAGAGTGAAAATGACATGCAAAGAAACGAAAAACAATTTCTGCTCAAAAAAGCAACTGAAAACATACTAAAAACATCTCCACTAAAAGGAAGCTTTTGCTAAAATAATCAAAGAAATAAACTACCAATGGCCGGATTTAAGAAAAGTGCTGCTGCACCCAGTGCAGCACCACTTTTCTTGTACCCCTTAGCGCCCCCCTACTGCCACCATGTGTGCGCCGTAGCTAAGATACGGTGTACCACGGCAGGAGTTAGGGAATTAGCATCATAATTTTTTAACTAGTTTAGAGCTTTGCAGGATTAGCGTCAAAAATGTTGATGCTAATCCTGCAAAGTGAATTGAGGCCCATTGTAAACAATGTTGTGCCTCCTTTTAACGCCTACCCTGAGCAGGCATTAAAAGTGCTGAAAAAAATGATGTAAAGAAATCCCTTAAATTTCTTTGTGCCATTTTTTGGGCCCCTTAATGGGGGAATGCCACCTTTGCATACATTATGCCTGGCACAGGCAATAAGTAGAACAAAGGTTTACAAAGCGTTGCAATGTTTGCATTGCAGCACTTTGTACATTTGGCGCCATGATTAAAAAAAGAAGAAAAAAAAAATGCTAATGTGGCACAGGAATGCTCTAGGGGCTCTTAAATCTGCCCCCATGCAACTAAATGAAAGGGCACAGGCTTCAGGCCTATAGCTAAAATAATGTGCCTGTGTACATGCTAAAATAACTTCACTACAACTTCTGACATGCTGCACTCTGTTGGAGGAGTATGTTGGCAATGGTATTGGAGTAGGCTCTGTCGTCTGCATATTTTCGCTCCACCTACCTCTAAATCGGAGAGGCAGACAAATGTTTTGGGGGACAGAGGGCTCTGCTGTTGTTGCAACAAAGTACCTTGCCTGCAAAATACTAAGGCCCATATTTATGCTTTTTGACGCACAACTGCAAAAATTTCACCGCCGGCTAACGCCATTCAAATGCGCCATGCGGGCGCCTTATTAATGGAATGGCGTTAGCCGGCGCTGCGGACTGGTGTGCGTAAAAAAAAATGACTCACACCAGGCAGCGCCGGCGTATGGGAAAATGGGGGTTGTGCGTCAAAAAACGGTGCAAGTCAGGTCTGAGGCAAAATTCAGGCCTCAAACCGGATTTGCGCCATTTTTTTTTACGCCCAGCCTCCATTGACCTGACTCCCGTCTTAGCAAAGACAGGAGTCATGCCCCCTTGCCCGGTCATTGGGCATAGTGGCATGTAGGGGGGCCCAAATCAGGCCCACCTATGCCACAAACAAAATCGGAAAAAAATACTTACCCGAACTTACCTTTCCTTCCCTGGCATGGGTCCCTCCATCCTTGGGTGTCCTCCTGGGGTGGGAAAGGGTGGCAGGGGGTGTCCCTGGGGGCAGGGGAGGGCACCTCTGGGCTCCTTCCGAGCCCATAGGTCCCTTAACGCCTGCCCTGACCCAGGCGTTAAAAAACCGCACCCATCAGGCTGTGCGCCGTTTTTTAAGGCCCACCCCCTCCTGTGCGTCAAAATGACGCCAGGGTATAAATAAGGGGCACAGGCCTTAAAGTCATTTTTTGGAAGGGAACACCCAGCTTGCATATAATTAACGCAAGGCTGGTTCCCCCTTCCAAAAAATGAAGCACATGGTGGAATTTTGACGCCCGCGGGGTCGGACATCAAAGTATAAATATGGGGCAGGGTTTGCGGCGATTGTGCGTCAATAATTTTGACGCACATTCGGCGCAAACAGAGTATAAATATGCCCCTAAATCGGAACCGAAGTAGTTTACATTTCGTATCTGTATTGGATCCTTAGAGAATGGTATGTATTATGAAATCAATTAGATTGACCTTAGTGACCACTGACTAGCCAACAGCATTTAGAATGTTTGATGACTTCCACGTCAAGAAAAAAAAGACTGCACATCATTTTTATTTGCAATTAATAATACAATCATACACTGTGTTATGTTTAGCACATACATTCATCCTTCATTTGATAGCCATTAGTCTAAGTGTGTTGCAATATTGAAGTCTGTTGTTTTCACAGTCATTAATAATATGCTTTCAGCCATAACTAAAGGCTGACAGGTATTACAAACACAAAACTACGGCAATGTTTTAATTTATCAGCATTTTTGGGTGTGTTTAACAACATGGTATAACATAATAGAAATTAGGGTAATGACTGCATTATTTTAAATATTTTATGAAAAATATGCTCTAAATGTGGTCTTTTAACTAAGAATAAGTATAGGGGCCCATATTTCTTATCTGTTCCAATTAGATAACGGTGTTGCAATCAAATTGCAGTTGCAATATTTTGTAAAATATGTTAATTATATTTTAATAGGTTATTAAATAGGAGATTTTTGTTTCCCTGGGTCCTGGGCCTCCTCACCAAGGGCAAAAATAACTACAGCGAAATGATAGACTGTACAAGTTGAACTCAAGCTATAGAGACAATACTGAAAGAAACAATTGAAGTATCAACATGCAATTGCTCCAAATAACAATCATTTAAATGGCTGTTGAGAAACATTATACTCAATGGCCCAGAACCAATAGCGGACATTCTTTAACAGACTTTTTTATATATTTACCGAAGCTGGTCCTCACCAGCTCAACCTATCTCTGTCCAGTCGTTCTTTCTTTCGTGGGCCTCCTTACACCGCTCCTCTGATAGGGCTGCTCCTGACCTGTGCTGGGAGCCTTGGCAGCCAGTCCTGACAGCCAGCTTCAGGCTTCCTTAGTTGTAGCTGCCCCTTTAGAGCCTTGCCACTGCCTCTCTCCCCCCTAAGATGCAGTGCTCCCACGTCCTGTCTCCCTCTTCCCGCCAAACCGCTTCCCTCCGCCCGCTCCCCAGTGCCCCTCCCAGGATCTGCTTAATGGAAGCTGCAGTGTGACCCCATTTAGCAGGTCCTCACCAGCTCCCCCTTGCTCTGTCAAATGACTGCTTCCTCCATGAGCCTCCTCACGCAGCTCCTCTGATAGGGCTGCTCCTGCCCTGTGCTGTCAGGTTTGGCAGCCAGTCCTGACAGCCAGCTTCAGGCTTCCTTATTTGTAGGTGTCCCTTTAGACCCTTCCAGCCACCTGTCTTTTCCCCTCGCAGCACCATTTCTGCTTCTTGCCTCCCACTTCCTACTGCCTGCCTTCCTTTCTCCCTTCCCTCTCCAAGGATCTATTTAACTGAGGCCTCAGTGGGGCTGCATAGCTGGCATGTGCAGCGAACACCTCATCTGCACTCTAAAGGCAAGCCTGTCTGTGCCTTTCCATGCTCAAACCACACCCCGCACCAGGGACCCTGGCCCTCTGAGCTCCCACAGGTACTCCACTGCACAACTATGTTTCCTGGACCCCAGATGATGCAACTACTGCTGCCTCAAATCCCCTGGCTCCACAACAGGATAATTCTCCTGACACTGCTGTTTCTTCACATGCAACCTAGGACCATCCACCATCACAGCAAACTATGCCACTCCCACAACACCGACCAGCACCACCCTGAATTCAATCTAATTCCTCCTCATCATTGTCAGATCTCTCTGAAACCATGCCACCAAAGTCGTGGACACCATCTCCACACTCTCCCCCAATGTAACTTTCATCACAGAGACCTGATTCCACTCTTCATTGACCCCTGACATCGCCACTGCGACACTGAATGCCTACAAAATGACACACAGGAACCAAAGCAGCAAACATGGAGGTGGCAGTGCCATCATACACAAAGAATCAATCCGCTGCACCACCACTGAAGACAACACCACACTGATCATGGAACACCTTAATTTCCAACTCCATAATTCAAAAACAACTATCAAAGGCACCCTCTCCTACTGAACCCCAGGAACATGCACCAGCCTTTGTGACACCATCACAGGTTTCATCTCCATTCTCACCATAGAGTCCATCTTCTTTGGAGACCTCAACATCCACATGGATGACCCCACAGACACCAACTGTGCCAACCTCGTAGAATGAATAGACAACACTGGCCTCACGCAGCTGATTACAGACCCCACGCACAGAGCAGGATGCAGACTGAATCTTATCTTCATGTCCAGCAGCAGAGTCAAATACAGCTACACCACAGAAGTCATCAAGACTGACCACTTCATCATCCACTTTACTATTGCAGGAGCACCTCACACCACACCCAACCCTCTTAGCACCAATCACCACAACTTGATCAAAGTGACAGACCCAATGCATGGATTCCCTCAGCAACACCCAGCCCAATGATGCTACTAACCTTGGGCAGGCAGTTGAGAACTTCAACACATGAATAACCAATCCGGCCAACTGAGTTTCCCCCATCAAGCCTGTCAACCCCTGAAGATCCACCAAACAAGCCCGCTGGTACACACTGGAATTCAGCACAATGAAACACAGCTGCAAACAGTTTAAAAGAAGATACTGAATCTGTGGTGATGACACAGACCAAGCCACCTTTAAGCCAGCCCTCAACACATACCTCCAATGACTCAAAGATGTGAAAAAGGATGGCCTTGCAGACCGCATTGAGGCTAGCACCAACTATACCAAGGAACTCTTCACCATCGTCAGAGAGTTTTCCTGCCAACAGCCACTGAGAACATGATTCCTCTATCACAGGAACTCTGTGATGCTCTAACGAATCACTTCCACAACACGATATTCAACATCTACAGGAACTTCAACTCCCCAGCCCACTGACCACCTCAACCTCCTCGCTCTGTCAGAAACCTCCCAGGACTGACATCTCACAGCATGGAAACAGCTCACCCCTTGGTACACCATAGCAATCATGATCACCATCCATTTTGTAGCTCCCTCTGACCCATGGCCCCACAGCCTCTTCAACCTAGGAAGCAATGTGATTAGCCACAAACTCACCACCATCATCAATGCAGCCATCATCACAGCCTTCTTCCTTAGCACATGGAAACATGACCTCTCCTCAAGAAACCCTCTGAGACCCCAATGAATTGCAGAACTATTGCCTCAGCTCCCTTCTCCCATTTCCCACCAAAGTCCTAGTGAAGGCCATCAACCAACAGCTGACAGCACACCTGGAGAGAAACAATCTGCTAGACACCTCCCAATATAGTTTCTGAGCCAACCACATTCCTGAGACCCCCCTGATCATCACTATGGATGACATCTATATCCTACTCGACAGAGGAAAATGAACAGTCCTAATATTCCCTGACCTTTCTGCAGCCTTCAACATCATATTCCACAACACACTCATCAAGAGACTGCACCAGATTGGAATCCAGAGAGACCTACTAAAATAGACTTCATCGTTCCTTACTGGCACACAGGAAGTCCGCCTTACCCCTATCACCTTGGAACCAACGAGCACCATTTGTGGGTTCCCTCAAGGCCCACCACCCAGCCCTCCCTTCTTCAATACCTACATGATGCTGCTAGACAAGATCATCAAAGTCCACTCTAACGACACCAAGCTCATTGTTTCCCTCTCAGCAGACCCCACCACCACCAAGGCAACACTTTAACACTTGCATAAGTAATGTCACAGCCTGGAAGAAGAACAACTGCCTGAAGCTCAACACAGACCAGAGTGAAGCGTTTATCTTTTCTCATCCATACCTTGATCTGAAGCAACACCTGGTGGCCCGTGGAACGCCGACCCATACCCACACCTATAGACCACTACTGCAACCTCAGCATCATCCTGGACAGCAAAATCCCCATTAAATGTCAGATCAACTCAGTCACCACAACCTGCTTCCACACTCTCCACATACTTCAGAGAATCTTCAAATGGCTCCGCAGAAGCATGAGGAAAATTCTCACGCAAGCCCTAATCAATTTCCATCTTGACTACGGCAACACACTTATCACAGGAACCACCACTAATCTCATGAGAATGCTCCAGACAGCACAAAAGTCAGCGGCCATACTGATCCTCAACCTGCCTAAAAAAAAAACCTTTGCTCTTCTATCAATGAATATTATCCATAGAGGTTTCTAGGGAATAGGCTTGAGAACTAAAAAATTATAAGTCAGACTATGCTTTCAATAGAACAATGCCACTTCTTCAATACATAGGGGGTCATTACCACAGTGGCGTTCGGACTGCTGTGGTCGTGACGGTCCGACCGCCACATTATGACTGTGGCAGAAACCACCATGGTCAAACTGCCAACACAGCCAAACCCCCAACACAGCCAAACCCCCAACACAGCCAAAGCTGTAATTCACCATGGCAGCACTGCAAGGGAATTATGAGTCCCCTCCTACAACATGGCCCTTGCACAGCCCCATTGTGCAGTTCACACCCAGAATTACGGGCAGTGAACTACACGACAAGTGCTGTTGCACCCAACGCACTACCACATTGGGGCTGGCTCCATTAGGAACTGGCCACAATGCAGAGGCCCTGTTTCCCCCTTGCTGGTGGGCGGAAACAGTGTTTCGGCCACCGGCCCAGTGGGAAACACATAATAGGGCCAGCGGGCACGTTACCAAGCTCATAATGAGGCCCAAAATATCACTGAGCAGCTTCTAACTGTCCCCTTGGCGTCCTTGTAATCGATGATGGATACTACCTGAGATTTTTGATACCCCAGCACCTGGAAGCTATGGGCTTTTTTGAGGCTCTGAGTATCCTGTAGGCCTTTCCTATACAAGGACAACTTTCGCACTGACAACACCATCACCAGGAAATAATAAGCACGAGGGCAGATACATCCCCAACTCTCCTGATGTAGAGGTAAAGATACATTGGTACTAATAGAGTGTTTGTGAGAACCTAAGTAGGGATTGTAAGAAACTAGAGTCCCTACAACAGATCTTTTGAAATAACAATTCTCAGTGTTCTCCGTATTTCTGCTCTATACAGAGCTGAGGTATGAGTCTTAGCTCAATACACCTCAATAGCTGATGACAAAGATCTCGTGGTTGTGGCCCTATATATATTGAAAATTGCTGCCACTCTGTGGAACATTACTACACTAATCTTCAGAAGGTAGGGGTGCCATGAAAGCAAATTGTCGAATTTCGTACTTAAAAAATCTAACTTTTTGACCATATCAAACAGGTTTCCTCCCATCTTCAACCCACCCCTAAATGGCTTATGTGGCATGGTGATGATATTTTTTTTTAAGATATTGATCTCAAAACCTAGTCAATTTATTCTGTAAATTTTGAATTTTGTAGACTCAGAAATGTATGTGATATTAGTGTTATCAGCAAATAAAGTCTCTGGTATTGATTTGGCACCGAAAGTGGGAGAATCATAGACCCAATCAATTTAAAATTAATGACATTGTTAATATTATGCGTTAATATATAGGGAAAAGGGGATGAAAGCTATGATAGAAATTAGGACAGGACCTTCGGTTATGCCTCAGTCGTAAAGGATACAATCTGTGAGCTTTCCCTGCTTACCCCAGTGCACTTGGCTATAGGCTACAGCCAGAAGTATATTTTTAGGTGGGTATGACTCTCAGTTATGATCAATCTTTAAAGCTGTGGCCTATAGGTGCATTGTGTCCCAAATGCTGGTTGTTCTTTGAAAAACAACCCCCATAATATTGTGGTACAAGAACATCAAGGACAGAATATTAAAAGGTAGGTGAAAATAAGGAATTATAAATGTAATATTTCTAATTCATGCATATATATAGCAGCATTCAACCAAGTGCACTATATAGTGCCAGTAGGTAGCTATAGTTAGGAGCTAATTTACATAGAAATAACGTTTTTGTTTTCCCAATAACTTTGGCATTGCTTGATGAACCTTCATGAAAGTTTCCAAATTTATACTTCAGCCGGCTTACCTGCTGTCCTGAAAGTTTTGGGGTGATCTGCCAATTGGGGTGAAGAAAAAGGTTAGAGCAAAATGCCATTAATTTTCCCATTGGGTCTTTAGTCACGCCTACAGCCTGAACTGCTGAACGGAATTACTCCAGATTTGACATGAATATTGATGGCTACAAGTCTTTTTTGTTACTCAAATAATGATAAATGGTATCCTAACGGGCACAATTATGCACTATAAATTTTAATGTATTTTCCTATGACTATCTATGTGAATCCTATAGAGGTGGTCACATTATCGGTTATCTGCAGTGTAATCTATCACTGACCTTTACTACCTTGACCACCAATTTTACCATGATTTTGAAATTTGTCGGCATGCTTTCTTATATGATAGTTCATATGCAGACCCCTGTGGAGTTGTTAGGTATATGTTCCTCAATGCATTGCTCCTACCCCTTCCTACATGAACTATCAATACTGCTTTTGGTAGGGGCCTATGCACAAGCAAACACAAGAGTCTAGAAGAATGATGGCTAGTCTTTGGAGATCTCCCTTGCATTCCAAGCATGGTTTAAGATACTGCTGCATCCAATTATAAGTGTCACTGATTTCTTAACTGTGAGTACAGTAGGACACAGAAATCCTGCTGGTAACATTATGTCACACTTGAACTGCAAGGTCGTCCCAGGCCATGACCCTCCCGAATCCCTAATATGGAACAGGGAAAGCATGGAATACTTCTGTACTGCCAGATCAACTCTTTCCTCCCCCATTGATGTCCTCTGCACCCATCCTCCCTCCTATATTTCCTAAGAGGCCCCTTTTTCTCATTTTGTTGTGAAAAACTCAGAATATACTGTTGTATGACTGCCAGGCACCATTCCATAATATAAACTGAAATATTTCACTGCTCTCCCATCAAAAATATTAATTATTTTCCCATTTTAAATTGGTTTGATGTAGTTGAAGTCTTTAAGGGCCTGATTTAAGGAAAATGGTGCTGCACCCACTGCAGCACAACTTTCCTTGTGCCCCTTAGCACATAAATGATGCTAATGTGTCGTTAGGATGGCACTAGGGGCTCTCAAATCAGCCTCCAAGTCTTGTCATTCAATTGTTTTTCATCAAATGGAACGAAAGCAGGAGAAATCTAAGAAATATAATACATGTCCACAAATTGTGAAGAATTATGGAGACAAATGTATTTAAATGTTGGTTATGTTAACAATATATTTACTCAATATCTAAGGCACTCTTAAGAACGGCACATTTTTGGTATGCCCTTTTAAACCATTAGCATATATCCCAGTATCTGGTGATGATAAGTAAGGGAGCCAAGAACAGGTTTTGATTGAAATATATTTTCTGGTTATGTGGAAATGGTAGTGTTGACACTGCAAGTAAACAGAATACATATGGACGTCAACCCTAGATGCCCTCCAGATGAAGCATAATGTCGCTGCTTAAGACATCCATGATTAGGTCTTAACATTTGTAAAGGAATCAGGAAAAATCAACTAGTGAGGTATAAAAAACCTCTGTGAAGGAACACACACAATAGTTGTATAAGAAGGGCCATCCAGAAGGATCTCTGCTATGGCTGAAACTCCTAGGACAGTGTCCTATTCTCTGGGTGTTTGTGTGAACTTATTTGTGGAATTTTGTGTCTTGTGTTTATTTCAAAGTGTGTATGTGTGTCTATGTGTCTATGTGTGTAGGCACCAAGGTTTTGCTGTGGTCATTTGCTGTGGATCTCAAGGAGGCACAATGCAGAGGCTCAGAATTGAATGTTTGCTAACTCTATTATAAGACCACTGTTTCTTGCAAACTTTACTCACTAAATGCAAGCAAGGCAGTATCCCCCTCAAACCACCCTGACTAAGGAAGATTATGAGGTTGCCATTATAGAAATCAGTACAAGCTGACACTGCTTTTAACTAGATTCATTTATTTAGGAGACCATAGAAAATGAAACGTACAATAAAGTAAAATTGATCATGACTTGTTTTATTTACTGGAGGAAAGCGTGCACCCAACATTAATCCTTAAGTAACCTTATCTTAATTCTAGGCTGATTAGAAAGCTGTCATTTGAGTTACTTGGGCAGATTTAAACAAAGCATTTACATAGTCTACATGTAACAGATTAATCAGCGATATTATGAGAAGTCATATTAAAAGTGAAAGGGATCATGACATTCATTAGAGCCTCAAAGAAATGTAACTAAATGAATGGACACTCTAACATATTAACAATGTAATGAAGCTTCTAGCTACAGTTCGCTAATAAAACACAAGGGCACAGATGTGCTAATCAATATTGTCCATCCAGAATCATTTATCTCATTTATTTACCCCCCACAGCCATAAGACTTAGCAACAAGCGTCCCAGATCAAAATGTAGAAATATCCAGTGTATTAACACACATTAACTGTTCAATCACTTATCAACAAACTAGTGCAAAGCATTGGGTCAAAGTTTGCCATATAAGAAGATTGTGCCCTGCAATTGTCACAGCAGTAATACTCTATAACACCATAGTGCAACAGTGCCTCTGTTTCTGGGGACGATTGCATATGTGCAAGAAGGTGTCCCTTCCTGCACATAAACAACCATTAATGGCATGTTGTTTTTTCTATGATGGGTGCACAGTGCAGCACACAGAAAAAGCAAAAATGAGGAAAAATAAAAGTAGTAATCCTAGTTGTGCCAATCTGGCCTTAATTTTTGGAACTGCCTTAGAGTTTACAATTTCTCGTAAATCTGGGGCGGCGTCAAAATGCAATGTATGTTGCAGTGAAACGCTCACAACACCCATTGCATGCCCCTTTCATGCAAAGAGATGGATGCTAAAGGGCCGTATTTACAAAGTAGCGTTAGGCCACAAAACGTGGTTAAATACTGCTTTGTAAATATGGAGCAGGGCATTGAGCCACCAGAACATCATAAAAAGTTCTGGTGGTGCATTGCCCTTGCAAATGAGGCCCATAGTGTGTATGTTCATACAGGAGCCCTGTTTACTTGACCTCCTTCGTAGAAGAGATGCAGTCATTGAAGCTTTCCTCTGCCCAATTTGGAACATCTCACTAAACATCCTATAGCATCCTTGGAAGTCAGGGTGTTCACAGGCCGTAATTGTGTTAGTTCATTTCGATTGCTGAATATTCACCCTCTTCTAGTGTTACCATTTTGCCCTCATAGTCTACATGTTTTTATGGGAGCCATGGTTGCCCAACCACCTTCACAGAAGAAATGATGTCATTGAGCTTTCCGCTGTCAAATTTGGAACATTTTGAGTAAGCATATTATGCCGTCCCTAAGCATCAGTGTGTACATGGACAAGGACTTTGTCTCTCAACATCCTAAGAGACGATACACATTCATTCATATCAATGCTTGAATACTCTCCCTCCTCTAGCATTTGAACTTTTCCCTTATAGTCTACCTGTTTGTACAGGACCCATGGTTGCCCAAACACCTTCACAGAGGAGATGCAGTTATTGAAGTTTTCCTTTACCAAATTTGGAACATCTTCAGTAAACGTTTTATGGCGACCCTGAAAGTTAGTGTGTTCATAGACAACGATTGTATTCCCACCTATCTTAAGAGAGGATACACAATCATTATTATCAATCAATGAATAATCTCCCTCCGTTAGTACTAGGATTTTTTCATTATAGTTTATATGTTTGTACAGGAACCATGGTAGCCCAACCACTTTTACAGAGGAGATGCAGTCATTGAATTTCTCAACTCTCAAATCTGGAACGTCTTGAATAAATGTCTTATGGTTTCCTTGGAAGTTAATGTGTTCATAGACAGTGATTGCATTCCTGACTATCTTAAGAGAGGATACACAGTCATTATTAGCAATCGATGAATAATCTCCCTCCTTTAGTACTAGGATTTTTTCATTATAGTTTACATGTTTGTACAGCAACCATGGTAGCCCAACCACTTTTACAGAGGACATGCAGTCATTGAATTTCTCAACTCTCAAATCTGGAACGTCTTGAGTAAATGTCTTATGGTTTCCTTGGAAGTTAATGTGTTCATAGACAGTAATTGCATTCCTGACTATCTTAAGAGAGGATACACAGTCATTATTAGCAATCGATGAATAATCTCCCTCCTTTAGTACTAGGATTTTTTCATTATAGTTTACATGTTTGTACAGTAACCATGGTAGCCCAACCACTTTTACAGAGGAGATGCAGTCATTGAATTTCTCAACTCTCAAATCTGGAACGTCTTGAGTAAATGTCCTATGGTTTCCTTGGAAGTTAATGTGTTCATAGACAGTGATTTCATTCCTGACTATCTTAAGAGAGGATACACAGTCATTATTAGCAATCGATGAATAATCTCCCTCCTTGAGTACTAGAATTTTTTCATTATAGTTTATATGTTTGTACAGGAACCATGGTAGCCCAACCACTTTTACAGAGGAAATGCAGTCATTGAAATTCTCAACTCTCAAATCTGGAACGTCTTGAGTAAATGTCTTATGGTTTCCTTTGAAGTTAATGTGTTCATAGACAGTGATTGAGTTCATGGTTGCCACCTACAGGGTTTCCAATGAGTTTCCTTTATTAAAACCTGTAAGACAAAGCACAGCCACACAGTGGAGAAACATCAAAGAGGGTAGTGTATCAACCTGTATCACATATTTTATTGGCTCAAAAGAAAGATTTTATAATCGAGGATGGTACCTATGTTTGGAAAAGGATTTGCAGAATAAGAACTTAAATTCCCAATAATTTAAATGCCCCACACATTAAACAGTTGGCTACTGCACGATTCAAAGGGTTAATAAGTATGCTAGTCCTGAGAATGAGATACATTATAGCATGAGGAGTTCCAGCTGACCAGACTTGATGGGCCCAAATACGTAGGCGACACCACTCTGACAAGGAGACAATTGATATTTACAATCACAGAAACACAGTTTGAGTCAACAGCATTTGCCCTCACAGTGAATGCATTCCTATCAAGGACATCAGACAAAAGTGGTTTAATCAAATCAAAAAACAAATCAAATGTTTTCTCCTTTCCTATAAAGCACAGATGTAAATGTGTACTGTGATGAGAGTATCAACATATCGATTTATGTGATTTCATGACGAAGTTTCTTAAATGGAAAGGGAACAGCCTGTGCCATTGTGAAGGTATAGCAAAAGTGTCAGGATGCCAAATAACAATATTTTGAGATAATGCAAAGAAGACAGTCAGCAAATTGAAGACATATACAGATGGGAATATTGCCAAAGTCATGAACAAAGAACAAAAGATGTGTTATCCAATTATCCTGGGGTATTCAGTTGAACTAGAATTTTGTTTTCAATACTGAGAAGATTTAGAGACACCATTTGTACCAAAATGTTTTAGATGTGTAGGGTTGGACGTCACTTGAACAAGACTGCAATGCATATATAATGTCTACCCAACGCAGTGCATTTGCCTACTCTGGAAACTCATGTCATGGATTACACACATAGGGCCTGATTTAGATTTTGGTGGAGGGGGTTAGTCTACCTTAAACATGACGGATATCCCATCCACCATAATACAATTCCTCTACAGCCTATGTAACTTGCCTTATGAAGGATGGGAAATCCGTCACATTTGTAACAGAGAAACTCCTCGGCCAAACTCCAAATCAGGCCCTTAGTCTTTTATTGTGTTAATACCATGCAGAGTAATTCACTCTGCAGGGCATGTGAGTTCATGAAACTGATGGCAAGATGTTGATTGCTGAAAGAGACATGTTTCAAAAAGACTCTGGAAAAATAAAATCCTCAGGAACTGAGACTGACAGTGACACATAACTATCTCTAATTCTGCAATCAAGAAAGTAACAATAATACACTACTCCTGTTCCTCTTCCAAAGCATTGTGTTTATCCAATTCACCTCACTAGAATATCTATGATTTTTAATATTGAGCACGCACTACCATTGATATCACTCACCATCAAGACCTCTGCTATCCACTAGCATATGCCTACATCAGTTTCACTGAGATTTCTGCCTGTGAATACGAGGAACTAATCAATGCCACTTGGACTTTAGCTCACCGCAAATATTAAATACATTCTCCTCTGAGCTCAAAATAAAGCCAAGGGTCGAAGTGAGTCAGTGTATTTGAACTGCTTACTGACCTTTACAAGGTATGATGAAATAGTCCTTACTAACACGTGATAAACTGCATGGAAACAGAATCAAGAATATATTGTCATCAAACCTGGCAATCAAAAATACAACATCTTGAATCATGTATTTTTGCAAGTTCATTCACTGTCAGTTTTACTTAAGAATTTCTTGACACCAACTATTCTGAGATTGTCTGATAGATCTCCAGCTGACATAAAGCAAAAGGGCATGAGCTGGTGATAAAAGCATCCTCCCTCGTTTCATTTCATTAGCCTAAGGCATGTACAGCCCTAAGGGTCAGCTCTAGGATGCTCTGTTGTGCTGTTGTGAGTGGTACAGATTCTTAGCCAGTAACAAAGAGAGTGATGCGCACTGAAGAACTGCCACCCACTACTGTCTACTTGAGATGGTTTACTAAAACGATACTGAAAGGAAGAAACTCAAGTTTCTATGTGGGAGGTTTGTGCAAGGAGTTGGGACAGCATAGGGCAGTCTTTGTCTATACCCCACATTTACTAAAGAAATATGATCGCTGGATTGGGAAAACAAAGGATGCATAATTACCAATAGACTTTTTTCAGTAAAGAGTCTAGAAGAGGAGAGAGAGTGCATCTGTTCCATCAAAAATGCTCTTTGTATGAGTAGCTAAGGTTCCCAAGTTTCATGACATCTTGGTAAAGATCACAATATGCTAGCACAGGCTCATTTTCAGGGAGCGACAGAGCCTCTCTGGGCCTGCCAATACCTACTGAGCCTTGCCTGCAAGTTAGGGAACCTGAGGAGTTGCAGTGAACGGAGGACAGCGCTGTTTTTGATAAACAAGGCTGAAATTGACATTTGTCATCCAGGCTATTTACCACATGCAACTCACCTTCTTTTGGAAGTTTCTTCCTGAACACTTTTTTGTGTTTATTATTTGAAAGCAATCTTTTTTATATCTTGGATACTGGCACTGCTTGTATTACCAACATCCTTGTTTTTTTGTGTCTGGTTAATGTGGCAAAAAAATCCCCAGGCCAACCAGTGATTGGTTTATTTCCTTTTTGCCCATAATAAGTATGACATTCCTAAGTAATTTATGTCAGAAGAGTGGAACACCTACAAAAAGTGGTGCAGCACAAAATTGTGTTTTATTTAATCATCTTTCTAGTGTGCTGGCTGATTGAAAAGCACTGAACAGTGTGTGATTTGATACAAAAAGAAAAGACCTAAGGAACCTTCATGAGGATAATTATGAATGTAAATCAGTATTGAGTCGGTAATTGTTATCAGTAGTGTAACAACATTGCCAAGGGCCCTGGTGCAAGAAAGAAAATAGCCATTTTGACTGCTGTTGTGGTAGTAAAATACAGTGATTGTTTGGGTTGCATGAGGCCCTCATGGTCCTGGTGTCACTGGACATACTGCGCCAATAGTAGCTATGCTCCAGTTTGATAGAAGGAGGCAATGGAGTGTAAAGAAGAGACAAAGCAGGCAAAGAGGAGAAAGACAAAAAGCAAAACTTAGTGAAGTATGAATGGGTGAGGCAAACTAAAATGATAAAGTGTGATTTTGCCTCAACCTCAAAAAAATGGAGTCAATTAATACACAGAAATCAAACAGAGACAAATGAGTGCAATGGAAGCCGACTAAGAGAAGAATGAAATAGAGAAATACAAGCACTTGTTAGGAAAGGGCTAATGAATAATTAAAAGTAGGCTGCAGGTGTGATTGGAGTATGAGAAAGAGGAAAGACCATAAGTCTAGACAAGATAGAACGAGAATGGAGATAAGGATGGCAGAAAAAAAGTCAACAAACACTCATGGCATTGCCTGAGAGTGGGCATTGCCTTTAACTTGATTTGTGGTCTCATACCAGATCTATGAATAAATCTACCCAGCTCCAGTTATATAGTGGAAGGCCAGCCAGACAGCCACTTCCTTAATATTTTCCAGACCTCTCTTGTCCTTCAGGGAAAGAAATTGGTATGCTTGTGAAGAGCGGGCTTCTGCATTGTGCGGCCCCATTGTCCACAGGCCAGAGCATGTGACAACTTTTAGGAGAGGCATTAAATACCTCACCATAATTCCTCTCCAACAATGGCTCTTTTATCAACCAAACACAGAAGCTTAACTGCGCATTTACCACTTAGTCCACTAGTGCCATTGTTGTCCACAGTTGGTTCATTCCTTGTCTTGGGGCCCTGCTACGGTAAACAAGTTGAGATAAGGAGCACTCTGAAGGGACAGCTTCATAATGTTTTTCAAAGTGCAACCAAATCCAGTACTAAACATACATTACTGCATTCCTCCTACAGCCGGGCCTCTTTATGATGCTCAACAAACTGTTGCCATCCATTACCTCCTTGTCCTCATCCGCCTGCCCCACTCCCAGTAATTTAATGCCTCTCATGGACAATGTTTATGCACTCCAAAAAGCGACACCCCTGGTGCCCATTAACACCAGTCGCCCTGAAGCGGGTATGGATATGTGGTCATTGATTATATGAATAGGCTGCAAAAAGGACAGAACAGATGCCTTTCAGGAAAACCATGTGCATGGATGCAGGCTGAATTCAGGGATGGTTCCAGAACAAGAGTAGGAAACAGGACCGCTCTTGCCAGCTTTGGTTGAGCTACACATGTGACAAAGTTCTTCAGAGACATATGGGATTCATTTAGCTTTGATTATTTGATATGTGTTAAAACAAAGCTGTTACTCACCGTTGCTTGTACTGTCCGCACTTGCAATTTCAGACTGTCTTAGCTCTGGGACTTCCTGTTAGAGAGAACATAGTGTCAGTGTGGACTGTCCTGGAAGTTTGGAGTTCTGTTCTCCCTAGCACAGCCCCCAGCTCTTGAGGTATAAAAATGCTGGGATTGAGAGTATCTTTTTGGCTCTATGTGGAAATCTTAAGAGGGGGCTGCTTACATGCTGTTGTTGTTCTTTTTGCACCTACAGTTTAACAGTCTAACTGATGGGACTCACTTGGGGAGAAAGCTCAGCAACCGTGTGAAGCTGCAAATTGCCCACTGGGATTGTTGGCAATGTTAAAGATCCTTCACTCTAATAATTTGGTACATATTGAGTTGTCCCTTAAAGGATAAGTGATCTGCAATTATTCCTTTAATAAGAGCTTCAAATGACGCTACCTTCAGGCCCCCATCTTGTTTAATCTCTTTGTTTAGTATTTATTATCAAGCTTTGCTGATACGTATTCTTTTTCTATAAATAAAGTTAACAGCCTTTTATTTGTGGATAATCTGAAAATGCTGGATCTGAATCAAATATGCTCAAAAGGGAAATTGATGCCTTGAGTGGGTATTGTTTGATAAACATTTTGGCGATTAATACAACTAAAACTATGATAAATGGATAAAAGAAGATATTTGTTTTGGGTATTTTGATTTTATGATAAACTTTCAAAGAACCTACGATGAGCATTGTAGACCTATACAAACTACAGTTCTTTATCTTTATAAATGCTTTTTTAAAAGACCTTGAAACCTTTTCCCACACATAGCAACAATTCTAACATTATAAGATCAAATTTAGGGGCAGATTTAGAAGGCCTTTGTGCCCCTTAGCACCACATTTGTGGTAAAAATGAAACTAATGAGCCGCTACCATAGCGCCATATTTAGAAGGGGGCAAAAACTAGGTTTGCTCCACCTTGTAAACCCTTTGCACCACATCATGCATAATATATACATGTTGTATGCAGAAATGGCACAATGGAATCTACAAGATTCCATTGAGCCATTTCTAGTGTCATTTTTAGTGCCTGCTTTCAGCAGGCGTTAAAGTGAGGCTCCTAATGATTTCAATGAGCCTCTTAACACAATACTGGATTGGCATCATTGTTTTATGCTAATCCAGAATAGCATTACAATAGCGTAACAAAAATGCTGCTATATCCCCTGATATTGTAAATACGATGCTACCATGATGGCATTAGGGAACACAGGGGGGCCACAAGAAACGTGGCACATAGTGATGCGCCACTTTCTTGTAAATATGGCCCTTAATACGTATCAAATTATACATAATAATCTTACACATAGTACAATAAAATATAATGATATTTCAAGAGATAAAAGTTGTACTTAAATCCTTGTAATAGAATTAGGCACAAGTAGGGCGCAAAATATAGTGGGTGTAATATTAATAATGTTCACACAGCACCAGAACAATAAAAGTGCAATATTCTTTGTTGTCAGATGTTATCACACATACTTGGAATTATGTAGTCTGTCCTAGGAGTCTGGTTATAATTTTGGCGCAGTACAGTTAGGTGCCACTTGTTTTACAACCTTGGTACAAATAGGCCAAACAGATTTGATATACTTGGCAATGGAAAAAAGTATGCACAGCTTATTATATGACCTACAAATTCTCAAAGCAAATTTTTATTATTGAATTCCTATACATCGGTAGAGGGGCAACACCCAGCATCTACATTTTCTTGCGTACACTTGGCAGAAAAACAGGAAGTGGTTATCAGCCTTGTCAGTTTCTGTTCACACTGGACAAAGCATACTGCCCTCTGGGGAACATCTCCATTTGCTAGTAAAAGGTGCAAGTTGTGGATTTCTTAGCCTAAATCTTATATAAAGAGATCTGGCGGGTAGATCTCATCAACAAACATCCACTTTTGGGGCATGCTTTAATGCTAAAAGAAGCTCTGTCTATCTACCATGATATGAAGGTTGGGATTCATTTAGCCCTTTCATTTTCCCAACAAAACAATTGTATTCTTTTGATGGAAAGAGAATTCATGGATGAGTGATCTTGCCAGAACTCAGACAGACCCAAGTATAAATGGTCTGTTTGATGTGCTTCAGACACATTAATATCACAACACTCTCAGGAATGCCTAGAATACCTCTCAGCCCCATCCTATAGGGCTCCAGCTCTGCGATTGACCACAGCATCAGCCAGTGCAGCCAGGACTTAAGTCTGACTAAGGTGGTCATTATTTGGATGTCCATATCCATTTTAAAGAAAACTAATGGTGTACCTTGAGGAAGTCTGCGTGCATCCCTCAGACATTTGTTTTCAGCTACCCCCAGGGGTTCTACATTACTATAGCCCCAACATTCAAATCCATAGGTTGCAGCAGCCACTGATTGAGCCCTCTGTAGGAGGCTGGACTGGCTTGTAGTGAGTACCAAGGGGTACTTGCACCTTGCACCAGGCCCAGTTATCCCTTATTAGTGTATAGGGTGTCTAGCAGCTTAGGCTGATAGATAATGGTAGCTTAGCAGAGCAGCTTAGGCTGAACTAGGAGACGTGTGAAGCTACTACAGTACCACTTAGTGTCATATGCACAATATCATAAGAAAACACAATACACAGTTATACTAAAAATAAAGGTACTTTATTTTTATGACAATATGCCAAAGTATCTTAGAGTGTACCCTCAGTGAGAGGATAGGAAATATACACAAGATATATATACACAATAGCAAAAATATGCAGTATAGTCTTAGAAAACAGTGCAAACAATGTATAGTTACAATAGGATGCAATGGGGAAACATAGGGATAGGGGCAACACAAACCATATACTCCAGAAGTGGAATGCGAACCACGAATGGACCCCAAACCTATGTGACCTTGTAGAGGGTCGCTGGGACTATTAGAAAATAGTGAGAGTTAGCAAAATAACCCTCCCCAAGACCCTGAAAAGTGAGTGCAAAGTGCACCAAAGTTCCCCTAAGGACAAAATAGTCGTGTTAGAGGGAGAATGCAAGGAAAACACAAATCAGCAATGCAACAACGATGGATTCCTGTCTGAAGGTACCTGTGGAACAAGGGGACCAAGTCCAAAAGTCACAAGCAGCTCGGAGATGGGCAGATGCCCAAGAAATGCCAGCGGTTGGTGCAAAGAAGCTCTTACTAGGCTGAAGAACTGTGAATACTGCAGGAACGACAAGGGCTAGAGACTTCCCCTTTGGAGGATGGATCCCCCACGCCTTGGAGAGTCGTGCAGAAGTGTTTTCCCGCCGGATGGATGCCAACAAGCCTTGCTACACGCAAATCGTGCGTTTGGCGTTTTTGGACGCTGCTGGGGCCCAGGAGGGACCAGGAGGTCGCAAATTGGACCTGCAGAGAGAGGGGACGTCGAGCAAGACAAAGAGCCCTCACTGAAGCAGGTAGCACCCAGAGAAGTGCCAGAAACAGGCACTACGAGGATGCGTGAAACGGTGCTCGCCGAAGTTGCACAAAGGAGTCCCACGTCGCCGGAGACCAACTTAGAAAGTCGTGCAATGCAGGTTAGAGTGCCGTGGACCCAGGCTTGGCTGTGCACACAGGATTTCCGCCGGAAGTGCACAGGGGCCGGAGAAGCTTGCAAAGTCGCGGTTCCCAGCAATGCAGCCCAGCGAGGTGAGGCAAGGACTTACCTCCACCAAACTTGGGCTGAAGAGTCACTGGACTGTGGGGGTCACTTGGACGGTGTCGCTGGATTCGAGGGACCTCGCTCGTCGTGCTGAGAGGAGACCCAAGGGACCGGAGATGCAGCTTTTTGGTGCTTGCGGTTGCAGGGGGAAGATTCCGTCGACCCACGGGAGATTTCTTCGGAGCTTCTGGTGCAGAGAGGAGGCAGACTACCCCCACAGCATGCACAAGCAGGAAAACAGTCGAGAAGGCGGCAGGATCAGCGTTACAGAGTTGCAGTAGTCGTCTTTGCTACTATGTTGCAGGTTTGCAGGCTTCCAGCGCGGTCAGCGGTCGATTCCTTATCAGAAGGTGAAGAGGGAGATGCAGAGGAACTCGGCTGAGCTCATGCATTCGTTATCTAAAGTTTCCCCAGAGACAGAGACCCTAAATAGCCAGAAAAGAGGGTTTGGCTACCTAGGAGAGAGGAAAGGCTACTAACACCTGAAGGAGCCTATCACAAGGAGTCTCTGACGTCACCTGGTGGCACTGGCCACTCAGAGCAGTCCAGTGTGCCAGCAGCACCTCTGTTTCCAAGATGGCAGAGGTCTGGAGCACACTGGAGGAGCTCTGGACACCTCCCAGGGGAGGTGCAGGTCAGGGGAGTGGTCACTCCCCTTTCCTTTGTCCAGTTTCGCGCCAGAGCAGGGGCTAAGGGGTCCCTGAACCGGTGTAGACTGGCTTATGCAGAATTGGGCACCTCTGTGCCCAACAAAGCATTTCCAGAGGCTGGGGGAGGCTACTCCTCCCCTGCCTTCACACCATTTTCCAAAGGGAGAGGGTGTTACACCCTCTCTCAGAGGAAGTTCTTTGTTCTGCCATCCTGGGCCAGGCCTGGCTGGACCCCAGGAGGGCAGATGCCTGTCTGAGGGGTTGGCAGCAGCAGCAGCTGCAGAGAAACCCCAGGAAGGGCAGTTTGGCAGTACCAGGGTCTGTGCTACAGACCACTGGGATCATGGAATTGTACCAACAATGCCAGGATGGCATAGAGGGGGCAATTCCATGATCATAGACATGTTACATGGCCATATTCGGAGTTACCATGGTGAAGCTACATATAGGTAGTGACCTATATGTAGTGCACGCGTGTAATGGTGTCCCCGCACTCACAAAGTTCAGTGAATTGGCTCTGAACAATGTGGGGGCACCTTGGCTAGTGCCAGGGTGCCCTCACACTAAGTAACTTTGCACCTAACCTTTACCAGGTAAAGGTTAGACATATAGGTGACTTATAAGTTACTTAAGTGCAGTGTAAAATGGCTGTGAAATAACGTGGACGTTATTTCACTCAGGCTGCAGTGGCAGGCCTGTGTAAGAATTGTCAGAGCTCCCTATGGGTGGCAAAAGAAATGCTGCAGCCCATAGGGATCTCCTGGAACCCCAATACCCTGGGTACCTCAGTACCATATACTAGGGGATTATAAGGGTGTTCCAGTAAGCCAATGTGAATTGGTAAAAATGGTCACTAGCCTGTCAGTGACAATTTGGAAAGAAATGAGAGAGCATAACCACTGAGGTTCTGATCAGCAGAGCCTCAGTGAGACAGTTAGTCACTACACAGGTAACACATACAGGCACACTTATGAGCACTGGGGCCCTGGGTTATCAGGGTCCCAGTGACACATACAACTAAAACAACATATATACAGTGAAAAATGGGGGTAACATGCCAGGCAAGATGGTACTTTCCTACACCCTCCAGGAGCAGATATATCTCCAAATTTACACCCCTCCAATATCACAACCCCTAGGAAATGTCTATGGGGATGTATTGCCATGAATTCGTTTTTATTGGCGTTTGTACCTAAACCATGGCTGGTGCATAAAAGACTGAACCTAACAAGGGGTGTCTCAAGTCCCTTTGGGGTTTTCAACACTAGAGATGTATCATCAGGGAACAACAGAGCAGGGATCTTGATGCCACCCTAGGCCAGATAGTAATTTTTGCAATCCTTTAGGAAATCATTTCAGCCATTTATAAATAACAAAAATAGGGTTGGGTGAGGACACATTATTGTCGAACCACTTTGTCAACCATTAATGTGTTAATCCCCATTAAGGCCCCATCTAACGTGAGCATAATTCTCATTGTGAAGATGTGCTATAATTTTCATTAGGGGTGAGAGCATCCCCAGATCTCTCAAGATAGTCCATAGTCTTTCCCTAGTGACCATATCAAATGCAGCCTTCACATCAATGAATACTGTACATAGGCCGCCTCTGTTTAAGTCCATTACTTTCCATTTGAGGATCTAGATTCTGAAGACATGATCGACAGTGCTTATCTTGGTATGGAGTCCTGTTTGAAACCAAGATAGCATCTTAATGTCCTCAATCCAGGTGTTCAATTGATCCAAGATTTGTTTGCTAAATATTTTTTGAGCAATGTCAATTTTGCTTATGAGACTGTAGTCCTCCAGGTCAGATTTCAGGCCCTTCTTGTAATTAGGCACAATGTCTGCTCCCTTCCAAGTTGAAAGGATTGGTGCACAGGCAATGATGGAGTTGGCAATTTGGTTTATATACAATGCCCAAAGATCTGACTCTGATTTGTACAGATCCTCAAGGATCTTGTCCGGGCCTAGGGCCTTGCCTGCTTTCAGTTTGCTGATAGCTCATTGTGGTTCTTCCAGAGAGAAGGATGTTATTAGGTTAGCTACCTCCCAAGAATACCTAGAGATGTCAACAAATGCAGTGACTAATTTCGTGGACGATGCCTCTCTTTTTGGCATGTCAGAATCTGCACTGGTAACATTGCCTGCACTGTAAAGGGATTAGAAATGGATATTTCAATCTTGGGGAATGATGTGGGACTCTGGTCTAATTGTTATGGTTTTGCCACCATGGCAGAGTGTGTGCCAGAACATGTCCCAATTCTTATTCCAGGCAACATCTAAAATATACCCTATACAGAAGTATCCCAATATGTCTTGGCCTGTTTAAGGGCCTCTTCATATTTAGTTCTGGCGGCCTGAATTTGGGTTGAGTGCCACTTGTAATAGTTCTTATCAGATGGGATTGCGATTCTCTAAACTCACTATACCATGTAAAAGCGGTGTGAGGGGATACATTTGGTGAAGCAAAGGTTCTTCAGGTTCTCAATTCATTTGGCATGAAGTTTCCCCACAGCAAGCAAAGCAAGTCTGAGGTCACCTAGTATATATAAAGTTGGGGTTAAGCGACAAAATAATTTACCTTAAGCAGCCTTATTGTTAACTACCATACCTCATCTATCATTTCTCTCATTATTAGTAATAACCAAATACCCATAGGGAAGCCCAGATCCAGTAGCAATATGGGAAGGGTTGAGAGCAGAGGGAAATGGTTGTTTTCATGCTGCGACAGAATGTCCATGTCAGTGAGGGCTGGTCATGAATAAAGAGTTAGGATCACATAGTCGATATTACTCAATTACATGCTCCTTATGAACATTTGTTTCGTTGTTAGTTCTGAAGCGGTATGGCCATTTTAGTCTTTTGTATGAAAGGATAGTGAGAGGTCTATCATCTGCAAACCGACCTTAGATGTAGATGGCATTGAAGGGCCAATCTCTTGGGGGATACCCCTTGATTGGTTTTTGTCATATGGAATGTCCCTTATAAGGGCTGAGGGCTTATGATCTTTCCTATGGAATGGGACTGGATCCCAAATTTCCTGAAACAAGATGTCATCGGCCTTGCCAATACATGTCCCCCTCCAGTCTTCTTGCAGCAATTTGCTCCTTAATCCCATTTTGTTCCATAATACTACTGTTAGGGTGGTAGCTCCTGAGGAATCCACTATCAAGGGCCTGTTAAGGCTCTTAATATTGCTGGTGAGATTAAATTATGCAGGTTGGAGGTATGAACATCATCCTCTCCTATATGGTTATTGAAGGCCTCTGTGAGTGGAGCAGAAGAACAAGTTAGAACCACACTGAGATTATCTAGAGTAGTCCCCTTATTTCAGCACTAACTAGTCCACCAGAAAGATTGTCAGCAGTTGTCCCTACTCAGTCAATAATGGACGTTTGGGAAATAACTTGTGGCCTCTCAGTTCTTTCTAGTATGTGATCGTAGTTTTGGGACGCTTATCAAATACACTGTCCTACTAAAGAGTGGGCTTGAATTGTGCAGTCCCTCACCATTACACCTCCCAAAGCGAGTTAGTAAATGGAAAGATTGAGTCAAACAATCAGAACATAAAAGGAGCCTGGGGGGTGTGGAGATGATAGAGTTATTATATGTAGAGGATCAAGGAATAATAGGGTCATTGTCCATTAGAAATCTGGGTCAAAAAAATCACACTTATGGACACTGAGCTCTCTTGGCTCTTTTGGTTTTGCTTCACACACTTCCTGGGGGGATCTAAGAAACCACTATGGCAGCCACTGGGTTTATGGTCGGTCTTGGGATAAGGGGGATACTTACACTTGGCTCCCTTGATTGGAAGGAATGAATAAAATCAGCTACCTGAGACAACCCTTGGTTCCAGCCTCGCTCGTAGGGTGGTTTAGAAATGGAACACTTGGAATGTGCCAGGAAAAGGACCCTGACAGCTAGCACACCTTGACCCATATTTATAAAAAAATGATGCATAACTGCGCTAGTGCAGTTGTGCGTCAAAAAATATAGCGCAAGCTAATGCCATTCTTTAGCGCCTGCCATGCGCCATATTTTTTTTAAAAACACGCAGTGACGCTAAGGACTGGCTAGTGTCTGAAAAAAGACACTAGGTGCTGGAGAATGGCACTGGGAAAATGGTGCTAATGAGGTAAAAATGATGCTGGACTGGTTGTTGCTAGTCAGTCTAGCCTCATTTTTGGCCCACTAGAGGTTGAAAAATAATGCCGGTCAAAGTTTTGACAGGAGCCAATAGCACAACCTCAATGTCCAACACAGGGGACAAGTGATCCCAGGACTTCCCCAACAAAACCAGTGCCAGCCCGGGGGCCCCATGTAAGTGGACCACAGTAGCACACAACACACATACACATACCTGGAATGGGCTCCCACCTCCTGTAGTGACCCTGTGGTATGGGTTGTTGTAATGCTGGGGGTTAGGGTGTGCCTCTATGTGCCCAAAACAGGGACACCATGGTAAACTCCATTGTTTTTCCCTAGGGAAACATGCCTAAAAGCACTTTATCGCCTGATCTGACCAGACATTACATTTTGGCACTAATCGGACTTAGCCTCAATTATTGTATCTGTTACCTGAGTGTGAGTCTTTTTATCTACGAGTGATAAGTATGGCTCTAGAGGGCTAGCATCATTTTTTGGACGGGAATGCCTAACTTGCATATCATTGTCGCAACGCAAGGTGAGTTGGCGCCTCCAAAAAATGACGATAACTCAGATATTTTGATCTTAGACGGGTCTAGCATCAAAATATAAATATGGAGTTAATTTAGCGCTGCTTTAACGTAAAAAAAAAATCACGCTAAGGCGGCACAAACTTTCCATAAATATGGGCCCTTGTGTCTTAACCCCTTCCCTGCCAGGCCTTTTCCCCCTAAGGTGCAAAGCCATTTTTTGGCTATTTGGGGCAGTTCGCGCTTAGGCCCTCATAATTTTTGGTCCACCTAAGCTACCCACGCCAAATTTGAGTCCTTTTTTTCCGACATCCTAGGGATTTTAGAGGTGCCCAGACTTTTTGGGTTCCCCTGAAGGAGACCAAGAAATTAGCCAAACTACAGCGTTTTTTTTTTTTTTTATCAAATGGGGAAAAAGAGCTCCAAATGAAGGCTTGTGGTTTTTTCCCTGAAAAAGGCATCAACAAAGGGTTTGAGGTGCTACAATCACCAGGATCCCAGCTTTCAGGAACAGGCAGAGTTGAATCAGAAAACCCAATTTTTCAACACAATTTTGGCATTTTACTAGGACATACCCCATTTTTAATATTTTTTGTGCTTTCAGCCTCTTTTCACTTAGTGCCTGAAATGGGTGTGAAACCAATGCTGGATCCCAGAAAGCTAAACATCTCTGAAAAGTAGACAAAATTCTGAATTCAACAAGGGGTCATTTTTGTAGATCCTACAAGTGTTTTTCCTACAGAAAATTACAGCTGATTTAAAAAAAAATGAAATTGAGGTTAAAAAACAGCCATTTGTCTCCAAGTTTTACTCTGTAACTTTCTCCTCCGATGTCAGATTTTTTAAAGCAATATACGTTATGTCTGCTGGACTCTTCTGGTTGCGGGGATATATAGGACTTGTAGGTTCATCAAGAACCTTAGGTACCAAGAGCTAATAAATGAGCTGCACCTTGCAATGGTTTTCCATTATATACCGAGTACACCGCAATTAATTTGCTGAAATGTAAAAAGTGAAAAATAGGTATCAAGAAAACCTTTGTATTTCCAAAATAGGCACAAGATAAGGTGATGATAAGAAGTGGTTATCTGCACATCTCCAAATTCCGGGGTGCCCATACTTGCATGTGAATTACAGGGCATTTCTCAAATAGACGTCTTTTTTATACACTGTCTTACATTTGGAACGAAACATTGTAGAGAAAGACAAGGGGCAATAACACTTGTTCTGCTATTCTGTGTTCCTCCAAGGCTCTTGATAAAAATGGTACCTCACTTGCGTGGGTAGGCCTAGTGCTCCCGATAGGAAACACAACATGGACACATCATATTTTTACATTGAAATCTGAAATGTTTTTTGCAAAGTGCCTAGCTTAGATTTTGGCTTCTAGCTCAGCCGGCACTGAGGGAAACCTACCAAACCTGCTCATTTTTTAAAACTAGACACCTAGAGGAGTCCAAGATTGGGTGACTTTAGGGGCTCTGACCAGGTTTTGTTACCCAGAATCCTTTGCAAACCTCAAAATTTGGCCAAAAAACACTTTTTCCTCCAATTTCGGTGACAGAAAGTTCTGGAATCTGAGAGGAGCCACAAATTTCCTTCCACCCAGCATTCCCCCATGTCTCCTGATATAAATGGTACCTCACTTGTTTGGGTAGGCCTATCGCCCGCCACAGGTAATGCCCCAAAAAACAACGTGGACACATCACATTTTCCCAAAGAAAACAGAGCTGTTTTTTGCAAAGTGCCTAGCTGTGGATTTCGGCCTCTAGCTCAGCCGGCACCTAGGAAAACCTAGCAAGCCTGAGCATTTTTTGAAAACTAGACACATAGGGGAATCCAAGATGGGGTGACTTGTGGGGCTCTAACAAGGTTCTGTTATCCAGAATCCTTTGCAAACCTCAAAATTTGGCCAAAAAAACAGTTTGTCCTCTCGTTTAGGTGACAGTAAGTTCTGTAATCTGAGAGGAGCCACCAATGTCCTTCTAC
This sequence comes from Pleurodeles waltl, assembly GCF_031143425.1. Taxonomy (NCBI): domain Eukaryota; kingdom Metazoa; phylum Chordata; class Amphibia; order Caudata; family Salamandridae; genus Pleurodeles; species Pleurodeles waltl. The sequence continues at coordinate 39,867,477 of NC_090446.1, forward strand.
CCAGCATTCCCCCAAGTCTCCCGATAAAAATGTACCTCACTTTTGTGGGTAGGCCTAGTGCCCACGACAGGAAATGCCCCAAAACACAATGTGGACAGATCACATTTTCCCAAAGAAAACAGAGCTGTTTTTTGCGCAGTGCCTAGCTGTGGATTTTGGCCTTTAGCTCAGCTGGCACCTAGGGAAATCTAGCAAACCGCCACATTTTTGAAAGCTAGACACCTAGGATCATCCAAGATGGGGTGACTTGTGGGGCTCTGACCAGGTTCTGTTACACAGAATCCTTTACAAGCCTCAAAATTTGGCCCAAAAAAATGTTTTTCCCTTCATTTCGGTGACAGAAAGTTCTGGAATCTGAGAGGAGCCACAAATTTCCTTCTACCCAGCATTCCCACAAGTCTCCTGATAAAAATGGTACCTCGCTTGTGTGGGTAGGCCTAGTGCCCGCAACAGGAAATGTCCCAAAACACAATGTGGACACATCACATTTTTCCAAAGAAAACAGAGCTGTTTTTTGCAAAGTGCCTAGCTGTGGACTTTGGCCTCTAGCTCAGCCGGCACCTAGGGAAACCTAGCAAACCTGCTAATTTTTTAAAACTAGACACCTAGAGGAGTCCAAGATGGGGTGACTTGTGGGCCTCACACCAGGTTCTGTTACCCAGAATCCTTTGCAAACATCAAAATCTGGCCAGAAAAACAAGTTTCCTCTCTTTTTGGTGACAGAAAGTTCTGGAATCTGAGAGGAGCCACAAATTACCTTCCTCCCAACATTCCCCCGAGCCTCCCGATAAAAATGGTACCTCACTTGTGTGGGTAGGCCTAGCGCCCACGACAGGAAATGCCCCAAAAAGCAATGTGGACAGATCACATTTTCCCAAAGAAAACAGAGCTGTTTATTGCGCAGTGCCTAGCTGTGGATTTTGGCCTTTAGCTCAGCTGGCACCTAGGGAAATCTAGCAAACCGGCACATTTTTGAAAACTAGACACCTAGGGGCATCCAAGATGGGGTGACTTGTGGGGCTCTGACCAGATTCTGTTACCCAGAATCCTTTGCAAACCTCAACATTTGGCCCCAAAAACACTTTTTCCTCTCATTCCGGTGACAGAAAGTTCTGGAATCTGAGAGGAGCCACACATTTCCTTCCACCCAGCATTCCACCACATCTCCTGATAAAAATGGTACCTCATTTGTGTGGGTAGGCCTAGCGCCCACAACAGGAAATGCCTCAAAACACAACGTGGACACATCACATTTTCCCAAAGAAAACAGAGCTGTTTTTTGCAAAGTGCCTAACTGTGGATTTTGTCCTCTAGCTCACCCAGCACCAAGAAAACCTAGCAAACATGTGCATTTTTAAAAACTAGACACCTAGGGGAATCCAAGATGGGGTGACTTGTGGGCCTCACACCAGGTTCTGTTACCCAGAATCCTTTGCAAACATCAAAATCTGGCCAGAAAAACAAGTTTCCTCTCTTTTTGGTGACAGAAAGTTCTGGAATCTGACAGGAGCCACAAATTACCTTCCTCCCAACATTCCCCCAAGCCTCCCGATAAAAATGGTACCTCACTTGTGTGGGTAGGCCTAGCGCCCGCGTCAGGAAATGTCTCAAAACACAACATGGATACATCACATTTTCCCAAAGAAAACAGAGCTGTTTTTTGCAAAGTGCCTAGCTGTGGACTTTGGCCTCTAGCTCAGCCGGCACCAAGGGAAACCTAGCAAACCTGTGAATTTTTTAAAACTAGACTCCTGGGGGAATCCAAGGTGGGGTGACTTGTGGGACTCTAACCAGGTTCTGTTACCCAGAATCCTTTGCAAACCTCCAAATTTGTCAAAAACACTTTTTCCTCTCATTTCGGTGACAGAAAGTTCTGGAATCTGAGAGAAGCCACAAATTTCCTTCCATCCAGCGTTCCCCAAATTTCCCCCGATAAAAATGATACCTCACTTTTGTGGTTAGGCCTAGTGCTCGCAAAAGGAAATGCCCCAAAACACTATCCTGATACATCAAAATTATCAAATACAAAACTATCTGTTTTCTTTTGAAGGGGGGGCACCTGCGTTTTTGGTTCTAGGCTCAGCAGCCATCTAGGGAAGGCTACCAAACCCAGACATTTCTGAAAGCTAGACACCAGAGGGAGTAGGCACCACCCCACTATATATATAAAAAAAAATTGTTCCTTGCCATCTAGTAGACTTTCTGCCCCCCGGGGAGTGGATCGGGGGTAATTGTCTCATCTGGTGGGCAGAACAACTTTGGCCTCATTTGTTTGTGATGGGGGTATAGCCATACCCCCACCCTCTTATTTAAAAAAAAAAAAAACCTTCCCTGGTCACTGGTGGGCTTTCTGCCCCCCTTGGGGCAGATGGGCCTTCCAAAAATAGCCCAATCTGCCTCCAAGGGGGGCAGATATGCCCAACAATAATGTGACCCAATGGGGAGTGACCCTTGCCCAGGGGGCAGCCCCCAAACAAAACACGCACATTCAGACACACCAATCCCTGGTGTCTAGTAGTTTCTGCCCCCCTTGGGGGATGATTGGCCTAACAAAAATAGGCTGATGTGCCCCCATGGGGGCAGAAATGCCCTAATTACAATTTGCCCCCCTGGGAAGCGACCATTGCCTAAGGGGTTGCTCCCCATACAATAAAAACATAAAGTAAATAGAAATATATATATATATCCCTGTGTCTAGAGGTTTCTGCCTCCCTGGAGGCAGATCGGCCTAATTATATTAGTCCGATCTGCCTCCAGGGGGGGCTGAAAAGGCCTAAAAATATTTTGCCCACCCCTGGGATCAGCCCTTGCCCAAAGGGCCGCTTCCTTTATACGTTAGTATATAAAAAAAAATACCTGGTGTCTAGTGGCTTCTGCTCCCCTTGGGCGAAGAACAGCTGTTAGGCCGATCTGCCCCCGGGGGGGGAGAAATGGCCTAAAAATAATTTGGCCCACTGGGGAGCGACCCTTGCCTAATGGGTTGCTCCCCACTTATATAAAAATATATATATATATATATATATATATATATATATATATATATATATATATATATATATATATATATATATATATATATATATCTTTGGTGTCTAGGGGTTTTCTGCCCTCGGGGGGCAGAAATGGCCTAAAAATATTTTGCCCACCCGGGGAGCTGCTCTTGTCCAAGAGGCCTCTCCCCTTATGCATAAGGATTATAAGCTCCCTGGTGTCTAGTGGTTTCTGCCCCCTGGGCTGATCGACCTAATTATATTAGGCTGATCTACCCCCAGGGGGGCCAGAAATGGCCTAAAAATATTTTGCCCCCCGGGGAGTGGCCCTTGCCTAAGGGGCCACCCCCCTTATGTGTAAGGATAATAAAAAAAAAACGTCCTGGTGCCTAGTGGATTCTGCCCCCCCAGGGGCAGGTCGGCCTAATTATATTAGGCCGATCTGCCCCCAGGGTGGGCAGAAATGGCCTTAAAACAATTTGGCCCCCCACAGAGCGACCCTTGCCTAAGGGTTCGCTCCCCACACATAAATAACAAAAAAAAAAGAAATTATCCCCTGTGTATAGGGGGGGGCAGAAATGGCCTAAACATTATTTGACCCCCTGGGGAGCAGCACTTGCCCAAGAGGCCGCTCCCCTCATGTGCATTTCACCCAAAAAAAAAAAAAATCCCTGATGTCTAGTGGGCATTTCTGCTGCCTGATCACATCGCAATCGGGCAGCAGAAATGCTTGCAGAGACATGAAAGGCCTTTCCCTTCCTTTCATGCCTCTGCCGGTCCCCTCCTCCCGAGCGGAAGAAAAATGCTTTTGCACGGTATTGTGTGCTTACATCATCAGACATCACAGGGGGGTTCGGGGGGGTCGAAGGGGAAGTGATTCCCCTTCCAGCCTTGACCTGGGGGGTGGCCCTCGGGGGAGCAGTAGCGCTTCCCCCCGGGCCGGCAACCGGAGGTAATGGTTCCGTCCGTGGCGCCTAAGAGGCGCAGCCACAGACTTAACCATTACGTCCCTGGCCGGCAAGGGGTTAAATTTATGATCTCAGCCCTCATAATGCAAGGTTTCTTGATTGTTCCCATAAACTTATTAGGACTTACCAACTGAGGATTGCTGACCGATTGTAGGCTCCCCCATATCTCATGGATTATGTGAAGCTAATGAAGAAGTTAGTACAGAATACTGTTGGTTCTTTCAGGACATGGGTTTCTGTGTGGGTTTGAGCTTTGGGAGCAGAAGCCTCACTGCCCCTGGCATTAGGTTCCCAATGTTCTAGGGCAGAATTATTGCTATCCGGGGGGATTTGCTTTTGTTTTTGGGACCCTTTTTCTCGAGTAGTCAGGGTACTTTTAGGGACATATTTACAAAATAATGATGCAGCCTGGCACATTAGGAATGTGCAACAATGCCTTGTAGTAATAGCAATATAAATCTTCCCTGTGCTTTCTTCATCACTGACACACAATTGGCAGCCTAGTACCAACGCAGGCCATGGTGCAAGGTGGCTGCATCGCAGAGCTGATTGTTTATGTGCAGGAAGGGACATCTTCCTGCACATAAACAATCATTAATGGTGTTTTTCTCCTTCTATGAGTGATGCAGAATGCAACACACATAGAAAGAGGAAAAAACAAAGAGAAATAAAAAAAAAAAATCCTCATTGTGCAACTTTACACTACCACTGGGGTGGCTTAGGAATCTGAGGCATGCCCATCCTTGTAAATGTAGGAATGCACCAGATTCCATGGGTGTTGACTGGGATCACCCACAGCAACACCCATGGAATGCCCCTTTCACTCAGAGTAATGCATGAAAGTGGGCCATATTTGCAAGGACATGAAAAGCTGTGCAAGGTTGCTTTGCCTGGCCCTGTAAATATGGACCAGACCATTTCACCACTGGAGTGTCAAGAAAAGTGATGCTCCAGTAGGGCTAGGAGCTTGTAAATATGCCCCTTAGTTTCTTGGTGCGTGAATTTGTTAAATGTGATTTATTTGGAAATAAAATATGTGAGGCTTCCCTAATTGTTTTCATTACTTTCCCTTTCCCTATTATCTTTAATAAATAATCACTATTTTATCAATAACGTGAACAAAGGACCTATTGATGGTGAATTAAGAAAGTGAGCAGAACAACACTGTGGTACCTTATTCTCCCACTGCAGGTCACAGATAAATGTACAAACAAAACTATAGTGGCACCAGCTTACAGTTTCTAAAGTGTCTTATCAGTGATGGTTAGTTGCAAAGTAAGCTGCTCAGTGGAGCTACCCTGTTTGTTCTAAGTGCCCAGTTGAATAAGCAGGCCAAAGTCTGTGCCCTCCCTGTGGCAAAAAAAGAGAATGCCTTGAGGAGTCAGTGTTTGTTGGAGCTGGGCTCACAAGCAGGCCCACTAGGTGATGGCTCATGAATAGTACAGAAAAGAAAGAGAGAGGAAAAAGTATCTTACAAAATTTGACAGCCAAGGGGATGGTCCAGCTCAGCCTCTTATGGGCTCTGACACGTCCAGACAGGCCCACTCTTGGACTGGTCTTTGTCAGGAATGGACTTGGGTACATCCGACGCTACGGGAGTTGGGGTGGTGGTTACATGACACCCCATTAGATTTCCATTGCAGCTGTTGCAATTGCTTTAGGTACATGTGCATGCCCATTCAGCAGTATTTGGTTAAGGTGTGAGAACACGGCTGCATTGTTTAAAGTCGGGCATGTTTGTTAGGGAAAACTGAGGGGAAGTCAAAGCACAGCAGCGGTCGTGTTTCATAAGGGCGGAAGAATAGCACCCCTGAGCTGAGAGTGAAGGAGCCATGAAAAATAAAGTGGTAGTAAAACAAATTTAGTACTATTTTATATTTCATACTGGAAACAGCTGAGTGTAGGGCTGGCAGCAGGGAGAAACAGTGTGCACTTCAGTTTAAAGTCCTTGTGATGGCCAGCATGACATGTGCCATTGAAACACTCCTACCCAAGCTGTTTTAGATAGCTGGGTGGAGGTGAAACGCAGGTATCCACGACCTGAAGGAACATTGAACCAGCATGCTCTAGCCAATCCTGATGCACCTCTCATGCTTCCTGAGCACCAGGATTGGTGATGGGATGGAGGGGATGGAGCGGACATGGATGAGGTTCTGGGAGCCTGCTGCTTGTGCTGGAGGAGCTACCGACTGCCGAGTTGAAGAGGAGCAGTGGATAAGTAATTCTTTGTTTATTTTGATTTTGATTGAACTCATGAGAGGCACTGTGAGAAAACCCTCCAGCCTCAACTCCAGAGCTCTCAACTGTGGCCCGTTATAAAATGGACCATGATTGAGAACTTTGGCCTTGAGCCTTAGGGCATTGCTGTGTTTTCTTTCTTACCAGTGCCTGTCAATGGGTTAAATATTCTCCTCACCAGTGTTCTTTGCTGCAGGCTGCCACTGTAGAACAGTTGATTTCACCAGATAATGAAAGAGGCAGCTTAAAGGGATAGGTATCTGACACATAAGGAGTGGCAATGTAGAAGAGTTAGGGGGGAGTAAGGGACATGGGGAAGAAGAGAGGGAAGTCAATGTTTAGGCAATTAGATGACAACAATGGGGATTAAAAAGACAGCAAAAGTTGTAAAGATGAAAGATGCTGTAAAGGGTGGGTGAAGCTGGGGTTTCTAACAGTGGGATGGTTTAAGGTATAAACAGTGGATAGGAGAGGAGGTTTAATTATTTATGAAATACATTGTCATAGATTGTTATAGCAGGTGTGGCTCATTAAAGTTGACTCTTTCACACTATGGAATCATTTACACTGCCACACCTAAACCACTGCTCACTTCAGGTGACCCCTGCTGTATTATGCAGGCACTACTAAAGGCAATAAGGCAGAATTATAGAACGAAAGTGGTTGTTTTCTCTTGTGCTGTCCTTGGCCTTTTGCAGTATCTTACTGCCAAAGTTTACCTATCTGCACTTACCTGTAGAGATCTTGTGGTTGTCGTCCACTATCCTGGGGTCTAAGTGCAGCACTCACTGTTTCAGGAGTCCTGTTTTATAAGATGCTAACTGATGACACTTGTTGGCTTTAATTATGCCCGGGGGCCTGAGAAAAGCAAACAAGATGAGCATAAATTATTTACTGCTGAGTTGAGCATGTGGGGACGCTACCAAACATCATCACACCTTTTCTCCTTTAACAGTTCTCATTAACAGCTCTCGTGTGTGATCAGGTGTCGCTCCCCCACCTTCTGTGATATGCATAATCTACAAAGTGAAGTTGGCACACCTCTCAGTAGTCATCACACCCAGATCATGCTGCTGCCTTTTTCTCCTCAGAAATAGCAGAGAAGGCCTTTAAAACTATAACACCTATACCTAATTCGAATCCTTACTCTACACATAGAACTCAAGATAAAAAACTGTATATAAGTGTAAACTAATCACTTTTCAATGCTTCACATTTTCTGTACTTTGTTATGTGAGTTTTGGTGGGGTACGTGGCTATCCTTTAAACTAGGTATTTCAAAATATACCTAATATTAAACACTGTAAACAATGCATTTGAATTCTGGCTTGCAGAGCCTTCAGTGTGACAGCACTAGGACCCCAACAGAGCAATCTCAATAGCTCAGTATGATATTGGGGGCCCTCAATATTCAAGTTTTACTACTACTTTCTGTATTAAAAATTTGTCTAAACAAGAATTCTATAATATACAGGCACTCACTAACTAATATAGTTTCTCGCCCCCACAACCTCTCCATAACTAATTCTTCCACCCACTTCCTAAGTGACTATCTTGCTAATTAACTCCTTCCCTCTCTCAACCACAAAACTGTAATTTCCACAGACATCTCCTATCTCTATCATTATCACTCACCTACTCACTCACTAGTTGCTCACTCTCTCTCTAGCACATTGCATCCTTACCTGCTGTTTCTTTATGTGACAATGACCTCTACCCTTTCACCTACTGTCCTTATCTATTCCAGAGGCTTGGCAAACCACCTCAGCCTGTCAGCCGGGAAAGGAGACGTCTGGAAGAAGATCTTAACAGAGGCTTAATTATACGAATCTTTCAAAGAAGCCTGAGATCATATTAATAAAAATAGGTGTCCAACAAGCAATCTAGTCAACATGTATTTTAGGAGCCTTCTTGATTGAGGTGTTTTATTGTAGCTGAAGGTGTGATATAAATACATGAAAGGTCTATGTTTCGGTGTACAATTACTGCCAGCAGTGATGAGCTGACAGGCTGATCTTGAAGGATAAGAAATTCTATGTGGAAAGGCAAGGACTTAGGACTTTTTAGGTCTTGCTGGAAACATATTTATTGGTCTCTTGTAGGAGGTTGGCCTGGTTTGTAGTGGGTACCTATGGTACTTACACCTTATATCAGGTCCAGTCATCCCTTATTAGTGAAATGTGGGCAGTGTTTAGAAGCCCGGCTATCTAGAGGTAGCTGCAGCTGAGCAGCCAAGGCTTATCTAGGAGATATGCAAAGCTCATGCAATACCACTGTAATCACACAGTACACACACACATGAAAGGAAATACTCAGTGTTACAAAAAATAAAGGTACTTTATTTTGGTGACACAAATGCCAAAAAAAAACATAGAGACTATACTCCCTTAGAAGGTAATTAATACACAAATTATGTACACTAGTATGCAGAAATAGGCATAAAAGCAGTTAGAAAACAGTGCAATTAGTGAAAATCACAATAGCTTGAAATGGGCCTAGGTTGAACACAAACCATTTACTAAGATAGTGGAATGTGAATGTTGGTTTAACGCCTAGGCAAGTGTAGTGTGTAGAGGGGCGCTGGGAGTACTAGAAAACAGCAAAGGTAAGTACTAGAACTCACCCCAGTGCCCAGGAAAGCTGAGGTAACACACAGTAACTTTCCCATAACACACAGAAACACGAGAAAGAAGATTATGCAAGAACCAGAAGAGACTGCAAGATACCAACAGTAGATTCCTGGACCTGAAGACCTGTGGAAGAAGGGGACCAAGCCCAAGAAGCACCGAAGAGTCCAGGGAGAACAGGAGCCAATGCTAACCCAGATGAAGGTGCAAAAGAAGACCCACCGGTGAACAAGAACAGTCAGTATTGTACCCAAGAAGAAGGAGTTGGGTTCCTGGTTGGAGCAAGTGATGTTGCACGCCAGATGGAGGTTTGCACTCTGGTTTGCGCAACTGGAGTCTGCCAACAAGCCTTGGCACACGCAGAGCTCGCGGTTACTGTAAAATGGCGCTGCCCGGGACCAGGAGGGACCTGGTGGACTCTACCCAGGAGGGGGAGTCAGAGGGGGCTCTCAGCACCTTAGAGAGCCCACAGAAGACCAGGCAGAGCACACAGGAATCCCACAGCACGGGGATAAAGGAGGTGCAATAGGAGGCCAATGCAGCATTACGACAAAGGCTACCACTTTGCTGGAGAACCACTCAGGAAGATGTGCATCACAGGATAGAGTGCTGGAGGACGGAGCTGCACGGTGCACAAAGAACTTCATGAAAGGATGCCAACAAGCCTTCGCAACTGCAAAACATGCAGTGCACGGGGGTACTGTCTCGCGTGGAGAGGCAAACGCTTACCTCCACCAAAGTTGGACTGTAGGATGTCAGGACCGTTGGGACCACTTCAGTCCACACCTGGAATGCAGGATCCAAGCAGCTCAGCAGGAGAGGCGATCCACACAGCTGGTCGTCATTGCAGTAGGTGCCTGCTGAAGCAGGGGAGGGACTCCTTCACCCCAAGGGAGAGTCCTTCACTCTTCTGATGCAAGCTGAAGACAGGCCGGCCTCTGAGGATGCATGACCAGGAAACAGTTGCAGTTGCTGGCAGGATCTGAAGATACAATGTTTCAGAAGTCATCTTTGCTTCTTTGTGGCAGTTTGTAGAGATCATGGAGGGTCCAGATGCAGTTTCTTCGGTGAGAAGTTGAAGTTGAGGATGCAGAGGATTCCTGCTGGACTGTTGCAATCCGAATCTGAAGAACCATTCAAAGGAGAGGCCCTAAGTAGCCCTGAAAGGGGGACCGGTCAGCTAAACAGGTAAGAAGCCATCAGGGGAAGGATCTGACGTCACCTGCTGGCAATAGCCACTCAGATGCTCCCAGAGTTCCCTGCCAACTTGGAATCCAAGATGGCAAAACCCAGGGACCATCTGGATGAGCTCCGAGCACCACCTCTGGGGTGGTGATGGACATGGAAGTGGTCACTCCCCTTTCCTTTGACAAGTTTCACAGGGGTCCCTGAACTGGTGTAGACTGGATTATGCAAGAAAGGCACCATCTCTGCCCATTAAAGCATTCTCAGAGGCTCTGGGAGGCTACCCCTCCCATACCTGTAACACATATTTTCAAAGGAAGAAGGTGTAACACCCCTCTCCCAAATGAGATTCTTTGTCCTGCCTTTCTGGGCTCGAGCTGCCTGAGCAACAGGAGGGCACAAACCTGTCTGTGAGGTGACAGCAGCTTGTGCTGCCTGGAAAACCTCAGAAGGCTGTAATGGCAGTACTGCAGGTCCTCTAATGAGCTCCCAGAGTGCATGGAATCATACAACCAAAGCTTGCAAAAGCCTTAGGGTATGATTCCAACATGTTTGATACCAAATGTGGCCATTTTCTGAGTTACCATTGTGAAGCTGTATATAGGCTGTACATAGGTAGTGACCAATGCCCAGTGCATGCATAAAATGGCGTCCCCAAATTCATGAAGTCCGGGAAAATGGCCCTGGATGATGTGGGGCCACCTCTGCTATTGCAGGAGTACTCTCACACACAGGAACTCTGCACTAGCCTTCAGGGTTGGAAGGCCTGGCATATAGGTGACTTATGAGTGACCTGGTGCAGTGCAAATGACAGTGGAAGGGTGCATGCACCATTTCATACAGGCTACAATGACAGTCCTGCAGATGCCTTTCCATGGGCTCCCTATGGGTGGCAAAAGAAATGCTGCAGCCCATAGGGATCCCCTGGAACCCCAATGCCCTGGGTACCTAGGTACCATATACTACAGACTTACAAGGGGTGACCAATATGCCAATTTTGGGTGAAATACTGGGTTGCCAGTATGCAGTGACAAATTATAGAGGAGAGAAAGCATAAGCCCTGGGGTCCTGGTTAGCAGGATCCCAGTGACACAGTCAAACACACTGACAGCAGGCGGAAATTGGGGGTAACATGCCAAAAAGAGGGTACTTTCCTTTATAGTCTCAAATAATAGCATCAAAATCAAACAAACAGCACATTATACATAGCCCTACTCAAACTTATTCTCTTTTCCTGATCTACAAAGCCGCAAACACTGCCTGCACCTCATCCAGACCTGAATGCCAGCATAACCTGAAGCTCAACCCATCCAAGTTTGACCTTTTCTTCTGTGTCAAAACCAACATGCAATAAATAGTACAAAAGTGTCTCAATGCCATCACCCTCAATGCCTTTGAGCTCCAACTCTCCCTGATCACAAGCTCACTTGGATTAATCCTGGACATCAACCAAATCCTCAAGGAAACTTGGCTAAAAAAATTAGATGGCTTGGTACAAGCTCCTTCTTCTAAAGAAAGTAAAACAGTTTTGTCCAATGACCGACTTCTGAACTGCTATTCAAGCCCCTGTCCTTAGCGTATGGATGATTTTACTGCCCTACTCCTATGACTCTAAATTCCACATTGGTCACCCTTAAGGGCATGCAACACAACACAGCAAGCCTCATACAGGGTTTGATGCAATATGATCACATCACATCCATCGTGATGAAATCCTATTGGCTAACCTTTCTGACCTTCTAGATGATCTGCATCATTTGCTAAGCCATCACAATCAGTTGTATGATATTATCTAGATGAACTAGAGGGAGCTAATCAGGTAGTTCTCTTGCTGCAGCTCATAAACGTTGATGTGAGACTACTTGCAATGAGTCCCACTCTAGCAATAGCTCCAGATAGCATACCAACCCATTCTTTTTTGCCCACAATGCCACTTCAGTTTGGAACCAGACATATGCAAACCAGTCTTGACTCTGCTCCTCATGTACCGCTGTTGCATTCTGCTGTGATTATCAACTGCTAGCAAATGCTCAGCAGTTAATAAATCTGCTGTATTTTAAAATGGGTGACAGATGGTTTACTCCTCAAACCCTACCTGGCATATTAAATTACCAGAACCTTAAGATACACTAAAGAAGTCAAAGCACAGCAAAGGTGGCGATGCATTAAATTATCTTAGCTTATAATATTTGCTCATCCTTTATTTCATGGATTGTTACTGAAGAAATTAATGACTGTGTCCCATGTTAAGGGATGTTTTGAGTGAGCAATAGCTTGCAAACAACACAACACAAATTAGACCTAAAGCACCCAGCACTGAGTGTCAATCAGTGACACCTAGGCACAGAGTGGGGTCGGGTCAGCGGTCTCACCGACCCAATCCCACTCTTTGACGATGTTGGAACTGCTGCCTTTCCTCATTGGCTGACCAAAGTCATGTGTGAAGGCGGCAGTCCCAAAATTCCTTGCATCGCCAAGGCTTGGGACTGCTGCATTCCCTTATTGACCCTGCTGGTATGGTTGAAATATTTCTTTCTCTGGTGGCAGGAATAAATGCCTCACCCATCAAAGGAAGTAATAAACTGTGCTTAAGTTAGCTCTGGGTGAATTGACCTGTATCATTAGTCCAGCTGTCATCCTGTGCTAGGAAAGGGCCTGCTCCAGGCCACTCCAGGCCACTCAACAAAGAAAGGAGTCAAGAACTCTGGAGCCAAGCCAGAGGGGGGGAATCTTTTGAAGATTTGTTGGGGGAAGGCACTGGTAGTGATGTCAGTGAGTGGTGGAGCTGAAACCCCCAGAGCACATGTGACACTTGACTCCTGGGTGACGCCATTTGGAGCTATCTGAGAAGACTGTGCAGATAGGATGAGATAGGGACAGACAGGTGATGTGGCACATGAGTATAAGCCAGAGGCGCAGCCCTGCTGGACACTTCCACTCCCACTCAGCACAGGGGAGAGAGAGCTCTCTTTAGAGGTGCTCTGCTGCAGAACACTGGGATTGGAGGCTGGCGCCATGGATATTTGGAAGGAAGAACCCTCTGAATGCCCACTGGATCAAGGACTTTGTTTCTGAATAACCCAGGACCAGTTGGGGAAAAGACTGGGCTCTTTCCAAAGAGAAGAAGCCCAGAGGAGAACCAAGTGAAATGCTGGGGCTGGGAGCCAGTGGAAACTGCCTCCTACAAAGTGCAGTTTGGCGACCAGTAGGCCTGTAGAAGGGGCATCAGGTGGCTAGGGCCAGCCACCAGGAGTAGAAATAGCCAACAATCATCAAAATCAGCCCAACAGGGCCCGAGTTATGCCTGTTTGAAGTTTTGTGACCTTTACTGAACCGGAGGCGAAGCAGGTGGGGCTCTGCTGCCATTTTCCAACCTGCCTCTGGGGTGGACCAGGGCCCAGAGGCTGCCTTCAAAGCCAGAAGAATGCTGCAGAGTAGAGTGATATTATTGTGTACTTGTAATGGTGATTACTGGCCCACGCCACCTCTCTTGAGTAGGCCTTGTACTGCTCCACTGTGAGAGTCAAGCGCTACAACAGGGTGTTTGGTTCCCACAGTTTTTTCTTCAATATTTTGAATTCTAATGTTTCATTGATATTTTTATTGACATTATAAAAGTTGTCATGAGTGCTGTAATGTCTGGGTTAATTAGCAGTGCATGGCGAGGGTGCGAGTTATAGTTACCTTTGGCCGCTAGTTATAGTTTTTCAAATAACTCTAACTAAAACTGCTCAGTTTCTCTGGTTCTGTGTGAGAAAATTCAAAACATAACTATAAAGTCCCTGCAACCTTTATTTTTTTCAGTGAATTTCCATGTATTTTTTAATTTCCATTACTATACCAAAATGCAGCCACCGATGTGCAAAACTGAAGGACTGGCCGCAGGGCCTGGCCTGTGCCTTGTGGGCCGGCCCAGCAGCCAACCCCCTATAACCACCTAACCCAACCCCAAGCTGCTCCGTGAGGGCTGGCCACAAGGCCTGGTCTGCACCCAGACCCTGCAGCCAATCCCCCTAACAACCCAATCGTATACCGCACATGGCCTTTGGCCAGTCATAGCAGAAGGTGGCCACAGGACCTGTCTCTCTGGGTCTAAGGATTGGTGTAAGAGTGTGTCTCTTGGTGTGAGAGTGTCTGTCTGGGTATGAGTGTAGGTGTGGGAAGGTCTATGCAGGTGTGAGAGTGGGTGTGAATGTGTCTGATTGTGCTCCAATAGATGAAAGGTGCATTCACCTCCACAAAGAATTTCACATCAGTTTTCAACATGGAATTGCACAGTAAACACGCCTGCTTTGCCTATGCCAAGCCCAGGAGTTAGAATCATTTGTCCTTTCCAGAATAGGAGCTTCAACTGGGGTACCAACTACATTAATATTTGTAAGCGCTTTCTGTTGATGCTTAATTTCTTTGAATTGAGCATCATGGCCAGAGCAGAAGGTCACCTGCTCATTTATCCAACAAGAGCCCACAGTTTGAACAAAATATCTATTCAACTGGAGCACTTTCTACTGTTTAGGTAGTAAGGGCTACCTCTTTGGGTTAATGGCCTGAGTGGGGAGAGGGGGCCTTGTGGCCCTCCTCCCTGGCCAATTTCCGTCCCATGGGCCCTATCCCCCAGGGCCCACTATAATTCCACTGGGGGCATGGGCCCTCCTCCTTTCACTGATCTTGGTCCTGGGGACCCCATCCCCTGGGGCCTGGCCTTCAATAAATGGAGGAGGGGACCCCATAACCTGGTATATTTTGGCCCGGGGGCCCCATCCACTGGGGCCCAGCCTACTAATATTCATTTTTTTTGGGGGGGAAGACAACATGGCCTCCTCTCCTGACCAATATCAGCCTCGGTGACCTCTTCCGCTGAGGCCCAGCCATCTGTCCTGGGTGATCCACTGAGCACCAAGTGTGAGTTGGAGACCGGACGGAAGCCTCAAGGCCCCTGCGGGTCCCAGCCAGCATTGCTGTCATAGACATAGAGCTGCTAAACATGGAGTTCCCTGTCTGTGAGAGAAATTGTTTCCTCTGTTTCACTTTCCACATATCTGCAGTCTGGGAAACAGAGAAAACCTCCAATCCCAGCAAGTGAGAGCTGTTTGTCAGCTCGGATTTGCTGGGAGTGGATTGTTTTCTGTGACTTGGCAGGAGCTGTGAAAGTTTCAGTCAAGTCACAGCAAACAGCCAAGTCCCAGGGGTGGGCACCCCGGGACAGAACAGAAACCAGTCCAGAGGGGTGGTGGTACTTAGGGCCATTACTGGCTCCTTGAGGGTGGCCCCCCTCCAATATTTGCATTTTGCCTCAGGAAGATGGTAGTCCTGTGGGGCCAGGGACTCCTTTCCTTATCTTTTTTTAGCCCCAGGAGGTGGCGGTCCCCAGTGCTTTGGAGGGGCCACAGGGCCCCCCCAACATATATTTCATCATGTGCCCCAGGGAGGTGGCAGTCCCTGGGACTGAGGGGGGTTGTGCAGCCCCACCACATTGATTTAATGATTTGTCCTGAGGAGGTGGAGGTCCCAGGGGCTGTGGGGGGATCACATGAAACCCCCACATTTATTTCAGCATGTGTCCTAGGAGACGGTCCCAGGCTGTGCAGGCCCCCCCACAATTATTTCATGTGCCCTGGGGATGTGGTAGTCCTTGGGACAGCACGGAGGAGCACCACCATATTTTAATTATTAGCTCTGTGGAGGTGGTGGACCCATGGCTCTGGGGAAGGCCATACACACCTCCCCCATATCAAAATATTGTTTTGCCCCAGGGAGATGGTGGTCCCTGGGGCACGAGAGGGCCACACAGCCCCCCACATATTCGTCTCCGATCACCCCGGGGAGGTCACAGTCCCAGGGGTTAAAACAAACCCTAGGAGGAGGACCCTGTGAGCCCCCCTCCATTTTAAAGCCCCCAATGCCTCGGGACCAGTCCCTCCTGGGGGCACAATTTTAAAAAGTGCGGAAGACCACCTTTTAAAAAAAGAAAGTCAGATATTACTTCATCCCCTTGGTGGAGGAATTTTCAATCAAATTTATAAATGATCAGGAGAGGACGAGACCCAGCTCAATGTACCAGGGACTACTGCAGCAGCTCCCTATTGCACCAGTGACATCAAACTTTGTGAAAAAAGGTTAGTTTGATTACCTCTGATGTGGCAACAAGACACACAACAGAGTAAAGAAGCCCTTTTTCCCCCAGCAAGTAATTGACCAGTAAGAAGGGACCTAGATACCACCTTGCTGTTGCCTTGTGCTGAAGTGCCGTACCTGAGGCTTTTGGAGGCTTAGACAATACCTCTAAGAGTTGCTCTGGAAACCTGGAAACATTGTGACTCCTGAGCTCTGCAAGGGACCATTTGAAAATAAGTCAAGTTGTGAAGCTATTTCCTCAGATACAGATTCAACTTTGGTGTTTTCAGCATGTGTTCCATCATGATTGGCATGTAAGGAAGGATAGGACAACGTCTACTGCTTCCATAGACTTTCATTGTGGATTCTTTGTTTTTCACAAATGTATAATTAGATTTTTAGCTTTTTCCAATATGCATGTCCACAAAATGGATAATTTGTGTCTCTGAAACCATTTATATATATAACATGCTAGAAAATGTTTGCTCAATAGGTTGTGATATTTTGTTTTTTGTACTTGTAGTGGCTCTGGACTTCACACATTGTTCTAATTTAAAGCTGCCTGCTCTGAATAATAGCTACCAGTATTTGAGATCTAGATGATTTAGGGTCTGATTTAGAACTCGTGGACAGGTTACAACACTACAACTGTGACAATATATTGAATCCGCAAAAATATAAATCCAATAGAATATAATGGGATTCAGATGTTCTGTGAACGCATATCTGTCACCGTTGTGGTGGAGTAACCCATCCATCGAGTTATAAATCAGGCCCTTAGTCACTTTTGTAGTCCACACTAGCAAGTTAATATGATTATTCCTGAATTGTATTGATCATCCACAACAAATAAAAATCCACATGCATCTATCAAATGATGATACTTTTGCATCGCTGATCCTGTGCCAAGCTTTTTGTAAAATAAAATGTAGTATATTAAAATACCCAGGAGCATGAGAGAAGGAAATCACCTAAGGTTACTGCGACAATTGGAGTCTAGAGTGCAAATTTATTAGGAGTTTGCACCATGCTTGTAATTACAATGTGGTACATGAATGGCGCAAACTGCTAGCTCATTTTTTTGAAGGCGTACAAAGCCATTTTGCACAGCTTTAAATGGCTTCAAAAATATGGAGTAAAGGCCTCCAAGCTACAAGAATTGCTTGTGTGGCAGGTATTAGTCATTTTAATGAACACTGACAATAAACAGCAGTTGTTGTGCTCATCTTTAAATTACACAAAAAATGCCAACATGTGGCAGACTGTCAGTTCAGGTGTTGACAATTAAGTGCCGGTGATGAGCAACAGAAACCACTGGCTCAAATTAAGCACTGCTTATTGCCTTATTAAGCATGAAGAGTTGGAGGTACACATTGTATAAATTGGCATTACAATCCTGCTCCCCTTGGAATAGTAATTAAGAACATTACCTCCAAGCCTTAATGTGGACTGTGTTGAACCTGGGTTCGCTTGACTAGTGATATTTTAATGATTGTTGTGACTATCACTCAGTCTTTACAATCATGTTTTGTTGATTCTATCTTACACTTATGTTATTTTGGAGTTCCTCTAGGTACTCAAAGCATGAATGCCCACCATAGAATAAGGAAACTCTGCTGTTTGTCTTTCCATGACTAGATTACAGTTAGTGTGCCCTCTTACTATTGCCATGCATATTTGTTGGTCACTAGTTTGCTACATTATCATTTATTGGCCCTTTGTACTGGCCCGTTTGAGAGATGTTACCTTGGGACACACACACATTTAGAGTATTGATATATACATATTGGAATAATTATTGTCTTACTACCATAACCTATGTGCTTTGGATGTGTTTGGTCCTACAGTCATTGATTGGCTCTTTATAGTGGCCCATTAGCAAAGGCATTTTGAAAACAAGAAACGCATTTGTGTCTTTGACATATGTACATAGGGATAATATTTGTTCTGATATGTGTTGCTTTCCATTATTCCATGAACACTGATGTCCCGACTTTTGACACTATCACTTCTCACTCTTAATTTTCACCATTTAATTACTTCTCATGATTTGGGTTAAAACAAGGGTACTCATTTGCTATATCATACATGTTATACAAGAAGTGTTTTAAATAGATGTATTTTTTAAATGAATTTATATATATATATATATATATATATATATATATATATATATATATATATATATATATATATATATATATATATTATTTATTTATATAGATATGATATTTATTGCAAACTTTTTATACTGTTTTGTAATTTACTGCATCACGGCAATGTGGAATGCGTGAAATTATGTCCTTGTCAAGATGGATGGATTGCTTTTATGTCTTGCCTCCACATCAGGCCTATACAATTCCAGAGATATATTGTGATTTCCATTTGTATCCTAAATGCACTTAGTGTTGCTAACTTTTTTAAGTTTACACATTATGGAAAGTTTGTCAATAATATCAGCTGAATGAGGAGTAACTTTTTGCTTTTTAGTCACCTGGTTTGTATATATTTCCACAGCTGGTTCAGCACTGCACCTTGAAAAAGGTTCTGCTGTTGGCTTGTTTGCTAGAGGAATTAATCATAAGCTTATTTCATTCCTCAGAATGCCCTTTTCATGCTTGTCTAAGCAATCGGTGAGTATTTGAGAAAGGACTTGTGCCCGTTACATTGCACACACGAGTGTAAGTGGCCGCAGCTTCTGCAAGCATTTGAATGAGGACATATATATGCATGTATATTATTTAGTTATAGTTGGGACCATGTTTCTACACATAAAGCGTTTTTTATTTTGCTAATAACTTTGGTGCCGTTTGACGAACCCTCACTAAATTTTCCCCAAAATAACGGATGTCACTTCAATTGCAGTCTGGAAAGCTTTGTGGTAATCCGTCATGTGGTGGCCGAGAAAAAGGGGGGTCCCAAAACAGGTTTTCTCCATTCATGTTTTCCATTGGGATTTTGAACAGGGATGGCACCAAAACCACTGGACAGAATTACACCAAATTTGGCAGAAAGGTAGATCTTGGTCCGGAAAGAGACCTTTTTGTTATTTGGTTTAAATCTATTCAGTAGTTTTCTAGGTATTAAATACAAACCAAATTTGTATATAGAGGGACGATGATTCTCATTTGATCCGCCTTGGATCCTCCTCAGATCCCCCGCAAATTCAGCAGAAAAGCAAGTACCTGACTGGCTTGTGGCAACCTGACATAAATTATAATGTGTACGTTACAAAAAAACATAGAAATTCACTGAAAAAAACAAAGGACATTATAGTTAGCTTGACGCTTTTCCCATACAAAATCCATAGAAATTCAGCAGTTATAGTTATACTTATCTGGAGAAACTATAACTCGTACTGGAAAGTAACTTTAGGCCACAATTTATAGTTTCTTAACATAACCACCTATACATATATATATATATATATATATATATATATATATATATATATATATATATATATATATAACATATACACACACCATATATATATTGGTAAGGGTAGGTAAGTACCTACACATAGCAATAGGCTACAAACCCCCACTAGGTCGGGTCAGGTCTCAAGAAATTGATCCCAGCTCAAACCTTTGGTAGTTTGACAACGAGCAGTTGGGCATAAATTAGACAGTAATTGAGTAAAACATGAAACAAAATAAAAATCTGATTCAATTTTATAAAAATAGATTATCTTTTTATCTTTAAAATGACACTAAAACGACATTAATGCGATAAAGGGAACCACAGATATGAATTGGTAAAGATTAATGCCCTCATTGTGACCCTGGCGGTGAGTGATAAAGTGGCGGTAATACCGCCAACAGGCTGGCAGTAACTACCGCCAAATTATGACCATGGTGGGGATAACTCCCATAGACAGCCAATGTACCACACCAACTGCCAGGGCGGACACAACACTCACCACGGCGGAAGCCCTCAATAGCCAGACAGAAGACAAAGTACTGCCCACTACATTAAGACCACCACGTTTTCCGGGGTAGTACCAATGCCATCAAAAGCCTGGCAGAAACACATCACAGAAGTGAAAAGACTCATCATCGGAGACACGGAAGAACAACGCCGACAAGGAACCTGAACTGCAAGTTTTTCTGATGATCTTCTACGTTATGCTCCACCTGGAACACCAATGCCGAAGAAGACGACGATGGTGAGTACAGCCGCCTAGCACACAATGGAGGGAGGAAAACAACAGTGACACACACATGCACAACACACACCGGACACACACACCCAACACACACACACACCATACACACAACCAGCTGCACACGGAAAACAATTTGCACCCGATACATGGCTGAATAATGCAAGGACAACAGGAATGTACCAAGGTGAATGTATTAATATCAACAGCAAATAAATAATCCAATTGTCTGTGAAATAGATATGTACAAATGTACACAAAGGGGCACTGCCCAGTCCAATGTTCAAAGGGCCCACATGGCCACAGGACACAGTCCAAGGCCCAACCCGAATCCTGACTTCATCCAGATAGAACTCTGCAGGGGCATCAGTTTGCAAGTGGGCAAGCACCTCAGGGGGATGGGGGTTGGGGGACACCTCAGCAGAAGTCAGGAACAAGCCCACTGGTTCTGGAGGGGGATCCATCCCCACTTCTCTGACCTGGGGAGTGCAAGACCACAGTCTCTGGAGTGGGTGACTTTCCCACTGGTTCTGGAGAGGGTCCCATGCCCAGTTCTCTGTCCTAGGGAGTGCAAGGCTACAGTCTCTCAGGTGGGTGACTTTCCCACTGGTTCTGGAGGGTAGGGGCCATGCCCATTTCTCTGTCTTCAGGAGTGCAAGGCCACAGTCTCTGGAGTGGGTGACTGTCCCACTGGTTCTGGAAGGGGCTCCATGCCCAGTTCTCTGTCCTGGGGAGTGCAAGGCCACAGTCTCTCAGGTGGGTGACTTTCCCACTGGTTCTGAAGGGGGCTCCATGCCCGGTTCTCTGTCCTGGGGAGTGCAAGACCACAATGCCTTAGGTGGGTGACTTTCCCACTGGTTCTGGAGGGGGCTCCATGCCCAGTTCCCTGTCCTGGGAAGTGCAAGGCCACAGTCTCTCAGGTGGGTGACTTTCCCACTGGTTCTGGAGGGGGCCCCTCATACAGCAGCCCCTGGAGGGTGGCCTACATGGCTTCCACTGGTGGTGATGGCTGCTCTGTGGTGGCAGATGGGAGTGAGTCCTGGGCAGCCTCTGCAGGTGGTGATGGCTGCACTGTGGTGGCAGATGGAGGTGCCTCTGGGCCGCTTCTGCAGGTGGTGATGGCTGCACTGTGGAGAAAGATGGAGGTGCCTCCTGTGCAGCCTCTTCAGGTGGTGATGGCTGCACTTCCTCAGGTGGCGGTGGGGGACTCGTGACCACTGGTGGTGGTGAAGGTGTCACCCTCACAGCCTCGATGGAGTAGAGGGCTTCATCCTCTCCATGACATGGGACATGGAATCCTCACCCTTCCTGGCGTTGATGGCTTCTTTCCCTTCTTGGCAGGTTGTACGTGTTCCTTAGTCTTCCAGGCAGGAGTTGAGGGCTTCTTCCCCTTCAAAGCAGGAGGTGCAGGCTCCTTCCTCAACTTGGCTGGTGGTGTAAACTCCTTCCCCTTCTTGGCAGGAGGTGCAGGCTCCTTCCCCTTCTTGGCTGGAGGTGTGGAATCCTTTCCCTTCGTGGATGAAGGTGTGGGATCCTTCCCATTCATGGCTGGTGGAGTGGTATCCTTCAATGAATTCCCACCATGACTAAGTGGTGCCACCACCTTTCCGCGTGGACTGTTTGACGGAGGTGCTAGGCTGGGTCGTTGGGACCCTGTTCTTCCGGACAGGACAGGGGGGAGAGGGCAAGTTGAGCAAGGAAAAGCTTCTTAGGGACTGTGGGCAGGAGGAGGGAGGATGGAGGGGAATAGAATTTGAGGGAGTGGTTGTAGGAGGTGTATGTCTGCTGGATTTGGGTGCAGGCACATGGGCGGTATGCTGTTGTGAGGTGGATGGCTGTTGGGTGTGTGAGTGCTTGCGCTTGTGTCCTTTACGGCTGACAGACAGGGTGGGAGAGGACACAGGGGAGGCGTGCATGGATGTTGTTGAGGTATCTGCTAGTGAGGTGTGTGTGCTGCTTGGTGTGGTGATGCTGATGGTGGAGGTTGGTGCAGTGCATGCAGGAGTGAGTGTGGACATCACTGGGAGGGAGGTGGAGAAGGAGGAGGGGGAGACAGTACAGGCAGTGGATGTTGTGTTTACAACTGTCCGGTGTTTGCATGGGTGCTTGTGGGATGAAGTGTGGTACCTCTGTTTCCCTGTGCCACTCTTGGGTGTTGTCTTGTGTGCATGCTCGCCAGTATGTGTGCATGGATGGGTTGAGGTTGAGGAGACCGGGAATGGAAAGTGATAGTTGGAGGGGGGACTGTAGAAGCAGGAACAATAGCTGCCATCAGAGAGGAGGCCAGAGCCTGAATCGATCTTTGTGGCGCCGCCAATCCACCACAGGGTTGACTGCCCTACGGGGATGGCTCTCAGGAGGTCAATAGTCTCCTCACTCAGGGAAGCAGGGCTCAATGGGCCAGGCCTGAGGGGCCTGGGGCGAAGGAGATGCCCACCCTTCTGGGTGGGTGGGCACTGGGCAACTCGCTGAGGGGCTACTGGGAGGGTGGTGGCGGCTGTACCTGCAGTTGGGGAGGTCACAGAGATGTCCGCCACCACCAGGGAGCTCCCATAAGAGGAGGTATCTGAGTCTTTGTTGTCACCTCCTGTCTCCGCCGTGGTGCTCCCCTGGACCTCAGTCCAACTGATTCCCTCGGCGTCGATGGACTCTGCTTCCTGGGTCCTGTGGGATGCAGCTTCCTCTGTCACTGGTGGCCCTTCTCCTCCACCAGATGATGCTAATGCACACAAGGACAGGATGACAGAACAAAAAAGGGGGGAGGGATAAAAAGGAAACACTGGGTCAATGACTGCACCAACACCACAGTTGGCATACACAGCACCGTCACACAGAGGGATCAGGATTAAGCACTATGCATTGCACTGCCAGTGATATGGCTAGATGCTAAGGCAAGATGAGGGCCACACACTGCCATTTGCGCCCCTCTTAGTACCAACAAAGCCCTGCCTGGAATGGAATGCTAACAAACTAGGCTACCTGCGTTTGCCATACACCCGTTACCCCAGAGTTGACCCATGCTGCAATGTCTGGTCTGGCCTTAGGGGCACCCATTAACTCACATCCACCACCTGGATCACACCCACCTGCCAATTTTTGAAAGAATATCTACTGTACGCACCCCCTTGTGGCTGCTGTGATATTCTCAAGTGCCAATCCAGCTCTGGGTAGGCCATGGCCAATATGCGGGCTATCAGGGGGGTCAGGTTTCAACGGGCACCCCTTCCTCATTGGGAAGCCATGCCCAGCTGGGCCTCTGCGGTCTTCTGTGCCCAGCGTTTCAGATCGTCCCACCGTTTCCGACAGTGGGTGCTCCGCCTGCCATAGACCCCCAGTGTCTGCACGTCCTTGACAATGGCACACCATAATCCCTTCTTTTCATGGGCGCTGACCTGCAGAGGCAAAAACGACATGAGAACAGCATTAACCAAACAGTCCAGCCTATCACACAAATGGCCCACCATTCCCGTTTCCATCACCATTGGAACACACATCGCTCGGCGCATACCATGTACATCATCACAAGACATTCCTCCGCCTCCCCCCGATGACACAGTGCTTGCACACACATCTCCATGCATCCTTCCCACATGCATCGTGCCCAATGTGTACTCACCTGTTGGTCTGGAGGCCCATACAGCAGTCCGTATTGGGGTAGGACCCCATCCACCAGGCGCTCATTCCTCGGAAGTGAAGGCAGGGGCCCTTCCCCCATCACACTGGCTATGGTGGGTTCCAGACTCAGGTCACAGTAGCACACACAGTGTAGGTGTTCTCCTTTTGAAGGGCAGTAAATAAGTGAGGAATCAGATAGAAAATGGTGGTCACGTCTTCGGCGGTGTACACCATCACCTCCGGCGTAAATTCCTATTGGCCACTGTACTCCATAGAGCCCCATATTATCCAATGAGGAATTGCACGGCGATGCAGGACTGGCTTCCACCACGACGCCCAATGTCAGCGGAGTTACCTCATTTCCACCTGTCCCTACAAACAGGACATGCGGTCACCTTTTCAGTGGGGGGACACCGGTCATATCGACATTAAGTGCGTCACAGATTAGATTGGCACATACCTCGCCATTAACACTGTCCCATTACATAAATGCACCATGTACACTGAAGTTGTGGTTTCTTTGTTCCAATTGTGACAGCCTACTCACTCTTGTGTCCCTTAGATACCTACCGCTGCCGATGAATAGGAGGTGGAGACATACCCCCTTGTACAGACTCTTTGTGGACTTGGCTATACTGGAGGACAGGCACATTATCCTCACCTATATGCTGGACAGGCCCACGATCAAGGAACTGTGTGCCCAATTGGAGCCTGACCTGATCTAATCTATCCGTCATCCGACTGGGATCCCCCCTCTTGTGCAAGTGCTATCAGTGCTCCATTTCTTGGCAACTGGTTCTCTCCAAGAGACAGTGGGCTTGGCAGCAGGAATGTCAGAGCCAATGTTCTCAATCGTGCTGGCAAGTGTCTTGTCTGCCCTGGTAAAACACATGTGCAGCTACATTTATTTCCCCCAGGTGGAAGATTTTGCCACTGTGAAGGCCAGATTCTATGCAATCAGACATATCCCCAATATTATTTGCGTTTGCCCCCCCCCCCGAATGAACAGGTGTTCAAGAATCATAAGACTTTCCACTTACTGAATGTGCAGATGGTGTGCCTGGCGGACCAGTACATCTCCCACGTCAATACTAAGTATCCCGGGTCGGTGCATGGTGCCTTTGTTTTGAGGAATAGCAGCATCCCAGGTTGATGGCCAAACTACAGAGACACAGGGTGTGGCTAATAGTTGAGCCTTGGTCCTCACCCACTGTAACTTAGTGTATGCCTTCCGGTGTTTTCCCCATAGGATTATGTGAGGTTAAATGTGGTCCCTCAATACTTGCAGGTGACTCTAGCTACCCACACCTATTGTGGCTGCTGACCACTTTGAGGAATGCCAGGAAAGTTACAGAGGAACGTTATAATGAGACACATGGGCGAACCAGACAGATCATCGAGAGGACTTTCGGGCTCCTGAAGGCCAGGTTCAGGTGCCTCCATCTGACAGGTGGATCCCTGTGCTACTCACCCTAGAAACTCTGCCAGACAATAGTGGCAGGCTGCATGTTGCACAACCAGGCCCTCAGACGCCATGTACCTTTTCTGCAGGAGGAAGAGACTGGAGATGCCCCTGTGGCAGCAGTAGACCCTGAGGACAGTGAGGATGAAGAGGTTAAGGATGAGGTTGAGGACAACAGAATTCAGTTATCCGTCAATACTTTCAATGACACACAGGTGAGACAGAGCAACTGACCATTCCTATGACTGTTGGTGTATTCTGTGTGGCTGTAGCATGATGGCATAAACTTCATTTGCATCTCAACTTACTGTCACCTATGGCTTGTCATGTAACAGATGTTGGTGATATAACATGGTATACTGATGTTCAGATCATTTGCACTAGATGTGACTGTTTCCATAAATGCACATTTTCAAAACATAAAACACTAGTAGTCAAGTTGTGTTCAAGGGTGTTTATTGTAGTGCTAAGAGATTGAGGGGAAAGTGCAATGGAATGGGGTGATGATGGGGAAAAGTCTAGGGTCCAGTCTGTTTGTAGCACAGGTCCAGTGTCCGAGTGCCCATAGGAAGGGGAGCAAAGGCAGTTCAAAGTGGACAGGGTGACTGTGTGGGACACAAGCGGAACAATCAGAAGAGTCTCATTTCCTGGCAGTGATCTTGGCAAGTGTCTCTGGGTTCTGTCTAGTACACACGGAATGTTTGCAGGGTGGTTCACCTTCTGCAGGGGGAGGGGCTCTGGTGGCCTGTGAGTCCTGTGGCGGGCCTCCTGCCCACTAGCTGCAGCGGAAGTGGTGGGCTGGTCAATGGACTGGCTAGTGGTAGGGACCCACTGCCGTGCTGTTGCCTCCTTCATAATGTTGGCCATGTCTGCCAGCACCCCTGCTATGGAGATCAGGGTGGTGTTAATGGGCCGCAAGTCCTCCCTGATCCCCTGATACTGTCCCCCCTGCAGCCAACTGTTCGCCTGCGCATTATCAAGGATCTGGCCAATTGTGTTCTAGGAATGTTGGTAGGCTCCCAGAATCTCAGAGAGTGCCTCCCGGATAGTCGGTTTCCTGGTCCTGTCCTCCCCCTGGTGCACAGCAGTCCTCTAAGTGTTCCTTACAGCCTGTGCCTCTGTCCCCTGAACAGTGTGCTAACTACCACTGACCACAGGTCCCAGATTGTCCTGGGTATGAAGTGTGGACTGGGGTCGCTGTACATGTGGGCACACTGCTGATTGATGTGTCCTGCGGACAGAGGTGTGGGTATGCTGGGTGGGTGCTGTGGTGTTGGATACTGATGAGGGAGGCTCTGTGGTGGACTGTGAGTGGACTGGGGTGACCGGCTGTTTAGTGGTCCCTGATGGGCCAGGTTGTTGATCCAGATCCTAAAGTCCAGAGTTCCTGTCATCACTGGGGGCATCTTCTGTTGGGGGACTGTATAATCGTGACACCTCCTCTCTGCTGAGATTGGCTGGAGCACCAATGGGGATGTAAGTGATGTATTCTGCTTCATGACTGTGACATATTGTACATCCCTATCTTCCCCTCTATCGATGGTGTTGCCCTGCCACCTTTTGCCTTGTGTATGGTGATGTATTTTTTGATTGTTAGGTTCCCTATGCTGGGCATGCTTTTGTGATGGGTGTCCATGCAGGGCTGTGAGGATTGTCCATGCATTGGTATAGCATGCAAGGCTTGGCATTGGGGTTAGTCATATGTGTAGGTGCAGTATGTGGGAAGTGGTGGAGTGATGGGAGTGAGGGTGAGGGTGTGGAATGGCATGCAGGTATGGGGTGTTATTAGTAGTAAATATTGACTTATCAGTGTCCAGTCCTCCATCTACTCCAGCGAGTCCCTCAGGATGCAGTATTGGCAAGACTTGCTCCTCCCATGCTGTGAGCTGTGGGGGAGGAGGTGAGGGTCCACCTCCAGTCCTCTGTATGGTGAGCTGGCCCCTTGCTGCTTTGGAACATGCCTTCCCCCGTAGGTTGTTCTCCCTCTTCCTGATATCATCCCTTGTTCTTAGATGTTGCCCCACTGCGTTCACCCTGTCCATGATTCTCCGCCATAGCTCCATCTTCCTTGCAATGGATATCTGCTAGACCTGTGCTCCAAAGAGCTGTGGCTCTACCCTAAAAATTTCCATCACCAAGACTCCTCATCAGTGAAACGGGGTGCATTTGTGAGGACATGAGTGTTGTATGGTGTGTGTTGATGAGAGGGTGTTGGGTAAAGTGGTGGGGTGTGTGATGTGGGGTGCGTGAGGGATGTATTGGTGTAAGGGGTGTGTGTATGTAGCTGGCGCAGCGGTGTTGGTGTCAGTCTGGTGGTAATAATTTGTATTTGTAAAGGGTTGTGGGTAATGTGGGTGTGTGTTTTATGTATGTGGCTGTTTTCTGTTGGATTATTGTGTGCGTGTCATAATATGGCAAATGGATATTCATCACTGTGGCGGTATGTTGGCGGCTGTCACTGCAGTGGTAAGCAGGATTTACCACCAGGGTCATAACAAGAGCCTAAATGGTTTTTAGTGCATAGAAACTAAGGGGCAGATTTATGAGCCCCTTGCGCCATATATCGCCACATTAGCATCATTTTTTATGCTAATGTGGAAATATTGTGGCAAAAACACATAGCCATATTTACAAAATGATGCAATGCATGCATTGTAACCCCTTGCACCACATTATCCCTGTGTCAGGCATGATGTATGCAAGGGGGGCGTTCCCCTGTTATGAGGGCAGAAAAAAAATGGCCCAAAGAAATCTAAAAGATTTCTTTGCGCTATTTTTTCTGCATTTTTAACACCTGCTCAGAGCAGGCATTAAAATGGGGCACACCATTGTTTACAATGGGCCCCTATGTACTGTTCAGGGTTAGTGTAAAAAATATTGACACTGAAGAATACATCAATAGCGTCAAAAATTCTGATGCTTTTGCCCCCTACCGTGTGCCATGGTGCTCTGTATTTGAAATACAGCACACACATGGTGGTGGTGGGGGGGCGCTAAGGGGCGTGAGGAAAGTGACCTTAAATCTGATACTAAAAGTGCCAATCTGTACATCTGGTTGCACTTGACCGGGGCAAAGTCAAAATTTGAGGCCGACTGCAATGAAACCCTGCTCAGCTACAGTGAGCGGGAGGACTCAGTCAAAGTTTTACCTTCAAGCTAAGGGCCAGATGAACAAAGCTTTTTCCTTATTGCAACGGGTCTGTGTTGCATATTTAGCTAAGGAAATCTAAGAAATGACAAGCTTGAAAGTAGAAAGCTGTGACTTTAAGGGTTTCAGGAGGGTCTTCAGAGTTTAATTGGGTGGGTAGAGTGCCTATCTACGGCTGTCAGGTTCTGAATGTGGTGAGGTTAGACTAGGTAATTGTCAGTCATCTTGAATGGCAGTAAGGTACTCATCCTTGTTAGGTAGTAATGGTGATAGAACTACCAAGATAAGCTTTACAGAAGGGCCCGTTGGAGACACTCGGAGATAGAGTTGAGATGAAGCTAGCAATCCATTCAGATAATGCTTGTCTGTTACTCATTCTATTTGAATGATGCAAGACCAGTCCTGCAAACAAAAGAAGGAACTAAGGCCCATATTTATACTCCCTTTGCACCGGAATAGAGTCATTTTTTTATTTACGCTAATTCGGCGCAAAGCTAACACCATATTTACACTTTGACTCTCGACCCGTCTGACGTCGAAATATCCCAGTGTTCGTCATTTTCTGGAATTTTCAAGCCCACCCTGTGTACATATGTTGGGTTGAAAGCTACCTGTTTCCTATTACTGATCCATAACGTTTTTAAGCACACCAAGGTTGCCCTGTTGTCAGCCTTATTAAAGTTCTGCAGTGCCATACCTGGACTAGCCCCATGTCTGTCATTAGTTGATCTTTGGCTTTAGGTCAAATCTGCTTTGAAGGATACTCTGTTAATTCAGGGAATGGCTCCACTGACTCATGACTAGACCTGCACGTAACTATGACAACATGGAGGCCAATACTACACTTGAACTGGACACCTTTGCGCCTTTGCGCAATGAACCACTGGAAATATGTGAACACATGCAGCATGGTCTCCTGGTCCTCGACAGCCACAGGAGAAACATAGGTCATGTACATGTGGTGTACATAACAATTTTCGGATTGGACCTGAGACTCTGTGTCACAAACTCTATACCTACCTAGCATGTTCGAATGCCTGACTCATGGGTAATATACACACAAGTGACCATGAAGTGGTATCCAACATTTCATTAAATGTGATGGGTTACATTTCTGACATCACCATTATCAACTATCTTCTATCTATCCTGTGTATAGTTCGTCATGGAAAATGTTTTGTCCCCAAAGTCAAGGAAGTACACACAGCATAAGACGCAACAGATATAACAAACACATATCATGACTGGTGTACCTCAATGAATGGCATCTGATGGTTATACACAATTATAACACATTCATACAGGCACATTATGCAAAACGTTTCTTGTGACGTTCACACAGAGGCACAACCACAATTTAAATAGCCAATTCAAAGACATAAACACACAGGCCATGAGTCTATTTGTTTAGTTGTGTAGCCTTGCTATCCTCTATTGATGCAACACCTGCTCAAAATAGGAAATACCAATTTTATTCCAAAGGTTTGTGTTTCTGTTGCGTCAGTTAAGAGAGCTAATCCGGCACAACAACATGAGTATTATGGTCCGCAGTAGTGTGGTCTACCACATGTGCCCAAACACTAGAACACACCGCCGGTCATAACATCCTATCTTTGTATAGTTATAGGCTGCATGCATGTTTAAAAAAGAAAAATGACCCAAACACATTTATAGGCAGATTTTTTTACGCAAAAGCGTAAAAAAAGATGCATATTCATCAAAATATGACCCATATTCGTTAAAAAATGACACTCACACCCATAATACATTGATTGGTCCCTAGCGTTAATTCCAACACTGCACCCCATGAAATAGGTTATCCATTAAAAATGTATTGATCCTTGAATGCGGGGGATTGTTTATGCATATGTGTCAAAAAATATTGATGCAAAGTCCGTTAGCGTCAGAAAAGTTCACGCAATATAATAAAAACGCACCACATTTGAGATAGGAAGTGATGTAATAGGATATCCTGTTTACAGAAATGGTACAGTGGGTGTACTTTCACTTTCACTTTGCAGTCTGTGATTCGTCTAGACTGTGTGACTGTGTATTGAGTTGTGTCTGTGAATATTGTGCTTTTGTCTCCTGTGTGCTATTGCCATTGCATTCTGTTTGTTTTGTAAGCATCTGTGTTAATCAGTGTAAGTGTGTTTTTGTAATTTTTTGAGATTAGATTTGTCTCTGTACTGTTGGGAGTGTGTTAGTGGGTATTGTTAGTTGGGGTATTGTTGGGCTGTTTGTGGGTTCTGTAAGTATCCTTTCCATGACTCCTTTACCTGTTTTTCCCTCTTTCCCCTTTCCTATCCTTATTGTTTTTGAGATGTTGGGAAGGCCACGTCTGGGGAGAATGGGTAAGGAAGAGCTAGAGGCTTTTGTGTGGCTGGTGTGCCACTTCCTCCCCCTGATGTTGGAGGCTGGGGGCAGGGTGATACAGGGGTATCACACGGAGGCTGAGAGGATCAGGTGGGCAAAGGTGTTGTTCCACCTAAGAAGACTCTTCAACAGCCAGCGCAATGACCACCAGTTAAAACATCGCTGGGCTGACCTGGTGGCCCGAGAGCAGGTCCTGCTGGACCACCTGGGTGTGGTGATTGCTGGCCCTGTTGGTGAGTACAAATTTGACTAATGTGTACAGTATAATGCTCTGGAGTGACAGTAGCAGATTTTGTGACATGCCGCATGCAATGTTTGTGGACATGTGGAATGCAAGTTGAACAAACAGTGGCCCTGATTTATACAATTTTTGCAATGCATTACCGTCATTTGTTGACGCAAAAGCTGCACAAACTTACAAAAGACAACTTTATCTTGTAAATTAGTGCCTCTTTGGCATCAATAGATGATGGTAATGCGGCAAAAATCACTTTATGATTCAGGGCCTGTGTTTGTACCAGGAATGGGATGTATTTCACATGCTAATACAAGGAACCAATGTATTCCCCATTTTTTTTAAACCATGTATGAACAGTATTCATGGCCATACGTACAAAGATCTTCCTAACCTCTGTTAATATCTTAGGCCGATATTTCGACTTTGTTTGTGCAGCATTTAAATTATTTATGGATGCCAAAGTATAGCACGCTTGCTAATATCAACATATTTTGTGCTACTTTACATAGCTGTATCGTACACAAAGGAAGCATATGCTACACATAAAAAAACAAAAACATCTGGCCCTAAGGTAATTGTTTCTGTGTGTTTACTTCTGGACAGAAAATCTTTCACATGGCCAAACCTAATTGTGCCCGGATGCTACCAGACTGCAGTAGCACTAAACAGGTTCATCTCGTGGCTTTTTGGAGTAGGCATAGAAATCCTACCATTGAGTAGCATGGCCCAACAACATTTTTGCCTTGGGTACAATTGCTGGTACAGAGCTGGTGCATTTGCCATCTGTGTCACTTTATAACCAAACTATTTTCTAAAGTGAATGGGATCCCTGAACTTTGTGAATGCATGCTCACAAACTATTTATTTGCATGATGTGCAGGGGACCACTGACTGCTTCCATCATACATTTAAAGTGACAAAATAGTTTGTTATTTTACGTTTGGTACAACCCTGCTGATATTGTGCAGCATATGTACAATTATTGATTTCTCAGTATGAAGGCTATCACAGGCATGGTGGTATGCTAAGATCAGCAGGCCAGCATCCCTGTAAGTGCTGCCATTTCCAAGGTGCTTTCAAATAGAGACCTACCTCATTAAGATTGCAGAAGTAGGACATTTGCTAACCCATGTTCTAATTGGCGGACAGTGTCAGTTTGGTTGTATTACCACAGATCACCCAAATTGGCAATTCTAAGTTAACTAATCTGGCAAAGTGTGATTTACAATACCTGATATAGGTACACAGGGCCCAGAGTAACACATTTCAGGTGCGATGACGAGACCTGTTCCCATGCATTCTGTCAAGGATGATCAAATTAGACACTGTCAGCATACATCTTTTTGTGGTTAGATAAATGGCCAATCCATGTTTAGCGTAACATTGTCATCAAGTAACACACAGGATCCCGCCCATCATGTTGTCATAGGGGGCATATAAGGCTCTGGGTACACTGCCAATGTGGAATATGGACCTACATTCATCACAGGCACACATATAACTGACCATTGAAAGCACAATAATTCCTGAATGAAACTCAACCCACATGAGCATCACACAGTAACTCATTGTCCCTTGATGCACAAGCCACAATACCTGAGTCACTGGTATTGCAGTGCACCGGGAATGTGGCATTGCATGTCTCTCATAATGACAAATGATGAAATGGAGTACCCTCTAGAATTAATTAAGCCCCAAAATGAATATTCATGTTTGGCACCACATGATTGTTAGGGCCAGTGCATGTGTGCATATGTGTGTCTATCACTCAATGGAGTGACAGTGTCAATGCATGTTTGCATGACTATGTCTGTTGGTGTGTCTACATGCCTGATGTGCTATCATATAAAATGTCACACACAGTAATTTGTGTAGGAAGGTAGCTTCTTTCTAGCCTTGTTACCCACACTTGTGGCCTGTTTGTGAGTATATGTCAGGGTGTTTTTACTGTGTCACTGGGATTCTGCTAGCCAGGGCCCAGTGCTCATAGTGAAAACCCTATGTTGTCAGTGTGTTTGATATGTGTCACTGGGATCCTGCTAGCCAGGACACCAGTGCTCATATGTTTGTGGCCTATATGTGTTCCCTGTGTGGTGCCTAACTGTATCACTGAGGCTCTGCTAACCAGAACCTCAGTGTTTATGCTCTCTCTGCATTTAAAATTGTCACTGCAGGCTAGTGACTAATTTTACCAATTCTGATTGGCACACTGGAACACCCTTATAATTCCCTAACAAACAATTCTTACACAGGACTGCCACTGCAGCCTGAGTGAAATAACGTCCACGTTATTTCACAGCCATTTTACACTGCACTTAAGTAACTTATAAGTTACTCAGTGTGAGGGCACCCTGGCACTAGCCAAGGTGGCCCCACATTGTTTAGGGCAAATTCCCCAGACTTTGTGAGTGCAGGGACACCATTACATGCGTGAACCACATATAGGTCAATACCTATGTGTAGCTTCACAATGGTAACTCCAAACATGGCCATGTAACATGTCTAGGATCATGGAATTGTCCCCCCCAATACCATTATGGTATTGGGGGGGGGCAATTCCATGCATCCCCAGGGCTCCAGCATAGAGCCCAGGTACTGCCAAACTAATTCTCTGGGGTTTTCTCTGCAGCTACCGCTGGTGCCAACCCTCAGGCAAGTTTCTGCCCCCCTGGGGCCTGGGCAGCCCAGTCCCAGGAAGGCAGAACAAAGGATTTCCTCTGAAAGAGGGTGAGAGAGGGTGTTACACCCTCTCCCTTTGGAAATAGGTGTTAAGGGCCTGAGAGGAGTAGCCTCTCCTGGCCTCTGGAAATGCTTTGAAGGGCACAGACGGTGCCCTCCTTGCATAAGCCAGTCTACACCGGTTCAGGGATCCCCCCAGCCCTGCTCTGGCGTGAAACTAGACAAAGGAAAGGGGAGTGACCACAAGTTAATTAATCTGGCAAAGGGGAGGTGCCCAGAGCTCATCCAGTGTGTCCCAGACCTCTGCCATCTTGAATGCAGAAGTGTGAGGGCACAATGGAGACCTCTGAGTGGCCAGTGCAGCAGGTGACTTACCTCTCTTTGTAGTCAATCCTCCTCTGAGGGCTATGAGGGGTCTCTCCTGTGGGTTTCTCATCAGATAATGAATGCAAAAGCTCACCAGAGTTCCTCTCCACTTCTATCTTCAACTTCTGCCAAGGATCGACTGCTGACTGCTCCAGGATGCCTGCAAAACCGCAACAAAGTAGCAAGAAGACTACCAGCAACATTGTAGCGCCTCACCCTGCCGGCTTTCTCGACTGTTTCCTGGTGGTGCATGCTCTGAGGGCTGTCTGCCTTCACCCTGCACTGGAAGCCAAGAAGGAATCTCCTGTGGGTCAACAAAATCTTTCCCCTGCCAATGCAGGCACCAAACCTCTGCATCAACGGTCCTCTGGGTCCCCTCTCATCTTGACAAGCCTGGTCCCTGGAACACAGGAGCTGTATCCAAGTGTCCCAAACAGTCCAGTGGCCCTTCTGTCCAAATTTGGTGGAGGTAAGTCCTTGCCTCCCCATGCCAGACAGTAATCCTGTGCACTGTGTGAACTGCAGCTGCTAGGGCTTCTGTGCACTTTTGCAAGACTTCCTTTGTGCACAGCCTCGCCCAAGTCCCCAGCACTCTGTCCTACAGTGCCCAACATGCTGAGTTGGACTCCGACTTTGCGGGACTCCCTTTTATTGTGCTGAGACGACCACCGTGCTCAGATCTTCTGAATGCCTGTTCAGGTGCTTCTGCGGGTGCTGCCTGCTTCTGCTTGGGCTCTCTGTGTAGCTGAGCGCCCGATCTGTCTCCTCCTCCAAGGGGCGACCTCCTGGTCCTTCCTGGGCCCTGGCAGCACCCACAACCTTCAACTGTGACTCTTGCAGGTAGCAAGGCTTGTTTGGGGTCTTTCTGCGTGGAAACAACTCTGCATCTTCCAGCACGCCGTGGGACATCTTCTGACCAAAGTTCCTGGCACCTTGCGTTGTTGTAGAATCTTTGGCTTCTTCCACCCGGAGGCAGCCCTTTTGAACCTTCATCCGGGGTTTAGTGGGCTCCTACCCCCCCCCCCGGACACTTGTGTGACTCTTGGACTTGGTCCCCTTCCTTTGCAGGTCCTCAGGTCCAGGAATCCATCTTCAGTGCTTTGCAGTCAGTTGTTGTCTTTGCAAAATCCCCTATCTCGACTTTACTGTCTTCCTGGGTAGTAGGGTAACTTTACTCCTACTTTTCAGGGTCTTGGGGTGGGTTATCTTGGACACCCTTAGTGTTTTCTTACACTCCCAGCAACCCTCTACACACTACAATAGGCCTGGGGCCTATTTGTGGTTCGGATTCCACTTTTGGAGTATATGGTTTGTGTTGCCCCTAGGCCTATTGTCTCCTATTGCATTCTATTGTGTTCTACAGTGTTTGCACTACTTTTCTGTTTACTTACCTGCTTTTGGTTTGTGTGTATATTTTGTGTATATTACTTACCTCCTAAGGGAGTATATCATCTGAGATACTTTTGGCATATTGTCACTAAAATAAAGTACCTTTATTTTTAGTAACTCTGAGTATTGTGTTTTTTGTGATATAGTGCTATATGATATAAGTGGTATAGTAGGAGCTTTGCATGTCTCCTATTTCAACCTAAGCTGCTCTGCTATAGCTACCTCTATCAGCCTAAGCTGCTAGAACACCTCTAATCTACTAATAAGGGATAACTGGACCTGGCACAAGGTGTAAGTACCACAAGGTACCCACTATAAGCCAGGCCTGCCTCCTACAATTTGTTGATCCACGTTTTCTACAGTGAGCAGACATTGAGCACATATCACCCTTCCATGTTTTACAGGTGGACTCGCCCCGTATGCAATTGGTGAAGATGCTCGATTTGCAGACCCAGACGTATCCAGTGTGTTAATTTGTTTGTCCTGTGTTGTGTTTGCAGCTGTTGTGTGATTGACTCCTGTGTGTTGGACTCATTGCAAGGTATAATGTGCTGGCACATGATCTGATATGTGACTTGACTGGAGGTTGACATTGTGTTCCATGTTCGAGTTAGACATTCTGTGGCGGAGAGTCATATATTAGGAGTCAAGTGTTGCGCTATAGGCATGAGCAGGTGAACTAGGTGATTAGCTGCTACATGTGTGCCAATGATTAATTTGGAGGTGGCCAGTGTCATGACTTATTCAGAAAGTCATACCCTGATTCACACAGACCAGTGATGCGGAAGACTTACGCACAGACTTGAGCATCCCTGTTAAGTAATGAACATGTAGGACTGTATAGTTGACTTTCCGGCAGCATCTAGCTCCACATGTTGTGCTCCGTGTATGTGGCACTTGAGTGAAATGTCATAGGCGTGCATGCAGGTCAAGGTCAGATTGGTGCTTGCATCAATGTGCATGATTTTGGAAAGGTGTCAAGTGAGATGTAATGATGTAGACAATTGTCCACAATTAAAAAATTAGTGTGGATGTAATTGTCCAATGTTTGAGTCAATCCTCGTTGGCAGCCCTCCTAATCTGTGGTGGACTGACTAAACCCATGTACAGCTGTCCAAGGCTTCCTGGCTGTCCTTGATGTTTGGCAGTATGTGTTGCATGTCCATCCCCCCTGAGGCAGAGTGTTAGGGCTAGGAAATATGTGTTCCTAGGTGTGATGATCCCAGTGTAGAAGACAGACGTAATTCAAACACTCATGTGTTCCAAACTACAATGCCCCCTCATGATTAACAACTGCATACCGTCCAGCCAGTTCCATTTACAAATCACAGGTCTTGTGGGCCTTGATTGTCATCCAGAAGATAGTCATTAGTTGGCCTGCCACATGTGGAGTACTTGCAGCATTTGTTATGTGACTATTAGCAGTACAAAGATGCACAGATCATTTAATTAAGTACACACCTTGTTATGCATTGCTGTGCTGTTAGATAGTAGTTGTGTAGGCTGCGTTGGCATGTCATTCCTCAGGGACATTCTATCATCTGTATTGTGATTCGGACTGAATATGCTATTTTTGATGTGTTAGAATATTATCTGTAGATGTATCACACAATGAAATCACTAATGTTTGGCTTTCTCTATTTTGACTGCTGCCAATATGAATGCCCAGGAGATAAGGGAATTCCAGAGGCGGGCAGTGCGTTACTGCTACATACTAGATGTGGAGGCTAGGTTCCACAATATGGCAGGTCGTTATCGCCATGAGACAGCCACAGGGGGGCCAGCCTTGCTCACAAAAGCCACCACCACCACCACCACAGCTCAGACCACAGTGGCCCCAAGGATGACAGCCACTGTAGCAGGTCCCTCAACTTCATCTGCTCCAGCCCCACAAGCAGTACCTCCTGCACCTCCCCCTCCAACCACGGCACCAGCAATTACATCAACAAGGGGTACACAGACAACCAAAGCTGCTGTGATAGACAATGTTGAATTTCAGACACTGAAACGTGACATGCAACGAATGTTGTGCAGGATGGACAGGCTGCAGCAGGTGGTGTCCCACAATAGCAGGAGACTGCGGGGAATCAAAAAAATCCTGCGAAGGGCCAATTTGTAAATAATGGATCCTCACCCATGATTCCCTCCCCTCCCTCCTCTTTCCTCGTTCTTATCTTTAGTGGGTTTAGGGGGCTTAGTGTTAGGTTAGAGTAGGCTGTTAGTTTAGTTAGTATAAGTGGGTTGTGGGGCGGAGGGGTTTATATTACATGTTTTTTTGTGGGTGGGGGATGATGTTGGGGTTTATGTGTATAAAAAAATACAAACAAAATCTAAAAATATATAGATAAAATATATATATATATATATTTGTTTAGGATACATTAGTATGTGTTTAGGTTAGTATATGTTGTCGTACATGTGTCCCGTCATAGCAGGGGGGTGAGGGGTTGATGTTTAGAGTATTTAGTAAATGTGGTAAGTAAGTTTAGCTTAGGGTAGTTAGGTCCAGTTGTGGGTAATGTATAGTTAGGATAGGTTAGGTTAGTTAAGGTGTTTCCCCTAGTTTAAGTTCCCTTTATTACTGTAAAATAAAGTTTTAGGTACTCCTTTACAGTATGTGTCATATGCTTGGGGATCAGGGCCTTGACATGGGTGTACAGTGTCAATTTAGTATTTGCATTTGTGTTCCATCCTGCATCAGAATCCCACTATTGACATGGTTATTCCCAATTCCAAATGAGCTGTCACATTGGCAGCTACAACAAAGCTACTTCTCTATGCATCTGCCATCCATTTCACCCACCATTCAAGGTTACTATGGTTCCCAGTGCATTGTAAAGGTTGGTGTGTTTTTAAATCTGTCATCGTTTGAGTCCTGAATTGGAATCTTGGGCACTGTGGGATGTCTGCCTGCAGCCTGATGTTCATGTGAACCCTGATAAACTGAGTGATGGTATAATCTTATGCAGTTCTGTATACATAACTCACACCCATCATTTCTTACATTGTACTCCCAGGTTACATATTTGTCCATACACTCGTACACATCCATTCCTGCTGTATGGTGTGTGTGTGTGTAATTAACGTTTATAGTCAGATGTCACATACATAAAGATTGTCTTGAAGGGAATGTTGGCCACATTGAGTTCCAGCTTATATATACTTTGAAGCTGACTTTTTCTGTTCTACACAGCATTATACTGCTTGTTTTCATTTCACTTCAGAAATAAGCCTAAGGAAGCACAGATGATGTGCTGTAGTGCAATATTTACATAGTCCAGGATTGTAAATCCATTAGTGTGATGCCTTCTATGGTGATGCAACACAAGTTCAATGGTGAAGGACATGTCATTGGACATGCTGGGGTGAAGTGTCATTCAGTGCAGAGGTACATGAATTGTCAATGGGGTAGTGAGAGACAATTGCAGTGGTGAAATCCCTCACACATTGCTGTAGTCCTTGCAGGAGGGATGGTAGCGCTTGCATGGCTGCTGCCTGTTCTGCAGATGTCATCATGCACGTGCGCATCCCCTCAAGGCTGGCTGCCATATTTTGCATCCCCACCCGCACCTCCTTGGCCAGCGCCTGCTATACTCCCACTACTGTCCTCTCAAAGGTGGTTCCAGTGTCCTCAGAGTTCTCAGCTGGTTTGGAGCTGGCAGGTCGTACTATTGGGGTGGTGAGTGGGTCCTCTATGATAGCTGCTGTATCTGTACTCCTCCTTGCTACTGAAGGTGGGGTCTGGAGGGTTCCAAGGACATCTTGGAGAGTCTGCTGGCTAATGTTTGTCAGCTCATCATCCATGTCATCAGGGAAGGCCAGGACAGGCATATCCACAGGAGAGCCATCGTCCTCTGCAATGAGATATTGTACAATTAGTGTGTCTGCGTTGTGGCAGTTGTAATGTGACGTTACTGACTTCCTATTAGTGAGACATTGTAATCTTGGTTCCTGTTCATTGTTCCTGTCATTAATATTAGCATTCTCTCAGGCCTAGGCCCCACCTGCATGTCTCATGTAGTGTCGGCAGTTTGGGGAATTGTCTGCATCACATCCTCTAGGTGTAGGTTCTGTCTAAATTGTTTGTTGCCACCTTATTGTCCCACTCAACCCTGCGTCTACTTCCATTAGCACTGTGAGGCCTTGCAATGGCTATGGGGGTTCTGATGCCACTTGCACCACACTTAACAATATGGAACTGACCCAGTCTTGGATATTTCACATACACTTATATGTTGCTGAGACCAAGCACATACTATGTATTGCATTGGCATAGCACGATACAGGTGTCAGCATTGGTAGTGTGTAATGTTGATGTTGGGGAATGTGTGCTACATTGGATTGCAATGATGGGCCTGGCAGTGTTCCATTTCCTCTTATGACTGTGCGGGTGTGTTTAACTAGCTATACACATATGTCCTCCCCCTCAAGGCTGTTAGCAGTATGACAGTTGGGATGTTGCATTTCAGCTATTGTAACACAGGCCCGGGGTAGACCCTGGAATGTGCAGCATGGGGATGACCATACTGCTGTGTAATTCATAATGTAAGTAACAATACCTGACGTTTATAGCGCCTATAGACATGAGCATTTGACAGGATTTACACTTTGTTAGGAATTACAGGGGACTGATAACGTCGTCATCCTGAACCCTCTATTTTGGGTGTGTTTGATCCACGTAACTGCCATTAGCTACTTGACCTGCACACACAACACAGATGGTAGTGGCAACTGTTGTCAATGGTAAATACCACTTGCGGATATGGCCTGAGACTGGAAATTGAGCCCTAGTTCATGTTGTGACAATACCAGATGTCGTGTGACAGCAGGCCAGTTTTACATTGTACCCTACCCTCCTGGACTGGCTTTGCCTTTCCAACGGCCTTGGCATGGTAGAGTACCCCCATGCAAAGGTTGTTGGTGTAGTGTTGTGCTGTGCCCCTGGTTTCCCCTGCACAGCCCATGCAACCGTGCCGTGCCCCTTTGCCCTTTCCACTGCCTGATTTTCAGGGCTGACATGCATTGTGTAGTAGGTATGTCCCCCCGCTTACAGTTAACATTTAGGCAATTTTTTCCCCCATGTAACTTACCCTGCATCTGTGTTGTTTCCTGGTAGCCTGCGCTGTCCTGGAATTCCTGTGACGATCTCCTCTGGAATGACGGCTGCCACCATCTCCTCCATCTGATCCAGGGCCTCCTGCGGTGATGGACTCCCACCTCTAGTCTGCAGTGCTGCCTTCCTGTTCCTTGCCATCTTTTCCTTGGTTCTGCGCTTGCAGTCATGCCAGCGTTTCTTGCACTCAGTGACTGTTCTCTGTACTTCTGCCACACTGTTTATCTTGTCCACAATTTGTTGCCAAATTGCCTCTCTCCTCCCAATTGGCAATTCTGAGGTGACAAAAAGTTGATGCTGGTGTTCCATCACCTCTTTCACCAGTATTTCCTGCTCCTCTGCACTGAAACAACACTTCCTTTTATTCTTCTCCCTCTCCTGGGTCTTGTCTGGGTCCTCATGGCTGGTTCCTGTAGGATTGGAGTCTTCCTGGGGTCTCTCCTGGCTTCTGGGATCCATTTTGGGGCTCCTTATCACATTTTGCTGTGCTTGCGCTGCTTTTTGACGCACTTGCGGGGAAAAATGGGGCCTATCCGGTTTGCGGTGTTGTAAACCGGATTAAAGACATTTTTGCTGTGTTAACGTCGTTTTGCTTTACGACATAGCGCAATGGTTAGAGTAAAAAAAATGACTCTAACCCGTGGTTTGCGCCATGGAGCGTCAAAGTATAAATTTGATGCCCGGGTGGTGTTAGCCAGCGTTAAACCTTTTGACGCAAAAAAGCATCAGTGCAGTTTTGCATCAAAAAGTATAAATATTGCCCTAAGTTGGTCAATGGCGGCTGGTGGCCGTTAGAGTGGGGGGCTTAATTCTTTGCTCCAATTCCAGTGAGGACAACTGGCTTCTTCTCACTAGTTCACACAGTCTTACTCATTCTCACTCTGACACACCCTGTCTCAATTAGTCCCACTCATTCTTATCTTTTGCGCTATTGCCTTACTGGCTCACTCAGTTTCACACCGAGTAACACAGTGTTATACTCACTGCCATTCTCCCTCACTCACTCACAATCATTGTCACACATACTTCCTCTATCACTCATTCTCAATCATTCTGACTCATTCCTTCATTGACTCACTCCCACTTTCTCTCACAGACTTAGTCACACAGACATGCTTATCATGTCTGATTTTCACCAGCCCTGAATAATCTGATGGCGGGTGCAGGCACCTTCATGCACCTACACCGGCAGTCAGAAAATGCCCCAAGCTGCCTCTGGTTATTGTTCAACCTGAAGGGGGTATGCATGTTATTTTTATTATACCAAGAGTGAAAAAGTATTCACTCTTGATGTAATAACAATGGACCAGAAAACAAGGAACGTGTAGTGTGGATGTGGAGCCACAACGGAGGACTCAGAGTCCGATGCAATAAATGTCACACCTGATAAAATGAGAGACCCCAATGTTTGAAAATTATTGGGAGTGATAATTATTGTCTACTCTGAGCTATCCTCTTGAAAATGGGATGTAGCATGCAGATTGTGGTACTTCAGAACTAAACCAGGGAACTCAGGTGGTTCAGATGATTACCTTTACTAACATCACTAACACTAGAAGAAAAAATAGAAAGAGAGAGAGAGGGCATGTGGTTTGTCATATGTGTGCATGCTCGTCCATACAGCAGCAAGGTGAGGGTT
Organism: Pleurodeles waltl; assembly: GCF_031143425.1. Classification (NCBI taxonomy): domain Eukaryota; kingdom Metazoa; phylum Chordata; class Amphibia; order Caudata; family Salamandridae; genus Pleurodeles; species Pleurodeles waltl. The sequence continues at coordinate 39,909,789 of NC_090446.1, forward strand.
TTTTGTTTAACAAGTAATCAAAGGATATCATGTGAGTTAGTCAGTGCATTCACACTGCCTATCCATCCCTACAGGGTATGATGAAATCGTACTTACTTACACATGCTAAACTACCTGGAAACAGAATCAACCATATGTTGTCCTTTAACTGGGAACCATAATGCAACATTTTGTTGTATTTTCACAAGGTTATTCACTGTTATTTCTACCTAAGAATTACTTGCCAACAACTATACTGAGGTTGTCGGACAGATCTGTGGCTGCACAGGATGGCACTGGCCAATAGGGCATGAGCTGGTGATAAAGGCCTTCCAGAGCTTTTCATTAGCCTACGGCATGTGCAGCCCAAAGGGTTAGCTCTAGGATTTTCTGCAGTGAGTGGTACAATGTGTAAGCCAGTTACAGCGAGAGGAATGGGCACCTGAAGAAATGCCACTTACTACTGTCCATTGAAGGTGGTCTACTAAAATGACACTCTGGAAGCAAGAAACATAAGTTTCGGTGTATGAGATTTGTGCAAGCAGATCAGACGGCACAGGGCAGTCTTTGCCTACACCCCACACACTGGGCCCAAATCACAAAGGTAAACTTTGTCTAAGTTTATGACTTTGGGAACTCAAAAAGGGCATTTAATAGTCTTATCTTTAGGCCTTGAGTGTGGGCCTAAAGATACGTCTAAGTTTATCTTCGTGTATCATGTCTGTACTGAAGAAATCCGATTGCTAAATAGGGAAAAAAGATAATGTATAATTGCCAATTGACTGTCCCCAGTAAACAGTTAGACAGGAGAGAGAGTGCAGCTGCTCCATCTCAAATGTCCTTTCATTGAGCAGCTCAAATGCCCAGGTTTCATAACATTTAGTTGAATGCCACAATACTTTGGCACCGACCCATTTTCAGGGATCCACAGAGCCTTCCTGGACTGCTAAGTCTTGACTGCATGTTATTGAGCCAGAGGAGGTGTTGTGAATGGAGGATGGTACAGTTTTATATTTTTAATAAGACTATAAGTCCCATTTATGATTCACACTTGTGAAGGCTCTTTACTCACACCGCCAATGTCTCTCTCTGCGGCAGGTGCAGCTGCATCCCTTGTACAGATCACTGCCCGTAAATCAGGCAGTGACCTGCGCGACCGGGCACTGCACAGGGGCTCCTTCACTGCCCATGCCAAGTGCATGGCGCAGTGCAGGGGCTCCCAGGGGGTCCCGGAGCACCCCTTACGCCAGCCTTTCCCTGGCGTAGGAACCCGCCAGTGAAAGGCTGGTGTCTTTAGGGATCATTATCCGAGGGGCAGCAGCGCTACCCTGTCGGATGATGATTCCTTCCACCGTCAGGCTGCCTGTCGGAGGAAGCCTGGCGGTGGAGGAGGGCTGCCTATGGCGGCCCTCCCTGTGTTGATTATATGGAGGTTCAGACCGCCATGCCGGTGGCGGTCTTTTCCGCCTTCGCCGGCATGGTGGTCTCAACCGCAATGTTCATAATGAGGACCAAAGTCATGTTTTTTTTTACAACTTTCAAGTGTGCTGATGTTAAAGCACTGAACAGTGTGCAATGTGATACAAAAAGAAAAGCCAAGAGGAACCTGCATCAGGCTAATTATGGATGTGAATCAGAAGCAAGTAGATGTGTGTTAGGAGTAGTGTAGCAACAATAGTAAGGGCATTGGTGCAAGCAGTTGACTGCTGTTGCAATAGTAAAATACAGTGATTGTCAGGGTGCAATGAGGCCCTCTGGGCCCTGGTGTCACTGCACCAACTGCACCAATGGTAGCTATCCCCTAGCTTCCTAGAAGGAGACACAGGAGTGCAAAGAAAAAGCAAAGCAAACAGAAATGAGGGCCGGTGCTCATCGGCAAGGCCTGAGAAGGACAGAAAGCAAAAGTGAGTGAAAGGAGAATGAGTGGGGAGGGCAAAAATGATAAAGTGTGATTTTGCCTGGGCCTCCAATAAGTATTACATAGCATTCCAAATGAGACAAATGAGTGCAATCAAAGCCGGCAGAGAGAAAAATTTAATGAAGAAACAGGAGCACTTGTTAGTAAATGACTAATGACTAATGACTAATGAATAATTAGCAGTAAACTGCAGGGATGCTTGTGAAAGTGGAGAGAGTTTCAATCTAGCAAAGATAGCACAAAGTTGAAGATAAGGACCTTGGCCGTACAGATAGTAAATAAACACCCATGGCAAAACCTGAGACTGGGTTTTACATTTAACTTGATTTATGGTGTCCTGTCAGATCTGCCAATAAATCTACCCAGCTCCAGTTCTAGAGTGTAAGGTCAGCCAGACAGCCACTTGCTAAATATTTTCCAGACCTCTTTTTTCTTGCAAAGTGATACATTGGTATGCTTGTAAAGAGAGAGCTTCTAAATTATTGTGCAGCCCTATTGTGCTCAGGTCAGAGCCTGTGTGCTCAGGTCAGAGCTTATGACAACTTTTAGGAGAGGCATTAAATGACTCACTATGTTTCCTCTCCAACAATGGCTCTTTTATCAGCCAAACTCAAAAGCTTAATGGCATGTTCATCGCTTAGTACTTTAGTTCCATTGCTGCACACAGCTGGTTCCTTTCTTCTATTGGGCTCCTGCTGCAATAAACAAGTCAAGATAAGAAGCACTCTGAAGGGAGGGGATCTGACTCAGCTTCATAATATTTTTCTTCTTCAAAGTGAAACAAAATCCAGTACTAAACATGTGTAACTGCATAGATTGCAGCCGCCATCACCTCTTCTACAGCCCGGCCCTTCTGTCATGACAAATTGTTGCCATCCACTACCAACTTGTCCTCATCTGCTCCCACGAAACCCAGTCTTGAAGTGAATGGAGTTTTGTAAATTCTTCCCATAGCCACTGTATATGCACCCCAAAATCAACCAGATCAATGGCATTCTAAATCAACGCTCTCTCTCATATTATGTCGCTGCTATAGCTTGTGGCTACAGGTCAAATAAAACATACCCAGGAGGCACCTATGCAGCAGGACATTTGCAAAGTTCATTACAGTTCACCCAAGAGATTCAGCATACTTTGGGCCTGATTAGTACTGTGGTGGTTCGTCCTCTGACATTCCTGCAGCTGTGGATGGACCACCTTCTGTCCTCTGACATTCCTGCAGCTGTGGATGGACCACCACAGTCCTTGCAGTCTGACTTTTAGATTACAAGTCTGACACTTGTACCACCAAGGGACTACCACCACTGCCAGGACCAGAGGCCTTGATGGGTTAACAGCTGATAAGGATTTGCTTTTCCCCCAGTGGTTCCATGGCTGGTTTCCTGCCATAGAAAGGCTGGTGATAGAGCAAATAGGGGGCCACTGGGGTGCCCGTGCACTGTCCATGTCGTGAACAGGTCCCCTATGCAGGACCCACAAAATGTGCACTGTCTGCATTTGCAGACAGTCCCCATTTTGGGGCGGCTGCACAGCCCCCTCTGTGCTGCTCCATTGGCCTCAGCTCCATGAGGAGCTGAGACCAATGCAGCCATTGATGTTCCATTGCCAGCATGGCAGGAACATCTTAATGGGGTGGGAGGAGAGGCCAGTAGCCTGGTGATGGCCTCTCCTCAGCAGCTTTCCATGGCCCGCCAAAGTCATAACTAGGCCCTCTGTCTCAGAGCAGAAGTTTCTTTGCAGCCTCTCCTCCCAGGGTGGCAGAGCAGCTCTCCTTGCACCCATTAACACCAGTCGCCTGTGAAGTAGGTATTTGCTATGTGGTCACTGATTAGTTAAATGGACTGCAAAATGAACAGAACACATGCATTTCAGAAAACAAAAAAAATTTATATAGAGCAGGCAGAATTCAAGGAGAGTTCTGGGGAAATAATGGAAAGCCTCAGGACAACTTTTGCCAGCTTTGGTTGATCTTTACATGTGACAAACCTTTTCAGACACATCTAAAATTCATTTAGCTTTGACTGTTTGCGTTAGTGTTAAAACTAAATTGGTTACTCAGTGCTGCTCGTCTATCTGTATTTGCAATTTCATTGTGTCTGAGCACTGGGAGATGCTGGTAGAAAGAACATAAAGTCAGTGTGGCCTATCCTAGGAATTTTCAGGTCTCTTCTCCCTAGCACAATCCCCAGTGCTTGAGGTTTGAAGATCCTCGGAGTGCGAGTAAGTTAAGATATTATTCATTAGTTAATTAAACCATACACATTATTGAATATATTACCTATCACAGCAAGACATAATAAAATCATATTTAAAACCAAGCACAACAGACATGTCACTTAAAATTAAAAATGTTATTAAAATCAAATGTACCCCATAAAAATGAAACCATGGAGAATATAAACAGACTGGTTGGCATATACAAGAATACCAAGTACTTCCATATTGCTGCTACTATAATGTCCCACATATGACAGGTGAGAACTCCTAAGCTGCCTAGGTTGTATAAAATGTAAAGTGCCTAGTTGTATTTAATGCAAACAATATGTGGCTTAAAAACATGTGCTTTGTTGGTTGGTTCAAGAAATAACACTTTTTGCCAGGATAGGAGATAATAGGACATCTGTCAACCTAGCAGCCCACCATAACTTCCCACTTAAGCTGCTTCTGTTGTATTAGATGTAAAGTACTGCGGTGCCAAAGATGTACATTGACGATTAGTATAAGATGTAAAGTGCCTGTGTGCCTAAACTTCTACTTTGTCAGTTGGTCTAAAACAATAACCTGTTTTGGCAGGACAGTTGATAATGGAACATATGTTGCCCAAGCACCCTACCATAATATCAACAATTCCCCAATTAAGCTTTACAGGTTGTACCCACTTTAAAAAAAAGGATGCTGGATGTTTTACTGAAATAGGAGATAGCAGGTCACTGAACCACTCATTTACTTGGGAGGCGGACCTAATAAGACATATTTCTCTAACTGCCTGTCTTAACAAGAGTGGACGCTGTATTCTCCTGGTGGGGTCCATCATAACTGGCTATTTTAACCCCTAGTTGAATCACAGAGTTCCTCTTAACAAGGTCTCTGAAAATATCCAAGAACTGCACCAGCTAGATGTGAAGCATCATATTGCTTGGGTCCAATGAATTAATTACTGTTGATCTGATTGTACTGATCCCCAGTGACTTAAACTCTTTCCTCAGCAAGGACCTTTATAACCCCAGTAAGTATGTTTACCTGACATTTTGGTGTAAAACCCAGAGTAGGCAACTCTCCCAATCTCAGTGTCAACATTTCTGTTTCACCTTAATGAAGTATTGAGATTCCAGGAGAGGATGAATGATTCTTTTGGTAATCATAAGAATTCTGCACTAGCCACCCATGAGATCACTTGGCCACTGCACCTTTGTCCTCTAGTCAACTTTGCAGCTGAAGGCTTTTACATAGTAGCCTATTGAATGCTTAGACAGATGTATCCAAGCTCCACAGCTCACCCAAGCCAAGCCTTTCTGTATTCTCCTCCAAATTCTTTTCATGACGTTTGTTTCCTCTTTGGAGGTTGATTTCAGTCCAGACTAAGGGGGTCATCATGACCCCGGCAGAGAGTGTTAATGTGGAGGTAGTACCGGGAACAGGCTGGCGGTACATACCGCCACAGTGTGAGAATAGCAGGTTGGCTGCAGGCAACTCGCCAATTCATCACTAATACCGCCATAGCGGTATCAGCCGCCAGGCCAGAGATATCAATCTCCAGCCCGGCGGCTGGCACAGTACAGCCGGCGGCATCATGAGCCTACCTACCACCATGGTTTTTGTGGTGTTAGCAACACCACGAAAACCATGGCGGTAGGCCCTACCGGTGACAGGGAATGCCTTCCCTGTCACCGTTAGGCAGCTCCCCCACACCCCAACATTCACCAGACGCCCCTCTCCAAATACACTGCCATACACGCATTCATACACGCATACTTACAGACATGTTTGCACACATTCTTACACACAATCACACTGACCTGCAGACACACACTCACTTCACCGTTCTTACACGCATTCACTCACATGCATACATCCTCGTCCATGGCACAGGGGAACATGGGCGAGCGCTAGCGCGCCCCCCCCATGCACCCCCCTCCCCCCAAGCAGGGGATGGAAGGGGAAGACCTTCCCCTTCCACCCCCGACCCCCCCCCCACCCCCCCTGTGACGTCAGTGCGCGAGCGCACGCTGATTTGTCACAGGGGCCTCCCCTATCGCGCTGGAAGCTCTGCTTCCAGCGCGATTGAAAGAGAAATGCAAAGCATTTCTCTTTCAATCACTGGGGGAGGCCTGGAGGGGCTTCAAAGGGAAGGAAATGCATTTCCTTCCCTTTGAAGTCTCTCCCAGGGTTTCAAAAGCCGGATTGCTTGCAATCCGGCTTTTGAAACCCCACTAGACACCAGGGATTTTTTTTTTTGGGTGAAATTGACATAAGGGAGCGACCCCTTGGGCAAGGGTCGCTCCCAGGGGGGGCATTTTTTCGGGAAGGCCTTTTCTGCCCCCCCTGGGGGCAGAAATCTCTAGGCACCAGGGATCATTTTTTTTTTTTATGTTTTATTTTATTTTTTTAGGTGGGGAGAGACCCCTTAGGCAAGGGTCGCTCCCCTTGGGGGAAAATTATATTTAGCCCATTTCTGCCCCCCTTGGGGGCAGATTGGCCTATTTTGATGAGGCCAATCTGCCCCCAAGGGGGGCAGAAACCACTAGACACCAGGGAGTTTTTTCTTTGCGTGAATTTCATTCAAGGGGAGCGACCCCTTAGGCAAGGGTCGCTCCCTGGGGGGGGGCTAATTTATTTTAGGCCATTTCTGCCCCCGGGGGGGGGGCAGAAACCTCTAGGTGCCAGGGAATTTTTTTTTGGTGTGTTTTTTTTGTTGTTTTTTTAGAGATGGGGAGCGACCCATCAGGCAAGGGTCGCTCCCCTGGGGGGCAAATTGTATTTAGACCATTTCTGCCCCCCTTGAAGGGGGCAGAAACCACTAGGCACCGGGGATTTGTTTTTTGGCACCAATGTCACGCAGGGGGAGCGACCCCGTAGGCAAGGGTCGCTCCCGGGCAGGGGGGGTTTGGGAGGGGTCAAATTTATTTTAGGGCATTTCTGCCCCCCCCCCCCTGGGGCCGGCTGAGCTAAAGGCCAAACTCCACAGGTAGGCACTTTGCAAAAAACACCTCTGTTTTCTGTGAAAAAATATGTTGTGTCCACGTTCTGTTTTGGGCCATTTCCTTTCGTGGGCGCTAGGCCTACCCACAGAAGTGAGGTACCATTTTTATCGAGAGACTTAGGGGAACGCTGGGTGGAAGGAAATTTGTGGCTCCTCTCAGATTCCAGAACTTTCTGTCACAGAAATGTGAGGAACATGTGTTTTTTTAGCCAAATTTTGAGGTTTGCAAAGGATTCTGGGTAACATAACCTGGTCCGAGCCCCACAAGTCACCCCATCTTGGATTCCCCTAGGTCTCTAGTTTTCAGAAATGCACAGGTTTGGTAGGTTTCCCTAGGTGCCGGCTGAGCTACAGGCCAAAATCCACAGGTAGGCACTGTTTTCTATGAAAAAATGTGATGTGTCCACGTTGCGCTTTGGGGCGTTTCCTGTCGCGGGCGCTAGGCCTACCCACACAAGTGAGGTATCATTTTTATCGGGAGACTTGGGGGAACGCTGGGTGGAAGGACATTTGTGGCTCCTCTCAGATTCCACAACTTTCTGCCACAGAAATGTGAGGAACATGTGTTTTTTTTGCCAAATTTTGAGGTTTGCAAAGGATTCTGGGTAACAGAACCTGGTCCGAGCCCCACAAGTCACCCCATCTTGGGTTCCCCTAGGTCTCTAGTTTTCAGAAATGCACAGGTTTGGTAGGTTTCCCTAGGTGCCGGCTGAGCTAGAGGCCAAAATCTACAGGTAGGCACTTTGCAAAAAACACCTCTGTTTTCTTTCAAAAAATTGGATGTGTCCACGTTGCGCTTTGGGGCGTTTCCTGACGCGGGCGCTAGGCCTACCCACACAAGTGAGGTATCATTTTTATCAGGAGACTTGGGGGAACATAGATTAGCGAAACAAGTGTTATTGCCCCTTGTCTTTCTCTAAATTTTTTCCTTCCAAATATAGGAGAGTGTGTAAAAAAGACATCTAATTGAGAAATGCCCTGTAATTCACATGCTAGTATGGTCGCCCCAGAATTCAGAGATGTGCAAATACCCACTGCTCCTCAACACCTTATCTTGTGCCCTTTTTGGAAAAACAAAGGTTTTCTTGATAGCTTTTTTTTACTCTTTATATTTTCAGCAAATGAATTGCTGTAGACCCGGTATAGAATGAAAACGCACTGCAGGGTGCAGCTCATTTATTGGTTCCTCGGGTTCTTGATGAACCTACAAGCCCTATATATCCCCACAACCAGAGGAGTCCAGCAGACGTAACGGTATATTGCTTTCAATAATCTGAGATTGCAGGGAAAAGTTACAGAGTAAAACGTAGAGAAAAATTGATGTTTTGTTCACCTCAATTTCAATATTTTTCATTTTCAGTTGTTATTTTCTGTAGGAAACCCTTGTAGGATCTACACAAATGGCCCCTTGCTGAATTCAGAATTTTGTCTACTTTTCAGAAATGTTTAGGTTTCTGGGCTCCAGCATTGGTTTCATGCCCATTTTTGTCACTGACTGGAAGGAGGCTGAAAGCACAAAAAAAAGTGCAAAAATGGGGTATGTCCCAGTAAAATGCCAAAATTGTGTTGAAAAGTTGGGTTTTCTGATTCAAGTCTGCCTGTTCCTGAAAGCTGGGAAGCTGCTGAGTTTAGCACCGCAAACCCTTTGTTAATGCCATTTTCAGGGGAAAAACCACAAGCCTTCTTCTGCAGCCACTTTTTCCAATTTTTTTGAAAAAAAACGAAATGTTCACTGTATTTTGGATAATTTCTTGGCCTCCTTCAGGGGAACCCACAAAGTCTGGTTACCTCAAGAATCCCTAGGATGTTGGAAAAAAAGGACGTAAATTTGGCTTGGCTAGCTTATGTGGACAAAAAGTTATGAGGGCCTAAGCGCGAACTGCCCCAAATAGGCAAAAAAAGGCCTGGCACAGGAGGGGGAAAAGGCCTGGCAGCGAAGGGGTTAAAGAATTGCACAGTGTTTTTTTTCTCTCCCACCTTGTTAGAAACATTACTGAAAAATACATGCTATTGCTTTACAGTTGTGACGTCATGGTTCTCGTTATGGCTCTAGATGGTTTTCTGAAATCTAGTAACCTCAATAGTATGGTTATGAAAAAGGGACTCAGGGCCAGATTTACTAAAAAGTGGTGCAGCGCCATGCTGCTTCACTTTAGAAAAGCAGGGATGTGTAGGAGGATGGCCTGGCTTATAGTGGGTACCTTGTGGTACTTACACCTTGTGCCAGGTCCAGTTATCCCTTATTAGTAGATTAGAGGTGTTCTAGCAGCTTAGGCTGATAGAGGTAGCTACAGCAGAGCAGCTTAGGCTGAACTAGGAGACATGCAAAGCTCCTACTATACCACTTATATCACTTAGCACTATATCAAAAGAAAACACAATACTCAGAGTTACTAAAAATAAAGGTACTTTATTTTAGTGACAATATGCCAAAAGTATCTCAGAGGATATACTCCCTTAGGAGGTAAGTAATATACACAAAATATACACACAAACCAAATCAGGTAAGTAAACTGTTAGAAAAGTAGTGCAAACACTGTGGAACACAATAGAATGCAATAGGGAGAAATAGGCCTAGGGGCAACACAAACCATATACTCCAAAAGTGGAATGCGAACCACGAATGGACCCCAGGGCCTAGTGTAGTGTGTAGAGGGTCACTGGGAGTGTAAGAAAACACTAACGGTGTCCAAGATACCCCTTCCCAAGACCCTGAAAAGTAGGACTAAAGTTACCCTACTACCCCAGAAAGACAGCAAAGTCGAGATAGGGGATTCTGCAAGAACAACAACTGACTGCAAAACACTGAAGACGGATTCCTGGACCTGAGGACCTGTAAAGGAAGGGGACCAATCCAAGAGTCACACAAGTGTCCAGGGGGGGCAGGAGCCCACTAAACCCCGGCTGAAGGTGCAAAAGGGATTCCTCCGGGTGGAAGAAGCCAAAGATTCTGCAACAACGGAAGGTGCCAGGAACTTCTCCTTTGGTCAGAAGATGTCCCACGGCGTGCTGGAGGATGCAGACTTGTGTCTATGCAGAAAGACCGCAAACAATCCTTGCTAGCTACAAGAGTTGCAGATGAAGGTTTGGGGCGCTGCCAGGGCCCAGGAAGGACCAGGAGGTTGGTCCTTGGAGGAGGAGACAGAGAGGGCACTCAGCAATACGGAGAGCCCATGCACAAGCAGGCAGCGCCCGCAGAAGCACCTCAACAGGCACTTAGAAGATCTGAGGATGACAGTCAACTCAGAACAACAAAAGAGGGTCCCACGACGTTGGAGTCCAACTCAGCGAGTTGGGCAATGCAGGATGGAGTGCTGGGGACCTGGGCTAGGCTGTGCACAAAGTGCCCGAGCAGCTGCAGTTCATGCAGTACACAGGATTACTGTCTGGCGTTGGGAGGCAAGGACTTACTTCTACCAAATTTGGACAGAAGGGCCACTGGACTGTCGAAGACACTTGGACCCAGCTCCTGTGTTCCAGGGACCACGCTCGCCAGGATGAGAGGGGACCCAGAGGACCGTTGATGCAGAGGTTTGGTGCCTGCATTGGCAGGGGAAAGATTTTGTTGACCCACAGGAGATTCCTTCTTGGCTTCCAGTGCAGGGTGAAGGCAGACAGCCCTCAGAGCTTGCACCACCAGGAAACAGTCGAGAAAGCCAGCAGGATGAGGCGCTACAATGTTGCTGGTAGTCTTCTTGCTACTTTGTTGTGGTTATGCAGGCGTCCTGGGGCAGTCAGCGGTCGATCCTTGGCAGAAGTCAAAGAGGGAAGTGCAGAGGAACTCTGATGAGCTCTTGCATTCGTTATCTGGTGAGATACTCACAGGAGGGACCCTAAATAGACAACAGAGGAGTATTGGCTACAGAGAAAGGTAAGCACCTATCAGGAGGGGTCTCTGATGTCACCTGCTGGCACTGGCCACTCAGAGCTCTCCATTGTGCCCTCACACCTCTGAATCCAAGATGGCAGAGGTCTGGGACACACTGGAACACACTGGAGGAGCTCTGGGCACCTCCCCTGGGAGGTGCTGGTCAGAGGAGTGGTCACTCCCCTTTCCTTTGTCCAGTTTCGCGCCAGAGCAGGGCTGGGGGGATCCCTGAACCAGTGTAGACTGGCTTATGCTAGGATGGCACCATCTGTGCCCTTCAAAGCATTTCCAGAGGCCAGGAGAGGCTACTCCTCCCAGGCCTTTCACACCTATTTCCAAAGGGAGAGGGTGTAACACCCTCTTTCAGAGGAAATCCTTTGTTCTGCCTTCCTGGGACCAGGCTGCCCAGGCCCCAGGGGGGCAGAAACCTGTCTGAGGGTTGGCAGCAGCGGTAGCTGCAGAGAAAACCCCAGGAAGTTAGTTTGGCTGGAGACCCGGGGATGCATGGAATTGTCACCCCAATACCAGAATGGTTTTGGGGTGACAATTCCATGATCCTAGACATGTTACCTGGTCATGTTCGGAGTTACCATTGTGATGCTACATATAGGTATTGACCTATATGTCGTGCACGCGTGTAGTGGTGTCCCCGCACTCACAAAGTCCGGGGAATTTGCCCTGAACAATGTGGGGGCACCTTGGTTAGTGCCAGGGTACCCACACACTAAGTAACTTTCCACATAACCTTCACTAACTGGGGGTTAGACAGATAGGTTACTTATAAGTTACTTAGGTGCAGTGTAAAATGGCCGTGAAATAACGTGGACGTTATTTCACTCAGGCTGCAGTGGCAGTCCTGTGTAAGAATTGTCTGAGCTCCCTATCAGTGGCAAAAGAAATGCTGCAGCCCATTGGGATTTCCTGGAACCCCAATATCCTGGGTACCTAAGTACCATATACTAGGGAATTATAAGGGTGTTCCAGTGTGCCAATCAGAATTGGTAAAATTAGTCACTAGCCTGCAGTGACAATTTTAACAGCAGAGAGAGCATAAACACAGAATTTTTGGTTAGCAGAGCCTCAGTGATACAGTTAGGCACCACACAGGGAGCCCACATAGGCCACAAACCTATGAGCACTGGGGTCCTGGCTAGCAGGATCCCAGTGACACATATCAAACATACTGACAACATAAGGTTTTCACTATGAGCACTGGCCCCTGGCTGGCAGGATCCCAGTGAGACAGTAAAAACACCCTGACATATACTCACAAACAGGCCACAAGTGGGGATAACAAGGCTAGAAAGAGGCTACCTTCCTACAGGATGCACCATACTTATTAGAATATGGCGCACCCCTGCATTTCCCCCTGCGCTGAGCTGCCTGGAGAAAACTCGTAAATCTGAGGCAGCGGCAAAATGCAATGGGTGTTGTTGTGGAACGCCCTTTCTACTCAAAGGGCTGCGTGTGAAGGGGCCGTATTTACAAGTGGTGTTAAGCCACAAAAAGTGGCTTAAAGTCACCTTGTAAATACGGCATAGGGCATTGCGCCACTGGAGCATCATGAAAAGTGATGCTCTGGTGGTGCTAGGGGCTCATAAATATGTCCCTCAGTCTCCCTATGTCCACCTTATTCATCACCTTGCATCTTAGATATGACTCTTAAGCTTAGGATAACCATACAATTAGGTGACTGTAAACATTTTGGTTAAACAACACTAGGCAGTAATGAACTTTCCTATATCAACTAAATTACTTAGGGTAAAATAACAACTTAAATAAACAGGGTGTAAAAAGCAGTGACAGACTAGCAGAAATGGCGGTGTGTTCTTCTATTGTGAACTATTTTTCAAGATCCAAAGTTCCAAAGTCTTAGTTTATGTGTGCGCCTATTTGATTACCTTCATAAACCCTATCAAATCTAATGATGCATATTGTACCTGAGCTGCAAATTTTTATTTTCACATTTATTAGTGGCTTGATTTTGTTTTTTTAAGGATGGCCGTGTTTATCCGTGATGACTGTTTTTTAAAATACTCAATCACTTGGCAGGCACAGACTGCCAAACCTTTACATTAGATTTCAATTGCAGCTGTTGCAGTTGCTTTAGATAGACTTTTAGGCATGTTCTTCAGTGTTTGACTCACATAGCTTTACATTCTGTTTATTTATTTTTATCTAAAGTTTTTTTTAGCAATTTCTAATTGAAATAAAGAATACATTCTGTGAAAAAGACTTCATATATAATGCTGGTCATTTTTCTGGAAGGAGGTTACGGCCTGGTAATATTTGGGCAGATTGGAGATCCCATTTAGAGGCCCATGAGTGGCCCCCAAGTCCTATGAGATAGGAAAGGCTCTGCCTTTCCGCTATCCGTGGACCAAATACCCCAAGTAGAAATCTCCAACAGTGTTGCAAGGGATAGCTCAATGATGCACCTCTGAATGTCGAGTGGTCTTCTTTATTGTTGCAGCTCTCTACATTTGTTTCTGCAGAATCAAACCCACAAAAGGATGATTACTTATGAAGAATAAAAACCAATGGCCTGATGCAAGTGGTATTTTCTCCCATTTCATGGGGTCTCTTGTTTCCGTTCCCCGACTTGGCTCCCTTGGCAGACCAAAGAGGGAAACTCTATCTACCAGGAAACCTGTCTAAAAGAAGCCAACCATTAATGTATCATAGGCAGCCATCCTGGTATGTATGGACCACAAACACTAAATGATGTAAAGTCCACTGGTGGGCTATTTGTAGTTCACCCACCTCTAAAGGGAGAATGGAAAACACCAGGGGTGATGCTGTTTGTATCCACACCATTTCACCTGAATTTGGAGAGTGGAACAGGTATTTCATGTGGTGGGAGTTCTCTCTAGCTTTGTGGGTGGAAGTTGAGGTTCCTGGTGGCAGGTACTGGGGGCTCAGGTGTGAGCTCTATGTTATGTTTTATAACTTGATATTTGTGTGAAAGAGATGTATGTTTTAAAGCCTGAGCCTGGGGAGTGGGGTGGGGGGGCTGTCATGGGACATTTGATTTCAGTTAATTGAAGAGGCAGCTTGGAGGGACAGGTACCTGATAAATATGGAGGGGCAATGTAGAACAGTGAGGGGGCAAGGAACAATGGAAGAAGAAAGGGAAGGAACCCTTTAGGCAGTTAGATGACAACCGTGGGGATTAAGAAGACAGTGAAAGATATAAAGATCCTGCGGATGGGTGACTGAAGCTGGAATTTGTAAGGGTGGGTTGGTTTTAGGTATGTGCAGTGGATGAGTGAGGTGGTTTAATTATTATCAAATATGTTGCCAGAGATTGTTAACTCAGGTGTGCCTCATTAACCTTGCCTGTTTTACACTCCAGCATCATTTACACTGCCTCACCTGTACCACTGCTCTCTTTAATGAGACCCCTGCGGTGTTCAGGTGGCATTTGTAAATGCAGTAAGCCAGGATTACAGAATAAACATGGTAGTTTTCTCTTGTGCTTTCTTGGCCTTTCGCAGTAACCTTCTGTCTAAGTGTTCTTGTCTGCACCCCTCTGTAGGGCTCTTGAATTTCGCTATCCACTATCCTGGGGTCGCAGTGCAGCACCCACTGCTTCAGAGGTTTTGTCCTACAAGATGACAACTAATGACACTATTTGGCTTGACTCTAGCCCTGGGGCCTGAGAGAAGCAAACAAGACGTGCATGAATAGTTCACTGAGTCACATGTTTCAAATGCTGAGTTGATGAGGTGGGGACGCTAAAGAACATCATCCTTTTACAGCTTCATATCTCGTGGATGATCATGTGTTTCTCCCCACCTCCTTCTGCGATGTGCATAACTTACTTAGTGAAATAGGCACAAGTCACAGTAGTCATCACTCCCAGATCACGCTGCTGCCTTTGTGTCCTCAGAAACAGCAGAGAGGACCTTTAAAACTCTAACACTTATACCTACTTCGAATCCTCAGTCTACACAGAGAACATAAACTAAAGTGCTGCATCGAAGATGAACCTAATCACTTTTAAATGCTTTACTTTTTTGTGCTTTGGTATATGAGTTTTTGAGGAGTGCTTGGCTGTGCTTTAAATTAAGTACTTCAAAATAATAAACACTGTAAACAATGTATTTTAATTCTGACTTGTAGAGCCTTCACTGTGACAGCACAGTGATCTGAACAGGTCAGTGTGATCCTGGGGGGCGGCCTTCAATATTCCAGTTTTACTACTGCTGCTGTATCAAAATTGTGTTGAAACAAGTGTGCTTTTATGGTCAGGCACTCACTAACTCATGCAGCTTCTTGCCCCCACAGTCTCTCTATAACAAGTTCTCTCTTCTACTCCCTATGTCACTAACTTGCTACTTAGGTAACCCACACCCTCTCTGAACCACAAAGTTGTCATTACCACACCTCTTCCCTATCGCTCTCTGGCTCCCACTTATACACTCACTGACTTAATTGCTCACTCTCTCTTTAGCACACTGCATCCTTACCTGCAGATCCTTCATCTGAGAATGACCTTTACCCTTTCAAGCACTGTCTTTATCTATTCCAAACACACAAGCCACCTCAGCCTATCAGCCAAAAAACAAGGACACATCTGGAAAAGGGATGTGGCAGAGACCTGATTAAAAGAACTCTTTCAAAGAAGCCTGAGATAGTTGTTAGACCTACCATCCTTGGCATCGTTTCCCCAGTCTTTTTGCCTCTTTTTCCTTTATTTTTGACTACGTGCTGAATTTCATTTTTGCTGATTTTGGTCCTCTGGGCACTTTACCAATACTGAGCAGTGTTAAAGTGCAAGTGCTCCCTGTGTAATTTGTGATTATAATTGGTTATCCATGATTAGCAAATGTGGTTTACCAGTAAGCCCCTAGTAAATTGCAATATGTGTGCCCAGGGCCTGTAAATCAAATGCTACCAGTGGCAGCACTGATTGTGCCACCCACCTGAGTAGCCCTGTAAACATGTCTCAGACCTGCCAGAGCAGTATCTGTGAGTGCAGTCCTGCACTACCAATTCAACCTGGCAAGTGTACCCACTTGCCAGGGCCAAATCTTCCCTTTTTCTCTATGTAAGTCACTCTAAGGTAGGCCGAAGGCAGCCCTATGGGCAGGGTGCAGTGTATTTAAAAGGTAGGACATGTACCTGTGTGTTTTACATGTCCTGATAGTGAAATTCTGCTAAATTCATTTTTCACTATTGCAAGGCCTATCTCTCCCATAGGATAACATGGGGAGTGCCTTGAAATATCTTCTAAGTGCAGTTTCCCATTGGGAGCAGATAGAGATGTGGAGTTTGGGGTCTCTGAAGTCACAATTAAAATTAAAACATCTTTTGGTAAAGTTGGTTTTCAGATTGTCAGTTTGAAAATCCCAATTTTAGAAAGTGAGTATTTTCTTGCTGAACCATTCTGTGCCTCTGCCTGTCTGCTGAATCCACATCTGGGGCAGACTGACAGTTGGGATGTTTGTGAATTCACTCTAGACAATCACTCAAAGGGAGCTGAGGTGTGTCTTGAGTTTCCTGATGGGTCTTCCTTGGTTAGAACGAAGGGAGGAGATGACACAAGCACTTGAATAGGAATGTGCCTGTCCTCACACCATACAGTCTCCAAACCCCAAAAGTGTGGCTGGGGCAGGGCAAGAAAAAGGCAGGGTCTTGTGCACTATAAAGACTTTCCTTTAAAGTTTTCCTACTTCAAAGGCAGAAATGATTATAAGTACTGGACCAAAATCCCAGATTTTCAGAACACTTCTGGATCAAAAGGAGGCTCTGACAAGGAGAAGAGCTGGAGAGGTGTGAAGAGCAGTCCTGCCCCTTTGCTGTGCGTGCTTCACTGGGTTGGTCTACAGTTGCTGCTTCTGCTTTGAGAGGACAAAGATTGGCGTTTGTTGAATATCCTGCTTGTGTTTCTCGAAGGGCTTGGACCGAGCTTCCCTCCTGTTAAGAATCCCCAGGAACATCAAAGATTTCATCAGCCAGCACCTGGGCTTTCTTGCTGAGACCTCTGACTTGCTGAGTGTTGCCACATTCAGTCCTTGGGCCCTTGGAAAGAGAAGCTGGTAAACTTGAGTGAAAATCCACACACTGCAGCCGTTGCGGCTGAAACATCAGCACAGCACCTGCACCACAGCTGAAAAATTGATGCAGAGCGTGTCTCACGGCTGCTAAATCAACACCGACTGCTTCAGCATGGATCCATTGTTGCTGCGGCTTTATTTTTAATGCTTAGCAGTGACTTTGTGCTAAAACGATACAGCCATTGAATTTTATGGACTAGGACTCTTTTTACTTTTTAAATTGATATCTCTTTTTGTTGGATTTTTGCCATTTGTGTCTTGTTTGATTTAGATAAATGTTGGTTATTTCTGTAAACTGATATGGAGTATTTTGATGGGGTTTTCACTGTGTTTCTGTGTGTCTCTGTGTGTGTGTATATATTTATATATAAATACTTTGTACATTGCCTCTGAGATAAGCCTGACTGCTTGTGTCAAGCTACCAAGGAGGTGAGCAGGGGGTTTCTTAGGTGTGTGACTCCCTTACCCTGACTACAGGCTAGAGGCTCCATTTCTAACAATAATCATGATAAAAATTGGTAATTAAAGGTGTCCAACAATCAATCTAGTCAACAAGTGTATGGAATACTATTGATTGAGGTGTTTTGTTGTATCTGAATGGGGTTTGTAACTGTCTGAAAGGTAAAGTAACTGCTTACAGTTTTGTCCTGACAGGCTGATCATGAGGGAAAAGAAAAGTCAGTGTGGAAAGGCAAAGACTTAGGACTATTTAGGTCTTGCTGGAAACAGGTGTATTTGCCTCTGACACAAAAACTGTCTCAGACACTGCATGTAATATTGTGCATTCAAAGCAGCACCCACATCTACCACCAGAGCATGGAGGACAGCAGCAATAACAACTCTCAAGACAACAGCACCCAAAGATGCTTCAACAGCAGCGACAACAGCAATGGCTAGAGCTGTCAATATGTCAGAGACAACACAAGTAAGAACAATTGTGAGCACAGCCTGGAAAAAAGCGGAGGCAACTGCTGCAACCACAGCATGAATCATAGAAGCAACAAATGGAGAAGTGGAGAAGTGTGGCACAATGGTTAGAGCGGCAGACCCTGATGCAGAGATCTTGCCTGGGACCAGGGTTCAATTCCCTTGGACCAGATGAGTCTCGCCTCATTGCCTAATCTAATTAATGGGTCCCAATCTGTGCAATAGCTTGCTTAATCTTCACAGCGGCCTGATAGCACTTGGATGTCTGGCTTCACACTGTGGGTGCCTCACAGGGAAAAGCCAGGAGGGGTTCCACAGTGGTATGCATACCGTACCTTGAGACCCTAACGGGTGAGTAGTGCGAAGTTTACCATTTTTTTTTTCAACTGCAACCATCATTTCAGGGACAACAGTAGCAAAATCATTTAAAAGTACTTGTCAAGCATTAAACTCCCCTTTTTGTAGATATAAGTCACCCTTGAGGTAGGCCCTATCTAACCTATAAGGCAGGGTGCTACGTAGGTAAAAGGCAGGCTGTGTTGTACATGCCCTGGTAGTGGAAAACTCCTAAATTCATTTTCCACTACTGTGAGGCCTGCTCCTTTCATAGGATAGCATTAGGACTACCCTCATATATTGTTTGAGTTGTAGGTTCTGATTAGAAAGGGGTAACCAGGTCATATTTAGTATGGCCAGAATGGTCATAGAAAATCCTGCTTATTGGTGAAGTTGGATTTTATATCACTATTTTTGAAATGCCACTTTGAGAAAGTGAGAATTTCTCTGCACTTAAAATCCATCTTCCCCTTACAGCCTGGCTCCAAACAACATCTGGGCTGGGCTGGATGTCATCTTCCTTGTGCAGTTCACCCAGATAACCACAAACACAAGACACTCAGTCACACCTGCACTCATCTGCATACTGAATGGGTCTTCCTGGGCTGGAAGGGAGGAGGGCCTGATACTTACATTTCAAAGGCTAGTGGCCTGCCCTCATACAATGGGTTTCTAAACCTCCTACTTGGATCCTGGCAGACAGATCTATTCTGAAATGGGATCTTGTTCACTTCAAAACCACTCTTTGAAGTCTCCCCCACTTCAAAGGCATTTTTGGGTTTATAAACTGGGTCTCTGACCTCCACCAACCCAGACACATTTGGACCTGAACCTGCAACCTGTCAAGAGAAACTGCTTTGCTGCCCAAAGAACTCATCTGGACTGCTTTGTTTGAGAAGGACTGCTCTCCAAGGGTTAGGATTGAGCTTGCCTCCGGTTTTCTGAAGTCTCAGGGCCCAAAAAACTCCATCTCTTCAGTAAACTCCTTGTGCGCTGAAAATCAACGCACAGCTTGCCAGAAACGATGCCCTGCCTGCCTTGCGACCGAGAAATCACCACACAGCCAAAAGACACAGCCCGACTTCCCGAGTGGAAATTTGATGCAGAGCCTGCCTTGCGACTGAAAATTAGATGCATCACCCTTACGGATCGACGCAATGCTGTGACTTCTTCCAGTGTAGCCAGGATTTCCCCACATCATCCCTAGGTGTCAAAAAAGATCCCCGCATTACAGTGAGGAACCAAGACTGCACGCTGAAAAACAATGTAAATCCTTTGCACAATGTAAAGAAACAACGCAGCGTTTGTGCAGCATCTGAAAATCTGATGCACACCTTATTTTTCCACACATCTCCTCCTCTGTGGTCTCCGTGCATGTTATTTTTGACTCAAAACAGGTACTTTGTGTAGTCAAGGCACAACTGTTGATTTCTAAGATTTAAGACTCTTTTTAAACCTGCAAAACTGATATTTCAATGTGTGCTTATTGGATCTTTATCATTTTCACCTTATTTTAACTAGATAAATATTATTTTTCTAAACCTGTGTGGTGTACTTTTGTGGCGTTTTCACTGTGTTACTGTATGATTTATTGCACAAATATTTTACACATTGTCTTCTGAGTGAAGCCTGACTGCTGAGTGCCAAGCTAGCTGAGGGTGGTCACAAAATAATTTGGATTGTGTGTATCTTACCTTAACTAGGATTGTGGTCCCTACTTGGACAAGGGTGTATACTTTTACCAATTAGAGACCCCATTTCTAACAAAAATTAAATGTTTCATCTCGGCACAAGGCAATGCTACCAATTTGTGAAACTATGAATAAGTGGCGAGTGGGTTGCTACCTCACGTTTTCTTAAAAATTATTACCTATACTTTTCTCTCCCACTCTGTGCTCACTGGAGTGATACTGTGTAGGAAAGTGAACTCTTTTTGGCATAGTACCCCCATTTTATGATTCATGTCAGTGTGTTTGACTGTGTTCACTGGGATCCTGCTAGCCAGGACCCCAGTGAATATTCTCTCTCCTCTAACTTTTGTCATTGCAAACAGGTAACCCAGTATTTCACCCAAAATTGGCATACTGGTGGCCCCTTTAAAGTCCCTAGTATATGGCACCTAGGTACACAGGGCATTGGGGTTCCATGGGATCCCTTTGGGCTACAACATTTCCTTTGCCACCCATAGGGAGCCCATGCAATGGCTTCTACAGGACTGCCATTGCAGCTTGTGTGAAAAGGTGCATGCACCCTTTCACTGCCATTTACACTGCACCAGGTCACTTATAAGTCACCCTATAGCAGGCCCTTCAGCCATGAGGACAGGGACACCATTTTATGTGTGTACTGGACATAGGCCACTGTCTATGTCCAGCTACATAATGGTAACTCCGAAAATAGGCATGTTTGATATCAGAAATGTTGGAATCATACCCCAGTGCTTTTGCATGCATTGGATGTATGCTTCCATGCACTCTGGGGGCTCCTTAGAGGACACCCAGTATTGTCATTGCAGCCTTCTGAGGTTTTCCAGGCAGCCCCAGCTGCTGCCACCTCTCAGTCAAGTTTCTGCCCTCCTGTTGCTTGAGCAGCCCAAGCCCAGGAAGGCAGAATAAAGGATTTCCTTGGGAGAGGGGCGTTACACCCTCTCCCTTTGGAAATAGGTGTTACAAGCGTGGGAGTTCAGGGAGCCCCAGTCCCTGCTCTGGCACAAAACTGGACAAAGGAAAGTGGAGTGACCACCCCGCTGTCCAACACCACCCCAGGGGTGGTGCTCAGATCTCCTCCAGAGGGTCCCTGAGTTATGCCATCTTAGAGTCAAAGTTGGCAGGGACCTCTGGAACCATCTGAGTGGCCTGTGCCAGCAGGTGACATCAGAGCCCTGCCCTGATAGGTGCTTACCTGTTTAGCTGACCAATCCCCCTTTCAGGGCTATTTTGGGTCTCTCTCTTGGGTGGTTATTCAGATTCGGATTGCAAGACTCCAGCAGGAATCCTCTGCATTCTTTACGTCACCTTCTTACTGAAGAAACTGTATCTGAACCCTCCAGGAACTTTACAAACTGCACAAAGAAGCAAAGATGACTTCTGTAACATTGTATCTTCTGCTCCTGCCAGCAACTGCAACTGTTCCCAGGTCATGCATCCTCTTAGGATAGCCTGTCTTCAGCCTGCACCAGAAGAACAAAGGAATCTCCCTTGGTGTGAAGAAGTCACTACCCTGCTTCACACCCCTCTGCAGCGACGACCGGTTGTGTGGGTCCCCTCTCCTGATGAAGTGCGTGTATCCATCAACACAGTTGGTGGACTGAAGTGGTCCCGATGGTCCTGACGTCCAACTGTCCAATTTTGGTGAAGGTAAGAGCTTGTCTCCTCATGCAAGACAGTACCCCATGCACTGCATGTTTTGCAGTTGCCAAGGCTTGTTGGCATCCTTCCATGAAGTTCTTCATGTACCCTGCAGCTCCGGCACCCAGCACTCTTTTCTGTGACACAAAGCTTCCTGAGTGGTTCTCCCGTGGCATGTGATCCCTTTGTGTAGTTCTGTGTGGACCTCCATTTGCACCTTCTTTGTCCTTGTGCTGTGGGACTCCTATGTGTGCTGCCTGGTCTTCTAAGGGCTCTCTCAGTTGCTGAGAGCCCCCTCTGACTCCCTCTCCTGGGTAGAGTCCACCAGGTCCCTCGCGGTCCCAGCCAGAGCATTTCTCTGCAAACCACACTCTTTGCATGTCCCAAGGCTTGTTGGCTGAATCAGTGACGGAAATCAGACTGCCATTTCTAACTATTGTGATTTTCACTATTTCCACTGTTTCCTAACTGTTTTTACAGCTGTTTCTGTGTAGAAGTGTATATAATTTGTGTATTACTTACCTCCTATGGGAGTATAGTCCCTATGGTATTTTGGCATGTGTCTCACCAAAATAAAGTACCTTTATTTTTGTAACACTGAGTATTTTCTTTCATATGTGTGAGTACTGTGTGACTACAGTAGTACTGCATGAGCTTTGCAGGTCTCCTAGTTAGGCCTTGGCTGCACATCCACACTAACCCTAGCGAACCTGGCTTCTAGACACTGGCTACATTTCACTAATTATGGATAAATGGGTATGGTATGGCATGGTAAGTACCTTAATTACCACTACACACCAGGCCAGCCTCCTACATAGGTCCATGTGTGCTGTGCAATGTAGCACACATACACACACATCAACATGAGGAGCAGTCAAAGGAAACAACAATATAGCGCCATCCCCGTGGTGCTGTAAGGTTTCGGTACCGCCCTTGTGTATGTAAAACATGTAAAACTGGGAGAGGGGCATATTGCAATATGTGTTGCTGCGGCTTGACCACTGCAACATGGATTGCAAGGTCCTATCATGCAAACGGATGCATAGGAAGGGACACCAATAACAAGCTGGTGTCAAGCCACCAAAAGGAACAACATCACACCTAGTAAATATGACGCAGCCTATTACTCCACCTAAGCTTTCCTATATGTGACACACAAGTGGGGAAAAGGGCTGATAAATTGATGTACAGGAATAATATTTTGGCTGTAAGTTGTCACTGAGCCTCCACTAGAAAGTCAGTGACGTGACATGTCAACTGCCACAACATAGAAAGATTGATTTTACACTATCTCATTGCAGAAGATGATTGCTCTCCTACTGACCTGCCTGTCCTGGTGTTCCCCGATGACCTGGATGACGAGCTGACAACCATCAGCCAAGAGACCCTCCAAGATATCCTGGTATCCCTCCAGACACCACCTGCAGTTGCAAGGAGGACAACTAATGTAGCAGCCATCCCAGATGCCCCACCCAACACCCAAATAGTACAACCTGCCATCACAAACGCAGCTGAGTACTCCAAAGACCCAGGAACAAGCTTCAAGAGGACAGTGGTAGGAGTCCAGTGGGAGCTGGCCAACCAGGTGCGGGTGGGGATGGAGTCTGTGGCAGCCAGCCTGGAGGTAATGTGCATGTGCCTTATGACGGCCAATAAACCTACAGCTGCCAAATGAGGCACACACTCCACACTGCATTGAGTCCAGCAGTGTCTGAGGGACATAGCTGGTGCCATGAGGGAGAGGCCACAACAACTGCCCTCCCAAACTGGCATCAGCATGATTGAGAACAAGCTGGACTCCATGCAGTGGGAAGTGGCCTCCCTCAGGGCAGACATAGCTGCCTCCCACCGGGATGTTGCTCCTATCTGGAAAAATCAGCAGCACCTCCTTGCTGCAGTGATGCCATATGTTGTTCCACAAATGGCAGCTGCTGGGAATTGGGATTCCACATCTTCAACCACTGAAGTGTGCGTGACCCCCTCTACCTCCCAACCACCACCATCAAGGACAGAGGAGACACCTCACACATCGGAGGATGAGCTCCCGGTAGCACCAGCCTATGCCACATGGGCAATGTTCTCCTTTGTCAAGTGTTTGAGATTATGCCGGTGTTTGCACAGTGGATATGTGCACTCTTCAACCACACACTGTTGACCTGTCTGCTATGGACTGTCATTGTCTCTCACTTACCAATTGGCAATTATTATTTCTCCGCACTTAACAACACTTCTTCCAAGCATGTCCCATGACATGTCCTTCAACCCTGGACTTGTGTTGTGTCACAAATGTATGGATTTCACAAAGGAGGTCACTGACCTGGATATTTTAAATATCTCAGTACAACACTTCAACTTGTAAATAAACACCTTCTACACAATCAACATGTCTACATGTATTGTGATCCATCGACTTAGCTAAATGATTGTAATGTGTGAATCCATGTCATTGGTCACAGAATATCAGTACAAGAGTGCAGGACTGTGGGGGCACAAAGGTACACACAAGGTCCCTAACATGACAAATGTGTATGCTGGCCTCATCACCTACAAGCAATTCACTGAGCATATCACAAATGAAGAACACATGTATGCTTCCCTCACAATATACTGCAGGTATGGCTGTAAAGAAAGTCTAGGGCAATATATATTCAGCTGGGAGTACCAATAGAACTCATTGGTTTGATACAGAAGTAGATAACCACATTAGTGATCGCCACTGGTCAGTTTTGCAGGATAGAGTTCCAATTTACGCTGCTGTCAGATGTGCCACAGTTCCTGACATTCCTACACAGGAACCTAACACTGACAGCTGAAGTACCAGACCTACTTGTCCAATACAAATGAAACATAGTCATCATGAGTGGTGGATACACTGGATGGCAGATGCATGGACAAGTAGATGTGATGTTGCTGCCAATGTGATGGCTCAGTTGTCAATAGGTGACGCACATGTTAAGAGAGGTATTTGAATGCAGGACGGAATCCCTAGGCCAACCCCCAATTTGCCCTGCATACTCATGGGAAGACCCTAAGGCCTTGATTTATTCTTTTTGGAACAAAACTGCACTAACGCAGTTTTACACCAAAAAGTTAAGCACCGGCTTGCACAATTTCTGTGCACCGGCCGGGCACCAAATTTATGGAGTGGTGCATGCCGGTACAAAGGGTAGGCTAGCGTTAAAAAAAAAATGACGTTAGTGGGGTGGGGCTGGCGGAATGGAAGAAGGGGATATTGCACCAAAAAATGATGTTGGGCAGGTTAGAGTAAAAAAAAAAAAATGACTCTAACCTGCCTAGAGTCATTTTCTGATGCAAAACCATCCATACCACATGACCCCTGTTTTAGAAAAGACAGGAGTCTTGCCCACCACCTTAGTGGCCAGCACAGGGAACAAGGGCCTCCTGGGCATGGCCAATGCACCCTGTGCCATGTAGGTGGGCCCATTTGAGGGCCCCCAATGGCACTTAATAAAAATACTTACCTGTACTTACCTATAATTACCTGCGATAGAGTCCCCCATCCTCCGCTGTCCCTCTGGTGTGGGTTGGGGGGGTCCCTGGGGCCTGGGGAATTCATCTGTGGGCTTAGTCCATTGTGTTCCACCATGGAAATAGGCCCACAGGTCCCCTGACCCAGGCAATAAAAAATGGTGCAAAGCAAGCTTTGCACCATTTTTTGAACCTTCCTCCATCCTGTGCGTGATTTTGGCACAGGGGAAAAAGTATGGCGCTAAGGCCATAGAGTAATTTTTTGCATGGGAACACCTACTTTGCATCTCATTGACACAAAGTAGGTTTCCACGTTAAAAAAATTACTTTAACTCCATAAATGTGGCGCTAGACGAGTCTAGCGCCAAAGTATAATCATAGAGTTAGTTTTGCACCAAATTTGTGTTACAAAATGACACAAATTTGGCACAAAAAAAGTATAAATATGCCCCTAAGTCTCAAGCACATTACACAAATTGTATGGGAGAATGCAAAAATGTTTATTGAAAATTCCAGTAACCTAAAAAACTAAAGTCTACCCTATCCTAAACTAACCTATACTAACAATACTTATCCAGCAACTACAGCTATCTACCCTACCCTAAACGTAACTTACACATTGTACACCACACCCTAACCATTGACCCCACCCCACGCCCTTAAGTTACAAGACACATGCAGGCCAACAAATACTAATACTACACATATACTAACTAATCCTAAACAAATACAGTATATATTTTTTGTATTTTTTTTTTAATAAAACACATAGATACCCTAACATGAACCCCCATCCAACCACCCACAAATAAACACGTAACAAGAAGAAAAAAAACACTCCCAAACTAAATTTATCCTAATTAATCTATAAACCTACACTAACCAAACACTAACCCTCTAAAACACACAATAAAATATCTAATAATATTGTAAGGGAGGGGATTGAACTTGGAGGTGGCAAATCACATTGCAGTCACAGTTCTGCCTGTTTTAGCTTCTTTTTGATGTATTTAAACATTTTCTTGTTGTCTGCAACTTCCTCCTCCAATCTGTCCAAACATTTGAGAACGAAGGACACGTCCCTCTGCAGATCCTGCAGCAACTGTGCTGCAATGGCAGCAAGTTGTGTGGGCTGTTGCAATGGTGTGATGACTGCCGCAGCTGATCCGTTGGGGTGGGGCCAGCTGTGTCACCCTGTTCTGCTGAGGAGCCTGAAGCTTGCTGATCTTTTTTAGGCAGCCTGGGGGCCCCATGTGGGAATGTCCTCCATACCCCTGTAGCCTTCTCTGCCCAGAAGCGGCAACCCCTACGTCTGTACCCAGACTCCACTGCCAGGATGTGGCAGTACCTTACCGCCCTCGCCTGAAACTCACACCTGTCCTCATTTGTCATGTTGGCAGCTGTACTATGGTGACAAGCAACTATCAGTGTCAGCATTGTGTGGAGTCTGTACAGATTATTAGCTTACACTGCTTTTGTAAGCTTGCGCCGCTTTTGAGTAAAACAAATTATGCAAAGACGGGGCTAACTTTGCATTGATCAGGCCCAAATTTCCTCTGCATCTCTATCTATTTGCAACCATAACTCACCAGTAACTTGGACATGTCATTGAGAGGATGGGATGCTGTTGGTAACCATCAAGGGGTCAGAGCTGATAGGCACACATGCAAGCCTGGTCAACATAACTGTCGCAGACACTGTGAACATCACATCTACCTACATATTTGGTATTCCTCTCCCCCTGACCCTAAGGGGGGATGACCATGCTATCCATAATCTCAACAGTCCTGGCCATCCACCAAGGCCTGACCTCTCATACATGGAGTCAAGGAGTGGACCATAGGTGAGGAGGGCTGCCAACTAGGAAGATGGTATCCATAGGTCAATCACATCTACATTCATGTGTCCATCAGTACTGGACCTGTCATAGCTATTCCTTTCACACACAGTTCCATGCCAGCACACATTGGGCCTTGACCTGCATACAAGACAATGACATTCCACAAAGGTGAAAAATACATGGAGTGCAAAAGACGGAGCGACATGCTGGGGGACAATTGCCAGCCTGGTCCTCCGCCTTCATGACAAGACAGGGATGTACCAAATTAGGATCAATATGGTGCACCCCTGGGTTATCACCTATGGCTGGACAGATATTGCTAACATATGTCAATCCAGGGAGCCTTGCCCCATGGTGCCTATTTGGCTGCATTGAGGAGGAGTTTGATTATGTACCAGAAGTTACACCTTCCAACACAATACAGGAACCGAGAATGAAGATATACAATAGATATGTGCTGCCTAATGCATCAGCCATTTGAAGATCCCAATTGGAGGGAACATGAAAGTATTCAACCTTATTGCGTATTTTTAAGGCCCCCCTTGGGGTGTGTGCTGAATTTGGCACTGACTCTGGTGTGAATAAATCTTTTAATCTAGGACTGAGTCTAAATGCATGGGGTGTTGCTGTGTTTGTGCCACAGCAACCCCTATTGCAACTTAACATGCTGTCCCAGATATTGAGGTCTACTCACACCTCAGTCAGAGCAAATTTGGCTAACCCCATGCCAGTGGTGGTATTAGCAGGGTGCAATGATGAGAAAAGTTGGCATTATCCCTTGTTTGTTGCTCTTTCTATGCATGTTGCACTCTGCAACACGCAGAGTAAGAGCAAATCACATATTGAGATACTATTTTGCGAAGGAGGGTGTCCCTCCTGGACAACAACTATACCCCCTCTCAACGCTGCCATCCATGCACCATGGCACAAGGGTGGCTGCTTTGGGGCTTGGCTGCAAATTTAGCAACAACACAGGGGACTACACAGGGGTGTACTGTATACAATTAAATACAGCGCATCCCTGTGTTGTGAAAATGATGGAGAGGGCCATGGCCAATTTTCTCACAGTGTTGCACTCTGTCATTCTTAATTACATAAGGCCCTACATGTGGCTTGTCACCACCTTGTATACACGATGCTGGCCATTGCGCACCATGAGCCTCACAAGACGAGACCCTCTGGTGGTGCTTGGGGCTCTTTAAAATGGGCCATGATATCACCATCCAGCCTACTATGATATCTGATCATTGGACAGTTTATCATATCTGTCACTGTATTCCACACACATGACTCACTCACATCAAACCATGGATTACTTCACAGGACACATATTCTCCCACTTACTGGATGTCTGAGGGTCTTCAAAACGCACCACTTCACCAACTGTGTAGGGGGCTGGTCCACCTGTAAGACATGAATGGTAAACCATGGTTAATATCAAATCATAGTCACTGCCAGTGGACAACATATTTCATTGTGAACTAGTTAAGAGGAGTGAGCTAGACATCCCAGTGGAAATCAGTGCAACAGGCACACCACTACGATCACACAATGACACATACACTCAAGTGAGTTAGAGCCACATATCTGAACACTAGCACTGGACCAGAGACTCCTGTGGTGCTACAACCTGCAACATTTATATGTGCCATTGTCATGCAGCTGTCTGTGGCACGACACCTCCATTGCCAAATGGGACTGTTTGATCATGTATTTTCCATCTGGGGGCCATGCTATGGTTGTAACAGTGGCAGGACCATTGTCACGTCATGGCATTTCTGTCTGCAACAGATTTAGGAAACAACTATGATAGCTCACAGACACGCTACTACCCTAGGAATATATGGGTAATGCAAGGTGTCAGGGATTTGCATTACACACCCTGCAATGAACAGAGTTAAATGTGTGTGCCACCACAAGGCAGACACACTTAAGGAATTGCTATGGCGGTGAACTCATGTGCAGTTGCTTTACCTATCTACACATTGACTGCATTGTGACATGTATGTATTGCAAACAGTGGTTGGCCTGTCATTGTTGCCATTGTACACACTATCATTCCAGTGAGCGAGAAGTACATGGGCATAGAAATAGCGCTCAAAACAGACACACTTGCTCTGTGATCAGGGTATGGATCTGGAGTTGCAGGTTAGTGAGTGATGTGGCAGAGATGGAGCTGATGCAGTGCAGCTTCATACTGTCAGTGAGGAGTTGTAGGTGAGTAGAACAGACTCTGCACATGTGTGTGGTATGGGGCAGTAGAGGCTGACTGTGACAGAACATGAACTGCAACATGGAACTGCCAGTATTCTCTTCCCAATTGATGTTCAATCTCCCTTACATGGCCTTACCTATTGACACAAAGGAGTGCAGCACCTGGGACGTGAGTAATTGAAAGTGAGCACCGCCTTTGCATCATTTTCTGTGCCCCTTAGCAGCCCCCTGACAACACCATGTGTGGGCCACCTATACAAATTGGTGCAACATGGTGTAAGGGAGAGTTGCGAATGCACCATATTCATTGCCCCCTTAAGGCGGGTAAACCCCCTTTGCAGATATAATGGCTGGGGCAGGGCTCATGTGCTTAAAATGTTGACAAAGTTGCGCTATGCATGCATTGCTCTACTTTGTTGACACAATCCTGGGAAAAATGGTAGGTTGGCGGTGCCTTGGGGTTTCATAAATGACACAATGCCGGTGCACAGGTGACACTATGGGTTCTGAAATGTATGCCTTCATAATGGTTGTGCAGGACTCATCAGACATCTGACCTTCACTAGCATCATTATTGGACATGTGAACTCCATTCCTGAACTGGCGCAGATACTCTTCGTACTGGTTGCATACAACCAATTCACAAGCATTGCATGCAACACTCCAACTTATCTGCTACTGTCATTCAAAAGCAGTAAACAGTCAATAGTATGCCAATGGGAGACTTACCACCAATCTCGATCCCCAGGTGATCTAGCAGATCCTGCTGTCTGGCCGCCAGATCTGCCCAACGATGCTTCAGCTGATGATCATTCCATCCTGTTTGGTTTACATGCCTCAGGTGGGAGAGCACCTTCCCCCACGGCAGCCGCCTAGCCTCTGCCCGGTAGCCAAGAATCACCCAGCCACCCATTTTTAGCATCATTGGCAGGTAGTATGCAACTAGCCAAATGAATCCTCCAAGCTCATCTGCAGACATTCTGGTCATCCTCCCCTTGCCAGACATGTCGACAGATGTACAGAGTTCCACCCAATAAATTATGATGCAAAATGAAAGGAAACTTAAACCCACTAACTTAACCCAACTATATCAACTATTAGACTTGCCATCATTGGGTGGTCTCCCCTAACATTTTTCCTCTGTTTCCCAGGCTGTTAGTTTGTGCTGGACCATGTCTTTGCTGTTTTTGTTACTCTGGACACTTTACCACTGCTATACAGTGCTAATGTGCAAGTGCTTCTATGTAAAATGTATATGTATTTGACTTTCCATGATTGGCATATTTGATTTACTAGTAAGTCCTTAGTACCGTGCACTAGGGGTACCCAGGGCCTGTAAATCAAATGCTACTAGTGGTCCTGCAGCACCGGTTGTGCCACCCACATTAGTAGCCCCGTAAACATGGCTCAGACCTGCAACTGCAGTGTCTGTGTGTGCAGTTTTAAACTGCCAGTTCGACTTGGCCAGTGTACCACTTGCCAGGCCCAAACCTTTCCTTTTTCGACATGTAAGGCACCCCTAATGTAGGCCCTAGGTAGCCCCATGGACAGAGTGCAGTGTATGTTAAAGGTTGGACATGTACTTATGTGTTGACAGTGGAATACTGCCAAATTCGTTTTTTACTGTTGCAAGATTAATCTCTTTCATAGATTAACATGGGGCTGCCTTTAAATATTATTAAAGTGCAGATTCCCTTTGGGAGCAGCTAGAAATATGGAGTTTAGGGTCTCGGAACTCACAATTTAAAAATACATCTTTTAGTAAAGTTTGCTTTTAGATTGTATGTTTGAAGATGCCACTTTTAAAAAGTAGGCGTTTTCTTGCTTAAACCATTTTGTGACTCTGCTTGTTTCTGGATTTCTTGTCTGGGTCAGTTTGACGGTTGGGCTGTTAGCATCTCTCCTCTAGACGGTGACACAAAGGGAGCTGGGGTGTAGCCTGCATGTCCTGATGGTTCATTTGGGATGAGGGGAGGGGAGGAGTGGTCACTTACACCTGACAGGGCTGTGTCTGTCCTCACACAATGCAGTCTCCAACCCCCTTGTGTGTGTCTGGGGCCTGGCCTGGGCAAGGCAGGATCTTGAAAACAACAGAGACTTCTCTTTGAAGTAGGCCTACTTCAAAGGCAGGAAGGGGTATAAGGAGAGCACTCAAAACCCCTGAAGACTGGATCAATTCTGGAATCAAGAAGAACCTCTGCCAAGGCGAAGAGCTGAGGAGAAGTGCTGCCCCTGCCTGTGACTGTGCTTTGTTGGGCTATCCTTCAGTTGCTGCTTCTGCCTGTGAAAGGGGACAAAGACTGGACTTTATTGTGCATTCCTGCTTGGGAAGAATCTCCAAGGGCTTAAACTGAGCTTGCCTCCTATTGTTGTTTCTCAGGGCCATCAAAGACTTCCCCTGCCAGCA
This sequence comes from Pleurodeles waltl, assembly GCF_031143425.1. Taxonomy (NCBI): domain Eukaryota; kingdom Metazoa; phylum Chordata; class Amphibia; order Caudata; family Salamandridae; genus Pleurodeles; species Pleurodeles waltl. The sequence goes on from NC_090446.1 coordinate 39,941,376, forward strand.
CCAGGACTCGCTGTTGAGACTCCTGCCCTGCAGCACCCTATCCAGTCCCTGGGACCTTGGGAGGTGAAACTGGCAGGCAAGAACTGAAAATCCACTCAAAGACCGCTGTGCGGGTAAACTTTTGATGCACCACCCACCTCATGGCTGATAAACGACGCGCTGCCTGCCTTGCGACTAACATTGACGCTCCACCTGCATCGCAGCTGGAAGATCAACACAATGCAGCTGGAGAAACAATGCGCAACAACCGCAGCAGCTGCTGTTAACAGATTTGTCTTGTTCTTGTTTGTCATCACTGTCACATAACCTGCTGTACCACGGGGTACCACTGTTGTAGTGTGGCATAGTTTGCAGGGCTAATCTCCATGATCACTGTGTGGGTATGAATGGCAACATAAACACATGTTTGTTTGGGAGGCTGCAAGTCCCTGGTGCTCCACTTTGCTCTTTACCCTCTGCAGCTACAACAGGCACCTGACTATGTCATATGTTGATGTAGTCAGGACAGTGGTCTGTGGCTTAACAAAGCTGGGATCTCGACCATTAAGGATTGGAACTCAGCAGCCTATGCTGACTCCCCAGTAGTTCAACACATGCACAAATGTGCTCATACAGACCAGGATGTGCTGCTTTGCTATGCAGCACTTGATGTCAGGCCTTTCCCTCTCAGGTACAGTGCTCAGATGCTTGCACATGTAGGACATCTCACATTCATAGAACTCATCATCTGTTTCCATTTGCTGCATGTGTAGGGGTTGTATGAGTGTAGTTGTCTCAATGTCAACTATTGGCATGGTTCAGATGGTGTTGTACGTAAGATTCTTATGTCATGCTGCCAGGTGTAGGCCAATTGTCATGTTATGGTAGTGCCAAAGTTGTCTGGGTCATGTATGTACCTGACCAGCCTCAATATACGTTTGTGAAGGGTAGACCTGCACTCACTGATGTGTTGCACTGTCTGTTTTGGAGTATCTCTGTTAATTTCCCTATTATTATCTGGCATTACTGTGAAGTTGTGTATTATGTCCTCCATCAATCACAGATATTTGGCAGCTACTGCTGTGCACACATCTTCTACAACTACATTGTGTGGTGATATGGGGACAGAATCCAACATATGATTTGGGTGATGTTGGGATCTTGCCACCTCCTCCCGCTGGCAACTTGCTAGTTCCCGTACCATTGGTGGTATTTGTGAGATGTAATGAGTGCCACACACACATATCATGACTTAAGGCACAGCACTTGTGTAGTCTCCAGGTGACATGGCGTGCACTATTTGGAACTGTCAGTGGCTATCTCTGAGCGGTCCATCCACACCCTCCATGGAACATGGTCATGCAATTCTTCCAGCATCCCACAACCTAGCTGACTCTAAACATGACTGTATGATGTAACAGTTAGAAATCATCTCAGGTCTGTATTCATCTCTTGGAACAACCTACCTACATGGCTAGGTGTACTCCGACTCAATGTAATGTTGGATTTCTGATCGTATTGGACATTGCAACACATAGTAGTGAACCCAATACAGATTGTGCTTTTGGAGTCCATAATATGTATAGGACACATCATAACCTTTAATACCATGCAATTATTCTGTATTGTGATTGTGTATTGTGTTTTGGTATATGATCTGTGACGTTGTCATACAGGGCATACTATTTGATGCTGCATACACAGGTCAGGCATTGTTGATGATGGACGAACTGTTGCTACCTAGGAAACTACAGCCACACATCTGTCTCTGTATTTAGATGGGGACTTTCTCGAGACATGTGTGAAGACAGCATATTTGTCTGACATGTACATCTTTGATACATAGCCCTCATTATGAACATGGCGGTCCGTTCCGCTCCGCCGGCGGTGGTGGTAGAAACCGCCAACAGAGGAGTGGGCTGGACCGCCAAATAATGAACCAAATGAAACACGCATCCCGCGCACCACCCACCGCCAGGAAAGGAGTCACGCTGACGACGGCAGAGTCCACCCACAGTCTGTCAGAAAGGCCAAACCCGCCTATCAAATTATGAACCAGCATTCCGCCGCCAAGTCTGGGGCGGGAAGCACCGCCACACAAAGCCAGGTGGAAAGGAAACAAACAGAAGGAAGCACTCACCGGAGTACCACAAAACAGGCAGCGGCAGCCATGGACAGAGAGCTGGCGAACATGCCAGCCTTGCTCCTTGCCATTTATCTACACGACCGAGACAACCGACGAAGACGACAACGGTAAGTACCGCAACCTACGATATAAGGGAGGAAAGGGCAATGTTACATACCCACCCACTCCACCCACTCTGCAACGCCCCCCAACCCTTCCCAGCAGCATAAGTCTGACACCCGACACCAAGAGGGGCGTACCTGACCGAAGGCCACTGCAACTTGACCATAGTACATACAATAGCTACATCACGGGTTACATCGGGAATGGAGTCCCGATTTCCTAACCCGTACGGCGACCATGACGGCATCAGGAATCCAAGTGGGCGGATTCCCGATGCTGTTGGGGCACAATGGCAACGAGGACGCGATCAGCTTCACTGGGACCCCGGATATCCGGGTTCCCGAGAGACTGAAAAGAGATGACGGACTACGTGTGGGCAGCGCGTTAGAGGAAGAGGATGCCGGAGAAGACGCGAGCAGAGAGAAAAGAAGAAACCGGGAGCCAGAACGAAGACCACCAACAGAGGAACCGAAGAACTCTAGTGTCAAGGACACTACAACGAGGGAAGAGGTTCCCGAAGGGTGCGAACTCCGCCACGTCCCCGGAGGGACGTGGCTCAATCAGGTACGGTCCTATATAAAGGACAGTCTAAGATTGAATCGGGTGAGGGAGGGGGCTGCGGGAGAGGGGAACAGGGGAGCAAGGGGAGAGGAGGTGGAGAGGGGAGGGGTACAAGAAGGGAGGAGGGAAGGGATTTGAGAAGGGCACTGGAGGAGTCAATAAGAGCACTATAAAGAACAAAACCTGATATCTTTAAAGACACACACAAAGGTGACTTCCCTTAATACTCAGACCTTTAGGTCATCACGTTATTCTAGGGAGTGGTCTATCTCTCTCTCTCTCTCTCTCTCTCTCTTTCTCTCTCTCTCTCTCTCCCTCTCCCTCTCTTTTTCCTGTTTGCACGAATTTACATCACAAACCAAAAGCCCCAGGCCCACCCATATTTCCGTTCCTCTTGTTTCCGGTCCACCTGGGAAACCCACGGAGACTACCATCGCATATCAAGAGGAATCCTGGGAAAGAAGAAGACAGTGTAGGGTTAAGTGCCAACAGGCCACATACTATTGGACGTTGTCACAGATGAACGGAAATAATAAAAACCACCTTTTCACACCCCGACTGAGTATCATAGTCCTTATTATCGCCACGCCCACTGCCACAGTGCGTTTTAATGGTTTGGGAGGGGGGGGAGTGGACACAGTGGGAGAAGACAGACAGCTAGTGTGGATGTATGTTGGGTGGGTGTCTGCAAGTCTGGTGAGTGTGCTGCATGTGTCAACTAAAGTAGAGGTGGTGAGTGCAGGTGTGGTGTATGGGGTGCATGTATGGCTGTCTGCTATTGTGGTGAGTGCAGGAAGAGGAGCAGTAACAGTGAGTGAAGGTGCAGTGCATGAGGGTGTGGATGTAGAGGAGACAGACAGGGAGGTGGAAGAGGCGAGAACACTGGGGAAGTGGACGTTGTTGTGTGTGCAGGTGTCTGTTGGCTCTGTGAATGCTTGTGGTGAGAGGTGTGGTGCTTGTGTTTGGAAGTGTGCTTCTTGTGTGTTGATGTGCCTGTAAATGGGTCTGATTGTGTGCTTTGGACGGGTGAAGGGAGTGGGGTGCTGGAAGGGGTAGAGGAGGTTGGAGGGGGGACAGAATGGCCAGTGAAACTGGCTGCCGTCCAAGAGGAGGCCAGAGCCTGAAAAGATCTCTGTAGGGCAGACACAACACCGTGAATGCCTTCCAGATAGGCATTGGTCTGCTACACCTCCGAAGCCAGACCCTGGATGGCATTGACGATGGTTGTCTGCCCTACAGAGATGGTTCTCAGGAGGTCAATAGCCTCCTCTGTGAGGGCAGCAGGGCTGACTGGGGCAGGGGAGGATGTGCCTGGGGCGAAGGAGATGCCCACCTTTCTGGGTGGGCGGACACGGGCAACTCGGTGGGGAGCAGAAGAGAGGGCGCTGATGGTATGGGTGGTGGCGGAAGATCTCACGGTAGTGGTGTGTCCACTAGGGTCCACCACCGCCGGAGGACCCCCATTGGAGGAGGTCTCAGAGTCACTGCCTCCTGTGGTAGTAGCCTACCCCGAGGAAGTCCCCTCGCCCTCCCACCCACTGGTCCTCTGGGCATCCGTTGTCTCTGCCTCGGAGGATCTGTGGGCCGCTGCCTCCCCACTTGCCGGTGCCTCAGCTCCCTCGCCTGATGTTGATGCTGTGCCAAACAACACAAGAGAACAAGGATGGGGAGACAAAACAGGAGAGACACTTGTAAATAGATGAATGCTGAAACACAATGGCCAGACATACTCCTACCCAGCAGACACACCCAACAGGCAGCACCGTGCACTATGCCCATGACCATGGCCCTGACTACTGAGCAGTATACTGACCTACACCCATCCCCTGAAACTGTATTGGAGCTGAGGTAGGTGAAACCTAACAGGGACACCCCTACACCCTTAGGGGAACAGACTGTAGCTGAACACCTGTCAAATTCCCTGCTCTAAGCACCATGAGCCCTATCGCACACACACTCATCCTTCCAGGCTGAAGTATGGTCTGTGAGTACTCACCCCCTTGTGACTGCTGTGCAGCCTTCAAGCGCCCATCCAGGTCTGGGTACGCCACCGCCAGGATCCTTCGCATGAGGGGGATCAATGCCTGACGGGCACCCCTTCCACGTTGGGAGGACTTCCCAGCTGGGCCTCAGTGATCTTCCGCGCCCAGCACCGAAGGTCCTCCCACCTCTTTCGACAGTGGGTGATCTGCTGCTTGTAGACCCCCAGGGTCCATACCACCTTGGTGATGGCATTCCAATGTGCCCTCTTCTAGTGGGCGCTGAGCTAGTAGGGTGACACAGAAACGGAACGCAGAGGTCAGGCACCTGCACGATGGCAACAGCTGGCAGATTGTCAAACATAGGACAGACAGTACTCCCAGATATGCAGGACAGTGGCACACAGCATTCCATGCACCAAGGCCCATCCTGGCTCACCGGAGCACACATCTGTGCAATCCACTCCATCCATTACTCACACAGTGCCCCCCAAACCTGGACTCGCCTGTACCTCTGGCAGGCCGTAGAGTCTGTCGTACAGGGGCAGGACCCCTTCCACTAGTTTCTCCAGTTCTTCCTGGGTGAAGGCCGGGGCCCTTTCCCCTGCACCTCGTGGAACATCCAAAGCCAGATGCAGGCCACAGCAGTACACAGAGTGGAGTACCTGTCCGCACAAGATCAGGGAGTCAAATGATCAAACGATGACGAACGCGCGTACTTTCCACGGCGATATGCACCATCACCGCCGGCGGCGATCATGATACGACAGGATTCACCATTGGCATCCATGTTAGCCAGTGAGGGTGCGAACAGCGGTCAACACCGCCGTACGCTGTGACGTCAATCGCAAGCGGGATTAGGTGCTTCCACAAACGAAGGGCCAGAACTACAGTGGGAAGACGTTTTGCCATCCCCTACGCATCTTGAAATTCATAATACTCACAATGCTGGGCCTACTAGCCATATGAAGCACCTAGGCCTCTATCCATTGAGTATATATTCACACATGGTTTCCTCCTAGTGATGTACATGTACATCTGTCAGGTTGCAGTTCTTGTACAGACACTACTATGAACAATGCAGTGCATGTATTTAGCAATTCTGCCAATGTATGTGTGCACATCACTCCTTTTTCTCACCCCTCATAGGTACCGACCCATGTGGTGAGGAAGGGCACCCTCGGTGTACCTACCACTTGTGGATATGGGGACCACGGTGTAGCACCAGATCATTATCACTTACAGACTCACACGTGCAACTATTCAGGACCTATGTGCATTACTGGATCCTGCACTGACTCCCGGAAATCGTAATCAGCATGCTCTCCGCACTCCATTTCCTGGCCACAGGATCATTTCAAGTGACAGTGGGCATGGGTGCTGGTTTCTCACAGCCAATGTTCAGCCAGGTACTGACAAGGTTTCTGAATGCATTTGCACAACATCTGCAGTCCTAAGTGAGATTCCCCCAAAGTGCTGACCTCCCTGCCATCAAGTCAATCTTCAATGCCTTTACAAGCATTCCCCATGTCATAGGTGCCATCGATGGCACCCACATAGCTATCATCCCCCCAAGAGTGAGTGAACAGGTGTACAGAAACAGGAAGAACTTTCACTCCATGAACATCCAATTGGTATGTACTGCAGACCAGTACATTTCCCATGTGAATGCCATGTTTCCGGGTTCAGTCCATGATTCATTTGTTTTGAGGAACAGTAGTGTGCCACAGAAGATGGAACAACTACAAGAGGACAGAGGGTGGATCATAGGTAAGTTTCCCTTTCACTAACTGACACATTGCAGAAAACCAGCCTGTCTGACTAAGGGACATTACAATGACGACTCTGTATTGACCCTTTTCTAGGTGATTCTGGCTATCCAAGCTAGCATTGGCTCCTGACACCAGTGAGGAATCCCAGGACGGATGCAGAGAGGAAAAACAATGAGGCCCATGGACGTACTAGGAGGGTGATAGAGCGTACTATAGGTCTCCTGAAGGCTAGATTCTGGTGTCTACATATCCCTTGGGGTTCCCTGGCCTATGACCCTGATAAGGTGTGTAGAATAGTGGTGGCCTACTGCATGCTGCACAACATGGTTGTGAGACATTCTATCAGCCTTTTGGAGGTGGAGGGTGCTATAGGTCCCGATCAGTTACCTCAGAGAGGTCAATTCCAGGAACCAACTGATACAACTCTACTTCCAATAACTGTGTGGGACTTAAGCCTGTAATTGTGGTTAGTGACTGATACTATAAGTGTGCCATGTCATATGGGGGGATTGGTCATGATAGGCGAGACATGGACCTCCTCAGCATGGTACTGACAGACAATATGTGCATTCCCTCCTTGCATAATTTGAAACACACATTACCATCACCAAGCACAAATTGACAATAAAGTTGGTCCTGCCAGTTGCATCCATACTCCACTTTGTTCAACTTTGAAGACAAGGAACAGTGTTATAGGTGAGAAATGTTGGTCAAATACAGTGAAATGTGCTATGGACAGTGATGGGAGTCGTAAGGGTTGGGTGTCCTCCAAACCGACTTGGTGGCAGCCCAGTTGGATGTCATAGGTGGGTCCTATTTGTAGTATAGTACTTTATTTAGCCCTCATCTAAGTGTAGTTGGTGAATGGATGGGATGGTTGCTTTACAGTAGTAGCAGTGTCAATTGTTGGTGTGGGGCTTGTTCTTAGCTGGGTTTCCAGTGCCATATCTTGGCCTGAGACTACGTTTGGGTACCTGCTGTGGAGCTTCTTGGGGTGACATGGTTGGCCCTTGTGATTCCTGGGAGGGTATTTCCTGTGCTGTTTCTGCTGCTTGGGTCATCTGTTGCTGGTTGTCCAGGGCTGTAGTGGGGGCCTCTTGTCCGGTGTGGGTGTCTGACTGTTTGTTTACCAACTGTAGCAGTGCTCCAGCAATGGCGGCCATTGCGGCATTGTGTTCTTTCCACTGCTCCATGGCCTGTTGGTGTTGTTCCAGCTGCATCCTCTGACTTTGCTCCAGGGTGGATACAATCTGTGCCAGCCTGTCTTGGGTATGTTGGTAGACCCCCAATACCTCTGCAATGACATCCTGGCCTGCTGCATCCATCCAGTGCCCTACCCCCTGACCCACTGGGGCACTTGACCTTGCTCTGGCCCCCTGTGCCTGTGTCCCCTGCGCAGGTCTTGACGTACCACTTGTACTGGGGCCCTCGCCTTCCTGCATGTTGGGAGTGTGAGACCGTGGCCTCTGTAGCTGTGTTCCACCTGTCTGTGCCCTGGGTCCACTGGTGTGGGTACGCCTCCCCTGGCCTGCTGGTCTTGACTGGGTGTTAGGGGCGACAGTGTTTTCCTGGGTGGGGCTGGTGCATGGTGAGCATCCAGGGCTGTGTGAGGGGCCTGCCTACTCATCAGTGTCCAGGGGTCCTTCGCCAAGGTCTTGTGATGTGCCTCTGTCTCCCTGGAGTGCTGTGGCACTCCTTGTCTCCTCCATTAGGGTTGCATGGGTGGTGGTGCCTGTTGGGGGACATGTCTGTTACATATGCATGAGGGTTTGAAGTGTACTGAACTGTGCAATTTTGTGCTGGTGTGACTTTCAGTGGCCTTCCAGGGTGCCTTTGTGAAGTGGAAATTGCATTTAGTGGCAGTGGTGGGGTTATATTGTGGTTGGGGTTAATATTCCATTGTGGGTATCTGCTGGGGTGGGTGGCTGTGCACAGCGGGAGTGATGTGGGCCTGGTAGTGAGTTGTGGGTAATGCAGGGTGGTGGATGTGGTGGGTAATGGTTGGGCGGGGTGTGGGGCTAGGTGGGTGTGGTGGGGTGGTGCATGCATTGCAGATGTGTTGTATGTGGGGTAATTGTAGATGACTTACCCAAGTCCATTCCTCCAGTGAGTCCATCTGGGTGCAGGATGGTGAGTACCTTCTCCTCCCAGTCGGCGTAGTCGGGTGGTGTCGGTGGCGGTCCTCCCCCAGTGTTCTGCACTGCGATGTGGTGCCTGGATGCCATGGCCCTGACCTTCCCCCGCAGGTCGTTCCATCTCTTGCGGATGTCGTCCCTGGTGCGTGGATGGTGTCCCACTGCATTCACCCTGTTGACAATGGTCTGCCACAGCTCCATTTTCCCCGGAACATGTGTGTGCTGCACTTGGACCCGAATATTTGTGGCTCCACCTTCAGGATCTCGTCCACCATGGTCCTTAGCTCCATTTCGGTGAAGCGTGGATTTTTGGGGGGTGACATGGTGAGGGTGGTGGATGACGTTGTGACTGGGGACGGGGTTTGGGTGCTCCTGTGTGGGTCGATATGCGTGTCCTGTCTGCTGGCGTTCTCTGTCTGGCTCTGGTGCTCTCCTTCTTCTGGTCCTGGTTTCATTGCAAGGGATTGTGGGGTGTGTCTGGGGGTGTTTTATGGGGTTCTGGATGTGTGTCAGGTGTGTGGGTGATACGCCTAGCCAATGTGTGCACTTGTTGCTGTTGGGCCCACTTGCCGCCTGTGGCGGTCGCAGCCGCCAATGGTTGTTCAGCCTCCACTGTATGCCGAGATGATTTGTGCATCATTATTTGGAGGGCGGGATGTGGGTGTGCATGGCGGTGGCGGGGTGGGGTGGGGTGGGCCGGGATTCCAGCCGACAGAGTCATGGCGGGAAGTGGTGGGCTGGGAATTTTTGGCGGGGTTGGGATTTTTTGTTCATTATATGGCAGGTTTCCATTTGCCACCGCTGGCGGGATTCTGTTCACCGCCGTCACGGCGGTCGGCGGTCTTTCCCGCCATGTTCATCATGACCGCCATAGTGTATATGACACACACTGCCTACATTCCATCCGGAATATGTTTTGATCACACATTTTTAATTGAACTCATTGCATTTACCAATAGTTGTTGTTTTTCCTATTGTGGACCTGCAGCCTTAGCTGCATATATTCTCATCCATACCAATGTGCATTCCACAGACATGTCTGTACAATGAGTGAGGTCATGTTTACCCTGTGTTAAGGTTGTGCCCCATGGCAGTGGCAGGACAGTTTACCATGGATAGACTGCACAGGTTCAACTTCTTCCATTGGTTACTATCCCTGGGCAAATCATGATAACCATAGTTACCGATGAAGTCCCCCCTCGTCACACATGTTCCATGCAGCCATTGCAACTATCACACTGATTTGAGACAGTGTTCAGTTCCAACATTACTTAATTTACATTTTTTGACATCCCCTAACTCATGTGTGGACCCCTTGCATACATCCTATTGGGACATGATGTAGTTGGGTTTGATGGGCTATTGATTAGCAAGTTGGCAACGTGAATGTACAAAATATGTAGTGGTCCATGGATTGTGTCCTTCAGTTGTCACATCCCAGTGATAACGCTGTAAGTGATGTGTGTGATGGTGGCAGTATGATCTAAAACATCACATATGATTTCGCTACAATACTTGTCAGTTTAGTGTTTGTTACATGCTCCCTGAGGCAGGAGTCACAATCTTATGGTATATGTAGTGGAGATTGAATAGACAAAGCAGGATTGGTGGAAAAATGTGAACTGTTTATTTACATGGTGATTTCTGTGGTTCTTATGTATAGAAGTTGTCAATAATATGTTGTCTCCAGCGTACCCCTTGCAACTGTGTTGTTCTGTTTCCCCTCCGTATTGTCAGCACCATCCTCCTCCTCCTCAGGCAGGTCAGCAACCTGGTTGTACAATGGCACGTTCTTTGCACACATATGTTGTGCAGGATGGCACATGTGAGGATTATTTTACACACAATGATTGGGGCATAAAGGAGGCTGCCTCATGTAAGGTCCAGGCACCGGAATCTGGATTTGAGGATGCCAAATGTCCTTTCCAACACATTGTGTGTCTGACGGTGTCCCTCATTGTAGGCACGGCCTGCTGCTGTATTAGGGTTTGCAAATGAGGTCATCACCCACAGATGTATGCCCTATCTCTGATCCAGTGCAAGGGTAAAAGATGTAAATTGTTGTTAAAGCTTCCGACAGGTTTAGTGTGTAACATGGCAGGGAGTTGGTTGTGACTCAGCAGTGTTTGTGGTATGGTGTGAGTTCCTGGCCTTGTGCTAAGTTTTACTAGCACTGTGTTTTTGGACAATCTTGGATATTGGCTCAAGGACCTGGGACATATAGGGCCTCATTACGACCCTGGCGGCCGGTGGTATACTGTCGGTAACACAGCCAACAGGCTGGTGGTGTACCGCCAGTGGATTATGACTGTGGCGCATTAGCCACGCCCATACCATTAGCCCCTCCAACATACCGCCAGGGCAGTGGTGTAGACACCCCCATGGAAAGGCTGGCGGCAAGGGGGACTCCGGGTGCCCCTGGGGTCCCCTGCACTGCCCATGCACTTGGCATGGGCAGTGCAGGGGCCCCCGGGCACAGCCCCATTGCGCATTTCGCGAATTGGGTGCTGCTGCAACCGCTGCACATCAACATTTTCGCCGGCTCTATTATGAGCGGGCTGCAATGTTGAGGTGACTTTTCCGCTGGGCCAGCGAAAAAGTGAAAAATAGGGAGCCACACACACTGCCAGCACTGGCAGTATAGTGACGCCAGCGGCGATCTTCAAGTAAGACCGCTAAGGTCATAATGACGGCCTTAATTTGGATTCCTAACTGATGCTTAGTATGTAAGTACCATGTGGTGTATAGTGCATCTTTGTAGCAGTGTACTATCACTAGAGGGGACATGACACATCCTTGCAACAAATTGGGGTCAGATGTAGTGACAACATGGTAGCCAGACAAAGCCTGGGCATCCCGCCATTTTGACAGGTGTCAGTGCAGATGGCGTGCAACACTTAGGTCCATTTTAAAGAGTAAATGACAGTGCACAACACAGCTCTCAAATTGTCAGCGTCATGCTGCATCATTCTCACTGTGCAGGAATGTACCATGTGTAATATGTTACAAGGCAACCCTTTGTTGTCCCCTGCGCCGGCGCCAAATATGCAGCCGTGCACCACCACTGCCACCCTTGCACCAGGTTGCTTGGCTGTCCGCCCTGTAGGTGGATAAATCTGTTCCGGAAGGGACACCTTCCTATACATATACTATTTTCATGGGCAATTTGCTCTTTCTTTGTGTGCAGCAGTATGCAGCATTCATAGGTTGCACATTCCTAGGTGATCAAATTTCAGTCTATTTCCTTATTGCAAATTGCAAATGCCACCCCTGGGGTGGTGTTTAATGTTGGCACTGCCGCAGGTTTTTGGTGACACATACTTCTGAGTCAGCATCATCATGCTATGTGTCTTGGGTGACACACCTATGGCAACACACATTGCATTCCCCTTCCACGCAAAGTGCTGCGTGGGAGGGGACCCTATTTACAGTGTGGCATCAAGTCACAAAAGAGTGGTCATCCACCAAATTGTACATTAAGTGCAGGGCATGGGGTTAGCACTAGGGGCTCTTATATATGTCCCTTAGTAAACTTGAGTGGCAGCTGATCTTTATGCCTGCCATATCCCATTGTTTCAGGATGATCAACATTACTACCAGTGTTTCTCCTATCTTCCAATACATGAATCAGCATTTATACTGTCTCTACATGCACACTGCAAGCTATGGGATGGGGCACAGCTATTTTACAAATGTGCCCCTTAGCACAGTGCATGTAAGGTCAGTGATGTCCTGAATACTCCTACAGGGTCCCACTAGAGTATCCATGATCTGAACAGTCTAACAGTGACTCTGCCAGTTTACTGTACAGACATGATAGTGTTGTGGGTCAGTAAGTGGTGCATGTGAGGTGGCACTACAGGAGGTGTGGTGCCACTTCTCACAAATCTGGCACATGGTACGTAATGGCCGTTATTTTGTATTCCTGTGTGTGTGACCCAATGCATCAACAGACGTATATGCATACTACAGGTAATGCAGGTGTGTGCTGATGAGATGTAGTTGGTATTGGCTCCAGTTGTCTGGCATTTGATGTATGTTCTGCCAGAGACTTGAACAGCATGATTTAAGGGGTGTGTGCCTACGTGTGTCTTTCTTTGCATGACCATGGTGTACGCCATTGACATTGCTGTGCTATTCTTTGTTTGGTGTAATGTGTGTGTGAAGTGGATTTAGTAGCCAACCTGTGGGCACTTGTAGTGGTTTGTGGACATTTTCTGTTAGAAAAGGGTACATAGCTCCATCTGTCCTTCATGTGGTGTGCCTGTCAAGTCGTGTGTGTGGTACGTACATGTGGGTATGTGTGTGCTGTGCACTGATTGTACTGTACTACAGTATGGTGCATATGTATTATTACCTGCACATCTATGTTACCCTGCCATGTGTTTTTGGAGAGGTGTATGTCTTGTGTGTCCTACAGGGTTGGTGTGTTGTGTGTATCTTGCTAGGTTTGTTGACTTACCCACAAGTAGGCCATTACCATATTGGCCATCCTGGAAGTGTTCGTTGATCCTGCTGTGCCTGAATATATAGGCGTCATGGACACTACCAGGATATTAGGCTAAAATGTTTGTAAATAGTCCACAGTGGTCCACTATGGCCTGCACATTTATGGAATACGTATGTTTCTGGTACCTGTATAAATGACCTGTTGCTGCAGGTGGGACAAGTCAGACATGGGTGCAGTCCATTGCTCCCAGCACATGCGGAAAGCCAGCAAATTGGTAAAAGCCTTGTTTTATTTCCTGATGCACTTGCTGGGTGTTAGGGAAGCAGATGTGGTGGGGTGTCATGGAGATGACTGCATCTAATACCTTTGAGAAAGACAGCTGTTACACACCAGCAACCAGTTCACCCGTTGTCTGGAATGAGCCACTTGCCAGCATATGCAGGACAGCTAGCAGCTCTGTGACAGGTGGTATGTTATGTGGTGTCTGCAGCCTGGCTGTGATCTGTGGCTCAAAGTGGAGCAGCAGGCGTTGCAAGGCTTGCCGGTTGAGACGGTATGTCTTAATGAGGTCTTGTTCCCTGAGGCCAAGGAGGATTGTCCTATTTCAGAAAATCCTCTTGTGCCTTCTGCGTTGTCTTTGTGGGTGCCGTAGTGGTGGTGGTGGTTGACTGCAGTAGTGGTGGTAGTTGCTGCTGTGTTTGTTGTCTGCGTCGTGTCCAGTCTGGAGCAGTAATACTTCCATTGTGTCCTGTGGGTTGCCTATGTTGCTTCTGTGAGTTTTCATTAAGTAGTGGTGTGTGGGCCTCATCAGACCAGGTGTTAAAATTTGACGCAAATCGGTGCTAATGTAATTTTTTGGGCCCGTGTGTAATTTTTGTGCGGGTGGATAGATATGGCGCAAGGGGATTAGAGTCATTGTTTGGAAGGGAAGTCTATCTTGCATCTCATTAACACAGGGTGGTTTCACGCATCCAAAAAAATGACGATAACTCCTATATTTTGACGCTAGATGGGTTTAGCGTCAAAATATAAATATCGAGCTAAGTTTGCATTAAAAAAAATTACCTTTTTCAGAGCAAACGGAGTATAAATATGGGCCTACGTTTTTGGGAAATAGACAGCTATGCTGTTGTTGCAAAAGACTACCTTCACTGCAAAACACAACATCAGAATCAAAGGGGCCAATTTATACTTTTTCACTCAAAAACTGTGTTAGCGTCATTCCAAGACGCCCGCCGGCTGCCATATTTATGGAATGGCGCTAATGCCCTGTTAGCGACCTTGTAAAGGATGCTCACAGGGCTGGGGAGGCGTTGGAGGAACCAGGGCTTGTGGGCTGCATTATGCGCTAAACTGTCTAGAGGCAAAAAAAATTGCCTCTGAGCAGTATAGTGTGATTTTTTGGTGCACAACCCCCATGGACATGGCTCCTGTCTTAGTAAAGACAGGAGCCATGCCCACCACCCCAATGGCCATGCCCAGGGAACAAATGTCCCCTGGGCATGGCCATTGGAGCCAGTACTGTGCAGGGGGCCCCAAGTCAGGTCCTGGAACGGTGCTGGGGATAAAAATAAAAAATACTCACCTGGACTTTCCGGGGATGGGTCCCGCATCCTTAGATGTTCCTCCTGGTGTGGTTGGGGGTGGGTGGATGTGTCCCTGGGGCCAGGGAAGGGCACTTGTGGGCAATTTCCATGGTCTCCGACCATGGAAATATGCCTATAGGTCCCCTTACACCTGCCTAGCCTAGTTTAGTGCCATTATTTAAGGCCCCCATCCCCCATGCTGGATTTTATTATGGTGGGAGAAATATGGCGCAAAGGCCATATCATACTTTTCTGGTTGCCTACCTTGCATCTCATTCCCTAGCGCCAAGGTATAAATATGGAGTTAGGTTTGCGCTGAATTAGCATAAAAGAAATGACAGTATTATAAATATGGTCCAGAGTGTTTCATATTTCATATCTGGATTGGATCATTTGAGAATGATATGTATTATGAAATTCAATAAATTGACCTTAGTAATTTTTTTATGATATATTGGAAATATGCTTGTTTCCGGGTCCCAATTTCAAACTAACAGCATTTGGAATGCTGTTGATTCATTAGAAGTATTGATGATTTCCCCTTCAAGAAAAAAGACTGCACATCATAAACCACAGCAATCAGTAATACAATCATACATTGTGTTATCTTTAGCACAGAAATTCATACTCCATGTGAAGACCATCGATCTAAGTATGTTGCCATTTACAACATAAATAATTCTTATTAGTGAAGTCTGTTTGTTTGACAAACATTAACAATTTGTTTTTAAACATAGCTTAAAGCTGAAAGTTATTACAAACTCGAAACTATGACCCATTTTATTATATTTGTTTTTTTGGTGTGTTTATTAACATGAAAACACAGAAAAGTCACGAGGTGAATGATTGCACTATTTTAACTATTGTAGAAAATATGCTCTAAATGTGTCCCTGTATCTAAGAATGCTGATAGGAGCAGTTATTTCTTATCAGTGCCAAATAGATAACAATGCTATAACAATACAGTTGCATCAGACAGGCTAGCTTGAAGCATAGCATGCAAGGGACCCACGTCTGAGCATACCCTTCCCACTTGGGGTGACAAATGCAAAAACAACAGATGATGGACGGAATGCAGAATAAATCAAACATTCACTCCCAGTCACAGATCTGGGTTTAATCCATCAGTTTTTTTGTCTGCCATGCCATTTCAGTTTGAACCCATCCATATACTAATCAGTCTTGACCCTGTTCCCCATGGGAACAGTCCAGCCCGAACTACCAGGCCAGGACCTCCCTGGACCAAAAACAAGCATCCTGGGACCGGTTTCAGAGCATCACCCTTCATCAGCCAAGATAGCTTGAATCTGGTGGCATTGCAAGGACGTGACCCACGTCTGGGCATACCCTTCCTATCTGGGGCAACAAATGTAAAAACAACAGATGATGGATGGAATGCAGAATAAATCAAACATTCACCCCAGTCACAGATTTTTGCCTGCCATACCATTCTGTCCATCATTTGTGTTTGTTTGCTTTTGTTGCCATAAGTGTACCTGGTATGCCCAGACGTGGGTCCCAGGCTCACTATTGCACTGAATTCAAGCTAGCCTGGCTGATGAAGGGTGATATCCTGAAACCGGTCCCAGGATGCTTGTTTCTGGTCTAGGGAGGACTTGGCCTGGCAGTTCGGGCTGGACTGTTCCCATAGGGAGCAGGGTCAAGACTGATTTGCATATGGCTGGGTCCAAACTGGGGTGCATGGTGAGCAAAACAATTGATGGATTAAACCCAGATCTGTGACTGGGGGTGGATGTTTGATTGGTTCTGCATTCCTTCCATCATTTGTGTTTGTTTGTTTTTGTTGCCATAAGTTTGCCGGGTATGCCCAGATCTGGGTACCGGGCTCACTATGCCACTGGATTTGAGCTAGCTTGGCTGATACTCTGAAAGTGGGCTCAGGATGCTTGTTTCTGGTATAGGTAGGATTTGGCCTGGCAGTTTGGGCTGGACTGTTCCCGTGGGGAATAGGGTCAAGACCGATTTGCATATGGCTGGGTTCAAACTGGGGTGGCATGGTGAGCAAAAGAATTAATGGATTAAACCCAGATCTGTGATTGGGGTGAATGTTTGATTGGTTCTACATTCTGTCTATCATTTGTGTTTGTTTACTTTTGTCGCCATAAGTGCAAGGGATATGCTCAGATGTGGGTCCGTGGCTCACTCTGGCACTGGATTCAAACTACCCTGCTTAATGAAGGCTGATACCCTGAAATTGGTTCCAGGATGCATGTTTGTGGTCTAGGGTGGGTTTGGCTTGGCAGGTCAGGCTGGACTGCTCCCATGGGGAACAAAATCAAGACTGATTTGCATATGGCTGGGTCCAAGCTGGGGTGGCATGGTGAGCAAAAGAATTGATGGATTAATCCCAGATCCATGACATGGGGTGAATGTTTGATTGGTTCCGCATTCCGTCCATCATTTGTGTTTGTTTGCTTTTGTCGCCATAATTGCGCTGGGCATCCTCAGACGTGGGTCCCGGGCTCACTATGCCACTGGATTCTAGCTAGCCTGGCTGATGAAGGATGATACCGTGAAACTGGTCCCAGGATGCTTGTTCCTGGTCTAGGGAGGACTTGACCTGGTAGTTCGGGCTGGACTGTTCCAATGGAGAACAGGGTCAAGACTGATTTGCATGTGGCTGGGTCCAAACTGGGGTGGCTTGGGGAGCAATAGAATTGATGGAATAAAGGCAGATCTGTGACTGGGGGCATTTCGTCCATCATTTGTGTTTGTTTCCTAATGTACATTGTCACCAGCCCTCGCTTTACTTTGTGACCCTGTCCTTTTATGTTCCAGGTCATTATGGATTTCTCTTGTCCATTCTGTGTCCCATTTGTGTTTCAAAAATCTGTATTGCTGCCTTGTGCATTGAACTTCACATCTGCCTCTATACTTGTACGTATTCCAATTCTCATGCATTAACACAATCCCCCCAAATACAACCATTGAACCCCCAATAAACACTCTCCTCCTTTGTCTACCCCCGCACACTGTGCCCCCATATCAACCAGACAATTGTGTTGCAGGTTAGGCCTGAGAGATCTTTGCCCCTCTCCCCTTTTCAAATTAGTATTCCCTACAATGTAACTTAAACCTGAATGATTCACTCCTAACGTCCACACACTCTCTCTAATTTCACTCTTTCCACATACCTTCAAAGCAATAATTCTGTTAATTTGTACTCCCTATCTCTCACAGTTGTCCAATATCTCTCTTCACTCATGACTGTTCAAAGTCTCTAGGTATCTATTAAACCTACTCCTGATCTTCAACCCACCACTCCAGCCGTCACCGACACTTAGGCCCTCATTCTGACCCTGGCGGTAGGCAACCGCCAGGGCCAACGGGGGCGGGAGCACCGCCGACAGGCCGGCGGTGCTCCCGAGGGCATTCTGACCGCGGCAGTTCAGCCGCGGTCAGAAAGGGTAAACCGGCGGTCTCCCGCCGGTTTACCGCTGCCCCAGTGAATCCTCCATGGCGGCGGAGCGCGCTCCGCCGCCATGAGGATTCTGACACCCCCTACCGCCATCCTGTTCATGGCGGGAACCCCGCCATGAACAGGATGGCGGTAGGGGGTGCCGCGGGGCCCCTGGGGGCCCCTGCCGTGCCCATGCCAATGGCATGGGCACAGCAGGGGCCCCCGTAAGAGGGCCCCGCAAAGTATTTCAGTGTCTGCCTTGCAGACACTGAAATACGCGACGGGTGCTACTGCACCCGTCGCACCCCTGCAACTACGCCGGCTCAATTCTGAGCCGGCGTCCTCGTTGCAGGGGCATTTCCTCTGGGCCGGCGGGCGCTCTTTTGGAGAGCGCCCGCCGGCCCAGAGGAAATGTCTGAATGGCCGCCGCGGTCTTTTGACCGCGGTGCGGTCATTCAGCGGTGACCGCATGGCGGGCGGCGACCGCCGCCCGCCGCGGTCAGAATGAGGGCCTTACTCACCACTCGCCACACCAAGGTGCGTCCGTTAGGCCAAGGAAAGTCTTGGAACGGTAAGCAGGTCCCGTATCACTGGGCTTGCCCACCCCATGCATTGTTCCCTGGGCCAAAATCACATTACTTTTCCTTCGTGGATCTCTTCAGTTCTCCACTTTGTCGTTCTTAGTCTGGAAATATCATGATGATCAACAATTCATATTTGATTTCCCCCATCCTTCTTGCTTCCCTGAGGATTGTGTCTCTGTCCTAAAAGCTCAATAGTCAGGCTTTGATGGCTTGTGGGAGGGGGCTTCCTGGTGGTGGTCAAGCGGCAAGTGCCCAATGCGGTTTCTCTATTACTCTACTACAAAGCAGCCGGATAATTTCCCCTCTGTGAAGGTAGACCAAAGCCAAATCTCCAGGATACCCACCATATTGGTTCTCTACACTCCCTCTGGGAAGCCGACCACTTAAATATTGTTTTATCTCGCCCAGTTCACTACATCATCGACTCTCTAAAGTAAGTGCCTGATCTAGAGGTAGACGGTGTTACCGCCTATCAGCTACCGCGGTGGTACCAGGTACTCCGTTAAGCTGACAGTGTTTTGCCCACTGTATTTAAATATATGGCTGTGCAGCAGCCAACTGAGTTGAGAGAGTGTACTCTGTTGCACCAGTTGTATCCAGTAAATGATTAGCGGTCCATCTCCATCATAACTATGGGATTGCACCAACTATATTTAGATAACACAGTCATGCTTGCTCTGTACCAATGGTGGGCCCATGAAGGGGGGTCCACTGCAGAACCCTTTAACCTCTTCGGTGCGGGCGTCGGCCACTGGCTGACGCCCACACACCCTCCCTGGTGCGGGTCACGACAAGTGGCCGACACCAGGAAGTGTATTAATAAATCCTCGTGTGCGTCGCACCCGAGGATTTTTTTTTTTTTAAACTTCCCCCGGGAGACACAGAAGCTTCTGTGTCGCCCCCCGCCCCCCACCCGCCCCTTTGTGACGTCAGCGCGCCTCGCGGCGCGCTGACGTTCCAAAGGTGTTTTCCCCATCAAAGCAGGAAGCAGCCTTGCGGCCGCTTCCTGCTTTCATGGGGAAAACGGCCTTTCCCACGTTCGGGAAGGCCTCGTAAGAAAGGGGAGTGTCTCCCCTTTCTTACGAGGCCTTCCTGAAAGTGTTTCCTGGCCCCCGATCGCAGCACAGCTGCGATCGGGGGCCAGGAAACACCACTAGACGCCAGGGATTTCACTTTGGGTGGGCGGCCCCCTCGGAAAACGCCCCCCCCGGCATAATTTTTATTAAAAAAAAAAGGTAGGTGCCCCCCCCCCCCCCCGGGGATTTTTTTTTTTTTTTTTTAAAAATAAAAATAAAAATAAAATAAAATGACAGGGGGTCGCCCGTGGGCAGGGTGACCCCCTGTGGGGGCAATATTTTTTTTTAGATGTTGTAGGGTTTCCCTGGGGGCCATTTTGGCCCCCAAGGAAACCATACAACAACTAAAAAAAAATAGATGTATATATAGATCTATATATATATCTATGTAGATAGATATATCTAGGTACATGGATATATCTATAGATATATCTATGTAGATAGATATATATATATCTATATATATATATATAGGTAGATCTATATCAATCAAAGAGATTTATAAAGCGCGCTACTCACCCGTGAGGGTCTCAAGGCGCTGGGGGGGGGGGAACGGGGGGAGGGAAAGGGGCTGGGATGTTCACTGTTCGAAAAGGCAGGTTTTGAGGCCCTTCCTGAAAAGAAGTAGGTTTTGGGTCTTGCGAAGGTGGGTTGTGAGGGCGTTCCAGGTTTTGGGTGCAAGGTAGGAGAAAGATCTGCCCCCGGTGGTCGTGTGTTTGATGCGGGGGACAGAGGCGAGAGAGAGGTCAGCTGAGCGGACGTTTCGTGTGGGGGTGTGGAAGGTGACTCTCGTTGAGGTAGGCAGGGCCTGTGTTGTGGAGTGATTTGTGTGCGAGGATGAGGATCTTGAAGGTGATCCTTTTGTCAATGGGGAGCCAGTGGAGGGATTTGAGGTGTGGAGAGATGTGTTCGTGTCGGCGGAGGTCGAGGATGAGTCGTGCTGCTGAGTTCTGGATGCGTGTAGTTTGCGCTTGAGTTTTAGAGTGGTGCCGGCGTAGAGGGTGTTTCCGTAATCAAGCCTGCTGCTGATGAGTGCGTGAGTGACAGTTTTTCTGGTCTCTGTGGGGATCCATTTGAATGTTTTTCAGTATACGGAGTGTGTTGAAGCATGAGGAGGTGAGAGCGTTGATTTGTTGGGTCATCGAGAGGGAGGAGTCTAGGATGATGCTGAGGTTGCGTGCGTGGTTGGCGGGGTGGGTGCAGGACCTAGCGTGGTGGGCCACCATGAGGGGTCCCAGGTGTTTTTGTGTGGGCCAAAGAGGATTATTTCGGTTTTGCTTGAGTTGAGTTTCAGGTGATTGGCTGTCATATATATATCACTTTTGTCAATATGTGTGTGGTTACCCTGGGGGGAAAAGGGTCCGACTTGTCTAGTGGCAGTTTTAGTGCCATAAAGAAGCGCAGAAGGTTTATATGCCTACTGCAAAGAGCAAATCTGTATTTTATGTAAATAGCTGAGTACATTAGTAAAGTCTATGGAGAGATGAAGGGCACTTTTGCTGGGTGGTAAGGAGGGAATCCGAGGAGGAGGGAGTGGGAGCACCAATAATGATTGTTGGACTGGGCGCAGGAGGTGCTAAAGACTGTGACGAATGGTATGTGACAAGGTGTTTTTTGAGTGTCTTGAAAGTACGTGCTGATTGAGGGAAGAAGCGCAGGTAAGGTGGCCTCTACTGTTGCACGTATCTCACACACCATCGATTTTGTGACTGTCTACGTAGGCTAGTGTTTTAGAGCAACAGTTTAGCCAATAGCAGAGATGGCATCTTGATGGATGACTGCTGCCTGCACTCGGGTTATAGAGGACCGCTCTGACATAGGATCAGAGACTGAGACATCAGATACTGAGACAGCATCTGAGGGATAGGACAATGGCGCAGACTCTGGGAGTGATTTTTCAGTCAGAGGAGTCCCATTCGATAACTCCTCTTCCAGTACATTATGAGGGAGGTGATGAGGACAGTCCTGCTGTCCCTTCGCAAGCTGTTTGTGCAACTGGGTAATAGTGGGTTAGGCCAACCCAGAGAGCAGGTGAATGCGGCGGCAAGCAGAGAGAGAGTGCTCTCTTGGGAACTCCCCAATTTAGTTCAGCCCCAAATTCCACCACCCAAATCATATTGTAGAGACATCAAAATTATCTATGGCAAAACAAACTGGTTTTGTGAGGCAGGCACCTGTGTTTTTGGTCCTGGATTCGGCGGCCATATAGAGAAACACACTAAACCCAAACATTTCTGGAAACTAGACATTCGGGGGAGTCCACAGAGGTGTGACTTGTGTGGATTCCCCAAAGTTTTCTTACCCAGAATACCCTGCAAAGCTGAAATGTTGAAAAAAAACTCAATTTTTCTCGCATTTCTGTCACACAAACTACAGGAATATGCTGGGATCCACAACATTCCTACCACCCAGTGACTCCTCACCTGTCCTGATAAAAACACTACCCCACTTGAGTGCCTACACCTAGTGTCTGTGTCAGGAATGGATCACCCCAGGGTCAACAGCTGCCTCACGTAAGTACCAACATTGACCGTTGTGTGATCTATTCCTGTCGCAGGCACCAGGCCTAACCACACAAGTGAGGTATCATTTTTATCGGGAGACTTGGGGGAACGCTGGGTGGAAGGAAATGTGTGGCTTCGCTCAGATTCCAGAACTTTCTGTCACCTAAATGTGAGGAAAACTTTTTTTTTTAGCCACCTTTTGAGGTTTGCAAAGGATTCTGGGTAACAGAACCTGGTCCGAGCCCCGCAAGTCACCCCTCCTTGGATTCCCCTAGGTCTCTAGTTTTCAGAAATTCACAGGTTTGGTAGGTTTCCCTAGGTGCCGGCTGAGCTAGAGGCCAAAATCTACAGGTAGGCACTTCGCAAAAAACACCTCTGTTTTCTTCCAAAAATTTGGATGTGTCCACATTGCGCTTTGGGGCATTTCCTGTCGCGGGCGCTAGGCCTACCCACACAAGTGAGGTATCATTTTTATCGGGAGACTTGGGGGAACATAGAATAGCAAAACAAGTGTTATTGCCCCTTATCTTTCTCTACATTTTTTCCTTCCAAATATAAGAGAGTGTGTAAAAAAGACGTCTATTTGAGAAATGCCCTGCAATTCACATGCTAGTATGGGCACCTCGGAATTCAGCGATGTTCAAATAACCACTGCTCCTCAAAACCTTATCTTGATCCCATTTTGGTAATGCAAAGGTTTTCTTGATACCTCTTTTTCACTCTTCATATTTCAGCAAATGAATTGCTGTATAGCCAGTATAGAATGAAAACCAACTGCAGTGTGCAGCTCATTTATTTGCTCTGGGTACCTAGGGTTCTTGATGAACCTACAAGCCCTTTATACCCCCGCAACCAGAAGAGTCCAGCAGACAAAACGGTATATTGCTTTCAGAAATCTGACATCGCAGGAAAAAGTTACAGAGTAAAACATAAAGAAAAATGGCTGTTGTTTTCAGCTCAATTTCAATATTTTTTTATTTCAGCTGTTATTTTCTGTAGGAAAACCTTGTAGGATCTACACAAATGACCCCTTGCTGAATTCAGAATTTTGTCTAGTTTTCAGAAATGTTTAGCATTCCGGGATCCAGCATTGGTTTCACACCCATTCCTGTCACTAACTGGATGGAGTCTGAAAGCACCAAATATAGTAAAAATGGGGTATGTCCCAGTAAAATGCCAAATTTGTGTTGAAAAATGTGGTTTTCTGATTCAAGTCTGCCCGTTCCTGAAAGGTGGGAAGATAGTCATTTCAGCACCAGAAACCCTTTGTTGATGGCATTTTCAGGGAAAAAACCACAAGCCTTCTTCTGCAGCCCTTTTTTCCCATTTTTTTGGAAAAAACTAAATTTTCACTGTATTTTGGCTATTTTCTTGGTCTCCTCCAGGGGAAACCACAAACTCTGGGTACCATTAGAATCCCTAGGATGTTGGAAAAAAAGGACGCAAATTTGGCGTGGTTAGCTTATGTGGACAAAAAGTTATGAAGGCCTAAGCGCGAACTACCCCAAATAGCCAAAAAAGGGCTCAGCACTGGGGGGGAAAAGGCCCAGCAGCTAAGGGGTTAAGCATTGTATCATGGCTGTGGCTACTGGTTGGATGCTAGCAGCCCTCATCTGATATATATTGGATGATTGTGGACAACTGAAAACACACTATAAAACGATCCTCATTTCTGACCATGCTCCTTTGCCTTTCCACTGCAGAACACCATTTTCCAGGTAAAATTGCCACAGAGAAGCCAGGCTTTCTTTTTTGTTTCATCTCCCTCTGTGCTTTTTGTAACTATTTATTTTTTGTGATTTCCCTTAAACTTTGGGTGAAGTGGCTTATTTTTCACACATTCACTATGGCAGGGAGGAGAAATCCACTTTCACAGAGGAAGAATGGTCAGTCATAGTGAATGAAATTATAACAGTAGATCCATAGTTGTTTAGAACACAGGTACAAAATACCAAAATTTGTCAGACAAGGCAAATGTTGGACTGAATAAACAAGAGAATGAATGCTGTAACAAACTATCTGCTCACGCAGGAGTAAATTATGAAGAGGTGGGATGATCTGCATGGAAGAGTCCGTTCCCTGGCCTCCAAGCATCACCTGAAGACACAGATGACTGGTAGTGGTTCTCCCAGCCCCCATTACAACTCTTTCCTTGGGAGAAGGTCTTGCAGATCATACATCCTGCAGACAGGAGTCCTTAGTGCAGTGGAAACTGGTAAGGTATGCCTATGTATGTCTCACTAATTACAAATGGTGTCCTTGCCCTTAACTTACCTGTTCAGTATGTTTCTAGGTACCTATCAAAATATGTATTTTAAAACTTCAGTTTCTAAAATATCTTGTGTTATCCAACTTAGTAGCATCATGGTTAATATAAGCTATTGAACAATGACCAATATGCATCGTTAGATTGTGTGTTGTCCTCCGTGGATCACCCCTTGCATATGCTTGTCATTTGCTGTATCACAATGTAGGTTGTTTTAGTTCGAAAAACAGGCTCCAAACTCCACCCATATGCCATATGAACATGAAGGTATAGTGCTTTTAAGTGGTATCTTAACCTAATCATTGTATACACATGTGTGAACATATTGTAAATGTGTGCTCAATTTTCACTGTATTCATTCATATAAGTATTTATTACCCACTGTTTACACAAGTATTTGCAATAGTGTTTACAAATGACTACAACTACCATAATACCTGCTTTTGTCCCTGCAAAACAATAGTGCAATATGATGTAGCTCAACCTTCCTTTACTTTCTTATGTGGCCAAAAGCCAAAGCTCTAGCTAGTTGACATTCCACATTTCATGGTATGTATTGACATTTTGTCTGCTTTTTTCATCCAGTATGTTGTCACCTTCTTGTAACTACATTGAATTGATCAACTTGCTTGCAGATTTCATAGTATGTGGATTCAAAGGTCCCAACCATGTTCTCTGGCATGCTGATTATAAGTAGTATTGAGGCACAAATTACTTTGCAGTGTTTATATGATGACCAAGGCCATTACAATTCAATAAGTTGTACCATTGTTTGTTTTTGAGGCTGCTAGGCCTTGGAATGGTACAGCTCTCCAATCTCTTTTCTACTTCATTGAGTTACATGGCTGGTACACAGAATGTCTTTTTTATAGTTTACCTTTTAGGACATCTCTCCATCATTTTTACTGAAGTGTGTCTCAGTGTATGTTAACCTGCATGAGTAAAAAGTGAAAACTCACACCAAGACCTCAACATCAGATTAATCACTATTTTTGTTTTCTTTAGTTTGCTGACCTCTAGTGTCTTTTTTATCTTATAATTCATATTAGAAACAACACCCAGGGCCAGTCGACCACCTTCTGCAAATGAAGACACCTCCACTCCAGGCTAAGATCAAGCCATCAGTGAGGACATCACTCCTTCAAGTCCAGATGATGAGGAGATGCCTGGTCCATCTGGTCTGTCTAGGCAGACAGTCTTGGTGAGTCTCACTCGGCCCACACCTACACCTCTAAACACAGCTGCTATAACAGTTATGCATTTGGCTATGTCTACTTCCTTTATCCAGAGGATCACATCTCCCTTCTTGTGCCCCAGTCCTGGATACTGTTAAGCAGCTAACTCTACCACTTCTAGTTCTGCCAGGATTCAGTGGGATAGGCCACACTGCCTCAAGGGCAGAGGGTAGTGGGGTTAGGCATTGTGGAAGGGAATCAGTGGGCCAGGAAAGTGAGACCACTGGCATCATTGTCACCCATACCACCACTGACTAAGTACTGGGAGTAATACAACGGTCCCAAGATGTGATGGGCCAGTTCCTAATGGAGATCAGGGACCTTCAGCAGGTGCAGATGAAGCACATTCAAGAGCTTCAAAAACACAACTCAAATTTGTGCTCCTTG
Source organism: Pleurodeles waltl (assembly GCF_031143425.1). NCBI lineage: Eukaryota > Metazoa > Chordata > Amphibia > Caudata > Salamandridae > Pleurodeles > Pleurodeles waltl. The sequence goes on from NC_090446.1 coordinate 39,967,559, forward strand.
ACTGGGGTAATGTTTAACATTTACCATCACAAACGCAGGCCTTTTTGTATACCATCTACCCCTGTCTGTGGCCCTTCAACATCAGGACGCAGGGGCACTTCAACTACTGTCTGGGGCATAAGGGACTTGGGGGCTCATTGTGAGCCCGGCGGGCGGCGGGCGGCGGGCGCCGGCAGCCTGACGGGAACCGCCGTATGGCCGCTCCGCGGTCGAAAGACCGCGGAGGCCATTCTGGCTTTCCCGTTGGGCCAGCGGGCTCCCGCCTAAAGGGCGCCCGCCGGGCCAGCGGGAAAGGCCCAGCTACAATGAAGCCGGCTCCGAATGGAGCCGGCGGAGTAGCTGGGGTGCGACGGGTGCAGTGGCACCCGTCGCGATTTTCACTGTCTGCTATGCAGACAGTGAAAATCCTTGTGGGGCCCTGTTAGGGGGCCCCTGCACTGCCCATGCCTGTGGCATGGGCAGTGCAGGGGCCCCCAGGGGCCCCACAACACCCGTTCCCGCCAGCCTGGTTCTGGCGGTAAAAACCGCCAGAAACAGGCTGGCGGGAAGGGGGTCGGAATCCCCATGGCGGCGCTGCAAGGAGCGCCGCCATGGAGGATTCCTTGGGCCAGGGGAAAACCGGCGGTAAACCGCCGGTTCCCCTTTTCTGACCGCGGCTTTACCGCCGCGGTCAGAATAGCCCTGGAAGCACCGCCAGCCTGTTGGCGGTGCTTCCGTCATTTTAGCCCAAATGACCCCCTTGGTGTCCCAGAAGAACCTGGGCCAAGGAGTCGGTCCCATCATCACTTGCTACCTGGAGAGTGCTATTTAGTGCACTGTCTGTGCCTGCAGGACCAGGAGTTTCAACTACTGTCTGGCGCACGAGGCACTTCATGTCCAAGAAGAACCTGGGCCAAGGAGGTGGCCCCATCAGCACCTGCCACCTGTGGAGTACTATTTAGCATGGTGTCTGTCCCCGCAGTGTGGGAATTTCAACTAGTGTCTGGGATACAAGGAACTTCATGTACCAGAAGAACCGGGGCCAAGGATGCGGCCCTGTCACCAGCTGCCACCTGGGGATCGCTATTTAGTACACTGCCCATCCTGTGGCATGAGACTTTAAACTACTGTCTAGATTACAAGGGACTGTGGTGGTCATTCCAACCCTGGTGGTCGGTGTTAAAGTGGCGGCCAAGCCGCCAACAGGCTGGCGGTGAAAAAAATGGAATTCCGACCCTGGCAGTAACCGCCAACAGAGACCGCCACCTTAACACTCTGACCGCCACGGCGGTACAAACAAACAGCGCGGCGGTCACCGCCAACAGACAGGCGGCAGACAACGTACCACCCACCCTATCACAGCTCACCAATCCGCCACCTTTTCCGGGGCGGTAGCCCCGCCGATAAAAACACGGCGGAAACAGACCACGGACGGGAAAATGCTCACCTCGACACACTCCACGCGGAATCTCAACAGCATGGAACCATAAATCCACGTCCTCCCAGCAATGGTCTTCCTGCTCCTCTACCAGGAGCACGCCCGGCGGCGCAGAAGACACCGGTGAGTACTGCACCTACGACACAGGGGAGAAAAATAATTACAGGCACACACATACGCCACACACCCACCCCCACCCACTACAACACACACATCAATGCATAGCACAACATCACTGTTACAACCCCCAAACGCCCCCTAAAGAAAGCAAAGACAGAAGGAATAGATCACAAACAGTTGAATATATTGTAGAAATTAGGAATTAAAAATATCACATGATGTAAATAGTATTTACTAAATATTTACAAGTACGTTTAGTAGTCCAGCTATAGTCCGTGGACCACTGGGTCCAAATCACATGGGCAAGGCCCACACGAGAAACCCGATCAAAACGGAGAGAACACTGTAGGGGCATCAGATCGAAAAACTACAGGCACCTCAGGGGGAAGGGAAGGGGGGGCACCTCAGCCACATGAGTACACGACGCCAGATCCACGAGGGGCCTCCATGCCCACTGTCCCATCCTGGGGAGTGCAAAGCCACAGTCTCACAAGTCTCTACAGTGGGTGGCCTGCCCACTGGGCCATCCTGGGGAGTGCAAAGCCACAGTCTCACAAGTGGATTACAGACTCCACTGGTACTGGAGGAGGCATGGTGGCCAGAGTGCATCTTGCAGCCCTGCCCGATACAGATCCGGGCCTGCCCCTTCCGCCAATGGGCCAGCTGTGCATGACTTGAAGGGCCCTCTTCAGGCGTGCAGAGACGGCGGTGCCCAGCGGAGAGGTGCTTGAGATGAAGGCCCCAGCGGAGAGGTGCTTGAGATGAAGGCCCCAGCGGAGAGGTGCTTGAGAGGAAGAGCCCAGCGGAGAGGTGCTTGAGATGAAGGGCCCAGCGGAGAGGTGCTTGAGATGAAGGCCCCAGCGGAGAGGTGCTTGAGATGAAGGCCCCAGCGGAGAGGTGCTTGAGATGAAAGCCCCAGCGGAGAGGTGCCTGAGAGGAAGAGCCCAGCGTAGAGGTGCTTGAGATGAAGGCCCCAGCGGAGAGGTGCTTGAGATGAAGGCCCCAGCGGAGAGGTGCTTGAGAGGAAGAGCCCAGCGGAGAGGTGCTTGAGAGGAAGAGCCCAGCGGAGCGGTGCTGGAGACGGCGGTGCTGGTCTTGAAGGGCCCCGTTCAGCGGTTCTTGAGACGGCGGTCCCCAGCGGAGCGGTGCTGGAGACGGCAGTGCCCTGTTCAGCGGTTCTTCTCTTGAAGGGCCCTGTTCAGCGGTTCTTGAGACGGCGGTCCCCAGCGGAGCGGTGCTGGAGACGGCGGTGCTGGTCTTGAAGGGCCCTGTTCAGCGGTTCTTGAGAAGGCGGTCCCCAGCGGAGCGGTGCTGGAGACGGCGGTGCCCTGTTCAGCGGTTCTTCTCTTGAAGGGCCCTGTTCAGCGGTTCTTGAGACGGCGGTCCCCAGCGGAGCGGTGCTGGAGACGGCGGTGCTGGTCTTGAAGGGCCCTGTTCAGAGGTTCCTGAGACAGTGGTCCCCAGCGGAGCGGTGCTGGAGACGGCGGTGCTGGTCTTGAAGGGCCCTGTTCAGCGGTTCTTGAGACGGCAGTCCCCAGCGGAGCGGTGCTGGAGACGGCGGTGCCCTGTTCAGCGGTTCTTCTCTTGAAGGGCCCTGTTCAGCGGTTCTTGAGACGGCGGTCCCCAGCGGAGCGGTGCTGGAGACGGCGGTGCCCTGTTCAGCGGTTCTTCTCTTGAAGGGCCCTGTTCAGCTGCTCTTGAGACGGCGGTCCCTGCCAAGTTCAGCGGTCCTTGCCATGTTCAGCGGTGCTTGCCTTGGCGATCCTTCTTTGCCCATCTGGGCTGTGGCTGGCGGGGCCCTCCTGGGCAGCTGGGCTGGGGCCCTCCTGGGCAGCTGGGATGGGGCCCTCCTGGGCAGCTGGGATGGGCCTCCTTCAATGGCCATCTGGGCTGTGGCTGGCGGGGCCCTCCTTGGCAGCTGGGATGGGGCTGGTGGGGCCCTCCTGGGCAGCTGGGCTGGGGCCCTCCTGGGCAGCTGGGCTGGGGCTGGTGGGGCCCTCCTGGGCAGCTGGCCTGCTGCCGGACTTGTCTGGCGTGCTGCCCTTCCCACCCTTCCCTGGTCGTCTGTGGCCCTTTGAAATCTTTGCCGGTGTACCAGGTGGCACACCACTTCCAGACAGAGCCAGGGTAGGGATTTTGGTCCCTGGTGTCCGTGGCCTCTCGCGCCGGGCACTGGCGATTTTGGGGTTCTTCCCCGGCAGTGGGCTGGCCGTCCCTTGGCTGCTACCCGAACTAGTTGCCCTTGAGGGTGGGGGACTCCACAGTCCCTGAACAGTCCGGGTAGGCCCTGGTTTGGTGGTGGCTGAGGTGCTGATTACAGTCTTTGAATTTGGACGGGGTGGGGAAGTTGTTGGAAAGAGGTTAAGGTTGGAAAGGAAAAGAAGTTTAGAAAGAGAGTGATGGGTATTTGCAGTGGAAATGGGAGTGGAGGAAGAGGAGGTGGTTGTAGAAGAGTCAAGTGTGCTGACTTTGGGTGCAGGAGCTTGTGACAGAGGCTGTTGTGAGGTGGATGGCTGTTGGGTGGGTGGCTGCCTGCGTTTGTGTGGTTTGGAAGAGGGGGTGACAGACACAGTGGGAGAGGACACAGGGGACGTGTAAATGGTAGTGGGGGTGGTGACTGCACGTGTGCAGAGTGTTCTGGTGGGTGTGCTTGTGATGGATGTAGTGGCTGATGATGTTGTGCATGCATGTGCGAGTCGAGACGTCACAGGGAGGGAGGAGGGAGACGAGGAGGAGGGGGACACAGAGGAGGCAGTGGCTGTTGGCGTGTCTGCATGTGGATGTTGCTTGTGTGAATGCCCGTGGGATGTGTGGTGCTTATGTCTGGATGAGCTGCCCTTGGGTGTTGAGGTGTGTGCAGGCTGGTCTGTAGGTGTGGCTGGGATAGGCAGAGGAACAGGGGAGTGGGACTGGGTGGAGGGTGTTGGAGGAGGGAGGCTAGAGACAGGGACAATGGCTGCCGTCACTGCTGAGGCCAGAGCGTTGAACGATCGCTGATGGGCAGCCTGACCCGAATGAATGCCCTCCAGGTATGCATTGCTCCGATGCACCTCCCTCTCCACCCCCTGGATGGCATTCAAAAGGGTAGACTGCCCAACAATGATCGTTCTGATGAGGTCAATGACCTCCTCACTGAGGGCAGCCGGGGTAAATGGGGCAGGGCCTGAGGTGCCTGGGGTGAAGGAGATGCCCGCCTTGGTGTGCGAGCGGGCACGGGGCGCACGCTGAGGGGCTGCTTGGAGGGCGGAGATGGTGCGCTGGGTGGCGGCTGTACCTGTCGGTGCGGGGGGCACGGATGTTGCCGCCACCACTAGGGAGCTCCCTTCCGAGGACGTGTCCGTGTCGCTGTTGTCTCCACGCATCCCCGTTGTGGAGCCCCCCTCGCCCTCCGTCTCACTGGTCCATTCCGACTCTGTGGCATGGCCCTCCGGGGCCATGTGAGATGCAGCTCCCTCGTGCCCCAATGCCACTTCTCCTCCGCCTGATGATGCTGATGCACACATGAACAGAATGACCACAAAAAAGGGGGGGGGCGGGAAAGAAATAAAGACATGTTGAGTGCATGGATTACCGCTACAGTTGGCGGACAAGACAGACACAGAAGCCCCCTGCACTACGCTGCGCACTTGGACTCCACTAGGCAATCCCTGGGACACAGCCTATCAGCCTAGAGACGACAACTGCACACATAGGTGACACAGGCCCATGGCTAGCTGTACTTGGCACCCTACAGAGGTGGGGGGCGGGGACACAGGGCCTTGCCTTATGGAGGGGCCTAGCCTACAGATTTCGCCCTGGCCTAGGGAGACCCACAGCCCTCCTCCCCCACCCAGACACCTCCACTGCGCGCTAAGGTAGCAGAATGTGCTTGTACTCACCTACGTTGGGAGGCCATCCCCAGCAGAGCCTCCGCGGTCTTTCTGCTCCCGCGGCGGATGTCCTCCCACCTCTTGCGGCAGTGGGTGCCCTGTCTATGGTGGACCCCCAGGGTCCGGACATCCTTGGCGATGGCACGCGAAATCCCGATTTTCTGATGGGCGCTGACCTATGTGACACATTCAGGGAGAGAAAAAATAAAGTTGAATATTGTCTGCTTTTTCGATGCAAATGGCCCCCCATCCCCACCCTTGCCATGTGGCCCATGCTCTCATCTGTCGTGCGATGCATGCCTCATTCGCTCCCCTTCGCACCTTCGTTCATTCACCCCACTCAAACCAGGCATTGGGCACAAATCATGTTCAAAATGTACTTACTTGTTGGTCTGGAGGACCGTAGAGTAGCGCATACTGGGGGAGGACCCCATCCACGAGTTTCTCCAACTCTTCTGAAGTGAAGGCAGGGGCCCTTTCCCCAGTCGCAGCAGCCATTGTCCCTTCCAGACCGAGGTCACAGCAGCACTTGCAGTATAGGTCCTCTCCTGTGGATGATCAGGTCTCGAGTGATTAAGCAGATAGAAAAAGGCGGTCACGCCCGCGGCGGTGTGTACCGCAGCGGTGCGTACCGCGACCGCCGGCGCACTTCGTCATTGGCTCCTGAAACCCATAGGCTTCAATGTTAACCAATGCGGCTTTGCGCCGCGGTCTTCGACCGCCGACCGCCGCGGTATGCCATGCCAGCGCATTGACCTCACATCCCATTGTCACACTTCACAGGTCAGGCAGCCGCCATTTCGAGGGCCCACATGGCTTAATTTCTCCTGCGTCACACAGGCCTAGGCCTTGCATAGCCACTCATACAAGCCATTCACTGCATAGAGAATCTTGTACAGAGCATGATTTTGGAACGTACCTGTGGGTTGCTTGACTGTGAACTCCATGTTGTCCTTCCTAGGCACCGTCCGCTGGGTCTTGCAAGGAGATGGAGGAATGTTCCAGTGTACAGACCGCTGGTGGACCTGTCGACAATGGACGAAAGACATGTCATTTTAACATACCGGCTTGACCGATCCACCATACAGGAACTGTGTGCCCAGCTGGAGGCAGACCTGATGTCACCCATCCGCAAACCCACAGGGATTCCCCCTCTAGTGCAGGTTCTGTCAGTACTCCATTTTTTGGCAAGTGGGTCATTCCAAACAACAGTGGCCATTTCATCTGGGATGTCTCAGCCTATGTTTTCAAAGGTGTTGTCCAGAGTGTTGTCTGCCCTGCTGAAATACATGCGGAGCTACATTGTTTTCCCTGAGGTGGGCGAATTGGCTACAGTGAAGGGTGATTTCTATGCCCTTGGACATATTCCCAACATCATTGGTGCCATTGATGGGACCCATGTGGCTTTGGTTCCCCCCAGAGAAAGTGAACAGGTGTACAGGAACAGGAAAAGTTATCATTCGATGAATGTCCAGGTGGTGTGTTTGGCTGACCAGTACATCTCCCATGTAAATGCCAAGTACCCGGGGTCAGTGCATGACGCGTACATCATGCGAAATAGCAGCATCCCTTACGTGATGGAACAGCTACAGAGACACCGTATGTGGCTAATAGGTGACTCTGGTGTCCCCAACCTGTCGTGGCTACTGACCTCAGTGAGGAATCCCAGGACCAGGGCAGAGGAACGGTACAATGAGGCCCATGGGCGTACTAGGAGGGTGATCGAGCGGACCTTCGGCCTCCTAAAGGCCAGAATTAGGTGCCTGCATATGACAGGTGGATCCCTAATGTACTCACCAAAGAAGGTGTGTCATATCATCGTGGCCTGCTGTATGCTTCACAACCTAGCTTTGCGCCGCCAGGTGCCTTTCCTGCAGGAGGATGGTCGAGATGGTGGTGTTGTGGCAGCGGTGGAACCTGTGGAGAGTGAAGAGGAGGAAGACGACGGGGACGACACAGACAACAGGGACAGAGTGATACTACAGTATTTTCAATAACACACAGGTAAAAATCCACACCGGCTTTTAACAATTACTTATACTCTCCTGCCTCTCTACTGTCTGTCCTATTCCCCCATTGTATGTTGACTGAGTTGTGGCTTTTCCCTTCCAATTTCAGAGCTGTGGCCCCCACTGCTTGACCTCTGCTTTGTTTACCCATGGACCACAGCTGTGTGACAGTGGTATGTTCTCATCACAGTGTAACTGGACAATTTGGCAGCCTTACGTTTAATACTTTTGTTCACAATACAGGCAGACTCCAGGTTTTTTTTGTGCAATAGGTGTTTTTATTAAAGTGCTGGATTTTGGGACATCTTTGAAAATGGGTGATGGGTGATGGTGGAGGAATGTCCATGGCAGAGTCCAGGTTTTCAGTCACACAGGAGCATTGTCCATATGCCTGTGGAAAGATGGAGCTGGGGCAGTTTAAGGTTGGACAGGGTGACAATGTGGGACAGTGGGATGACATCAGGGGGTATCCTTTGCTGGCGGGGGTCTTGACATCCTACTCTGTCTTCTTACGAGATCTCAGGGCCCGCTTGCGGGGTGGTTCTTCTTCTGCAGGAGGTGGGGTTCTGGTGGCCTGTTGTTGTGTGGGGGCCTCCTGTCCACTAGCGCCGGCGGAGGTGGTAGCCTGTTCTTGGTCCATGCTAGTGACAGGGGCCCTTTGTGGTGCCACATGGTCCCGCAATGTGGTGACAATCATGTTGAGAGCCAAGACGATGGTGCCCATTGCGGAACTGATGTTATGAAGTTCTTCCCTGAACCCCCTATACTGTTCCTCCTGCAGTACCTGGATCTCCTGGAACCGGGCCAGTACCGTCACCATCGTCTCCTGGGAGCGGGTGTATGCTCCCATGATGGAGGTGAGGGCCTCGTGGAGAGTGGGTTCCCTGGGCCTGTCCCCCCCCTGTCGCACAGCAGCCCTCCCAGTTCCCATGTTTCCCTGGGCCTCCGTCCCCTGGACCGTGTGCCCACTACCACTGCCCCCAGGTCCCTGTTGTTGTTGGGGTGGTGGGTTAACCTGGGTGCCCTGTAGTGGTGGACACACCGCTGATTGACGTGTCCTGGAGACAGAGGCATGGGCCTGCTGGGTGGGAGCTGTGCTGGTGTTCCCAGAGGGGGTTGGGTCTGCTGTGGCCTGTGGCTGTGTGAGGGGAACCGACTGTCCCGAGGTCCCCGATGGTCCGGGCTGGTCATCTGGGTCCAGGGAGACAGAGCTGCTGTCATCACTGGTGGCCTCTTTTGGGGGTGGAATGGAGATTTCTGGACCCTCCTGGGCGGTGTGGTGGCTTTCGGGTCCTGCAGGGGTATAGAGGTATGGTTATTGCTTCAGTGTGTGCCATATCGGTCAATGGGTGGGTTCCCGTGTACCCCAGGGCTGGCATTCATGTGTGGGGACTTTTGTGAGGGTGGCTTGTGGGGGTGATGGGTATGTGCATTGGGCATGCCTTGGTGATGGGTGTCCGTGCTTTTGGGCCGCGTGCAGGGCTAGGTGTTGGGATGGGTGGGTTGTGATGGTGAGACATTTGCAAGGGGTAGTTGTGATGGGGGTGGTGGTGAGGGTGGGGTTATGAGTTGGCATGCAGGTGGGGTGGGGGGGATGAAGTATAGAAGATTAGACTTACCAGAGTCCATTCCTCCGCCAACTCCTGCGAGGCCGTCAGGATGCAGGATGTGCAAGACTATCTCCTCCCATGCTGTAAATTCTGGGGGAGGAGGTGGGGGTCCGCCGCCAGTCTTCTGCACGGCGATGTTGTGCCTTGATACCATGGAACGCACCTTCCCCCATAGGTCGTTCCAGCACTTCCTGATGTCGTCCCTATTTCTGGGATGCTGTCCCACAGCGTTGACCCTGTCGACTATCCTTTGCCATAGCTCCATCTTCCTGGCAATGCTGGTGTGCTGGACCTGTGTCCCGAAGAGCTGGGGCTCTACCCGAACTATTTCCTCCACCATGACCCTGAGTTCTTCATCTGAGAAGCGGGGTGTCTTTGGGGTGCCATAGAGTGGTGTGGATGAGGTGTGGGGTGGAGTATGTGTTGGTGAGTGTGTTGAGTGTGGGGGTGTGTGTTGTTTTGTGCGTGGATATTGTGTGGGTGATGGTGTAGTGTGCCTCTGTGTGATGGGGTTGTCACTAGCTGTGCTGTCTCTCTGGCCTTCTCTCATAAATTCAGGTAGTAGGGGTTTGTGGGTGATGTGGGTGTGTGTTTTATATAGTATTGGGTGTGTGGGAGTGTTGTTTGTATGTGTATCAGGTGTGTGTGTTTCGAATTGTCCAATGTGGCTGTGTTTTGTTCGTGTGTGTGTATTTCGACCGCGGCGGTGTGTACCGCCAATGGAATACCGCGGTTGAAAGACCGCCGCGTGGATTCGTGGGTCGGAATGGCATGGGCGTATTTCTGTTGGCGTGACGGTGGAGGTTTGGTCATCGCCACTTTTCCGCTGGCCGTTGGTATGGCGGACTTTTGATGGTGTCGGGATTTTGGCTGTTTGCCTGTTGCGGGTCAGAATGACCGTGGCGGTTAACCGCGGCGGTGTTATGGCGGGCTTCTGACCGGCGGTAAACGCATTTTACCGCCGAGGTTGGAATGAGGGCCTTTGTGTTTCAGAAGAACCTGGGCCAAGGAGGGAGCTCCATCATTACTTACCACCTGGGGACAGATATTTAGCGTGCTGTCTGTCCCCGTGGCACTGGAGTTTCAACTACTGCCTGGACCACAGGGGACTTTGTGTCCCAGAAGAACCTGGGCCAAGGAGGTGGCACCATGATCACCTGCCACCTGCAAAGTGCTATTTAGCATGCTGTCTGTCCCTGCAGCGTAGGATGCACCCAGGTCATGCCTGGGCCAAGGGCAGGCCCGCCCGTACCTGTCAGTGACTGGAAGAGGACGGGCTGTTCAACATACTAATTAGCACTAATTCGATTGAAGTAGGGGCCTCACTTAGATGTTGATTATTCACATTATTGTTTAAGGATGGGAAAGCGCAAAGCTCAAGGTGGCCCTGTGGGTGAGGCTGGAAAACCCAAGATCTCAAAAGTTTCCCATAAACCCACTCCCAGGCAGTCAAACTGTGGGGCATATTTATAATCAATTTGCGCCGAATTAGCGTCATTTTTTTAATTCTAATTTGGTGCAAAACTAACTCCATATTTATACTTTGGTGCTAGACCCATCCAGTACCAAATGTATGGAGTTAAAGTCATTTTTTTGAAGTGGAAACCATGCAAAAAATGACTCTAAGGCCTTAACGTCATATTTATACTCCTGTGCAAAAATGGTGCGCGAGAGGGAGGAGGGGTCAGAAAATGGTGCAAAGCTTGCCTTGCCCCATTTTCTTAATGCCTGGGTCTAGGCAGGCTTTAGGGGACCCGTGGGCCTATTTCCATGGTAGAACACCATGGAATAAGACCACAGGTGCCTTCCCCAGAGACACGACCCACCCACATCAGAGGGACAGTGGAGGGTGGGGGACCCCATCCCAGGTAAGTATAGGTAAGTACAGGTAAGTATTTTATTTGTTTTTTTTAAAGTGCAATTGGGGGCCCTGAAATGCCCCCCCACACATGGCACTGGGTGCAATGGCCATGCCCAGGGGACCCTGCCCCCCTGTGCTGGCCATTGGGGTGGTGGGCATGACTCCTGCCTTTTCTAAAACAGGAGTCATGTGGTATGGATGGTTTTGGGTCAGAAAATGACTTTAGGCAGGTTAGAGTCATTTGTTTTTTAAATCTAACCTGACTAATGTCATTTTTTGGTGCAAAACCCCCTTCTTCCATACTGCCAGGCCCACCCCACTAATGTCACTTTTTCTACGTTAGCCTACCCTTTGCACCGGCTTGCACCATTCCATAAATATGGTGCCTGGCTGGTGCACATAAATGGTGCAAGCCGGTGCTAAACTTTTTGGTGCAAAACTGAATTAGTGCAGTTTTGCACCAAAAAGTATAAATCAGAGCCTGTGTTGCTAATGAAATTGATACTCTAATTGAGGAGGTGGAAACCACACTTAAAGGGAAATACATGGTCTCGGGGAAGGGGCCCAAGAGTGGTCCTATGTTTGCATTTTTCAAACCAAAGTCAACACATAAAGGAGTATCAGACAACACTACTATTGTTGCTTTGCATTCTGGGGCCCCCAAAAATATTTGTGTAGTAGTGAGTGACTCCGGTTCTGTTCAGGATGCTGCTGCTAGCACTCCTCTCAACAGTAATGTAATTGTTCATGAGGTGCCCTGTTCCTACTGTTTTGCAGTATTAGAGAGCACCAGACTTCCAATAACCATTTCTACTGTTCCAGCTAGTCTTTCTATTTCTAACCCTCAGGATATTAATGTCCTCTCTCTGAGAGAGGCAATTGGACTTATAATCTAGTTAAGAAATTAGGTCACTGTAATGAAAACTAGGTTGTCACTATACTGCGTGCATCAGCCGTGACCTCATTTGCAGAGAAAGAAAATACAGTAAAATCTTCTGTCATGGGTAATAGCAATATCATGCGCAGCCTCACAAATTCAAAGTGTTACCAAGGTGCCAGTATACAGCCATCTGCTAACACTTAAAATGGATACAAGACAAAGTGGGCCCAGTGTTTGTAGTAGTTATTTTGCTTATAGTCACCCTTCTGTGAAAGTTCCAAATCGTTTAGAAGGATGGCAAACTGCCCGGGGCCATGGTCAAGGTCACTTAGGCCCATATTTATACTTTTTTAGCACCACATTTGTGCCGCTTTTTGATGCAAAAATGGTGCAAACTTACAAAATACAATTGTGTTTTGCAAGTTTGCACCATTTTTGGGTCAAAAAATGATGCAAATGCGGTGCTAAAAACGTATAAATATGGGCCTTAGTGTACATGTGTAAAGTGCTTAAATTACCAACAAAACACTTTTGAAAAAAGCATGTCACTAAAGAACGAGGTCACACATTGGATAAGGCAGGTAAGACAATTTTGGTCAATTGTTCACTCAGATACATTATTTGTAAAGTGCCATTTAGGGAGCAGGAAAAATGGGACATAATAGAAATTAAGGGCCAGATTTATAAGAAACTGGTGCAGCGCAGTGCTGCACAAAAAACAGCAGTGCCACACTGCTCCAGTTTCAAAATGCAGGTAGGTGCTGTATTAACAGGAATAGGGCGCACCCCTGGTTTTCCCCTGTGCCTGCGCTAAATTAACCAGCCTGCACCAATGCAGCGACCCTTGCACCATAGTGTAAGGGTGTCTGTGTTGAGGAGTGTGATTGTTTATATATAAAAAGATGTCCCTTCCTGCACATAAACAATCATCCATGGCATTATACTTCTTCTATGTGTGTGACAGAATGCAGCACACACAGAAAAAGTAAAAAGCAAGCATCAATAAAAGTATTCCTCCTCATTGTGCCATACTAACGCTGCCCCCGGGATATGGTTAGATTTTGCCACTGCCTCAGATTTACATTTTCTTGTAAATCTGGGGTAGTGTCAAAAGCAATGGGTGTTGCGGTGGAACGTCCACCACAACACCCATTGTACACACCACTGACGCAGTAAACTGCATCAGAGGGGCCCATATGTACAAGGAGGCAAAAAGCCACAAAAAGTGGCCTATCACATCCTTGTAAATATAGAGAAGTGGTTAGCGCTAACGGAGCATCACAAATGCACAATGGCCTTGTAAATATGACACAAAGTTAGCAAGCCTGGATTTGGTGGAAGGGTTGTTATCTATGGATGTTCGCTCTCTGTCACCAAATAGATTGAACATTGATTTCAAAAGATGATGTCGCAAATATCAGCCTCTTGATCAGAAGAACCAAACAACAATCAACATAGGTCTAGCCTGAGAAGGAGAGGTTAGAAGCAGAATTCCAGCTTAAACAATAACAGGCTATCATATTTAGACTGACTGTCCAAAGTCCCCATTCTACATGAGAAAGTGAATGCACCAGATCAATCTGCGAAAGCGCTAGTTCAATCTATTGGGTTTTTACAAACTGTATGTGATGCTGAGTCTTATCATTTTATTGTTGCAAATTATACCAAAAAAAGTTTAAATGCATATGCCTAATATTTTGTTCCATTCTGTAACCTCTAGGAACTGTGGCCTTTTTATATCACCCATAGGGAAGCACCTTCCTGCTTCCTCCCTTATTTCATGGAATATTGCAGGCAAAAAGGAGCAAGGTTGATGATGTGAATTGGGGCTTGTACATTGAAAATGTTGACATTTGTTTATTTTGGGAGACTTGGTCCATCACAAATGTATTTAGGCAGAGCTTCAATTCTTATTGCAAAGAAGCTATGCCTTCCAACACAGGGAGGGTGGCGGGGGCCTTGTCATATGGATACAAATTTATTTGAGCTGTACTATACAGGAAGTATACATTGATTTGTCTAACAACGTAGCCCTTAACATTAGCCCCAGTTTTTGCTTGTTAACCTTTATATTAGACCTAGTCCATTCTGCCAAACTTCTAAAATGTTTGGAGGCATATTTACAAGCCACTAGAGCCCTCCTGTGTCACATTAGCATCATTATTTTGTTACACCAATGTAGCGTTAGGAAGGTTGTTTTGCAGTGCTGTATTTACAAAGTGGCACAATTCTTGTATTGCACCACTTTGCACCTCCTTGTGCCACATTATGCCTGCACCAGACAAAGGGGGTCATTACAACATTGGCGGTAAAAGGTGCTTACCACCGTGCAGAAGACCGCCAATACACCGCCGCGGCCGCAGAATACCACCACAGCTATTATGACACACAGCTCGGAATCTGCAGAAATTCAGACACCCACACAAGTCCGCCACACCAAAGGTCAGTGATAAACTGGCAAAAACAAATCCTCCACCATCATGCCAACAGAAACACGCCCATGCTACCACGACACACGAATCCACGCGGCGGTCTTTCAACCGCGGTATTCCATTGGCGGTACACACCGCTGCGCTCAAAATACACACACATCTACAAAACACTGCTACATTGGACAATTCCAAATACACACACCTGATACACATACAAACACCACTCCCACACACCCAACACAAGATAAAACACACACCCACATCACCCACAAACCCCTACGACAAAAAATCTGAAAGAAGGCCAGAGAGAGACTTCAGCAATAGACAACCCCACCACACAGAGGCACACAACACCATCACTTATACAACATCCACGCTCAAAACACCCCACACCACCACACATCACCACACTCATCAACACATACACCGCCCCACACATCACCTACATCACCCCATGTCACGCCAAAGACACCCCAGCTTTTCCGAGGAGGAGCTCAGGGTCATGGTGGAGGAAATCCTACAGGTAGAGCCACAGCTATTTGGAGCACAGGTGCAGCACACCTCCATAGTCAGGAAGATGGAGCTATGGCGAAGAATCGTCAACAGGGTCAACGCTGTGGGACAGCATCCAAGAAATCGGGAGGACATCAGGAAGAGGTGGAACGACCTACGGGGGAAGGTGCGTTCAGTGCTCTCCAGGCACAACATCGCGATTCAGCGGACTGGCGGCGGACCCCCACCCTCTCCCCCACAACTAACAACATGGGAGGAGCAGTTCTTGACCATCATGCATCCAGAGGGCCTCGGAGGAGTCGGTGGAGGAATGGAACCTGGTAAGTCAAATCTTAACTATCATATCCCCCACCCTACCTGCATGCTATCACACACCCCCACCCTCACCCCCTCCCCTATCACTACAACTCCTCACTAATGTTCTAATAACACATGACACAACTAAGCATGGACACCCATCACTAAAGCATGCTCATTGCACATACCCATAACAACCCCCAACCATCATCATACAAGCCTCCACACAGGAATGCTTGCACTGGGGTACACGCACACCCACCCATTGCACACCATGACACACACAAATGCAATAATCATGCTCTCATACCCCTGCAGGACCCCTACCCAACGTCACCAGACAGGAGGGTCCAGACATCTCCACTCCACCCACAGAAGAGGCCCACAGTGATGACAGAAGCTCTGGCCAACTGGATCCAGATGACCAGCTTGGACCATCGTGGGCCTCGGGACAGTCAGTTCCCCTTGCACAGGCACAGCCCAACACTGACCTTCCACCCTCTGGTAACACCAGCACAGCACCCACCCAGCGGGCCCACACCTCCATACCCAGGACACGTCAATCAGCGGTGTGTCCACCACTGCAGGGAACCCAGGGTAACCCACCACCCCAACAACAACAGGGACCTGGGGGCAGTGGTAGTGGGCACACAGTCCAGGGGACGGAGGCACAGGAACACAGGGGAACTGGGAGGGCTGCTGTGAGACAGGGGGCAGACAGACCAAAGGAACCCACCCTCCACAAGGCCCTCTCCTCCATCATGGGAGCATACCACCACTCCCAGGAGACGATGGCCACGGTCCAGGACAAGTTTTAGGAGACCAAGCGCCTGCAGGACGAACAGTATTTGGGGTTCAGGGAGGAGCTCAGAACCATCAGCTCCACCCTGGGCACCATTGTAGGGGTGCTGAAGGACATACAAAAGACTATGAGGGACACCGTGGCACTCCAAGGGGACCCTGACACTAGCATGGACGATGAACTGCCCACCACCTCCGCCGGCGCTAGTGGACAGGACGCCCCGCCACAGGACCACCACACCAGCACCCCACCCTCTGCAGACAGACAACCACCCCGCAAGCGGTCCCTGAGATCCAGGAACAGGACAGAGCACGATGGCAAGACCCCCACCAGGAAATGAGACCACCCTGATTGTCCTCCCACTGTCTCACTTTGTCACCCTGTCCAGATTGGAACTGCCCCAGCTCCACTTCCTATGCCCCTATGGGCAGTGCACCTGTGAGACTTATAGACTGGACTCTGCCATGGACATTCCTCCACCATCACGCATCACCATTTTGCCACCCCCTCCAATAATTAGCACTTCAATAAACACCCTTGAACCACAAAACATTCTGGAGTCAGTCTGTGTTTTGGAAAATGTGTATTAGCAATGACAGTGACAAAATGCGTTTTCAAATGTAATGGCAACATACCCATGTCACACAGCACAAGTCCATGAAGGATGCCAGCAGATGACACACGTTGGTAACCACACCTGTGAAACTGTAAGGGAAATGTACAACTCAGTTACCAAATACTGCTACTAATTGACAGACAGGATAGAGGTAGGAGTGTGAAAGTGAATGTAATAGTAAAACAATTGGTCTCACCTGTGTGTCACTGGAAATATTGCTGTATGACTGACTTCCTGTTGTCTATGTCTTCTTCCTCAGCTTCCTCCTCATCTCTGTCAACATGCTCCACAGTTGCCACAACACCGTCATCTGGACCATCCTCCTGCAGAAAAGGCACCTGGCGTCGCAAAGCAAGATTGTGAAGCATCGAGCAGGCGATGGTGATCTGGCACACCTTCCTTGGTGAGTAGAATAGGGAACCACCTGTCATATGGAGGCACCTGAACCTGGCCTTCAGGAGGCCGAAGGTGCGTTCGATCACCCTCCTAGTCTGCTCATGGGCCTCATTGTAGCGTTCCTTTGCCCTGGTCCTGGGATTCCTCACTGGGGTCAATAGCCAGGACAGGTTGGGGTAACTAGAGTCCCCTAATAACCACACCCGGTGCCTCTGGAGTTGACCCATCACATACGGGATGCTGCTATTCCGCAGGATGTAGGCGTCATGCACAGAGCCAGGGAACATAGCATTTACCTGCGAGATGTACTGGTCTGCCAAACATACCATCTGTACATTCATCGAATGATAACTCTTCCGGTTCCTGTACACCTGTTCACTCCTGCGTGGGGGGACCAGAGCTACATGGGTGCCATCAATAGCACCTATGATGTTGGGGATATGTCCCAGGGCATAGAAGTCACCTTTCACTGTAGCCAAATCCTCCACCTGAGGGAAAACGATGTAGCTCCTTACGTGTTTCTGCAGGGCAGAAAAACACTCTGGACAACACGTTGGAAAACATAGGCTGGGACATCCCTGATGCCATGGCCACAGTTGTTTGAAATGATCCACTTGCAAGGAAATGTAGCACTGATAGCACCTGCACTTCAGGGGGTATTCCTGTGGGATGGCGGATTGGTGATATCAGGTCTGGCTCCAACTGGGTATACAGTTACTGGATTGGGGCACGGTCAAACCTGTCGGTGATGATCAAATGTCGCTCCTCCATTGTTAACAGGTCCACCAGCGGTCGGTATACCGGAGAATTCCGCCATCTCCTCAAATGTCCCAGCTGACGGTGCCTAAGAAGGACAACAGCGACCACAGAGTCAATAAATTCCCAGGTATGTACCCACAGCTACACAGAAAACGACACCAAATACAAAACTCTTCCTGTATGTGTGTTGAGTGTAGGCCTAGGTATGTGTGACGCAGTAGTAAATGAAGCCATGTGGGCCCCTGAAATGGCGGCTGCCTGACCTCTAAAGTGGGACAATTGGATGTGAGGTATTTGCGCTGGCGTTGTACACCGTCGCGGTAGGCGGTCGTAGACCGCGGCGCAATGCTGCATTGGTTAACATTGGACCCTATGGGTCACAGGAGCCAATGATGAAGTGCGCCGGCGGTGATGATACGCACCCGCCACGGACTTGACCGCCATTTTCTATCTGTTCAATCACTCGATACCTGATCTTCGACAGGAGAGGACCTACACTGCAAGTGCTGCTGTGACCACAGTCTGGAAGAGACAATGGCTGCTGCATCTGGGGAAAGGGCCCCTGCCTTCACTGCTCAGGAGTTGAAGAATCTAGTCGACGGGGTCCTCCCCCAGTACACGCTACTCTACGGTCCTCCAGACCAACAGGTAAGTACACAGGGAGCACGTTGTATAGGCTATGCCTGTGTGGAGAGGGCTGGTTGTGAGAAGGAAGGGGGCAGAGTTCAGCGACCATGAAGGAGTGTGAATGCATGTGCCACATGGCAAGGGTAGGGATGGGGGCCACTCACTTCGACGGTGCAGTTGGTAATGACTTCTCTTCTTCCCCTGTACATGTCATGTAGGTCAGCGCCCACCAGAAGAAGGACATTTGTTGTGCCATCGCCAAGGACGTCCGGACCCTGGGGGTCCACCAGAGATGGGGCACCCACTGCCGTAAAAGATGGGAGGACATTCCCCGCTGGAGCAAGAAGAAGGCGGAGGCTCAGCTGGGGATGGCCTCCCAACGTGGGAGGGGTGCCAGTCGCACCATGACCCCCCTGATGTTCCGGATCCTGGTGGTGGCCTACCCTGAGTTGGATGGGCGCTTGGGGGCATTACAGCAGACACAAGGGGGTGAGTACAACATCATTCAGCTGACTTTGCACGCAGTGGAGGGGTCTGGGTGGGGCAGGAGGGCTGTAGGTTTCCCTAGGCTAGGGCGCGTTACGTAGCCAAGGCCCCTCCAGAATGCAGGCCATGTGGCACTCCACCCCACCTCTGTAGAGTGCCAAGTACAGGTATACATGCCCCTGTGTCATCTATGTGTGCAGATGTGCACCATAGTCATGTAGGCCAGATCCCAGGAATTGCATCTGTAGAGGCCAAGAGCACGGCGTAGTGCAGGGAGCTGCATCCCACATGGCGGTGGAGGGTCACACCACGGACTCTGAATACACCAGTGGGACGGAGGGCGAGGGGAGCTTCACGTCGGTCACCGGATCACCAAACAGCGAGACAGACTAGTCCGCCGATGGGAGCTCCCTTGTGGTGGCGGCACCATCTGTGCCCCCCACTTCTACAGGTACAGCCGCCACCCCCCCTACCAGCACCGCCCTCCCAGCAGCCCCTCAGCCTTTGCTCCGTGCCCACTCACCCAGGAGGGTGGGCATCATCTTCGCCCCAGGAACCTCAGCCCCTGCCCCAGTCACCCCTGCTGCCCTCAGTGAGGAGGGCATTGACCTCCTCAGGTCACTCACTGTTGGGCAGTCTACCATTGTGAATGCCATCCAGGGTGTAGAAAGGGAGTTGCAACACAGTAATGCATTCCTGGAGGGCATTCATTCTGGTCAGGCTGCCCTTCATCGAACCCTGCAATCTCTGGCCTCAGCACTGATGGCAGCCATTGTCCCTGTGTCTAGCCTCCCCTCTCCAACTTCCTCCACCCAGACCCAGTCCCCTGTACCCCAGCCTATCCCAAGCACACCATCAGACAAGCATGCACACACCTCAAAACACAAAAGCAGCTCAGGCAAACATGAGCACCACACAACCCACAGGCACTCACACAAGCATCACTCACATACAGACACAGCAAAATCCACTGCCTCCACTATGTCCCCCTCCTCGTCGTCTCCCTCCTCCCTCCCAGTCCCGTCTACACTCTCACCTGCATGCACTACATCTACAGGCACTAGGACTCACACCAGAACACCCAGCACGACACCCCGCTCACCTGCACTCACCACCCCCACTACCATTTACACGTCCCCTGTGTCCTCTCCCAGTGTGTCTGTGACGCCCCCTCCCAAAGTACACAAACGCGGGCACCCACACACCCAACATCCATCCACCTCACACCTCCAGTACCTGCACCTGCACCCAAATCACATAAAGTTACACCTCCTACAACCACCTCCTCTTCCTCCACTCCCAGACCCCCTCCAGCTACCCATCCCAGTGTTCGTCAGATACTCTTCCTCAGCAACGTTGACCTCTTTCCCACCCTCCACCCCTCAAATTCATAGGTCCCGTAGTAGCACCTCAGCCAACAAAAGGTACCAGTGGTGCGTGTTAAAGGTGTGCGGAGTACACCGGCCACCAGGGTAGCCAGTGTGACACGGAGCCAAAGCACTGCCAGTCCACCCCCTGTAAAGCACCTTAATTTGGAAAGTGGCTGACGGGAGAGGGTGAAGACTCCTGGCGGCAAAACAGCTCACAAGGGTCCCGGGGGGAGTGCCGAGTCAGCTGTGATTCCTCCCAAGGTGGTGAAGGGGCAGAAGAAGTCTCCAAAGTCTGGGAAGAGCAGCACGACGGAGAAGGCCGCCATCCTCCCCGCCGGCCGGGACGCCACCGCCAGCAGTGTCATCACTGGTCAGGAGACCACAGCCAGAGTCAGTGCCCTAGAGGGTAGCAGTATCGTCACTGGTCAGGAGACCACCGCCAGAGTCAGTGCCCTGGAGGGCAGCAGTATCGTCACTGGTCCGGAGACCACCGCCAGAGTCAGTGCCCTGGAGGGCAGCAGTATCGTCACTGGTCAGGAGACAACCGCCAGAGTCAGTGCCCTGGAGGGCAGCAGTATCGTCACTGGTCAGGAGAGCACCACCAGAGTCAGTGCCCTGGAGGGCCCCGGCAGCCACATCCCCGCTGGGCACTGAGGGACCGTAATGCCACACACCGCTGAACAGGGCAAAGACCGCCATGGTGAAGACCGCTGAACAGGGCAAAGCACCGCTGAACAGGTCAGAGACAGCAAAGGCAAGCACCGCTGAACAGGGCAAAGACCACCATGGTGAAGACCGCTGAACAGGGCAAAGCACCGCTGAACAGGTCAGAGACAGCAAAGGCAAGCACCGCTGAACAGGGCAAAGCACTGCCATGGTGAAGACCGCTGAACAGGGCAAAGCACCGCTAAACAGGTCAGAGACAGCAAAGGCAAGCACCGCTGAACAGGGCAAAGCACCGCCATGGTGAAGACCGCTGAACAGGGCAAAGCACCGCTGAACAGGTCAGAGACAGCAAAGGCAAGCACCGCTGAACAGGGCAAAGACCGTCATGGTGAAGACCGCTGAACAGGGCAAAGCACCACTGAACAGGTCAGAGACAGCAAAGGCAAGCACCGCTGAACAGGGCAAAGACCGCCAAATCAAGCATCGTTAGCCCATGTGCAACTGAGACAGTGACGGAACTGGGGCCATCACGGGGAGCGTGATGCA
This sequence comes from Pleurodeles waltl, assembly GCF_031143425.1. Classification (NCBI taxonomy): domain Eukaryota; kingdom Metazoa; phylum Chordata; class Amphibia; order Caudata; family Salamandridae; genus Pleurodeles; species Pleurodeles waltl. The sequence continues at coordinate 39,988,835 of NC_090446.1, forward strand.
CTCTGGGCACCAGTCCCCCTCCAGAACCAGTGGAGACCTGCATCCACTCTGTCTATCCTTCACAGGATGACGCACTCTGGGCACCAGTCCCCCTCCAGAACCAGTGGAGACATGCATCGACTTGAGAGACTGTGGCTTTGCACTCCCCAGGATGGTACAGTGGGCAAATCAACCACTGTAGAGACTTGAGAGACTGTGGCTTTGCACTCCCCAGGATGGTACAGTGGGCAAACCAACCACTGTAGAGACTTGAGAGACTGTGGCTTTGCACTCCCCAGGATGGTACAGTGGGCAAACCAACCACTGTAGAGACTTGAGAGACTGTGGCTTTGCACTCCCCAGGATGGTACAGTGGGCAACCCACCCACTGTAGAGACTTGAGAGACTGTGGCTTTGCACTCCCCAGGATGGTACAGTGGGCAACCCACCCATTGTAGAGACTTGAGAGACTGTGGCTTTGCACTCCCCAGGATGGTATAGTGGGCAAACCAACCACTGTAGAGACTTGAGAAACTGTGGCTTTGCACTCCCCAGGATGGTACAGTGGGCAACCCACCCACTGTAGAGACTTGAGAGACTGTGGCTTTGCACTCCCCAGGATGGTACAGTGGGCAACCCACCCACTGTAGAGACTTGAGAGACTGTGGCTTTGCACTCCCCAGGATACATCAATGGGCAAAGGAGCCCCGTCGTGGATCTGGCGTGGTGCTGTCATCCAGCTGAGGTGCCCCCCCTTCCCTTCCCCCTGAGTTGCCTGTTGTATTTCTATCTGATGCCCCTGCACTGTTCTCTACGTTCCAGGACAGGTATTGTGTGTGGGCCTCGCCCATGCATTTAGGGCCCAGTGGTCCACGGACATTGAAATGTGTATACCCGTACTACTAATCGTGATGTATATATTTGGAATGTGTATATATTGATGTATATATGTGCTTACTGATTTTTGATACATTACAATGGTTTAACTCATTTCCTTTTGTCTTAGCATTTATCCGGGGGGGTTGGGGGTTGTTACTGTGATGTTGGGAAATGCATTGGTGTGTGTGTTGTAGTGGGTGAGGGTTGGGTTGGGGGTGGGGGTGTTGCGTGTGTGTGTCCCTGACTTTTGCAAGGGCAATATATGGACCTTCTCTAAATTCCATGTGTTTTCCCAATAGTTCCCAAACCCCAAGGTGTGGAACCAATTAGAAACATGCTTAAACCATGGAATATAAGTCACATTAGATCTTTTTAAAAGATCAAGAAGAAAGTCCCTATAAACAGCAAGCTGGGGAGTCGTCCAAATTCTTACCCCAAAAAGTAGCGGTTTTAGGGCGGTCAAAACCCATAACGGAAGCGAACATACAAACTCTTTGCCAGGGTATCGGTGAAAAGATCTAAAAAAGGCTCAAACTCAGGAAACCATTTAAAATCAAAAAAAGCATTAGTCAATCGACCATAAGATGAGCCAAGGAGATAATTGTTCCTAACATGGGACCAGCCTGCTCTTTTCAAGGGCAATATATGGACCTTCTCTAAATTCCATGTGTTTTCCCAATAGTTCCCAAGCCCCAAGGTGTGGTACCAATTAGAAACATGCTTAAACCATGGAATATAAGTCACATTAGGGGCCATATTTATACTTTTTGACGCAAAACTGCGCCGGCGCAGTTTTGCGTCAAAAAAATTACCGCCGGCTAACGCCATTTCGTTGCGCCGTGCGGGCGTCATATTTATACTTTGACGCACGGCGGTGCAATCAACAGGTGGGAGTCATTATTTTTGACGCACACCGTGGCGTCAAGTCGTAAAAGAAGACAACGTTAACGCAGCGGAAATGACTGTGGGTCGATTTACGACACCGCAACCCGGATATGCGCCGTTTTTTGACACAATAGCGTCAAAAAAACCTGCAAACACTGCCAGTTCACCAGAGGAGAGCCAAAATGGATCCCAGATGCCACTACAGACCCCAGGAAGATGACAGCAGACCAGGAACCAGCCAGGACGATCCATACAAGAACCAGGACACTTATAGAAAGAAAAGAAAGTCTCGCTTCAGTGCAGAGGAGCAGGAAATCCTGGTTAAAGAGGTGAGGGAACACCAGCACCAACTGTTTATCACCTCAAAGTTGCCAATCAGTAGGAGAGAGGCTATATGGCAACAAATTGTTGACAAGATTAACAGTGTGGCTGAAGTACTCAGAACAGTCATCGAGTGCAAGAAACACTGGCATGACTGCAAACGCAGGACCAAGGAAAAGATGGCCAGGAACAGGAAGGTAGCACTGCAGACTGGAGGGGGGAGTCCAGCACACCAGGAGGCCCTGGACCACATGGAGGAGATGGTCGCAGCCGTCATCTCTGAGGAGATCGTCACAGGAATTCAAGGACAGGACAGCGCAGACTACCACGAGACAACACACATGCAGGGTAAGTCGCATGGGGAATTGAAATGCAATAATGTTAACTGTAAGCAGGGGGGGAAATACCTACTACACATCAAGTAAGTCATCATATACATGGAGTGGCATGGGTAAAGGGGCACGGCAGGGGGGCATGGCCTGCACAAACATTAGCTGGGGCACACCATTACACTACAACAACAACAGTCCCATGGGGGCATGCTGTCATGCCAACGATGGAGCAAAGGGAAAGCCTCGACAGGAGGGAAGGCCACTACGTCAAACTTACATCCTGGCATTCGTCAGCCAACATATCTCCTACATTAACTAAGGCCCTATTAGCAATCCTCTAGCCAAAACAACAACTGCAATGTAACTGCAACAACAGTTGCCACTACTACCTCTGATCTGTGTGCAGCTCAAGTAGCCAATGGCAGTAACCTCCCCATGGAACATACATACCTAAATTAGGGGGTGAGGATGACATCTGCAACAATCTCCAGAAACAAGATAAAGGCCCCAGTACACTCAAATGTCAATGCCCATAGGTGTCACAGACATCAGCCAATGTAAACAACAATAGGAGTGACACAGCACTAAGGACACACCCATGCTGCATATGTCAGGGTCCATCCTGTGCCTGGCTAACAAGGCAACATCCCAAATGTCATACTGCTCAGACAACAGCATTGAGGAGGGGACACATGTAACTGGTCACTGAAATACACCTGCACAGTCAGAGAACAAAATAAGACACTGATAAGACTATCAGGGCAATCCAATGTAACACACATTACCCAACATCAGCAGGACACATCAACAATGTCACCATCCATATCACATCATAACATTGCCATGCATAGGATATGCTACATGTCAAGTACAATTAAGTTGATGGGAAAGATCAGGGATTGGGGCTGGTCCTGATAGTTAAGTGTGCTGCCAGGGCCATCAGAACACCCACAGCCAGTGAAAGGTCTCACCATGAGAATGGATGTACACGGAGGGTCGAGTAGGACAAAAAGGTGGCTATTCTCTATTTGGCATAAACCAACCCCTAGAGGCAATGAGGCTGACAAGTCTGATAACTCAATAACATACATGTGACACACAGGTGGGCCATAGGCCTGAAACAATGCCCATCTGAAGGACTGCAGATATTAATACAAAACAAGATCACAAAGTGAATTCATCAAAAGGCAGGCACGTCACGTCAAAATTGTCACAACACAGACACACTAATAGTACCTTGTTTCATTGCAGAGGAAGATGGATCTCCTGCCGATATGCCTGCCCCAGATTTCCCTGATGACATGGATGATGAGCCCATAAACATTCCCCAAGAGACCATCCAAAAGGTCCTTGAAACCCTCCAGGCCCTACCTTCAGTCACAAGGAGGAGCACAGAACAAGCAGCCATCGCAGGGGATCCACCCACCACCCCAATCGTAAGACCTGCCAGCTTCAATACAGCTGAGGACTCTGACAACACTGGAACCAGCTTTGAAAGAACTGTAGTTGGAGTACAGCAGGAGCTGGCCAAGGAGGTGCGGGAGGGGATGCAAAATATGGCAGCCAGCCTTGAGGGGGTGCGCTCGTGCATGATGTCATCTGCAGATCAGGCAGCAGCTATGCAAGCCCTAACATCCATACTGCAAGGACTACAAGAAACTGTCAAGGAATTCACCACTGCAGTAAGGGAGTTGCCACAACACCTCGCACCCCAAACCTTCCACTGCATGCACGAATGCAATCATGACTCCCTCAGGGACGACCTGGCTGCCTACCATCGTGATGTGGCTGCTATTCTCAGGAACCAGCAGATCCTCCTTGCTGCAGTACTGCCCTTAAGACCTTCACAGGGAGCAGCGACTGGGATGTCTGACTCCACGTCTTCTAACACTGAGGTGTGTGTTGACCCTTCACAACCAACAACAACAAGGACGAAGCAGGCAACACACACATCAGGAGAAGAAGACATGGAACAGATCACATTCACACGGAAGAGTACCCGGAAGCACTAGTTCCTGCACCATGGCCTACTTTGACCAAGGTCCAACATTTGGAAAATGCCAGTCTTACAACAACTATACTCAATGACTGTTCTGCTAACCACTGTATACCTTGTCAGCATGCCCAGTTAATGTCTCTCTCCTACTAATCGGCAAATCTGTCCCTCTGCACTCTCTGTAACATCACCCCAGCATGTCAGTGGCATTACCTACACCCCTTCTGTAGGATCACAATGTAAGATTTCACTAGAACGGACTCAGCAAACATGGACAATGTACATATTGCACTAGAGCACTTTTCAATAAATAGCACTTGCACAACAAATATGTCTCTGTGTAATTTGACACATCAACTGTGCAGTAGATAACCCAAATGTGCCTGTGTTCCAATCATGTAGCTTGTCAATACAACTCTCCTGACATCATGCAGTCACATCCATCTGCACAGTGGCCAGGATTGCATCATAGCCTGCCCATCCTGAGGAGAATAACTGATGAAGTGAGAAACCACACACCATCATGCTGTGTTGGACAGAATAATGCTTCCTCAAGAGATATCAAAGTCAACTAATAGTGGCTGATAAATGTTGTCACCATGCAATACTAACACATAGAACTGTGCAGTCTAATCTAAGCAAACACTACGAAACACAGCATGAATCAATCTTTCTGAGTTAACATCCAATTAGGTAATCATGCTGAAAATTGACACAAATGATCTATGTCAGTTATGAAGGCATGAAGACAAGAGTGTTAACAAGACCTCATCTTAGAAGGTGTCCCTGAACATCACACTGCAGTCAGACCTAAAAGTGTCCCCACAATACCAAGTCTGGAAGCACACTTTGTGACGTAGAAAACATACTCATCGACAAAAATCCTTTGTGATCCATGTCAACTCCGATTGGTGGTTCAAACAAATCGTGGATTCTTACCAAGGTAGCACTGGGGTAGCTGCCATTGTACACCTCAGTTTGTATTTGTTTGTAGCATAGGACACAAATGTCATAGAACACCAATCATCTACACTGATGCCAAGGCCATGATCAAGTAGCAGTTAACACATAATATAAAGGGTTATCTATATATTTATTCAAAACGAATCACACCACAGGAAACTAAGGGAAAGGTCATACCTACCCTAATCTAACCTGACTACTCATTACCCACAACTGTCCCTAACTAACCTAAGCTAAACTTACTCATCACATATAACAAATCGTTCTAAACATCAACCCCCCACCCACCATTGTGAGACAGGACACATGGAGGACAACACATACTAACCTACACACATACTATACTATCCTAAACAATAATATATTTTTTTGTTATATTTTTTTCATACATTGTCCCCCACCCACCCACACACTTAATAAGGAAAAGTAGAAAGAATCAGGACCCCCCACCCCCCCCACCCACTAACTAAACTAACAACCTATACTAACCTAACACTAATCCCCCAAGCCCACTAATCATGAGAACAAGAAAAGAGGAGGGAGGGGAGGGAATTATGTCCATAGAAAAAATATATTCCTAGAGGTTGGCCCTTCGGAGGGTCCGCCTGATCGGTTTGACCCGCTTCTTGATGTAGCTGACATCCTGGCTAAGATTGTTCACCTTCTTTAGAACTCGGTCCATCTTATGTTCCAAAGCCAGGAATGCTGCAGGGTTGATTGTTGGTGCTGGTGCCGTTTGTGTCCCAGCCGAGGTGCTCTGTGGCCGTGTGGAGCCTAGCCCACTAGACTGTCCTGCAGCTGTCACACTGCTGGGGCCTGGGTGTGCTGCAGATGTAGGGACAACTGTCCCCGCTGTGGGTGGGGCCACCTGGGGAGAACCGGTGGTTGTGGTGGTGGTAGCTGTAGTGGGCAACCTTGGGCCACCCTGTGGTGAAGCCCACCATGCTCCGGAGGCCCGATCGGACTGGTATGTACGGGCCACCCTTCGGAACCCCGACTGCACCTGCAGGATGTGTCTGTATCTCATGGCCCGCCTCTCAAATTCATGCTTCTGGGCGGGTGTCATGCTTGCAGCTGTGAAGACAAAGGGCAACTATTTACCATAGGAACTGCATTGTGTGAAATAGCACAAGTGGTCAATCTGACAATACATCTACTGTACTTGTAACAGCTCATATCACCATACAGATCATTGAAAGTCTCAGATGAAGTACATGGAAAGCCTGCCTACAAAGGTCATCTCACACATAGCACATCCAAAACCTACATGATGGGTAACAACTGGCAATAACTTGTCATCATCAAAGTACTGACAGTTGTCAGCTAACAATCATGCTGCACATCCTCCGCCTATTGCCTGGACTACATATGTCAGTGTATGTGATGATAATCACAAAACTCAAGGTCTGTGATTTGTAATAGGATTTGCTAGTACAGTATTCATGTGCCATACCTGAGTGTGTGCACTAGGTTCAAAACAAACTTCCAAATAGTCACAAGTATGTGTAACATACTGGTTGCTTCAGTCCTAGGTACCCTATTCACAAACCCATGCCTGAGTTTGAGCGGGGGGACGAACAACAAACAATTCCAAAATACATGCACACCCAGGAGTGTATAGAAAGTTCAACATGTGTTTGGCTCTACACACACACACCACCAGTAACGGCTATCAACAAATTGGAGTCAGCTAAACCTTGTCCTATCCAAGGCCCACACATGTCAGAATGTACTGACCTAGCTCAATATCACATACTTCCAGTGAAGCATACTTTTCAACAGACACAGAGTAGCAAGAACACCCATGATCATGAATAGCAAGCACACCTAGGCCTTTGTACTCTAGTTCCACACACTTGTAGTACAACTTGTGGAAGTACATGCTCCCAGAAGGTTCAACCTACAGTGTACTCAGTCCATCAGTTAATAGGGAAGCAACAGTCTTCAGAAAAGCCATTTGCAGAAGCTATCTGGGAGAATGTCAGTCTGACATGCAGACCCAGTCAGAGACGAGTCCCAGTGCAACTCTTATTGTAACTAGTGTATTCCACATGACTCACCACAGTTCTCATAGCGGGCCGTACAGGAATGGCCTACAAACCCAAGATCAGACAAGTGGATAAGCATTGGTCAACTCAAAATTTTCTAAGAACTGAAATCCCACTAATGGAACAAGACTAATAATTGGGCAGCGCATCACACCTTGCAATGTGTTCAACACACAGGAGTCAAAACGAGCCACCTCTCCCACTGTGTACGGTGCAGGTCCACCTGTAAAGCATGGAAGGAAGAATATGCTCAGAATCAGTGCACTGACAAACAATTTCAATTACAAAAACAATGCGTAAGCTGACATGAGTAATGAAACACTTTCAGACATGCTCATACTGCATGGAATATTTCATGGCCAACATTTACATAGGATGGGTCTCCTGCTACAGTTACACACACTTCTACACACATGCAGTGGCCCTGACTGTCATGTGGTGGCAAACATGCACCTCCGTTAGTATGCAGCAACCATATTGGTGTGTATTCGTCTCATCATGTGCATCCAAGAGAGACATCCAAAGGCTGGTTACTTGAGGACTGCATGACCTGTCAAACAGCCTATGTGGTCATGAAATATTTGTGACAGATAGGTACATGGTACAGAGGGGCAGGGACTTTGGCAATACTTCATGTTGTTAAAGTTTCATAAATTGATGGGTCCCAACAATGGTGATTGGCACCAAACATAGATGTTTGTACCCTAGTCCATACCTTTGGACTGCCATCCCTAATCCGATTTTGGCACAAGAAACAAAAAATACCTGTCTAAGATGTTAGCTGAGGGCACCTGACTCCTTTACAAATATGGTTCATGTTCAGATCTGTCATGTATCAATAAAATATGAAGGAGCACAGTAATCCCTAACAGGCATAGCACTTCCGTGAACACTTTCCTTACACACTCACCAGACACACATGAGACAAATGTCTGGGCCACATTGCTATCATCAATTGACGTGAAGGCAGCACTCATTTTCTGCATCATGTCGGGTTTCCAATGTCAGTCTAGCTATAGCGTTAACATATGTGGGTATGATGTTAGTACATCCATACTTCACTGGCAATTGTGACCTGTAGGGTCATGATTGCCTCATTAATGTTTCGCTCGTCTGACACAAAGGCGGCACTAAATTACATTCAGCAACAAGCAACCTGTAAGTGTGCAAAACATGAGCTGCCTGACTGCTAGCATTTGTCATCCTTCACCTAATGCATCAATTACCCTGTATGTTTCCTCAGCATTACACACAGTCAGCAACTTATCTGGCAGATTGTGTACCAATCATCTCATGTCACTACACAGCTTTTAATTGTGCACATTTACATGATCTGTACTCACCAACATGGCCACCAATCATGATTCCCAGGTGGTCCAGCAGATCTTGCTCCCTGGAGATCAGGTCAGCCCAGCGGTGCTTCAGCTGGTGGTCATTGTGTTGGCTCCCATACAGGCGCACCAAGTGATGGCGCACCTTCCCCCACCGGACTTTTCGGGCCTCAGTGTGATACCCCTGTATCACCCTACCCCCAGCCTCGAACATCAGTGGGAGGAAATGGCACACCAGCCATATGAACCCCCCCAATTCCTCCTCACCCATCCCGGAAAGACGTGGCCTACCTGACATTTATGCACAGAAAAGGGGAAAATGCAGTGGGAAAAAAAGAAGAAAGGGGAAAATGGGGAAAGTAGGAGTAAGGAAATACAAAGGAAACTTAACAAATAGAAGAGCCCAACTATCCCCTATATAACAGTACCCACAACAGACTCCCACAGACAATAAATACAACACTGGACTGGACAAATGTAAACAACACACACTCAGACAGTATTCTACAACAATATTTAAATGACAAAACAACAAGTAAGATGGCACTCTGGACACAAAAGCACAGAATCACAGGACAACACTCTGCACACAGCCACACAGTCTAGAATAATCACAGACTGCAAAGTGAAAGTACACCCACTGTACAGAATCTGTAAACAGGATATCCTATTACATCACATCCTGCATAACATGGCCGCAGTTTTTTTCCATTATCCATTTTCCATATTATCAATTTTTCCAGAGGTGAAAATTATGCTGCATCCAAATATTATTTACCAATTATTAAAAATATTTGGATTCAGCATTATTTGCACTCCTGTGCGTCACAAAATATGACGCACAAGCTGTATGCGTGAAAAAATGACTCATAATGACAAATATGTATTTTTATGTCCAAATGAGTCATGAAAATTTGCTTCACCTAACGGTGCTAAATGATAAATACTGGGGTTAGGGAAAGCAAATGTGCCTTACAGGATGTATGGAAGGCATTCACATTGCAATAGTAATGATTGGCCAAAATGGAGATTACTCATAATTGCGCACACATGTAAATAATTGCTGAGTGCGACTTTCCAAGTATGAAAGAGCTAACAGGAAGTCTTTATTAGCTAATTTGTGAGCACATGTATCAAGCTTTTCCAAATTGCAAAATGGCCATTTAGGTAATGCAATTGACGCCTAAACAATTTTTGGGGGTAACCATGTGCTAATTACAAGTTAATGTAGCAAAAATATGTTTCACTATAGACATGTAGCGCACACATGCCCCTTAAGCATGTATGTGCTTCACGTGTCCGTTAAAAGTTTTTAATTGGGGTGCAGCAGAGGGGGACTTAGGCCCCCAGCCCCCTGGGATTTGCTGTTCCTGACTTGCAAATTAATCAATAGTTTTCCCAATTTCTGTAATGCTAAACCATTGGCAGCAGGCCCATAGATGCAAATTGAGTATGATTCTCTTTTTGCAAATCTGTAATACCATTTGCCCATTTGAAGTTTGCCCTATTAATTCTTTGGAAAATTCAGACATAGCATTTAGCATAGATTTAATAGCAAATTCTCAAAGTTCCTTATGTTATAATTGCAAATATGTTTTTGATGCATGTGGCCCTTAATGCATTACCTGGTTTAGTGGCATGTTTCAATCTTCATGCTAGGTTACAATTGGGACACTACTGTGATAGGCTGCTTGCAACCACTTTGGTGATTGGATGGTACATGTACATGTATGTGCTCCAATGTTGATCCAGTATCAACTGTTAAGGTGTATGTTGTCACTGTTGCGTCCAGGTCTCATCATGAGTTAGTGGCAGCTAATCGTGTATCTAATGAGTATCCTTTGGAGAGAAATGTGAGTAAAGTCATTGAGGACATGGTAACCTACACGTGGATGGTCCCACCCTGTCACTGAAGACGTGTAATGAGACTTTCACCTGGGCATCCTTGATGTGCTGAGTGAGAGAATGTCTCAGGTGTCAGGATCCGGCATGTGTCATTGCAACATTTGTACTCAAGTTGGCCTCTGTGGATGGAAATGCATCTGGGAACATCATAGCCTCTGTGCAGAATAATATGGCTGGTATTCACCACACACGAGCCATCTCTATTATTTGGACAATGTTACTCAGCGTGTGAACTGTCAGGTTCCTCAAATGTGTAGACTTTTCATGGACATTATCTGAGGTTGCTGGTTCTGCTGGAGGCCACGTACACCATCAAAGGCTATGGCCCAGGTACACTGTCACACTTTGTAGTTTAGGCATTAATGAGGCCCAGACAACGGATGGGCCATGATTTAGCTATTCAAGGGCACTGTAACCAATATGATACAAATAAAAGTCAGATCTTGCAATACAATGTATTTGAGTATACATTGATGAGGCAAATGACAAATTAGCCTCTAAGGAAAGAGAGGTTTTGAATAGCAAGTGTGGTCCATATGTGGCCACCGGGAATCTTTAGGGTGACCCACGGACAAGTGCCAGTCAGGCTGACAGGATGCTGGGTCAATCAGGATCCAGCTCTTTCACAAGTGACATGATCAGTGGTCTGACTAAGACTGGTCGGAGGGAGCAGTAGACAGTTGACATGTCAAACTGTGTATGTCCTGTGTTGTTTTGAAGGTGACACATGAACCCAGATACAGTGTTACACGGCAACATTAGTAGCAATGCTTAACGGTGTAATTGCCAATATGACTACATCTATGCTGTAGGAGGCATCAGCAGGGACGGTGCATGTAAATTTGGGTGGTGTGCATGGAGGTGATCACTGGTGTGGCCTCCATCAGTGTCTCACAAGTCCTGTCGGATGAGATTTGCTTTCAAATGGCCTACAGTACCTTTCACACGGGAAGCAATCTACAGGTGATACCAGGCCTTAAAAACTCCAAGCCAGTGTATTATTTGAGCGGACTTCCATGCAGTCAGTTAGTACTATGACAATGGTATACCATATGAAAGGGTGTGGCACACTGGATGACTCTTGTTAGTGTGTGTGTGTAGATGAGGGAATATCAGGGTACACATATTTGTATTCCAGGGACCTCTTCAGACAGGTGGGGTGTGACCAGGCGCATGGGTGTGTCAGCTTTTTAGAAAAGGGCTGACATGTAGATGGGATGTGATGTGCTGGATGCTTGTCATGTGTGTGGCACTTGTGCTGTGTATGTTCTGCTTATGTGTAACTTTACAAAGATTGTATGTAGTTGGAATTACTGCTGTCAAGGGTCTGGTCATACATTCCTGTTCCTGATGCAAAAGCATGTCAACTGCCTGATGTATGAGGCCTGTATTCCCCTAGTTGAGTGATGGTGTTTTAGTTGTGTGCCATATGCTGCGATGAACCATGTTTCCAACATGTATGTGTGTAATAGGTGTGGTACTCAGCTATTGCCCTTCAAAGGTGAACTGTACAGGATGTCAGTCATTTACATTGTGTGTGTATGTGACCGTTGTATGATAGGCATCACATTTGTAATGGGATTTTCTGTGTCCTGATTGTTATATCATCAATGCTCCATGAGGCGACACTCTTCTTCTGATATTTAGAGATAAAGGTGTGCAGAAATGATTAGCCAGACCATGATGTGGTGTTTCTTATCAGTGTTTATTTACAATAGTTCATTAAGTGGTGATGGTGATAATATTTAAAAGAAATTGTTCACAATGTGTTGGCGCCTACGCACTCCAGCAGCCGGGTTTGGTTGTTCCCCCTCATGTTGCAGGGCAGCATCCTCCTCTTCCTCGTCTTCAGGCATGTATGGGCCTGGTTCCAGGAGGGGAATGTTCCTTTTGATGCAAATGTTGTGCAAGATGGAACATGTTAGTATGATCTTACAGACCATCTCGGGGGAATATAGGAGGCTACCACCAGTGATGTCGAGCCAGCGGAACCTTGACTTGATGATTCTGAAGGTCCGCTCGACAATGCTGCATGTCCTCCTATGGGCCTCGTTGTATGCACGCTCTGCAGCTGTACTCGGGTTGCCAAATCGTGTCATTATCCATGGCTGGATGCCATACCCCTGATCAGCTGAAAGAGAATAAGAATGGGATCATGTTGATGTAGCTGGCACTATTGAAAAGACCTTTCATGGCAGTAGTTGTCTAGTGTTTTCTGTGACTCTTTTGTGTACTAATGTGACATCCTATACTTGTAGGCTATACCATCTGCATTGTGTTGTTTCCTTGGCTGAGCAAGTGTTTGTCTGCTAACCGTTTGTCATCAGTATGTTTTGGGATTTTCAGCACAGTGTGCCCTCCCTAGCATTGTGACTTGTGATACAGGTGTCCGTGTGTCTTCACTTGGGGTGAGATGATAGTTCCACGCAGAGTTAAAATTGAAAGTGTTGTTAACACGTTCATATGAAAGTACCCTGGGCATCCCATACCTTTAGACTTACGCAATGGTTTAATGTAAAGGTAATTGGGACACTTACAATTTGCAAGGTGACATTTCGGCAACCACACTCATTAATGTCTTAACATTAGGCTGTACAGTAAATTCCGATGTGTGACAGGTTCAATGGTGACTTAAGAAACATGGCTAGTAATGTCAGGACCTCAGTGTGTTCCTGTTGACATGTTGCTGTTGTGGTGTATGTGTTGTGTGTCCTAGAGGGTTGCTGTGCAGTTTATATATAAGTAGGTTTTTGTACTTACCAACAAGTAGTCCTTTGCCATACCGGCCATCCTGGAAGTGTTGATTGATGGTGCAGTGACGGAAGATGAAGGAGTCATGTACACTCCCAGGATATTTAGCCACGTTGTTGGTGAACATTCCTTTGTGATCAACTATGGCCTGTACGTTGATGGAATGTGTGTGCTTCCTGTTGAGGTAGAGGTGTTCAGTTGCAGCAGGTGGCACAAGGCGTACATGTGTGCAGTCGATTGCACCAAGGACGTGTGGGAAGCCACTGATTGCGTAGAACCCCTGTTTAGTTTCCTGCTGTTTCTGCAGTGTGTTAGGGAAGCAGATGTGGCGGGGTGTCAGTCGAATGATGGCATCCAGTACTTTGGACAGAAATGCGGAGAATGATGGTTGTGATATTCCGCCTACCAGGGCACCAGTTGTTTGAAAAGAGCCACTTGCCAGCATGTGAAGTACGGCAAGCAGCTTCGTTTCTGTTGATATGGTGTGGGGTGTCACCAAAGTGGGGTCCAACTGCTGTTCAATATTTCGCAGCAGCTGCTGAATGGCCTGCCAGTTCAACCGGTACCTCTGTATGATGTCGTGTTCCCTGAGGCCCTGAAGGGTTGTTCTGGGGCGGAATATCCTCTCCTGCCTTCTGCGCTGCCTTTGGGGTCCCTGCTGGAGTTGTTGTAGCTGCTGTTGTTGCTGCTGGGCTCTGCGTCTGCGTGCATGCTGGATTAGAATGACCTCCATGGCTCCCTGTTGCTGCTCTGCTGCTCTGCTGTTTGTTCTATGTGTTCTGATTAAATACAGGTGTGTTTGCCCCATTTTAACGCCTGCCTTGACCCAGGCGTTAATTTTTTACGCAAATCGGGCTGTGCGTCATTTTCTGGCTCTGCCTCCCGGCCGTGCGTCATTTTTGCCCGAAAGCATAAATACGACGCACGGCCGTTTAAGCCATTTTTTTGACGGGAACGCCTACCTTGCATATCATTAACGCAGGGCGGGTTGCCGCATCCAAAAAATTACGCACACGGCGGAATTTTGTCATCCGCGGGCTCGGGCGTCAAAGTTTAAATACAACGCACAATCGGCGCAAACGGAGTATAAACATGCCCCTAGATCTTTTTAAAAGATCAAGAAGAAAGTCCCTATAAACAGCACTGGGGAGTCGTCCAAATTCTTACCCCAAAAAGTAGCGGTTTTAAATCAGAAATACGGTTAAAACCAAGATCCAAAAAAATGGGAATCAAAGGGGTGCTACCTAGGCACCCAAGTAGTGCTCTAGCAAAATTATTGTCGCCCACCAGCAATTTGGAAGTTTTACAGGAGCCCCACACCTCAGCACCAATGAGTAGCAGCATTTTGTGCTTTGGCTAAATAGATCTTTATAGCCGGAGAAACAGCTTTCGTGGCTATACTTTTATAGAAGCCCAAAATGGCCCCAGATCTGTGTTGAAGAAGGGACACACTCTTGTTGATCTGTTCTTCCCAAGACAATTTGTTAGAGATCCTCACACCCAGATAGTCTATTGAACTTACTTCCCCCAAAGAGGCTCCTGCTAATGTGATAGTACATCTCCTGGCTGATCGTGGAGTAAACACCATCAATTTAGTTTTACTGGCATTTAATTCCAGCCTGCAATCAGTACAGAAGGTAATAAACTTGTCCACAAGGATCTGATGACCCATCAGGGTCTGGGAGATAAGAAGAGAGTCATCCGCGAAGAGCAATATGGGAATCTTTTTCTCATTTGAGGAAGGTGCATCATTTTGACAAAGAGACACCACTTGTATCACCTCATTTATATATAAAGTAAATAAGGTTGGTGACAATACGCACCCCTGGCGGACCCCCCTTTGGATAGGAATATGGTCTGTCAATTCACCCTGATTCCCGCATCTCACCTGGGCATATGTGCCCTCATGTAATCATTGTAGAAGATGGATTATGTTCGTAGGGGTACCTATGTTATGTAGAACATCCCATAATTTCGCTCTAGGGACCCTTTGAAATGCAGTTCGAAGGTCCACGAAGGCAACGTACAGTTTTTTTTGGCAAGCGTTACATATTTCCAATATAAAAGTGCCAATCTAAAAACCTGATCCACAGTACTAATTTAGGGGCGAAAACCTACCTGGAGTGAAGACATCTCATAATGGGTGTCAACCCAATCTAAAAGCATTCCCAGAAGTTGTTTAGCAAAGATTTTCTGAAGATTATTAATAAGACTGATAGGTCTTTAATTGCCGGGAAAGCTCACCACTCCCTTTTTACAGATAGGAACTATTTCATCCCCTTTCCAGGTACTAGGTATCGGACCCCCCGCAGCTATAGCATTACACAGCATATTTATATAGCTGGACCAGATCACTGGTTCTGACTTATATAGGTCCCCCGGTATCTTGTCTGGACCTGGGGCTTTGGAGGGTTTCAAAGAATTAATTGTAGCTAATGTTTCCTCCAAAGTGAAAACAATATAATCATCGTGTTTACACACATCCATGCCCGGATCACCAGATAGTAAACTCACTGCAGCTGGCTGCTGAAAGTCATAATTGCAAAAGGAAGAATTACAGGGCATAGCGTAGAGATTGGAGAAATGGTCAACCCAACTCTCAGGCTGGATATAGGTAGGTATTATGTTCTTGCCCTCTCTGTGTCTACCACACAGTACTTCCCAAAAAAGACCTATTGTTGTTAAGTTTGGCAGCATCCAACAGGTTCTGCCAGATTAAGGGGGTTATTACAACTTTGGAGGAGGTGTTTATTCGTCCCAAAAGTGACGGTAAACTGACTGATATACCACCAGCCGTATTACGAGTTCCATAGGATATAATGGACTCGTAATACAGCTGGTGGTATATCCGTCACTTTAACGTCACTTTTGGGACGGATTAACACCTCCTCCAAAGTTGTAATAACCCCCTAAGTCATCCCGGCTTTTCTTCGCCTATGCCATAACTTTATAGTAGGCTAGCGTGGCTGTTCAAATCGCCCCTTAGGAGCGGGACACAATGGCTAACTTTAATAGATGTTTAGACTTCAAACAGTCCATATTAAATCACTCTCTATTTTTAGGTGCATGATCAGAATGCTTAATAGGAATTTCCTTGTAGAAAACATTCTGCAACTTGCGTAACATTATCTCATGGATGGTAAGAATTGGAATATTAGCAACCTCATATCCCTTGTAATCCACAATGACACCAATAAACAAATTGTAAATCTCCCTAATCATATATAGATTAGACAGCATTTTTGGCCAACTGACATGAGTATGACTATCATTCAGTTGTGGCTCAGGGACAACAGTATAATGCGTGTGCAAGGACCTCCTAAATTTTGCACTGCGTAAAGTTAGAAGCAAGGGGTTGTTGTCGCTATTGTGTTGAAATTCCACCTTCATGTCCTCCAACATCGACCATAACCTAACATCCAATAAAAAGTAGTCAATAACACTGGATGATTCACCTCATTTAAAGGTGGGCGCAATGTTTGGGTCAGAAGACGTTCAGCCATTACAGGCCCTGAGACCATACTTAAGACACAAAGATGTCAACTCTAGGGCAACACAGGAGCGGATACATGATTGCCCAATAGCCAAACGAGGGATATCCCATTGCTCATCCTCTTCAGCTACTAAATCATTAAGTAAGACGGTTCAAAGGTGCAGTTCATATCCCCTGCAACCACTACCTTGGAGTCAGGGGACAGGGTATCTAAATATTCAGATAGCTGGATTAAAGTCTGAGACTCCTGTCCCCGCGACACTGACCTTGCATAAGTATTGATTATGATAATCTTGGGGCCTCTGTTGAATGTGAGCTGCACGCCTTGTAAATCCGGGGAATCAGTGTTTAATAACAAGTGATTGCACTACAATCTCTTGTTGAGCAGTATCACTAGACCTCCCTTGGCACGGCCATTGTTCCCTTCCGCAGGCAGTGCCATCACCTGATATGTTAGAAACCCATCAGGAGAGACAGGGTCCATGGCCCAATTCTCCTGAAATAAACATATGTCCTGCTTGTTTATATAATTGACCCATTCAGGATCCAACAGTTTCCTACCAAGCCCAGCTAAGTTCCAAGACATGATGAAAAGATCAGCTCTAATTTCTAGATTAATAAACCCAGAGGATTGGGCTTCCCCATTATCGATAGACTCAGTGGACCCCCCCCCCGTCCCACCCACCGGACCCCCAGTACAAATTTATAAATTGGAGTCAGGACACTGGGCTTCCCCATAGCGAACAGACTTATTAAGTGCCCCCAACCTGCTACTCCGAATAGGAACTATTGAGTTAGAATCATTAGATTGTCAATCAACACCTGACAATGAATGCAAGTTGTCTCCTGTCAAGGTCAAAGCACGCTTGTGGTTAATTTCAGTCGTCCTGTCAAAACAATTAGCGGGAGGTGGGGAGGATTTAAGTCTGATACAACTCCCATTGAGCTTCCGAAGATAGAGAGTAAGCAGTTCAAAATCAATAGGATTATTCATCAACAGTCTGTCTACAAAACAAATAGAAATAAAATCAAATTTGGATCCGGGCAGGGAATGTCGATCCATCTCCACAATATCTGCACAGATAACAGAGAGGCACTTCCGATGGACTCTCAACCAGTATATAACTCCTGGGGGCAATTTAGGAACTTCAACCATAAACAATGTACCTCCTTTGTTCCCAAGGGCCTGAGTCTGCTTCTTGGATGCAGACCATCTCTTTTCGACCTGATGTGGGACATCATCAGGTGACTCAGTATGGAAATTTGATCAGAAGGCTGCTCCACTCAGCACCTGGGAGACAATCGTCTCACTATGGTCAGCAGATATAGTTTTACCAGATCTATTAGGCCTAGTGCAAGCCTGATCTTCAGCAACAATCACACGCTTGTGTTTGGTGGCTTCAGAGGGGGCCTGTGGGTCTTCAGTGTGGGAAACAAATTGATTGGAGAAAGAAATAAGACCAGGATGTAAATATTGATTGTCTACTTGAGGCCTAGACTCAGATGCAGCCAAATTGATGGGTGTGTCCCTCAAAACACAGCAGGGCACATCCAATTTTGGTCGAGAACAACTACAGCCACATAACAAACCCGGATCCCTCACCAATTGGTTCATCAGTGACAGCACCAGATTCTTTACTTCATCTAGCTTGCGATGAACAGAGGCCAAGTCAAGGCTGTCATGCAGCCTCAATGGTTTATCCAAACCTTGGGATGAGTTAGTATCATCTCCAGCAGGCATGCATGTCACAGAGCGTTTGTGTATAGTGGTGTTACAAGATCCTTCTGCGTTCTCCAGTGGCCCATACCGATTTGAGCATGAAATCATAGGCATTACAAAAACCTCAGGGCTCAAGGAAGGGCAGGGGGACTCATCCTCAATGGGAGGGCCAACTGTGGTGCTCAATACTATGTCCGACCCACTGTCAAACGCCCAAGGTAATTCCAATCCTAACATTTCAACATTAATTTTTGATTCGGTCTCCTTTAGTGGCTTAAGCTGCTGTTGTTTTTTCTTAAATATATCTGGTATTTTTATAGCAGGGGGATCCTGTTGTGAGGACAGTGAGTTTGAATTGTCTTTTAAGATGGCCTTCACTTCTTCTATTAGAATATCTCTGTCTTCCAAGGAGTGACTTCCTTGGTTAGGAATAAGACTCATTTTACTTTTAGATTGTTTCTTAGATTTATTTGAACCACTCGGCTGAGGGGGAGTACCCACAGCCTTTCGTTTCCCCATGTCTAGATAACGAGGTAATAAATAGCAGGGTAAATAGCAGAATGTGTAGATAAATGGATAAAACCTTAGGGGTTTTGACTTACTTCCTTAGATGATATGAATGCCCAGCCCAACCTATATCGGGCGATGACGGGCGAAGACGGGCCTGCGCTGCATGAATCGGGGAATTCACTGGGGAACCTGGGGGATGTAGTCCCTCCCCAGGTCCGAGTCAGGGCCCCCAGGCAAGGTTCTCTCCTGTGCGTCCCGCGCTGCAGGAATCGGATGGTGCTTAAGAGCTCTGGGAATTCGCCTGGGAACCTGGGGGACGTAGTCCCAGCCCAGGTCTGAGTCAGGGCCCCAAGGCATGGTCCTCTCCTGTGCGTCCCACACTGCGGGAATCGGATGGTGCTTAAGAGCACTGGGAATTCACTGGGGAACCTGGGGGACGTAGTCCCAACCCAGGTCCGAGTCAGGCCCCAAGGCAAGGTCCTCTCCTGTGCGTCCCACGCTGCGGGAATCGGATGGAGCTTAAGAGCACTGGGAATTCGCTGGGGAACCTGGGGGACGTAGTCCCACCCCAGGTCTGAGTCAGAGCCCAAGGCAAGGTCCTCTCCTGTGCGTCCCCATTTTCGATGTAATTTCTAATGCCTGCTCAAAGCAGGCATTAAAGTTACGCACCCATATAAACCTGTGGGCCTCCTTACACTTTGCTTGTCCAATATGACTATATTGGCCTAATGACTGCCATGATTTGTGATAATGTAAATACGGCGCACCCAGGGTTTAGTTAGGTGGGCAGGGACGAGGCAAGAAAACTGGGGATCTGAGGATAGGCAATCTTCAGGATAGTGACCATTTCCCCATTATGGTAAATTGAGACATGTCGTCCTTCAGACGGGTTTTGAGTGAGCAGGACATCACACTCCCAGTGGGGGTGTCCAGTAATCAGCGCTCCAACAAATGGAGCAAGTTTGTGAAGTCTGAGGACTTAGTAGCAAAATCTCATCGTATGGTTTCCAGACAACTCTCAGAATTTATGTCGAATGGCCTCTCTCCTGATCAAAAGGCTGCTATATGTTAAGGAATTAAAAGGAAAAAAGCAGCTGATTTCAGGGAGGACAAATAAGTGGTTTGACAAAAGCTGCAGACAAGCTGAGAACAGCCTCTTACAGGCGATAAAACAAAAGAATAGACCTCTGATAGCCGAAACTAGGCAAGTTTATGCAGATGCCATTAAGACGAGAAAGGTAAATTGTGAGGAGGCCACATGGAATAAGCTATTATTAGCCTTGAGAAAAAAAGATAGTAATCGTTTTTGGCTTTTGGTATCTCAAAATGCCTGAAATAACAACCCCTGACCAGATTGTCATATTTCTGATGAGGACCGGGAACTTAATTTTAGTACCCCACACAGAGCTGAGTTTCAACAAACAAATGCTCCTGGTGGCTTATCTGTGTTTTGTAATGAAAGGAAGGAGGAAGGGCATATTGCTGCCATGGCTGCCTTTACGCCTAAGGAAACTGATGTGGCTATTTTGGCCCAGAAACCAGGGAAAGCTCCTGGATTAGACAAGATACCCATAGATTTGCATAGATCTAACTTGAAGACTTGGGGTTCCTACATAAATTTGGTGTCTAACGCACTGCTGGCAGGAAGTGGAGTTGGGTCTCTGGAAATTAGTGACACATTAGTCTGATAAATAATCCCCAGAAAATATTTTGCGACCAAATATTAATCAGACTTTGGGACTGGGTTTGAAAGGCAATGTTCGGTCCCACTTGTAAGAAAGGTTTAGGCAGAAGATAAGTAAAGTGGATCAGATCTTCTGCTTCCTTGCAATAAAGTGGAAATCTGTTGACCTGAAAGCTGGGAGATTTTTTGGTGCCCTTGTAGACCTTAAGTCTGCTTCTGATCTAGTTCACTGTGCTAAACTGTGGGAAACCTTTTCTAGAATTGATGTAACTCGAGTCTTGTTGACTCTGATACAGAAATTGTACTCTGACAGTTTTGCAACAGTTAGATGGGGCATGGATGGAGATCTATCAGAAGAAATTCCAATTCAAAAGGGAGTTCACCAAGGGTGTGCTCCGGCTCTCTTATACATTATTGCCTGTATTCCCTACTTGTAAGATTTCAAATATTATTCCTCAAAAATAGGTGAAACTAAAACACAATGTTTATTATTTGCAGATGACACCTTACTATTATCTAAAACAGTGTCTGGCTTATCCAAACTCTTGGAAAAATGGTTTAGTGTTCTGTAAAATATACAACCTCCAATTAAATTGCTAGAAGACAAAATACACTAACCGCCATGCAGACTGCCACCAACATACCGCCACCACGGCAGATATCCATTCACCATATTATGACACACGTATACCAATCTGTCACTATTCAGCCACATACACAATTCCTCCACACCAAAGGTCAGTGATAAACTGCAGTATCAAAACCCACACCGTTATGCCAACAGAACAATGCAGACTACATTATGACCTACAAATCACCACTGCGGACATTCAATAGTGGTAAACCATTGGCAGTACATAGCGCTGCACTCAAAATACACAGACACTAACAAAACAACATCACATTGGACAATTTCAATAACACGCACCTGGCACTCATACACACACCACACCAACACACCCACACTATTATAAAACACACACCCACATTACCCACAACCCTTTACGACTACAAACCATTGGCACGAGACAGACACCAAGACCATAGACAAGACCAGAGCCACACACCACCATCACCTATACACCACCCCCGCACGCCACATCACACACCCCAACACATCACCCTACACACCCTCACCCACACAACTCACGCAACACCCATGGCACTACAAAGACACCCCCAATTCTCAGAGGACAAGCTAAAGGTCGTGGTGGAGGAAATCATCAGGGAAGAGCCTCAGCTATTTGCAGCACAGGTGCAGCAGATATCCATTGATAGGAAGATGGACCTATGATGGAGGATTGTGGACAGGGTCAACGCCTTGGGACAGCCCCCAAGAACCAGGGATGACATCAGGAAGAGGTGGAACGACCTATGGGGGAAGGTACGTTCCATTGCAACAAGACACCAACTCCTTGTACTGAGGACTGGAGGTGGACCCCCACCTCCTCCCCCACAACTAACAACATGGGAGGAGCAAGTCTTGGCAATCATGCATCCTGAGGGCCTGGCAGGAGTAGCAGGAGGACTGGACTCTCTATTACTTCTCCCCCTACCTGCATGCCATCACATACCCTACCCTCACCCTCACTCCCATCACTCCACCACCTCCCACACACCCCACCATCACATATTACTCATCCCAATCCCAAGCCCTGCATATCATACCAATGCATGGACACCAGTCACAGCCCTGCACAGTCACACACCACCACAGAGCCTCCCCCATCTGGAAACACCACCACAGCACCCATCCTGCATACCCATACATTTGTCCACAGAACACGTCAATCAGCAGTGTGTCCACCACTACAGGGACCCCAGGGTACACCTCATACCCAAGACAATCATGGACCTGGGGTCAGTGGCAGTGGAAACACGGTTCAGGGGACAGAGGCACAGGACAACAGGGAAACTGGGAGGACTGCTGTGCGCCAGCGGGAGGACAGGACCAGGGAACCGACTCTCCAGGAGGCACTCACCGAGATCCTGGGAACATACCAACAATCCCAGGATACGCTGGGCCAGATCCTAGACAACATGCAGATGAACAGTATCAGGGGATCAGGGAGGACTTGCTGGCCATTAACACCAACCTGGTCTCCATAGCTGGGGTACTGGCAGACATGGCCAACATTATGAGAGAGGCAGTCTTACAATAGCGGGCCCCTGCCACTAGCCAGACATCTGAACTGCCTTCTACCTCCGCTGCCTCAAGTGGACAGGAGCCACAGGACCGCCACAGGACCAGCAGGCCACCAGCACCCC
Source organism: Pleurodeles waltl (assembly GCF_031143425.1). Taxonomy (NCBI): domain Eukaryota; kingdom Metazoa; phylum Chordata; class Amphibia; order Caudata; family Salamandridae; genus Pleurodeles; species Pleurodeles waltl. The sequence continues at coordinate 40,011,900 of NC_090446.1, forward strand.
ACCCCCTGCAGAAGGAGAACCACCCCGCAAACGTTCCCTGCAATCCAGGCACAAGCCAGAAACTATTGCCAAGACCCAGCCAGGAAATGAGACTCTCCTGATTGTCACTCTTGTGTTACACTCTGTCACCCTATCCACCTTGAACTGCCATTACTCCCCTTCCTATTTCCCCTTGGACAATGCAGCTGTGCTACAAATAGACTGGAACAATACCCTAGACTTCCCTCCATCATCACCCCATTCCAGTGAACTTGCCCCTCTCTTTCTTAGCACTTCAATAAATACCCTTTGAATAAATAGAAGTATGGAGTATGTCAAATGTTTTATGTGTGTATTTGTTTAACCAGGTTGAAACATTGCAATTCAACTGTACCGTAATGTGCACATAGGACAGACCTGCAGTGATTCCACCAGGAGCGATAGTGGGGCACCAACATCTGAAAAATGAGTTGCCAAAGGGTACAGTGAGTGGACATAGAAGTGGGAAATAACAGCACGCCAGTGACAAAGATTATCCAAAAAATGACAATTAAGTAACACTGTCTTACCTGTGTGTCATTGGAAGTATTCTCAAATCACTGCAGTTCTCTTGTCCTCATCCCCATCCTCTGCCTCCTCCTCCTCACTGTCCACAGGGTCCACTGCTGCCACACGGCCATCTACAGCCTCCTCCTCCTGCAGAAAAGGCACATGGCGTCTCAAGGCAAGGTTGAGCAATATGCTACATGTCACTATTATCTGGCAGACCTTCTTGGGTGAGTAGCACAGGGATCCACCAGATGTAGGCACCAAAACCTGGCCTTCAGGAGCCCATTGGTATGTTCGACAATCCTTCTTGTTCGCCCATTTGCCTCATTGTAAAGTTCCTCTGCCCTTGTCCTGGGATTCCTCACAGGGGTCAGTAGCTATGACAGGTGTGGTTAACTAGAGTCACCTGCAAGTATCGAGGGACATCATTTAGGCACACACTATACTATATGGCCCACACCATACCCATACACCAACATATGCTGGGTGGGAACCAGGGCTCACCCATTAGCCACACCCTGTGCCTCAGTAGTTGGGCCATCACATTTTGAATGTTGCTATTCCTCAGGATAAAGGCATTTCTGAACACCTGTTCATTTTGCCGGGGGGGGGAAATGCAATATATGCACCATCAATTGCCCCAATTGTGTTTGGGATATGTCCCATTGCATAGAACTCAGCTTTCACTGTTTCCGAATTCTCTACCTGGGGGAAAACAATGTAGCTGCACATGTGTCTAATCAGAGCAGACAACACTCTTGTCAGCACTACTGAGAACATTGGCTGTGACATTCCTGCTGCCAAGCCCACTGTCACTTGGAAAGAACCAGTTGCCAAGAAATGGAGCACAGACACGACTTGCACAAGAGGGGGGATCCCAGTGGGGTGACACATAGCAGATATCAGGTCAAGCTCCAATTGGGCACACAGCTCCATGATTGTGGCCCTGTCAAGTCTATAGGTGAGGATGATGTGCCTGTCCGCCACTGTTGCCAAGTCCACCAGGGGTCTGTACACAGGGGTATGTCTCCATCTCCTATTCATTCACAGTGGTTGCAGTCTAAGGGACCACAGACTCAGTACCTGGTCACAAACTGAACATCGTAGCCACAACAGTACAATGCATGATGTTAATTTTTAATGTATAAGTGGTATTTGTCCTGTATGTCCAATTTGAACAGTGATGTAGTTATTATCCAGGGCCTTCCCCCCCTTAAATAGCATCCACCTGTCCTGTGTGGAGGGACAGATGGAAGTGAGGTAATTCCGCTGACGTTGTGCACCGTTGCGGGAGACGGTTGCGAACCGCCGTGCAACTCCTCATTGGTTATTATTGGGCCCTATGGGGTACAGTGGGCAATGGTGATGTACGCCGGCGGTGACAGTATTCACGCCGTGAACGTGACCGCCATTTTCTATCTGATCACTCACTTGCTACCTGACCTTCAACAGGAGAGGACCGCTGGTCACTGCATGTGTGCTGTGACCTGTGTCTGGAACCTACCCTGGCTCGTGTGACTGAGGAAAGGGCCCCTGCCTTCACCTCGGCGGAGTTGGAGCTACTGGTGGATGGGGTCCTACCCCTGTACGGACTGCTGTATGGGCCTCCAGACCAACAGGTGAGTACACTGAGGGCACAATGCATGTGGCATGAACGCATGGAGTTGTGTGTGATGCATTGTGTAAGGGGGGATGTCCTCTTGGCGGTGTATACGTTGTGTGCTGGGCTATGTGTGTGCCAATGGTGATGGAAATGGGTATGGTGGGCCATTCGTGTTACTGGCTGGACTGTTTGTCTAATGGTGTTCTCCTGTCTGTATTGCGTCTGCAGATCAGCGCCCATTAAAAGAAGGGTATATGGCATGCATGGGGCATGAATGCATGGAGTGGTTTGTGTGAAGGCCTCGTGTTTGGGGGTTGGTGGATGTCCCCTGGGTGGCGTGCAGCTTGTATGCTGGGCCATGGGTGTGCAAATGGCGATGCAAAGGGGTATGGTGGGCTATAAGTGTAACGGTGTGACTGATACCATTTCCTGTGCATATTTCTCTGCAGGCCAGCACCCATCAAAAGAAGGGTATATGGCGTGCCATTGCCAAGGATGTGCGGACCCTAGGGGTCTACTGCAGGCGGAGCACCCACTGTTGGAAATGGTGGTAGGACCTGAGATGCTCGGCACGGAAGATGGCAGAAGCCCAGCTGGGGATGGCTTCCCAACGAGGAAGGGGTGCCCGTCGAACCCTGATCCCCTTAATGGCCCGCATACTGGCGGTGACCTATCCTGAGCTGGATGGGCGCATGAGGGCATCAGAGCAGCCACAAGGGGGTGAGTACAGTTCCCATCATTACAACTTACGCATGGTAGGGGGTTACCCGGGTGGGGGATGTGTGTCAGTGGGTACCCCTAGGCCAGGCCTGACATTGCGGAGTAGGTCCCATTTGGGCAGGGTTCTGAAGTGATAATCCTGCTACCTAGCTTGTAGGGATCCACAACTGGTCAAGGCTGTGTGGGTCCCAGGAGTGCTGCAGTTGGCGGCATGTGTCCCTCCCCATGCCCTAGTGGCTAGCATTTTTACTAGCAGTGCATTGCATAGTGCGTAGGGCTGTTCCCTGTGTGTGACGGTGGTGTGTACGCCAACGGTGGTGTTTGTGCAGCCATTGACCCAGTGTATCCTTTGTCTCTTCCCCCCCTTTTTGTTTTGTCACCCTGTCCTTATGTGCATTAGCATAATCTGGTGGAGGAGCAGAGGCACCGACGACGGAGGGAGATGCATCCCACAGGACCCAGGAGGTAGAGTCCACCGACGCTGAGGGCACCAGTGGGATGGAGAGTGAGGGGAGCGCCATGGAGACTGGAGGGGACAGTCCGGACTCAGATACCTCCTCTGATGGAAGCTCCCTGGTGGTAGCAGACACTTCTGTGCCCACCACAGCTACAGGTACAGCCGCCACCCCAGTACCAGCACTGCCCTCCCAGCAGCCCCTCAGCGAGTTACCTGTGCCTGCTTACCCAGGAGGGTGGGCATCTCCTTTGCCCCAGGCACCTCAGGCCCTGCACCAGTGAGCCCTGCTGCCCTGAGTAAGGAGGCTATTGACCTCCTGCTATCCATCTCTGTAGGGTAGTCAACCATTGTGAATGCCATACAGGGGCTGGCAGCCCAAATGCAACAGACAAGTGCATTCCGGGAGGGCATTCACACTGGCTTGGCGGCCCAACAGAGATCAACCCAGGCTCAGGCCTCCTCTCTGATGGCAGCCATATTCCCTGTTTCCACCCTCCCTCCTTCAACTTCCTCTTCCCAATCCCAATCCCATTCCCCTCAACCCCAACCTATCCCAAGCACACAGGCAGATGAGCATGCACACAGGACAACACACAAGAGTTACCCCACCACCACAAGCAGCAGCGTCAGCAGTGGGCAGCCATCCAAGGCTGCAGGGGATGAGCTGGAGCTTCCCCCACCACCACTACCAGCAGCAGCACCACCACCACCAGCATTGGGCAGCCGTCTGAGGCTGCAGGGGATGGGCTGGAGCCTCCTCCCACCACCAGCAGCACCACCACCACCAGCAGTGAGCAGCCGTCAGAGGCTGCAGGGGATGGGCTGGAACTTCCCCCCACCACCACAAGCATCAGCATCAGCAGTGGGCAGCCGTCCAAGGCTGCAGGGGATGAGCTGGAGCTTCCCCCACCACCAGCAGCAGCAGTACCACCACTACCAGCAGTGGGCAGCTGTCCAAGGCTGCAGGGGATGGGCTGGAGCATCCCACCACCACCACCAGCTTCAGCAGCACCACCACAGAGCCATCACCACCGGCGGACGGTATGTAGTCCTGCCTCCATGGGCTGCTGTGCAGCCTGACCCCTGAAAATCCTGTGGGAATGACACCCAGCTGACAGACTGTGACCTTGCACTCCCCAGGATCAGACGCACAGGGCACGATGCCCCCTCCAGAAACAGTGTGTAAGACACTCATCCACCCAAGCCTCCCTAGGATCAGAAGCACATGGCACAATGCCCCTCCAGAACCAGTGGGTAAGACACCGACCCACCCCAGCCTCCCCAGGATCAGAAGCACAGGGCACAATGCCTCCTCCCAACCAGTGGGCAAGTCACCCACTCGAGAGACTGTGGCCTTGCACTCCCCAGGACCAAGCACAGGGCATGTTTCCCCCTCCAGAGCATGTGGGCAAGTCACCCACTTGAGAGACTGTGGCCTTGTACCCCCCAGAGCCAAGCACAGGGAATGGTGCGCCCTCCAGAGAATGTGGGCAAGTCACCCACTTGAGAGACTGTGGCCTTGCACTCCCCAGGACCAAGCCGAGGGCATTTTTCCCCCTTCAGGACCAGTGGTCTTGTTCCATTAGTCGGCTGAAGTGCCCCCCCGTTACCCGTCCCCCTGAAGTGCCTGCCTATTTTCTCAAATTATGCCCCTGCAGTGTTCTCTCCGTGTTGGTGCAGGTGACAAGTGGGGCCTAGGACTTTGGCCTGTGGCCTACGCACAATGAGGACTGGGCAGTGTGCCTTAAACTGTACATATGGATATACCATTAGATTGGATTTTCATATTTCTACTGTATTTATATTATTACACTCACTTAATCACATTCCTGTTGTCCCTGCATTATTCATAAAAGGTAAGGGGTAAATATTTTATATTACTGCAGCTGTTTTTGTGTGTATGGTGTTGGGGGTGTGTGTGTTGCATTTGTGTGTCACTCTCTTTTTCCTCCCTCTCTCCCCTGTGTGCTAGGTGGCTGTACTCACTGTGGTCATGTTTGCCGTTGTTGGTGTTCGTGGTGGAGCAGGACGTAGAAAATCAAAGGGAATATCTGAAGTTTGGGCTCCTTGGTGGCATGGCTCTTCCCTGTCTCTCCAGATGTGAGTCATTTCCCTTCTGAGGTCTGTTTCCACCAGTCTTTTGATGTCATTGGCCTTACAATCCACATCTGAATGGGTTTAGTTGACAGCTCCCCTGTGCATTCACTCAGACAACCCCAAACACAGGATGCTCAGTCACACTTGCACAGATCTACATAGTGAATGGGTCTTCCTGGGCTGGGAGGGTGGAGGGCCTGACACTTACATGTTAATGGACAGTAGCCTGCCCTCTCACAAAGGACTGTCACACTCCCTACTGGGACCCTGACATACAGGATGGAACTGAAAGGGGACCTTGTGCACTTATAAGCCACTCTTTGAAGTCTCCCCACTTCAAAGGCACATTTGGGTATTTAAGCAGGGTCTCTGACCCTACCAACTCAGACATTTCTGGACAAGATACAACTGGTGAAGAATCCCTGAACCAGAATCTGCATCCTGCCAAGAAGAATTGCCTGGCTGCCCAAAGGACTCACCTGGACTGCTTTTCTGAGAAGGAATACTACCTTGCTGTTGCCCTGCTGCTTTGCTGCTCTCTGGCAGTGCTGAGAAGTGCTCTCCAAGGGGTTGGATAGAGCTTGCTTCCTGTTCCTTGAAGTCTCAGGACCAAAAAGACTTCCTGCAAAAGAACTCCTTGTGCGTCAATAATTTGACTCACAGCCTGCAAGAAATGACTCACATCCTGCATTGCAGTGAGAAAATCACTGCACGCTGAACAGAATCGACGCAGCCCGACTTCCCGAAGAGGAGAATGACGCAGAACCAGCGTTGCGACTCGAACTTTGACGCACGGCTCACTGGAACGACACAAAGTTGAGCCGGAACAATGCAGCGTGACTTCCTGAGAGGAATCTACACAGCGCCTGCAGTGCAGCAGAAATTCCCACGCATCACCCACCAGATCAACGCAGCCCCTATGGCTTTGCCCTGCGCGCCCAGGATTTCAATGCATCACCCCCGGGGTGTCCAAAAACCCTGCAACCCGAAGAGGATCCCAGTCTATGTGCTGAAAATCGACGCAAAGTCTGCCCTGTGTGAAAACTCACCGATGCATCCTTTGTGTGCGCTGGAAAAATCAACGTACATCTCCCCATTTTCCACACATCTCCTCCTCTGCGATCCCTTGCAGAGAGTTTGAAGACGAACCAGGTACTTGGTGCTTGCAAGAGACAAGTGTTGCTTTTTAGACACTTAAGACACTTTATATTATTTTTATAGTGATTTTTCACCTGCATTTGTCCAGATAAGTATTATATAGTTTTCTAAACACTGTGTGGTGTATTTTTGTGGTGCTATACTGCATTATTGCATGATTTATTACATAGATACTTTAACATTGCCTTCTAAGTTAAGCCTGACTACTCAGTGCCAAGCTACCAGAGGGTGGGCACAGGATAATCTGGATTGTGTGTCACTTACCCTGACTAGAGTGAGGTCCTTGCTTGGACCGTAGATAACCTGACTGCCAACTAAAGACCCCATTTCTAACAGATGACATTATTCCCCTTGACCACTTGAAAGACGACTATGGGCTAATGGAGGCGGACAGGGTGAAATACCTACAGGTTAGTTATTGGGTCCATCAGCCTTCAGTCTGCTCCCTTGCTGCGAGACCCTTTATGCCATTTGAAAAATAGGTGACACTTAAGCAGGATGACAAACAATTGATCTCCGAGATATACACACGCCTAACCACAAAAGCACAAGTGCCCAAAACATCGGGGCAGCAAACATGGGAGGCTGAGCTGGGGATAGGGCTTTCAGACACTGAATCGGGGACATTCACAATAGGACTCACCACACTGCACACAGCGCAGCGGAACAGAGACAGCTTGTAAAATCGGCCCATTCTGGTATCACACCCAGGTACAGATACACTCCTGGGAATGCTCTAAACCAGGTACCTTCTGTCGAAGGTGTGATAACACAGGCACACTACTACACCTGTTCTAGCACTGCCCCAAGTTGCACCGATATTGGAAGGGCATTTTAGCTGAGGTAGACAAAGCATTTAAAAAAGAGATACCTAGACTACCAACATATAACGTGCTCTGCCTTTCTAACCCACTAACATTCCCTTTACGCTCTATGAGAGGAAGACAGATGGCTCTGGTCATCAGTGCAGCCCATCAAACCATCTTATCATTTTGGGGCACTGACAGAACTCCCAATCACACAGCTTGGCTTCATAAACTCTGGTACCTACTGGGGATGGAGAAGCTTTCACTCGCAGCAGACCAAAGGGCTGCAGATTTTGCTACCCTATGGGCACCCTTCATTTGAATTCTGTCTGCAGAGTTTAAACAAAAGACATGCCCCACATACTTAAAAGTCTTACATCAAGCAAGCTAGGGCAATATAATGCTACCTCCTGCACAAAAACCACACTTCTCATCACTAGGTGATAGAAAGGAACTCGCAACCCCTCCGAATAGCATGTGGGGGTGTATACACTAGGGGCGAGCCAGAATGAGTACAATATAGGAAGGGGACCTGTTATTGTTTGTGTTATTATACAGTTTCTTATTTCCTTTTACAGCATCCAGTGCGGCTACTTACGCTGCAGGCTCCCGGGGTGTGGCAACATAGCTGTGTTATATACTACTTAAATGCTACTGTCGTTGCCAGCCTGCAAGGTTGTAGGCATACAGCTGTGTTTTTTGTTGTTTTAAAACTGCAATAAAATAGAACTGATCTATAAGAACTGTTTCACTGAACTACAGACAAATAAAATAACTCAAAATATCTTTTGTTGTATTTTATTCTCATCCATTCAGGTCAATGCCCATCAGCAGCACAGCCTGCATTGAAGGAAGAGGAGGGAGGACCTCTGATGCTGAAACAGGAAGTCAGCCGATGTCCAGTTTGGCCAGGCCTCCCAATAAGGCATGCACGTGTGTTGCTGCCTGACACCCCTAATGGCCTGCATCCTTGCAGTGGCGTCCCTGGAGCTTGATGAACAGTTGATGGCCCAACAGCAACACCAAGAGGATGATTTATTGCCGTGTAACCTTTTTTATTTACAACAATGTTGTTTGGCATCAACATGACGGTTGATACACATCCAAAGCAGACAAGGATTTCTGGAGGTGCAAGTTTTTCAGACAGTGTCTGATGCTGTGTCTGGTATTTTGCTTTGTGCTAAAGGTTGTCATTAGACTTTTCATCAAAAGCCAAGTTCTGTTTTGAGCAGACATATGGCTGAATGGAAAAAAGGAGTACCTGCATCTACACCAAAAAAATGGAAATTGTGAACAATGGTATAATTCCATATCCAATATATGTTGGAAAAATGATCCACTAGCAAAATTCCGTTCATTTCATGTAGACAGTACCAGGTTTTCATGAATTCTCACCCAAATGTGCAAGTAAACCAGCCTGTGTCAACCAACATGAATTCACATGCCAGAATGTATAGTTTGAAATAGACAGGAATGTGTTCACATTGGTGACAGAGTTACAGAAGCCCAACATGACATTTAAGTGTGCCTAATTATGTAAAGGTGAGAAAACAATGATGGTGACCAAAGTGATACTTGTAATAACAATTACAGATGGAAGGTTCCATCACATAGATGTTGTAGTATCACATTTTGATGAGTCAGTATTGTAGGAGGCTGGCCTGGCTTATAGTGGGTACCTGATGGTACTCACACCTTGTGCCAGGTCCAGTTATCCCTTATTAGTAGATTAGTAGTGTTCTAGCAGCTTAGGCTGATAGAGATAGCTATAGCAGGGCAGCTTAGGCTGAACTATGAGACATGCAAAGCTCCTACTGTATCATACAGCACTATATCATAAGAAACCCAATACTCAGAGTTACTAAAAATAAAGGTACTTTATTTTAGTGGCAATGTGCCAAAAATATCTCAAAGGATATACTCCCTTAGGAGGTAAGTAAAATACCCACAATATACACACAAACCAAAATCAGGTAAGTAAACAGTTAGAAAAATAGTGCAAACACTGTAGAATACAAACCATATACTAAGAAAGTGGAATGCAAACCACTTAGGGACACCTGGCCTAGTGTAGTGTGTAGAGGGTCGCTAGGAGTGTAAGAAAACACTAAGGGTGTCCAAGATACCCCACCCCAAGACCCTAAAAAGTAGGAGTAAAGTGATACTACTTCCCCAGAAACACACTAAACTTATGATAGAGGATTCTGCAAAGACTACAACAGACTGCAAACCACTGAAGACGGATTTTTGGACCTGAAGACCTGCAAAGGAAGGGGACCAAGTCCAAGAGTCATGAAAGTGTCCAGGGGGGGCAGGAGCCCACTAAACCCCAGATGAAGGTGCAAAAATGGCTGCCTCAGGGTGGAAGAAGCTGAAGATTCTGCAACAACGAAAGGTGTTAGGAACTTCTCCTTTGTGCAGAAGATGTCCCACGGAGTGCTGGAGGATGCAGCGATGTTTCTTTGGAGAAAGACCGCAAACAAGCCTTGCTAGCTGCAAAGGTCACGGTTGAAGAAAAAGGGGGCTGCCCGCGCCCAGGAAGGACCAGGAGGTCGCCACTTGGAAAAGGGGACAGAAGGGACCCTCAGCAACACAGATAGCCCATGCACAAGAAGGCAGCACCCACAGAAGTACTTGAACACAGGTTCAAGAAAACTGAGCACAGCAGTCGTCTCAACACTACAAAAGAGGGTCCCACGAAGCTGGTGGTCAACTCAGCGAGTTGAACAATGTAGGACGGAGTGCTGGGGACCTGGGCTATGCTGTGCACAAAGGATTCCTTAAAAAAGTGCACAGAAGCCCTAGCAGCTGCAATTCACGCAGTACATACGTGGCCTCCATTGTGCCCTCACACCTCTAGATTCAAGATGGCAGAGGTCTGAGACACACTGGAGGAGCTCTGGGAACTACCCCTGGGGTGGTGATGGACAGGGGAGTAGTCACTCCTCTTTCCTTTGTCCACTTTCACGCCAGAGTAGGGACGGGGGTTCCCTGAACCAGTGTAGACTGGCTGATGCAAGGAGCGCGCCATCTGTGCCCTTCAAAGCATTTCCAGAGGCTGGGGAGGCTACTCCTCCCTAGCCCTTCACCCCTATTTCCAAAGGGAGCTCAGCTCAGCTCAGAGGAAATTCTGTGTTCTGCCTTCCTGGGACTGGGCTGCCCAGACCCCAGGAGGGCAGAACTCTGTCTGTGGGTTGGCAGCAGCGGTAAGTGCAGAGAAAACCCCAAAGAACTGGTTTGGCAGTATCCGGCATCCATAGTGGAGCCCCGGGGATGCATGTGATTGGCACCCCAACACCAGATTTGGCATTGAGGGACAATTCAATGATCTTAGACATGTTACATGGCCATATTCGGAGTTACCATTGTGAAGCTACATATAGGTATTGACCTATATGTAGTGCACGTGTGTAATGGTGTCCCTGCACTCACAAAGTCTGGGGAAATTGCCCTGAACTATGTGGGGGCACCTTGGTTACTGCCAGTGTGCCCTCACACTTAGGAACTTTGCACCTAACCTTCAATAAGTGAGGGTTAGACATGTAGGTGACTTATAAGTTACTTAAGTGCAGTGTAAACTGGCTGTGAAATAACGTGTGCATTATTTCACTCAGGCTGCAGTGGCAGTCCTGTGTAAGATTTGTCTGAGCTCCCTATGGGTGGCAAAAGAAATGCTGCCCATAGGGATCTCCTGGAACCCCAATACCCTGGGAACCTAGGTACCATATGCTAGAGAATTATAAGGGTGTTCCAGTGTGCCAATTAAAATTGGGAAAACTTGTCACTAGCCTATAGTGACAATTTTAAAAGCAGAGAGAGCATAAGCACTGAGGTTCTGGTTAGCAGAACCTCAGTGACACAGTTAGTCACTACACACGTACACACATTCAGGCCACAAACTATGAGCACTGGGGTCCTGGTTAGCAGGATCCCAGTGAGACAGGCAAAAACATACATACCTACATGTGAAAAATGGGGGTAACATGCCAGGCAAGATGGTACTTTCCTACAAATATCAGGCCTAAAACATGCATCTTTTGGATATGTGGAAAAGTTTTTGTTCTGTACTGTAGTGGTTTGGGGATGTATCCTGGCCTGTGTAGCTACTAATGCTGTCAAAGCCATGTGTTGTGCAGAGAAATAAAAGTAGATAAGAGACAAAGGTCATACATGGTATGGGAGGTAACGTGGGGAATTTTTAAACCTTGAGCAAATGGTTTGTGGAATTCTTCCCCACAGGCATGATATACTGATGCTTAAGGAGACATGTTTGAGTACCTTGAAGCTAGTTTAATATGTAGACTTTGCAAATGTTTTGTGAGCAAAGTTCATGTTCAAATTAATTACCCTTTTTTATAGCATCATCTGGGCAAGGCGAAGGTGGTAGAGGCCATCCAATCAAAACGTCTACATACCCCTTCCACACCCCAACCCACGACTTTCAAATTCAAACGCACCGCTTCCACATCATAACCCCTCTCTTCCAAAACCAAATTCATCCCATCTAAATTCAAATTCACATCTCGTAAATCCAAACCCACCACTCCCAAATCCAAACCCACACCTCCCAAATCCTACCCCCCCCCCCAAACCCAAGGACCCAGCCCAGTAAGATCAATGAGGTACCTGTTCTCTGCACCATAGCTGCCCCTTCCAGAGGAGGTTTATTTTGGCAGTGACATTAGGAAGCAAGTTGCAGGCATGCAACTCATTTTGTCAAGCACCGGCCTAGTGCCTTTGTTTTTGTCTTTGCACTAATGTTTATTTTACTCATGGGACAGTTATCTCATTCATATATATTTTTTTATTTTGAGAATACCTTTGTCCTGGCCTTATTTTTGAATTTTTACCAATTGTTTTCTGACAATGTTATTTCTGAAAATGTGTGTGGCATGCACTTACTCTTATTTGTGACAGTGACACAAACAGGTTGCATATTTTAGGTCTTTTTTAAAAATCATACATTAGTGGTTTACATTTGTGATGGACATGTTGATTTTGGTGCACGCATTTATCATATTACTGAACACTTACAACTAAATTATATGTTTCTGATATTGTGAGTGGAGAATGCATGTGTGTTTATTTTGACATAATGTATCAATAAAATGCACATGTGACTTACAGAGGGAACATAACAATTTACAAACAGTTGGCATCAATGTTTGTCATAAATTGCACAAACCAAGGGACAAGTGACCTTCATACATCTCTGACATGTTTGCAGTTTAGAAGAAAGATTGGTTGTACATTCTGTGTACACCCACTTGTAGCAATTTGAAGTACAATTGCAACGTTATCATGGATCTGATCCTATTGTGCATACTGTTTATGTATATGAAATGGTAGTTTAGAGAAAATTATTGCACATACCTGTATGGACACATTTGTATTTGGGATTGCTGTTACTTATTGTGTAGGTGGCCATTGCCATGAACGCAGTTATTTCCATATTAGTGGTTGTTACATTATACCATGAACTTCTTACCTGTATGAAATGACAGAGAGTAATTCCACTGGGAACCAGTCCTTGAAAAGACTTTCGAATTACGTTTCATTATGACCAAACAAATATCTGTGTAACTTACAATTCATTTATATATGGGTGCCTCACTTGGTATTGTTCAGAAGTAGGATCATAATCATCAAAGCCAAATCAAAATTGATAACTGGAACAGATTAAATAACAGTAGCTGATTCAAACAGCAAAGTTAGTCTAAAATGAATACAAGGGTCAGTACAAGGAAGCAGGAGAAGAGAGATCAAGGGAACTGAAAAAGGGGTAAATGCCAAATGGGGAAATGTCCTCTACAACTGCATCCTCCACTAGTCCTCCTTGAAATTTAAAATAATCTGGCAAAATGTGTGTAATTTTTAAAATTGTGTGTTACATTATTTCTGCAAAATTCTCAAAATGACAGCTTTATGCCACTTTCAGTAATCGTGTGCCATTCACAGTAATGCAGGGAAACAACAGACATGAGCAGCTGTTCTTCATGGTGTTTCTGTTTCAATTATGTCCTCACACCACTAATTGATGTGATGAGGGGCATATCACACTAAACGATATCACAAAATATTAGGGCCCGTATTTATACTTTTTGACGCTAATCTGCGCTAACGCAGTTTAGCGTCAAAAAAATTAACGCCGGCTAACGCCATTCTGAAGCGCCATGTGGGCGCCGTATTTATAGAATGGCGTTAGCTGGCGTTAGCCGACCGGCGCTGGCTGGTGTGCGTGAAAAAAAAACACGTACACCAGGCAGCGCCGGCGTAGGGGAAAATGGCGTATGGGCGTCTAAAAATGGGGCAATTCAGGTTGAGGCAAAAAAATCGTCTTAACCCGATTTGAGCCATTTTTTTACGACGCCCATCCCCCATCAACATGACTCCTGTCTTAGCAAAGACAGGCGTCATGCCCCCTTGCCCAATGGCCATGCCCAAGGGACTTATGTCCCCTGGACATGGTCATTGGGCATAGTGGCATGTAGGGGGGTACAAATCAGGCCCCCCTATGCCACAAAAAAAAATGAAAAAAAATACTTACCCCAACTTACCTTTTCTCCCCTGGGATGGGTCCCTCCATCCTTGGGTGTCCTCCTGGGGTGGGCAAGGGTGGCAGGGGGTGTCCCTGGGGGCAGGGGAGGGCACCTCTGGGCTCCTTCTGAGCCCACAGGTCCCTTAACGCCTGCCCTGACCCAGGCGTTAAAAAGAGGCGCAAATGCAGGGTTTTTTGCCCCGCCCACTCCCAGGCGTCATTTTTGCCCGGGAGTATAAATGCCACGCACATGCCTCGGAGTCATTTTTTAGGACGGGAACGCCTCCCTTGCATATCATTAACGCAAGGGAGGTGTTCACGCCAAAAAATGACGCTAACTCCATGAACTTTGGCGCTAGACGCGTCTAACGCCAAAGTATAAATATGGAGTTAGTTTTGCGTCGAATTTGCGTCGAAAAAAACGACGCAAATTCGGCACAAACGGAGTATAAATATGCCCCTAGATTTGCAGTTCATGAACATATGTGGAATTGCATACCATTTTTCTATAATTTCGAGGAATTATGCGAAAGCAAATTAAACACATTTTTCACACACCCTCCACTACCCCATTATCCATCTCCTGGTATGTTTCCTGTCTCTCTTGCATGATCTTTTGCTCGAAAACCAGACAACATAACCCACACAAAGCAATCTACTATTTTTATGCAAACTCATTCAAAGTAGCACGAAGGAACTTTTGTACTGAACAATAATGCAAAGACCAGGTGCAAAATGTGGGTGAATATGACGAACACCTCAACAAGGAGCAAGCTATAATACTCCTCACACATGTATGGAAACATGGAGATAATTATCTTGTAACACAGACAAGTGCCTTTCATCAATTTGCTACAAGAAGAGAGAGAGGATCTTCAAGCAAAGAGTCACAAATGCCTGAGCAGGGGACATTATAAGGAAAATGTATAAGTACTATCTGTACTCACCAGGGAGAGTACACAAAAAAGAAACCCCCACTTTTGGGAAAAAACACCCATGTTACTCGGCAATTATTATTTTCTCTTTCAACAAAAAATACCTGCTTGGAGAGTTTGTTTTTACAGAACAAAAATGTATACTAGTGTTTGTCACTGATGACAGATGCTTTTTTTGAACCACTGTCATGGTGATTCAGACAATCCCTGAGAGTTCATTTCAGAGCTGGTAGCGAACACCAAACTGCATTTATTCCATCTGCCAAGGTCTAAATTGAGCCCTCGGTCATGTCAAACAAAAGTTGTGAAGTGCTTTTTGCAATTCATTTCCAAATGCACACAATAGTATGTTGTTAATGTTTAATTTAATATATCATCTGACCACTATTATTGAAATAAGATACTTTTTTAAATTGAATTATTTTTGTACATTTTCTATGTAGCAGGCCACACTTTACTTTCATTTTGATTATGTTACTGGTATTGGTGATACTATAAATGGGACTAATATTTTAGCAGAAATGACTATACTATGTGAATTGTCATTTCTTGGAGATATGTATTTCTTTTGTCATATATGTATACATGTGTGTGTGCATATATGTTTTGTGTGTCACATCAATAATAAGTCATGAGGCGGTATAATGGAAGGTGACCTTTTTTGATCAACGCCTACAGAAAAAATAACAATATCACATAATTTACTAGTAATAAAACCATGAACAAATGTCCATGTGACATCACCAAAAAATCTATGCCCTCAAAACATAAACTCTAAAATGTAAGATGTGTTTCAATGCATCAGTTATAGAAGTGAAACAATGACAGAAATGTCCAGGTGTGACCTTAGCCAGATGTAATATATGAGCTTCCAGGGGTGGTTTCTCCTTTAGGACTGAGGGGCTATGGCCCTCTGAAATTCTTACACACTTATAGAAAAAAACTATTTGCTCGGAGATACGATCATAACGATCGTAACGCTAAACAAATCAAGGCATTTAAGTCTGGGCTGTTTGTCTCAGTCTGCCTGCCCAGCCTCGACCTAAAGCAGGAGACAGAAGCCAGGCAGTAAATCAACTTTCTACACTGTGACACATGATACAGGGCTGACTGTCATTAAGCCCTTTGTTTTCATTGTGGTCTATGACAGTATCCACTATAGGCCAGCAACACATTTTACGTCATGTTTTGCGGTGTTGGAGTCTTTATCCCTGTGGGAGAGCAACCTTTCCCCATGCGTCATGCAGTAGGAGTAGATACAAGCATGTGTAACTTGGTGCCTTGGCTTCAGTAACGGTAAGTGTTATAATGCTAATCTTGTGCTATTTTTCTTGTACTGAGCCCCCTTGTCAGACTAGCCTCCCCCACTGTGACACCCCAGGCCATGGCTGCAGAACTCTGGCTCCTTTAGAAGTGGAGCTGTTCCATTTGTTCCCTCACGGAATTGATCCATAAGATGAGCTGGGTTATTGCTCCCTTGCGAAACTGAGCCAAATATCAGAGCCGAGCGCAAAGGGAAAAATAAATGCTTACAGTAAAGGCAGTTATCTGCTGTATGGTGTTAAACCTGGCCCTACAATCATGCCTTAAGCATTAATGCTACAAACATGGATTAATATGCAAAGAAAGAATGTTAAAAAGCTATTTAGTTCCTCTCTTATTTCACGTTTTACATAATGTTGCATTCCCCAAGAGAGTTAGCTGTTTCATCATGCTCTCTTTTTGTGCATTGTATTACTCTTGCATAGTGCACAATTTGACTCATGACGTGTTTATGAGGGGCTTTGTTTGAGAGCACTCATGCTAAGGATGAAGGCAAAGCAAAGTGCTTGTAAGTGGGTTGGCATCTCTGCAGAACACACAGAACAATGGTCATGTATTCCAGTTACAATTGAAATTCAGTGAAAATGTGTGTGAAGGGGGTGGACACAGGTCAAAATATTTAGAAGGCAAAATTGAAAGGAAATAAAGGGGGTCATTCCAACCTCGGCGGTAAAAGGCGCTTACTGCCGTGCAGAAGACCGCCATAACACCGCCACGGCCGCGGTAAACCGCCACGGTCATTCTGGCCCACAACAGGCAAACCGCCAAAATACAGACATCCACAAAAGTCCGCCACGCCAAAGGCCAGCGAGAAACTGCCGATGACCAAACCTCCACCGTCACGCCAACAGAAATACGCCCACACTATCATGACACACGAATCCACGCGGCGGTCTTTCAACAACGGTATTCCATTGGCGGTACACACCGCAGCGCTCGAAATACACACACTTGTACAAAACACTTCCACATTGGACAATTCAAAATACACACACCTGATACACATACACACACCACTCCCACACACCCAATACAATATAAAATACACACCCACATCACCCACAAACCTCCACTCCTAGAGATTCATGAACACGCACAGAGAAAAGACATCCGAGCACCCAGACGCCCAATTCACTGTCACCCAGCAATATTTGCACGCACTTCACACAACACAACAATACACATCACCACACTTAGCACCACACAATCCACCCTACACATCACCCACACCACCCATGGCACCGCAAAGACACCCCAGGTTCTCTGATGATGAACTCAGGGTCATGGTGGAGGAAATTGTATGAGTAGAGCCACAGCTGTTCGGGACACAGGTGCAGCACACCACCATTGCCAGGAAGATGGAGCTATGGAGCAGAATAGTGGACAGGGTCAACGCTGTGGGACAGCACCCAAGAAATCGGGACGACATCAGGAAGAGGTGGAACGACCTACGGGGGAAGGTGCGTTCCATGGTATCCAGGCACAACATCGCGGTGCAGCGGACTGGCGGCGGACCCCCAACTCCTCCCCCAGAATTTACAACATGGGAGGAGCAGGTCTTGAACATCCTGCATCCTGAGGGCCTCGCAGGAGTAGCTGGAGGAATGGACTCTGGTAAGTCTCATCTTCACTACTTCATCCCCCCACCCCACCTGCATGCCAACTCATACCCCCACCCTCACCCCCACCCCCATCACACCTATTCCTTGCAAATGTCTCACCATCACAACCCACCCATCCCAACACCTAGCCCTGCATGCGTCCACAAAGCATGGACACCCATCACCAAAGCATGCCTACTGCACATACACATACAAACCCCCCCCCCCAAACCACCGTCACAACAGCCCCCACAAAGGAATGCCAGCACTGGGGTACACGGGCACCCACCCATTGCACGCTATGGCACACACAGAACCAATAACCATACTTTTATACCCCTGCAGGACCCGAACGCCAGGTCACCACGCAGGAGGGTCCACAAATGTCCACTCCACCCCCCAGAAGAGGCCCACAGTGAGGACAGCAGCTCTGTCTCCCTGGATCTAGATGACCAGCCCGGTCCATCGGGGACCTCGGGACAGTCGGTTCCCCTCAGACAGCCACAGGTCACAGCAGACCTTCCCCCCTCTGGGAACACCAGCACAGCACCCACCCAGCGGGCCCATACCTCTGTCCCCAGGACACGTCAATCAGTGGTGTGTCCACCTCTACAGGGGACCCAGGCTAACCCAACACCCCAACAACAACAGGGACCTGGGGGCAGTGGTAGTGGGCACACGGTCCAGGGGACAGAGGCCCAGGGAAACAGGGTAACTGGGAGGGCTGCTGTGCGACAGAGGGGGGGGACAGGCCCAGGGAACCCACTCTCCACGAGGCCCTCTCCTCCATCATGGGAGCCTACCACCACTCCCAGGAGACGATGGCGACGGTCCTGGCCAGGTTTCAGGAGATCCAGCTTCTGCAGGAGCAACAGTATATGGGGTTCAGGGAGGAACTAAGAAACATCAGTTCCGCCATGGGTACCATCGTACTGGTCCTGAATCAGGTAGTCACCACATTGCGGGACACTGTGGCACCTCAAAGGCCCCTGACACTAGCATGGACCAAGAACTGCCTACCACCTCCGCCGGCGCTAGTGGACAGGAGGCCCCAACACAAGACCAACAGGCCACCAGAACCCCACCCCCTGCAGAAGAACCACCCCGCAAGCAGGCCCTGAGATCCAGGAAGAAGACAGAGTAAGATGTCAAGACCCCCGCCAGAAAAGGATACCGCCCTGATTGTCATCCCACTGTCCCACATTGTCACCCTGTCCAACCTTAAACTGCCCCTGCTCCACTTTCCACAGGCATTTGGACAATGCACCTGTGATACTGATAGTCTGGACTCTGCCATGGACAATCCTCCACCATCACCCCTCACCGATTTGCAACCACACATCCAATTTAGAGCACCTGAATAAACACACTAATTGCACAAAACAATCTGTAGTCTGGCTGTGATTTTGAACAAATGTACTAGACATGACCGTGCCAAATTGTTCATTCACATTATGATGCCAACAAACCGCTGTCACACAGCTGTAGTCCATGGGGAAACAAAGCAGATGTCACGCAGTGGGGCCCACATCTCTGAAAACGAAAGGGAAAGTCACAACACAGTTACCATACACTGGGGGAAAAAGTCAGACAGTAGAGAGGTAGGAGTCTTTAAGTAAATGTAATATGACGGTGTGTACTCTTACCTGTGTGTCATTGAAAATACTGCTGTATTACTGTGTTCCTGTTCTCTATGTCGTCCTCTTCGGCTTCCTCCTCTTCACTCTCCACAGGCTCCACAGCTGCTACAACACCACCATCTGGACCATCCTCCTGCAGAAAAGGCACCTGGCGTCGCAAAGCCAGGTTGTGAAGCATACAGCAGGCCACAATGATCTGGCACACCTTCTTTGGTGAGTACATTAGGGATCCACCTGTCATATGGGGGCACCTGAACCTGGCCTTCAGGAGGCCAAAGGTTCGCTCGATCACCCTCCTAGTCCGCCCATGGGCCTCATTGTACCGTTCCTCTGCCCTTGTCCTGGGATTCCTCACTGGGGTCAGTAGCCATGACAGGTTGGGGTAACCAGAGTCACCAATTAGCCACACACGGTGCCTCTGGAGTTGACCCATCACATACAGGATGCTGCTATTCCGCAGGATGTAGGCGTCATGCACTGACCCAGGGAACTTGGCATTGACATGGGAGATGTACTGGTCAGCCAAACACACCATCTGTACATTCATGGAATGATAACTCTTCCTGTTCCTGTACACCTGTTCACTCCTGCTGGGGGGAACCAAAGCAACATGTGTCCCATCAATGGCACCAATGATGTTGGGAATATGTCCAAGGGCATAGAAATCACCCTTCACTGTAACCAAATCCCCCACCTCAGGGAAAATGATGTAGCTCTGCATGTGTTTGAGCAGGGCAGACAACACTCTGGACAACACCTTGGAAAACATGGGCTGGGACATCCCTGATGATATGGCCACTGTTGTTTGAAATGACCCACTTGCAAAGAAATGGAGTACTGACAGCACCTGCACTACAGGGGGGATCCCTGTGGGTTGGCGGATGGGTGACATCAGGTCTGGCTCTAGCTGGGCACACAGTTCCTGTATAGTGGCTCAATCAAGCCTGTATGTCAGTATGACATGTCGTTCCTCCATTGTCGACAGGTCCACCAACGGTCTGTACATGGGAAGATTCCTCCATCTCCTCGCATGTCCCAGCGGACGGTGCCTATGAAGGACAACAGCGAGCACAGAGTCAAACAACCCACAGGTACGTTCCCACAGCTTGCACATAACACGATTTGCAATGCATTGAAAGGTTTGTATGAGTGTTGATGCAAGGCCTAGGTATGTGTGACGCAATAGAAATTAAGCCATGTGGGCCCTTGAAATGGCGGCTGCCTGACCTGTGAAGTGCGACAGTGGGATGTAAGGTCAATGCGCTGGCATGGCACACCGTGGCGGTAGGCGGTCGAAGACCGCGGCGCAAAGCCGCATTGGTTAACATTGAACCCTATGGGTTTCAGGAGCCAATGACGATGTGCGCCGGCGGTCGCGGTACGCACCGCCGCGGTACGCACCGCCGCGGGCGTGACCGCCATTTTCTATCTTGCTTAATCACTCGATACCTGATCTTCCACAGGAGAGGACCTACACTGCAAGTGCTGCTGTGACCTCGGTCTGGAGGAGACAATGGCTCATGCGACTGGGGAAAGGGCCCCTGCCTTCACTGCGGAGGAGTAGGAGAAACTTGTGGATGGGGTCCTCCCCCAGTATGCGCTACTCTACGGTCCTCCAGACCAACAGGTAAGTACACTGGGACCATGCTTAGTGGGCAATGCCTGTGTTGAGTGGGGTGGATGAAAGATGGTGGGGAGGGGAGCGATTGAGGCATGCATCAAACGACAGATGAGAGCATATGCCACATGGCAAGGGTGGGGATGGGGGGCCACTCACATCGAGCATGTAGAAGGTGATGACTATTTTTCTCTCCCTGTACATGTCACATAGGTCAGCGCCCACCAGAAAGTCGCTATTTGGCGTGCCATCGCCAAGGACGTCCGGACCCTGGGGGTCCACAACAGACGGGGCACCCACTGCCAGAAGAGGTGGGAGGACATCCGACGCTGGAGCAGGAAGACGGCGGAGGCTCAGCTGGGGATGGCCTCCCAACGTGGGAGGGGTGCCAGTCGTACTTTGACCCCCTGATGTCCCAGATCCTGGCGGTGGCCTACCCTGATTTGGATGGGCGCGTGAGGACATCACAGCAGACACAAGGGGGTGAGTACAAACACATTCTGCTGACTTTGCGCGCAGTGGAGGTGTCTGGGTGGGGGAGGAGGGCTGTGGGTATCCCTAGGCCAGGGCGATTTCTGTAGGCTAGGCCCCTCCGTAAGGCATGGCCCTGTGCCCCGCCCACCACCTCTGTAGGGTGCCAAGTACAGGTATCCATGGCCCTGTGTCAGCTATGTGTGCAGTTGTCGTCCATAGGCTTGTAGGCCATGTCCCACGGATTGCGTAGTGGACCCCAAGTGCGCGGCTTAGTGCAGGGGGCTTCTGTGTCTGTCCTCTCCGCCAACGGTGTCGCCAATGCATGCACTCAACATGTCTTTATTTCTCCCCCTCCCCCCCCTTTTTGTGGTCTTCCTGTTCATGTGTGCATTAGCATCATCAGGTGGAGGAGAAGTGGCATCGGAGCACGAGGGAGCTGCATCCCACATGGCCCTGGAGGGCCATGCAACGGAGTCAGAATACACCAGTGGGATGGAGGGCGAGGGGAGCTCCACAGCGGGGACTCGTGCTGATGTCAGTGACAGCGACTCGTCCTCTGAAGGGAGCTCCCTTGTGGTGGCGGCAACATACGTGCTCCCCGCAACAACAGGTACAGCCGCCACCCAGCGCACCAGCACCGCCCTCCCAGCAGCCCCTCAGCGTTTGCCCCGTGCCCGCTCACCCAGGAAGTTGGGCATCTCCTTCACCCCAGGCACCTCAGGTCCTGCCCCTGTCACCCCTGCTGCCCTCAGTGAGGAGGTCATTGACCTCCTGAGGACCATCATTGTTGGGCAGTCTACCCTTTTGAATGCCGTCCAGGGTGTAGAAAGGGAGGTCCACCAGAGTAATGCATACCTGGAGGGCATTCATTCTGGTCAGGCTGCCCATCAGCGATCGTTCAACGCTCTGGCCTCAGCACTGACGGCAGCCATTGTCCCTGTCTCTGGCCTCCCCCCTCCAACTTCCTCCACCCAGACCCAATCCCCTGTACCTCTGCCTATCCCAGACACACCATCAGACCAGCCTGCACACACCTCAACACCCAAGGGAAGCTCATCCAGACATAAGCACCACACATCACACAAGCATTCACACAAGCAACATCCACATGCAGACATAACAACACCCACTGCCTCCACTGTGTCCCCCTCCTCATCTCCCTCCTCCCTTCCTGTGACGTCTCCACTCACACTTGCATGCACAACATCTTCAGCCACTACGTCCATCACCAGCACACCCACCAGAACACTCCGCACACGTGCAGTCACCACACCCACTACCATTTACACGTCCCCTGTATCCTCTCCCAGTGTGTCTGTCACCCCCTCTTCCAAACTACACAAACGCAGGCAGCCACCCACCCAACAGCCATCCACCTCACGACAGCCTCCAGCCCAAGCACCTGCACCCAAAGACACCAGACTTCACACTCCTACAACCACATCCTCTTCCTCCACTCCCATACGCACTACACCTACCCGTCCCTCTCTTTCGAAATAGCTTTTCCTTTCCAACCTTAACCTCTTTCCAACAACTCCCCCACCCCGTCCATCTCATAAGACTCCAATCAGTGCCTCAGCCACCACAAAACCGGGACCTATAAAGACTGTTTGCCATGGACTGTGGAGTCCCCCACCCTCAAGGGCAGCCAGTTCAGCTAGGAGCCAAGACACGGCCAGCCCACCCCCGGAAAAGCATCCGAAGATTGCCAGTGCCCGGCGCGAGAGGCCAAAGACACCAGGGACCAAAATCCCTACCATGGCTCCGGCAGGAAGTGGGGTGCCACCTGGCACACCGCCAAAGGTGGGAAAGGGCCTCAGGCGAACAGGGAAGGGTGGGAAGGGCAGCACGCCCGACAAGTCCGGCAGCAGGCCAGCTGGCCAGGAGGGCCCCACCAGCCCCATCCCAGGTGTGCAGGAGGACACCTACAGGCCTGGTGCTGCAGCCCAGGAGGGCCCCGCAAGCCACGTCCCAGGTAGGCAGGAGGACACCCAGAGGCCCGGTACTGCAGGCCAGGAGGGCCCCGCAAGCCACATCCCAGGTGGGCAGGAGGACACCCAGAGGCCCGGTACTTCAGCCCAGGAGGGCCCCGCAAGCCACCAGACAGATGGGCAGGAAGGCCCCGCCAGCCACATGTCAGGTGGCGAGTGACATCCATGCCATGGCCGGATCCGCTGACCTGGACACTCATCTCAAGCACCGCTGAACAGGGCACCGCCGTCTCAAGCACCGCTGAACTGGGCCCTTCATCTCAAGCACCGCTGAACAGGGCACCGCCGTCTCAAGCACCGCTGAACTGGGCCCTTCATCTCAAGCACCGCTGAACTGGGCACCGCCGTCTCAAGCACCGCTGAACTGGGCCCTTCATCTCAAGCACCGCTGAACTGGGCCCTTCATCTCAAGCACCGCTGAACTGGGCCCTTCATCTCAAGCACCGCTGAACAGGGCACTGCCGTCTCAAGCACCCCTGAACTGGGCACCGCCGTCTCAAGCACCGCTGAACTGGGCACCGCCGTATCAAGCACCGCTGAACTGGGCCCTTCATCTCAAGCACCGCTGAACTGGGTCCTTAAGCTCAAGCACCGCTGAACTGGGCCCTTTATCTCAAGCACCGCTGAACAGGGCCCTTCATCTCAAGCACCGCTGAACTGGGCCCTTCATCTCAAGCACCGCTGAACAGGGCACCGCCGTCTCAAGCACCGCTGAACAGGGCCCTTCATCTCAAGCACCCCTGAACTGGGCCCTTCATCTCAAGCACCGCTGAACTGGGCCCTTCATCTCAAGCACCGCTGAACTGGGCACTGCCGTCTCAAGCACCGCTGAACTGGGCCCTTCATCTCAAGCACCGCTGAACTGGGCACCGCCGTCTCAAGCACCACTGAACAGGGCACCGCCGTCTCAAGCACCGCTGAACTGGGCCCTTGATCTCAAGCACCGCTGAACTGGGCACCGCTGAACTGGGCACCGCCGTCTCAAGCACCGCTGAACTGGGCCCTTCATCTCAAGCACCGCTGAACTGGGCACTGCCGTCTCAAGCACCGCTGAACTGGGCCCTTCATCTCAAGCACCGTTGAACTGGGCACCGCCGTCTCAAGCACCGCTGAACAGGGCACCGCTGTCTCAAGCACCGCTGAACTGGGCCCTTAATCTCAAGCACCGCTGAACTGGGCACTGCTGTCTCAAGCACCGCTGAACATGGCACCGCCGTCTCAAGCACCGCTGAACTGGGCCCTTCATCTCAAGCACCGCTGAACAGGGCACCGCCGTCTCAAGCACCGCTGAACTGGGCACCGCCGTCTCAAGCACCGCTGGCCCATTGGCAGAAGGGGCAGGCCCTCATCTGTGTCGGGCAGGGCTGCACGAAGCACTCTGGGCACCAAGCCCCCTCCAGAACCAGTGTTCCACTTGTGAGACTGTGGCTTTGCACTCCCCAGGATTGAACAGTGGGCAACCCACCCACTGTTGAGACTTGAGAGACTGTGGCTTTGCACTCCCCAGGATGGCACAGTGGGCAACCCACCCACTGTAGAGACTTGAGAGACTGTGGCTTTGCACTCCCCAGGATGGCACAGTGGGCAACCCACCCACTGTTGATACTTGAGAGACTGTGGCTTTGCACTCCCCAGGATGGCACAGTGGGCAAACCACCCACTGTAGAGACTTGAGAGACTGTGGCTTTGCACTCCCCAGGATGGCACAGTGGGCAACCCACCCACTGCAGAGACTTGAGAGACTGTGGCTTTGCACTGCCCAGGATGGAACAGTGGCCATGGAGGCCCCATGTGGATCTGGCGTCGTGGACTCATCTGGCTGAGGTGCCCCCGTTCCCTTCTCCCTGAGGTGCCTGTAGTTTTGCTATCTGATGCCCCTGCAGTGTTCTCTCCGTTGGTGTCAGGTATCCTGTGTGGGCTTTGCCCATGTGATTTGGGCCCAGTGGTCCACGGACAATGCCTGCAAAAATGATCGGACTTTTAATATTTATGTATATAATAGTTTTAGATGTGTGATATATTTAGAAGCCAGTGATACAATATATTCGACTGTTTATGATCATTTCCTTTTGTCTTTGCATTCTTCCGGGGGGATTGGGGGTTGTAACTGTGATGTATTGCTATGCATTGATGTGTGTGTTGTAGTGGGTGAGGGTGGGGGTGGGTGTGTCGCGTATGTGTGTCCCCGTAATTTTTTGCCTCCCCCCTCCCCTGTGTCGTAGGTGCAGTACTCACCGTTGTCTTCTGCACCGGCGTTTGTGCTCCTGGTAGAGGAGCAGGAAGACAATAGCTGGGAGGATGTGGAGTTCGGGTTCCATGCTGTCCAGATTCCTTGTGGGGTGTATGGAGGTGAGCGTTTTCCGTTCGAAATGGCTGTTTCCAGCGTGTTTTTATCGGTGGGGCTACCGCCCCGGAAAAGGTGGCGGATTGGTGGGTTGTGATAGGGTGGGCGGTACTTTGTCTCCCGCCTGTCTGTTGGCGGTGACCGCCGCGCTGTTTGTTTGTCCCGCCGTGGCGGTCGGAGTGTTGAAGTGGCGGTCTCTGTTGGCGGTTTCCGCCAGGGTCGGAATTCCATTTTTTTAACCGCCAGCCTGTTGGCGGGTTAGCCGCCGCTTTAACACCGACCCCAGGGTTGGAATGACCCCCAAAGTCCTTAATTTTGAATGAGTGCAGTGTATGTTTGGTGTAGTATTATGAGGGAGATGTGATGAAGTGCTTTCATTGGAGAGTGAAAAGAGGGTGCTGAAGTGGAGAGAGAAGGTTGAAAATGTGCAGATGGGTGAGATGTGAAGAGAAAAAGGGCAAACATATCTAACATAAAGCACACATAAGTGAATGCCTTACTCCTTCCACAGGCCGCAATAATATTTAATTCACAGTCTCACAATTTCAGAATAGAAACATTTCCAATGTTAATTGTTTAAATCTAATCATGTTGTTACTCATTTATCTTAAACAGCCACTGACAAAGTCTACAGTACTGACAGGTTTTAGGCGTATGTCAGTTGTTGTGTTATATTATCTCAGAAAGAAACCAAAATACAGGCCAGGTGACACACTATCGGAATCCCAGAAAAGTATTGTTCATGTTCCTTTTTAGAGAGCCCCCACTTTTTTCATTCCACTTAGACCTGTCTGCACATATTTCTCTATGGCTGATTGCAGCCCGCAGCTGTGGGTGCTTCCTGATGCCTTGTTAGAGAATTTTCTTCCAAAGTTGATGCTGTATGCAGTGCAAAATACTTGGCACATTAATATAAAGGGTGCACATATTAATGGAGTAAGATTTGGGTCAGTTTTTAATGTGTTTATACTATACATTCCCACTACTTTATAAACCTTGCTTTTTTTCTTGGAAGGAGGACCCACTCTGGACCCCACGTTTGTTTATGTATTCTCCCCTGAGAGCATCCCAGTAGCAATCTGACAACCCTAATTCAGTCAGAATAGTAATTGCTGTATCAGCAGTTTTCCAGAAATTACCACTCACTTTCACTTCATTAACTCCTTCAAGCAACACATTTACCAACCCTTATTTATATGGGAAATATCTTTTTGCTGCTATTCACAATAAAAGTCAACTGAACATACTTGGAACACTAGTTTACCTTTTTACTCACCATGGATGTTGTATGTATGCATGTATGTATGCATATATGTCTGTATGCATGTATTTATGTATGTATGCATGTATGTATGTATGTATGTATATTGTATTATATACCTCAAACATTGCCAGGAGGAAACAAAGGCCCTCATTACAACCCTGGCGGTCGGTGTTATAGTGGCGGTAAATACCGCCAACAGGCCAGCGGTAAAAAAAATGTGATCACGACCACGGCGGAAACCACCAATACAGACAACCACTTTAACACACCGACCGCCACGGCGGTAGCAATAAACACCGTGGCGGTAACTCATCTACCAGGAACATCAAAGACGGCGGCGACGACAAAGGTGAGTACTGCACCTAGTACACAGGGGAGAGGGAGGAAAAAGAGAGTGACATACACATGCAACACACCCACCCCACCCACAACACCATACACACAAACACATGCAACAACATTACATATACACACCGTAACCCCCTGGAAGAACTCATGGACAAACGGAATTTAGTCAAATTAGTGATATTTTAGACATAGGCAGATATACTATAGAGTGTGAAAAACAGTATTTATAAAAATATACAATTTGTACAGAAGTCTGTACATTGTCCATTCACAAATGTCTGTCGGCCACTGGGCTAAAATTCATGGGCCAAGCCCACACTTGACTCCTGCCTCAATATGAAGAGAGCACTGCAGGGGCATCAGGTCGTAAACACAAAGGCACCTCAGGAGGATGGGGAAGGGGGGCACCTCAGCCGGAAGATGGGACAACGCTATTGCTCCTGGAGGGGGCTACATGCCCACAGCGATGTCCTGGGAAGTGCAAAGCCACAGTCTCTCAAGTCTCTCAAGTGGGTGCTTTGCACACTTCTTGGTCCTGGGGAGTGCAAAGCCACAGTCTCTCAAGTGGGTGGTTTGCTCACTGCTTGCTCCTGGGGAGAGCAAAGCCACAGTCTCTCAAGTGGGTGGGTTACCCACTGCTTGCTCTTGGGGTGTGCAAAGTCACAGTCTCTGAAGTCTCTCAAGTGGGTGGTTTGCCCACTGCTTGCTCCTGGGGAGTGCAAAGCCACAGTCTCTCAAGTGGGTGGTTTACCCACTGCTTGCTCCTGGGTTGTGCAAAGCCACAGTCTCTCAAGTCTCTCAAGTGGGTGGGTTGCCCACTGCTTGCTCCTGGGGAGTACAAAGCCACAGTCTCTCAAGTGGATGCCTTTCTCCACTGGTTCAGGAAGGGGCCTTGTGCCCAGTGTGCTTCATCCTGCCAAGGATAGGGTGAGTGGATGCCTTTTTCCACTGGTTCTGGAGGGGGCTCAGTGCCCAGTGTGCTTCATCCTGCCAAGGATTGGGTGAGTGGATGCCTTTCTCCAATGGTTCTGGAGGGGGCATTGTGCCCTGTGATGCAGATCTTGGGGAGCGCAAGGTCACAGTCTCTCATCTGGGAGTCAGACCCACATGCTTTGCAGGGTCCAGAACGCACAACAGGCCATGGAGGCAGGACTACACACTGTCCGCAGGCGGTGATGGCTGCTCAGTGGTGGCAGTGGTGGTGCTGGTGTCGTTGCTGGCAGTGGTGGGGGGAGGCTCCAGCCCATCCCCTGCAGCCTCGGACGGCCACCCACTGGGGCTACTGGTGCTGGTAGTGGTGCTACTGTCAGCAGTGCAGGTGACGGTGCTTGTGGTGGTACTTGCGGCAGGGCTGCTGGCGGTGCTGCCCGTGGTACAGCTGCCTTTGCTGCCAGTGGTGGAGGGAGGCTCCAGCCCTTCTCCTTCAGCCTTGGACGGCTGCCCACTGGGGATGCTGCTGCTGACAGTAGTGGTGGCAGCAGCGGTGCAGGTGGCGGTGCAGGTGGCGGTGCTTCCGGTGGGGCTGCTGGCGGTGCTGCACACGGTGGAGGTGGCGAGGCTGGCAGTTCTGCTGGTGGGCACCAGGGCCTTGCCTTCGGTTTTCTGCCCCTTCCTCACCTTGGCTGATGCTGGTTTGCCCTTGGCTCCATCAGCTGGAGGTTTGGAGGAGGCCTTGCTGGGTGGGTTGTCATCCATGCCCCTGCTGCATGCTGGCGCCTTCTTCACCTTAGCAGGTGGTGGTATGGTGTGGTCCATTGCAGGGGTTGTTGGTACACTGGCTTTCCTGATGGGTGCCCCCTTTGAGCCTCTGGGAGCTGCAGGGTCTATGGCGACTTGGTGGCTGAGGTGCTGGGCTGGGTTCTGGACACCCTGGCCCGAGGGGAATGACGGGGGGAGGGGTAGGGAACAGGTCAATGTTAGCTTGGAAAAGTTTTTTAGACACACTGGGGCGGGATAAGGGAGGGTTTGGGAGTGGAGGAAGAGGAAGTGGTTGTAGGAGGTGTCTGTCTGCTGAGTTTGGGTGAAGGTGCATGTGCTGGATGCTGTCGTGTGGTGGATGGCTGTTCGGTGGGTGTGTGCTTGCGTTTGTGTACTTTGGGGTTACAGACACAGTGGGAGAGGACACAGGGGATGTGTGTATGGTTGTCGGGGTGGTGACTGCTCATGAGGGGTGTGTTGTGATGGGTGTGCTGGTGATGGCGGTAGTGGATGAGGATGTAGTGCATGCAGGTGTGAGTGGAGATGATACTGGGAGGGAGGTGGATGACAAGGAGGAGGGGGACACAGTGGAGGCAGTGGATGTTGGTGTGTCTGCATGGGGATGGTGCTTGTGTGAGTGCCTGTGGGATGGTGTGTGGTGCTTGTGTTTGCCTAAACCACTCCTGTGTGTTGTCTTGTGTGCATGCTGGTCTGAAGATGTGCTTGGGATAGGCTGCGGGTGAGGGGATTGGGACTGGGTAGAGGAAGTTGGAGGGGGGAGGCTAGACACTGGGACAATGGCTGCCATCAGTGCTGAGGCCAGAGCCTGAGATGCTCTCTGTTGGGCTGCCACGCCAGAGTGAATGCCCTCCAGGTATGCATTTGCTTGTTGCAAATGCCTCTCGACACCCTGGAAGGCATTCAGTATGGTTGACTGCCCAACATAGAGGGATCTCAGGAGGTCAAAAACCTCTTCACTGGGGGCAGCAGGGCTGACTGGGGTAGGGCCTGAGGTGCCTGGGGCAAAGGAGATGCCCATCCTCCTGGGTGAGTAGGCAAAGAAAACACGCTGAGGGGCTGCTGGGAGGGCCGTGATGGTAGGTGGGGTGGCGGCTGTACCTGTTGTTGGGGTGGGCACAGAGGTGTCCGCCACCGACAGGAAAGTTTCATCGGACGAGGAGTCGCTGTCTATTGTCTCCCCTCCTGTCCCGGTCGTGGTGCTCCCCTTGCCCTCCATCCCATTGGTGCCTTCGCCCTCGGTGGATTCGGCCTCCAGGGCCATGTGGGATGCAGCTCCTTCTGTCGCCGGTGCCTCTGCTCCTCCGCCAGATGATGCTAATGCACATAAGGACAGGGTGACAAAACAAAAAGAGGGGCAGAGGCAGGGGATACACATGGTCAATGCCAGCAACAACACTACCGTTGGCGTACACAACACACAGGGAGGAGCCCTCTGTACTAGGCCATGCCCAACCAGTTCCTAAGATAGTCATCAGCCCATGGGGAACAATGCCTAACGCCATCAGCTGCACCCCAGAAACCCAAATGACCCTTCCCAGTAGTAGATGCCCACTAACACTATTGGTGTAGGTGTACCTCAGAGCCTGCCCAACAATGGACCTACCCTGCCATTTTCACCCTGGCCTAGGGGCCCCCCACCCAGGTAACTCTTAACACGTGTACAGCAGGAGTCAGATTCAGTACTCACCCCCTTGTGGCTGCTGTGATGCCTTCAAGCGCCCATCCAACCCCAGATAGTCCACCGCCAGGATGCAGAACATCAGAGGGGTCATGGTGTGACAGGCACCCCTTCCTCATTAGGAGGCCAGCCCCAGCTGGGCCTCTGCAGCCTTCTTTGCCCAGCGGCACAGGTCCTCCCGCCTCTTGCGGCAGTGGGTGCTCTGCCTGTCAAAGACCCCCAGGGTCCGCACCTCCTTGGCAATGGCACGCCAAATACCCTTTTACTGGTGGGCGCTGACCTGCAGGGGAAAGACAGCAGGAAAGGGAATTAGTCACCCGGCTGGACCATCACACTCATTGCCCACCAGATCCCACCCATCCCCTGACGCACATACATTGACCACCTTACATGCTGCACTCAGGCCAGGACCCTTCAGCTCCCCCAACTTGTGGCTTACACACACAACACTTCAGACATTCATGGCCCACGTATCATGCTCACAGTGTACTCACCTGTTTGTCTGGAGGACAGTAGAGTAACGTGTACTGGAGTAAGACCCCATCCAACAGTTTCTCTAACTCCTCTGCATTGCAGGCAGGGGCCATTTCCCCAGACACTTGAGCCATTGTCGCTTCCAGACAATGGGCACAGCAGCACTTGCAGTGTAGGTCCTCTCCTGTTGATGGGAAGGTAGCAAGTGAGTGGATAGTTAGAAAATGGTGGTGACGTCTGCGGTGGTGCGTACCATCACCACCGGCGTACATTGCCATTGGCTCCTGGAACCCATAGGGCCCAATGATAACCAACGCAAAGGTCATCTACCGCCTACTGCGACGGCACACAACGCCAGCGCAATTACCTCATTTCCACTTGTCCCTCCTCACAGGTCAGGCATCCACCATTTCAGGGGGCCACAGGGCATTGCACCTAACTTCGTCACAGCAGACATTGACACAGCAACTGATTTTAGGATTCACATTTTGTTTCTGTAAAGTAAACAAAACACAGCATTAGTGCAATACATGTGGGAATGTGACCCTCTGCTCACCATTCTCTTCCATAGGCTCCTACCGCTGAGGCTGCATATGAGATGGTGGCATCCTCTGGTGTACAGACCCTTGGTGGACCTTGCAACAATGGAGGACAGACACATTATCATTACCTACAGACTTGATTGTGCCACAATCCAGGAACTTTGTGCCCAATTGGAGCCAGAACTGATGTCAGCTACCCGGCAGCCCACTGGTATCCCCCTTCTAGTGCAAGTCCTGTCAGTGCTCCATTTCCTGGCAAGTGGTTCCTTCCAAACAACAGTGGCCATGGCATCAGTGATATCTCAGCCAATGTTCTCTAACATGTTAACCAGAGTGTTGTCAGCCCTGCTTAAACACATGCGCAGCTACATCGTGTTCCCCCAGGTGGGGGATTTGGCCACAGTGAAAGCTCACTTTTTTGCCCAGTGACATATCCCCAACATCATAGGTGCCATTGATGATACACCTGTGGCATTTGCCCCCCCCCCCCAGAGTAATGAGCAAGTTTTCAAGAATAGAGAAAGCTATCACTCTCTGAATGTGCGGATGATGTGTTTGGCGGACCAGTAATCTCCCATGTGAATGCCAAATACCCTGGCTCTGTGCATGACGCCTTTATCTTGAGGAATAGCAGCATCCCATATGTGATGGGCCAACTCCACAGGCACCGGGTGTGGATAATAGGTGAGCCCAAGGTCCCCACACTGTATGAGTGGGTGTCTGGGTATGGGGTTGTCCCTAAGGGTTAGTGTGTGTCTAATAGGAATCCCTCGATATTTGCAGGTGACTCTGGTTACCCCAACATTTCATGGCTACTGACTCCAGTGAGGAATGCCAGGACAAGGGTAGAGGAACGTTACAATGAAGCACATGGGCGTACAAGGAGGATTATAGAACAGACCTTCGGCCACCTGAAGTCCAGATTCCAGTGCCTCCATCTGACAGGTGGATCCCTGTACTACTTACCCAAGAAGGTGTGCCAGATCATCGTTGCCTGTTGCATGTTGCACAACCTGGCCTTGAGATGCCAGGTGCCTTTTCTGCTGGAGGATGAGCCTGAAGATGGTCTTGTGGCAGTGGTGGAGCCTGTGGACAGTGAGGAAGAGGAGGCAGAGGAAGAAGATGTTGACAACAGGAACAACATTATTCTGCAATACTTCCAGTGACACACAGGTAAGACATTGCACGTTCATATTACATTTCAGTTAACTGTTGGACATTGTACAAGACAGCCGCTTACCCTATGTCTCTGGCCACTGACTTTACCCTTTGCCAACTCTATTTTCAGATCCCTCTGTCCCACTCTGGTTCCTGCTATGTGCACTGCTGCCCACTACAGGTCATACCAATGTGTATATATAAATGGACATACGGATTGAAATGTTTACAGCTTGTTAACCTAATACATATTGCAATCAATTGACAGACTCCGTACTTGTATTTGATCCAAGGGTGTTTATTTCAGTGCTCATAAGTAGAGTGGGATGTGCAATGGGCTGGGGTGATGGTGGAGGAAAGTCCAGTTAGAGTCCAGTCTCTTGGTATCACAGGTGCATTATCCAAGGGGGTATAGGAAGAGGAGTAATGGCATTTCAAGGTGGACAGGGTGACATAGTGGGACACAAGGGTCACAATCAGGAGAGTCTCATTTCCTGGCGGGGTCTGGGCAATAGTCTCTGGCTTCTGTCTGTATCGCAGGGACCATTTGCGGGGTGGCCTGTTGGTCCTGTTGCAGTGCCTCCTGTCCACTAGCGCCGGCGGAGGTGGAGGGCTGTTCATCTGTGTGGCTAGTGTCAGGGGCCTGTTGTTGTGCCACTGCATCCCTCATGGTCTTGGCCATGTCACCCAGCACCCCTGCAATGGTGACCAGGATGGTGTAGATGTTTGCTAGGTCATCCCTGATCCCTAGGTACTGTCCCTCCTGCAGCCGCTGGGTCTCCTGCAGCTTGGCCAGTATCTGTCCCATGGTCTCCTGGGAATGGTGGTATGCTCCCAGAATGTTGGAGAGAGCCTCGTGGAGAGTGGGTTCCCTGGGCTTGTCCTCCCCCTGTCGCACAGCAGTCCTCCCAGCTTCCCTGTTGTCCTGTGCCTCTTTCCCCTGAACCGTGTGCCCACTGCCACTGACCCGAGGTCCCTGATCATCCTGTGTTTGTGGGTTTGCTTGGGGTCCCTGAAGTGGTGGACACACTGCTGATTGACGTGTCCTGGGGACAGTGGCATGGGCCCGCTGGATGGGTGCTGTGCTGGTGTTTCCTGAGGGGGAGGCTCTGTGGTGGGTTGGGACTGTGACAGGGGAACCGACTGTCCAGAGGTCCCTGATGGGCCAAGTTGGTCATCCTGATCCAGGCGTACAGAGCTGCAGTCATCACTGTGGGCCTCTTCACGGGTGGACTGGTTGTAGTTGGCACCTCCTTTCCGGTGACGTTGAGTATGGGTCCTGTTAGGATGCAAATGCAGTGTTAATGTATCTGCCTGTGCCATCTTGTGCATGGGTGTGTTTCCCTGTATGATTGTGATTTCCCTGTCAGCCGGGCCATGTTTTCGTGGTGGTTTTGTAGGCTGGGTAAATCTCTGTGATGGACATGCTGTGGTGAGGGGTGTCCATGCAGGTCTGTGATGGGTGTCCATGCATAGGTGTTGCATGCAGGGCTTGGTATTGGGATGGGTGAGTTGCAATGGTGGGGTATGTGTGAGTTGGTGGAGTGATGGGGGTGAGGGTTGGGGTAGGAGTTTGTGATAGCATGCAGGTAGGGTGGGGGATTTAGTAGTAAAGAGTTGACTTACCAGAGTCCAGACCTCCTGCTACTCCTGCGAGGCCCTCAGGATGCATGATCGTCAAGACTTGCTCCTCCCATGTTGTTAGTTGTAGGGGAGGAGGAGGGGGTCCACCGCCAGTCCTGGTGTCTTGCAACCACGGAACGCACTTTCCCCCGTAGGTTGTTCCACCTCTTCCTGATGTTATCCCTGGTTCTTGGGTGCTGTTCCATGGCGTTGACTCTGTCCACTATTCTCCGCCATAGTTCCATCTTCCTTGCAATGGACCTTGACTGCACCTGTGATCCGAATAGCTGTGGCTCTACCCGGATGATTTCTTCCACCATGACCCTTAGCTCCTCCTCTGAAACCTGGGGTGTCTTTGGGGTGCCATGGATGTGGTGTGAGCGGTAGGTGGAGGATGTGTGGGGTGATGTGTTTTGGTGTGTGGTGTGGGGGGAGTGGATGGTGTATGGGTGATGGTGTTCTGTGCCTCTGATTGAATGGCCGCGGTCACGGTATGTTGGCGGCTGTCAGCACGGCGGTAGGCGGCATTTACCGCCAGGGTTGTAATGAGGGCCAAAGTGTTCTACAGTCTCAAAAACAAGCATACATTCAATGTCTGATGGAGATGAAGCTGGTTTATGAGCTGTTAAGGTATTGTGATGTAGTGTTCCGTAAAGTAGTGCATATTTAGCTCTTTCCTAAATTGCAGAAATTATAGGGGTGGTCTTGAACTACACAGGAATGTTGTTCGAGATCCTAGGTGCGTAGACGTAAAAAGTGTACTGCCTTGTTTTTTAGTTATGGCACTTCTTAGACAGCATGCTGGGGAAATAACTTGGAGTCTCCTCCCTAGATTATTATCAAAGCTAGTGTGTTTGTGTGAGCAACCAAGAACAGATTTTGTGATAAGGATTTCTGCTTTCAAGCCTACATGGCCTTCAGACTCATATTTATACTTTTTAGTGCTGCATTTGCGTCATTTTTTGACTCAAAAGCGGTGCAAACTTTTGAGTCAAAAAGCGGTGCAAACGTGGTGCTAAAAAAGTATAAATATGGACCTCAGTGTGGCAGAGAACATTTCTGGCCAAAGAATACTTTTTTATTTGCGTGAGATTCTTGGGATTTCATAACATTTAGATGTTTTGTGAGTGTGCATTCAATCTGATTTTTTTAAGTTGATGCCTGGGTAATGATCCAAGATATGTTCCATTCTTTGGAAAGCTATCCCTTTTTGCATCTGACACAATGTAAGTTCCTTTTAACAAGACAGCCTTCTTCTAAGCACTCAATTTCTTTTTGATTGCATACTATAGATGTGTTTGTGAGTCTGTTCTTGATGGGCAATTGAACTAGATGTCTTGTGAGAGAAACAGTAGTTCAAGAGGGAGGCTGGCTATCTTTTTCAGAAATTCTCCTCCTGGAGGCCTGTGTCTGCCTAGTTGATTGAAGTAGCCCAAATCGCTGTGACATAACACAAGATGCCTTCCAACAACGTAATCAATAATCTTTAGGTCTGCATTGCCGTGTGATTAGGTAAACCTTACTTTTGCAGTACCCTTAGCCCTGGTTAATGCAGCTACAAGGTATTTTTTTCCACACAAATGATTCATTTATTGGTATCTGATGCACTTGTAGGTTCTAGTGTTTATGTTCCCAGTTATAATGAATTCAAGATAGCTTGGTCCACAGTTCTTTCAAGTGCCTCTCATTAGCTGTTGGTCTAATGCAAAATAATTAAATTTTTCCGTCACCACAAATTCTCATATTTTTCACTTAATTTGAACTGATGGTGTTAGAGCATTCAACTTTCTATGAAAGCCCAAACTTTGACTTTCGGTTTCAAGATCTTTATTTGGCCCATGAAATGGCCATGAAAGTGCATAAAATAATCAGTAATAAATAAAATACATTAAAACAAGGTTTAAAAAGGTTCAAGAACCCTCAGTCCCTGCTCTGCCACAAAACTGGACAAAAGATAGAGGAGTGACCACTACCCTGTCAATCACCACTCCAGGGGTGGTGCTCAGAGCTACTCCAGAGGGTCCCTGGGTTTTGCCATCTTGGATTCAAGGTTGACAGGAAACTCTGGGAGCATATGAGTGGCCAGTGACAGCAGGTGATGTCAAAGCCATCCCCTGAAAGGTGCTTACCTGGTTAGCTGACCAATCCCCTTTTCAGGGCTATTTAGGGTCTCTCCTTTGGGTGGTTCTTCAGATTACAAGACTCCAGCAGGAATCCTCTGCATTCTCCACTACAACTTCTCACTGAAGAAACTGCACTTGGACTCTCTAGGAACTCTACAAACTGCAACAAAGAAGCAAGACGACTTCTGCAACATTGTATCTTCAGCTCCTGCCAGCAACTGCAACTGTTTCCTGGCTGTGAAGAGCAAAGGAATCTTCCTCGGGTGAAGGAGACACTCCCCTGCTTCAACAGGCCCCTACTGCAATGACGACCAGCTGCGTGTATCCCCTCTTCTGCTGAGCTGCGTGGATCCTGCATCACGGGTGGGGGAATGAAGTGGTCCCGATGGTCCTCACATCCAACTGTCCAATTTTTGTGGAGGTAAGAGCTCGCCTCCCCATGTAAGACAGTACCCCATGTACCGTGTGCTTTGCAGTTGCCAAGGCTTTTTAGCATCCTTCCTCATCCTGCGAGGCACAGCTTCCCTAGGAGTTCTCTGGAGCCTTTGTCGTCATGCTGCATGGGTCTCTTTTGCACCTTCCTTGTCCCGTGCTGTGGGACTCTTATGCACGCTACCTGGTCTTCTGTGGGGTCTCTCAGTTGCTGAGAGCCCCTTCTGACTCTCCCTCCTGGGAAGAGTCTACCTGGTCCTTCCTGGTCCCGGGCAGCGCCATTTTCCACTAAACGCAAGTTTTGCATGTGCCAAGGCTTGTTGGTTAACTCCAGTGACGCAAACCAGATTGCAATCCTCCATCCAGTGTGGGACATCATTTGCACCATCGACGAACTGGACTCCATCTTCATGATTGCAGTACTGACTGTTCTTCCTCACCGGTGGGTCCTCTTTTGCACCTTCATCTGGATTAGCAGGAGCTTCTGTTCGCCCTTGACTCTTATGTGCTTCTTGGACTTGATCCCCTTCTTCCACAGGTTCTCAGGTCCAGAAATTCACTGTTGTTGACTTGCAGTCTCGTCTGGTTCTTGCATAATCCTTCTTCTCATTTCTGTGTATGTTCTGGGAAAATTACTGTTTTACTCCTGCTTTCCTTGGCACTGGGGTGGGTTCTTGTACTTACTGTTGGGGTTTTCTAGTACTCCCAGCTCCCCTCTACACATTACACTTGCCTAGGTGGGAAACCGACATTCGTATTCCACTTTCTTAGCATATGGTTTGTGTTCCCCCTAGGCCCATTTCTAACTATTGCGATTTTCACTAAATGCACTTGTTTTCTAACTGTTTTTAATTTTATGCCTATTGCTGCATACTAGTGTATATAATTTGTGTATCACATACCTCCTGAGGGACTATAGTCGCTATGGTACTTTTGATATTTGTACCACCAAAATAAAGGGCCAGATTTATAGAAAGTGGCGATGCACCGAGTTCAGCGCCACTTTCCCTGCGCCCCTCTGCTCCCCCCTACCACCACCATGTTTGCGCTCTATTTAAAATACGGTGCACCATGGTGCAGGGTATGGGGCAATAGCGTCATCTTTCATGACACTATTGATGTACTCTGCAGGAGTAGTGCCACAGTAGCGCCAATTGGCGCTACTGTGGCAAAGTATATAGGGCCCCATTCTATAGAAAGGAAGGCCCCTTTTAACACCTGCTCTTGAGCAAGCATTAAACATGCCATAAAAAATGGTGTAAGGAAATCTCATCGATTTCGTTACGCCATTTTCAGGCTCTCCAAACAGGGGAACGTCTACTTTGCATACATTATGCCTAGCGCAGGCATAATGTAGCGCAAAGGGTTACAGGGTGGTGCAATGCATGCATTGCGCCACCCTGTAAATACTGCGGGGGGATTTTGGCCTTGATGGGCCACATTAACGTCAGAATAAATGATGTTAATGTAGTGCAAGGTGGCGCTAGGTGCCATTTATTGTTGTAACACTGAGTATTTTCTTTCATGTGTGTGAGTACTGTGTGACTACAGTGGTACTGAATGAGCTTTGCATGTCTCCTAAATAAGTCTTGGCTGCTCATCCACAGCTACTTTTAGAGAGTCTGTCTTCTAGACACAACCTACACTACACTAATAAGGGATAACTGGACCTGGTATAAGGTGTATGTACCATAGGTACCCACTACAAACCAGGCCAGCCTGCTACACTTCACAGTTCGTGTTTACTACAGTACAATACTTTTCCTTGAATGTATGGCTCCCCATATATAAAGTGCAGAGCTAAAGTAAACTAGGGGATTTTCAAGCACAAGTATATAATGTAAGGCTAATTTAAGACCCGTAACATTCTGAGCAAGGAAGACTGGCTTCAAGTAGGCTCTTCTCAACCCCTCATAGAAGCCACAAAATAAAAGAAAGTGCTTTGTGCTTTGCGTTGATGCGCTATCACAAAAGCAAGGGATCATGACCGACAGTCATTTTTTCGTTTCAGGGAAGGCAACTAAATATTGTATAGTGCCCAACCAAACCTGAATAAAACATATTGATGCTAAATGTTGGTTACCCACCTAAACAAAGTTGACATCCTTCTTGATAACCATTTGAGAAATATGATGCAACTGTATGCTTCCTAGCTTCTTCAACCATCCTGCATTCTTGTCGGTAGTTTAAAAAGGAGGTCTTAATTGTGCTCTTCTGTAAACAAAAGGTTTTTGGGGATTCCTGCTCAACTGATTTATTAAACAGTTGAATAAATGATTAATTTATATATGAGAGCCATGAATTCTAAAAGCATGATCTAGCAACAAAGAGTCTAAAATATTGGATTTAGTAAATTCAGTTTAGTTTTTTCCCAAATAGACTGTCAGAGCAGAAAGAGTTTCAGCAGAAGTAAGTTTTCCAAAAAAAAACACAGTCCAAACTCCTTTTATACTATGAAAGATGATGCAGAATAAGTGTACAGAACAAGCAGCTGAGCAAAGAGGTATCTTCTGTTTGAAGAGGGTAGCTAGGAGTAAAACCCCACAAACCCCACCAAAGGCTAAAGTAAACAACCCTCTCGTCTCATATATTTCCACCATTTCCCTAACTGGTCATGTACCAGTTTTTTGTGCAAACCTAAAAACTCCCTTGCATTTATGATTTAACCTCAGGTGATGATTTTAAACATGTTGTGACCAAGATGCGTTATTACTAAATAGAGTCCCTAAATATTAGAAGGAGTTAATATTCACAATTGGTGAACCTCCAATGAAGAATGTCCTAACCTTCTGTCCTTTCCATGCACAGACCTTCATATAGGTTTTTGTTTCATTAATCTTCATTTTATTGGCCTCCATAAAATCTCAGAAGGCATCTATCCATCTCGAACGATCAAAGTCACTGCTTAAATCAGCAAGCATATATGAAGGGAACCATCCTTGGATTTGGTGTACTTCCCTATAAGCAATTCGAGATTCATGCATTGCTCTATCG
Source organism: Pleurodeles waltl (assembly GCF_031143425.1). Taxonomy (NCBI): domain Eukaryota; kingdom Metazoa; phylum Chordata; class Amphibia; order Caudata; family Salamandridae; genus Pleurodeles; species Pleurodeles waltl. The sequence goes on from NC_090446.1 coordinate 40,052,088, forward strand.
TCCCCAGAACTGCATCTTTGTTAAAATAGAATTTCCCGCAGACCACTCTTCCAATCTGTGCAAAAGAACCTTACCCATTAATTTAGCTGAGGAGTCCAGGAGAGAAATGGGCAATTACATTTGGAGTCAGCTTTCTTTCTTTCCATTTTTAAAAATAGTGCTCAAGAATGATACCGCCCAGGAGGGGGGAATTTGGCCCTCAGCAGCTTCATTGAGCGACCTAGTCAGAACTGGGCCCCATAACTTGCTCAAGGCTTTAAAAGCATCAATAAGTGCCCCATCTGTGCCTGGCACCTTCCCTCCTGGTCTCATATTTATAGCAAGGAAGACCTCCTCCAGAGTAACAAACAATGGTGATTGGATTTTAAGCAATTCTCCCCTTCCTTTATCCGGTGTTAATTCCATCATATGGGAGTCAAAAATGCCTGAGAAATGACTAACCCCTGCATTGCACAGAACAAATGAAGTAAGTTTGGGCAATGAATTGTCCTTCAGAAAGGGAGCATTTCCCATACGCCAGAACAATGTCAGATCCTTCAACTCAGAAGCTTTGGCCAGGTTAAACCAGGCCTCTTCCTGCAAAACCCTCTTCCGAGCTGCTAGTACCTTCTTATAATTCTTAGGCAGGTCCCTAGTAGCTGAAAAATCCTTAGGGGAACTGTCAATGGGTTCCCCTAATAGTTTGGATGCCTGGGTACAGGAGTGCTCAAACCAATTCCATGTCACTGTATTACCTGGTCATTAAAGTTGTGTAAATAGTCAACTAAGTGACTTGATGATCCGTTCAAAAGGATCCAATAACCTATCATGAACCAACTCCTTACCAAGACAATACCTAAACTCTTCCAGGTTCGATGTTATCAGGTCCTGCACAACTGTTCCTGGGATAATTCCTTTCCATTTAATCCTAACACCATTAGGTCTGACTGGAATGACATTTGTAACACATGCAGTGCCTTTTGGTACTTGAACCTAAATTATTAAAGAAACTACTAAAAGATTATGATCACCGACCACTGTCGGAACAATACTAATAGAATTAACCAGATTCCTGGTAGAGCAGGTGATAAATGCATGATCTATAGTGGTATGCGCATCCCTCCAATGAATAAGGGGATAGGATTGCTGATATCTACACAGCTGCTTTTCTAAAAGTATAAGATCATACTTTAAAATTGAGTTCAAAGCTTTCCCATATTCATTATGACAAACATGCAGGATCCCATTTCTGAATATTAAAGTTGCCTACCTAAAAAAACTAAATATTCAGAATGGACCATCCCTAAGCGTGCCTCCATCCCAGCATCGAATTCATGCACAACATCTCTCTGTGTGTAATCAAAGACGTTATTATAATAGTTGACCATGATCAAATCAGGCTCATATTTAGGTGATAATCAAAGGAGTAGGGCATAAGATGACACAGGCACTACCTTCCTGGTAGTAACTAGTAATAAGTTAGAAACTAAAATGTGCAAACCCTTTTTGGTCCATCCAGCTGGGGATGGAATTGCACCAAGGAAAAAAGGGGGTGAAACTTTCAATATAAATTTGGTCAGAACCCCTTAGCGCCCCGCTACTGCCACCATGGCACAGGGTAGGGGGTAATACCATCATTCTATGTGAAGCTAATGATGTACTCTGCAGGAGAAGTGCCACAATGTTGGCACTACTCCTGCAGAGCACATAGGGGCCCATTCTAAATAATAGTATGCCCCCTTCTAGTGCCGTAAAATAATGTTGCAAGGAAATCTCATAGATTTTCTTTAGCCATTTTTTCAGCCCCCCTAACGGGGGAATGTCCCCCTTGCATATATTGGCGGTTTCAGTTATAGTGAGCTAGCAGGTCTTTAATGGTTCATTTTGATGATCATAAAGTATTTGTTTCCAACACACTTCAGAGATAAAAAAAAAATGTGCGTCATTAGTATGTTTGTAATTCTGCTATATTCTGGAATATTTACACAGTTCATTTAAATACTGATGTGTGCTAGAAAAAAGATATTTCTTATATCCAGTATCCAGCAAGATTGTCCCATAAATCCTCTCAGTTTCTAAGTCATAGAAAGAAAAGTAAACAAGCACCCTTGGAAGACAGCGCCTGATATTTGACCTCACTTTTTGAATGCCAGCAAATATGATGAGATAAGAACAAGATTTAAAGGCCTATTAACAGAAAGCAAGTTTGTTGAAGGATACAGAAAACATGGTTTAGGTAACCGAAGGGGCAATTAAACCTGGAGAGCTTAAAGCAAATAAAATCAGCAAATGGAAAACCAGAAGGTGTGAGTTACAAACCACACAGCCAATGGTAATCAACTTGTGTAATACATTTCTAGGTCAACTTTCTGAAAGTCAGCAAGATGTCTTTAGCAAACCACATAGCTGTCTGGTAGACTGCAACCTAAAAAGATTGTGAAAAAGACTACCTACCAAAGTGACCCCAGCAAGAGCAGCAGCATGATGATGGAGGAGATTTAGAAGAGCTGTTGTGAAGCTTGTGGAATTTTCTTTCTTTGGTAATGGCATATGACAAATTCCGGCTTATTCTCTTAAAAGAGAGTTTGGAGTTTACTTTTTTTCTCAAACAAAAAAGTTAGAGGATTTTCTATAGTGAATTGTACAATAATTCTGCTGTGTACAGTGAGTGGGAGAGGCTTTAAAATTTCATTTTTCCCTAACACACATTTAAATACGTGTAATGGACAGCACATTTTTTGCAAAGTATGTCAGCAATTAGAAAAGCACAAATCAAGCACATTTTTTATAACTGTGAAGGGTGATGGAAACAAACTTTTTAATACGATGAAAACAAATCAATGCACCTCTTGAAGCACAAATGAAATATTTGGTGAAACCTGTGTTCCAAGCATTATCCTTTGCACACAATGTAGGTTATTCATTAAAATGTAGTGGCCATTATAATGGAAAATGTGTTGTAACTGACAGCTCACTGCCACACTTTGCGACTCGAGAGGCCTTTCCCTACATTCCCAGCTGATCAGTTCCAGCTGAACTGACCTTGACCTTGCTGCTGGCTTTTGCTGGAGTGCGTCTTGACCCCCAAGTGCTATCCCCAATGTTCTGGACCTTTGAATGGTGCTAAAATGTACTCCCACTATAGTGGACATTGACCAGCCTGTCAAGCTGTTCTGTCAAAAGTGCATTGCCTCTGGGCCAAAGATTCAGTTTGCTTCCACTAGTTTCTTCTATGCAGCAGTAAATCAGATTTACTAGGACATTGCGGAAAAGGAATTCAACCTTGTGGAGCCCTCCTCAGCTACAGCTTGAAGCCCTGCCCTGCTGGAAGAACCTGAGCACCCAAAAAGTTACCAAAGGTAGACATCTTCGGCGGGAGAAGGCTCAATAAGGAATTGGACAGTGAAGGATATTTTCTGGGCTCAAAATGAAAATGTTTCCCACTAGGAGTTACCCTGTCAAAAGTCAATGGCTTCACCAAAACATTGACCATGGCAATCTAATAATGTGGAGTGTTCTTTGGCCACAGGCTGTGGCAGAGCAGAGACTAAGGGGCTTATGTACAAGCCCTGTGTTTCACTGGTGCATTACTTTGTGATGCACCGACAGCACATAGTGCAGGTCCATATCTACAAGTTCATGCAAAGTGGATTTTTATGGTTTTGTAGACATGGTGTAAAACAATGCAGTGAAAGTAACTACGTTGCCTTACACTGTGTCAGGGAGGAATTCCAAGGGTGTTGCAGAGGGTTTTCCCACACAACATCCATGAGTATTGATGCTTTCCCAGATTTACAAGAATCTGTAAACCTGGAAATGTATCAAAATTGTATGCCTCCCCAAGGAAGGTGCATCAAGGAGAAATTGTGTAATACGTGGATTGAAGAGACACCTTCTGCACAGCACCAATCCTGTCTGCAACTGTGAGAAAGTAGCCTCTTTATAGCATAGTTACCCCCACTTAGGCCTGTTTGTGAGTGTGCGTGTGTGTCAGGGTGTTTTTACTGTGTCACTGGGATCCTGCTTGCCAGGACCCCAGTGTTCATATTGAAAACCCTATATGTCAGTGTTTTTTGCCTGCCTCACTGGGATCCTGCTAGCCAGGACCCCAGTGCTCTTAGTTTGTGGCCTAATGTGTGTGTTGTCAGTAGTGCTTAACTGTGTCACTGAGGCTCTGCTAACCAGAATCTAAGTGCTTATACTCTCTCTGCTTTTAAATTTGTCACTATAGGCTAGTGACTTCATTTACCAATTTCAATTGGCACACTGGACCCCTTTTATAAGTCCCTAGTATATGGTACCTGGGTACCCAGGGCATTGGGGTTCCAGGAGATCCTTATGGGCTGCAGTATTTCTTGTGTCATCCATAAGGAGCTCAGACAAACCCTTCCACAGTAATGCCATTTCAGCCTGCATGAAATAGTGCACCAACTATTTCACAGCCATTTTCACTGCACTTAAGTAACTTATCAGTCACATATATGTCTAACCTTCATTTACTGAAGGCTAGGTGCAAAGGTACTAAGTGTGAGGGCCCCCTTGCACTAGCAGAGGTGCCCCCACATAGTCCAGGGCCAGTTCCCAGGATTTTGTGAGTGGGGGGATGGCATTATACGCTTGCACTACATATAGGTCAATTCCTATATGTAGCTTCACAATGGTGACTCAGAATATGGCCATGTAAGGTGTCAAAGGTGACAAAGGGGACAAATGTGGTATTGGGGAGCCAATTCCATGCATCCTGATGGCTCCACCATGGACCCCGGGTACTGCCAAACCAGCTCCCTGAGGCTTGCAATGGAGCTACAGCTGCTGCCACCTCAAAGACAGGGTTCTGCCCTTCTGGTGTATGAGCAGCTCAGTCCCAGGAAGGCAGAACAAACAATTTCCTTCGGGAGGAGGGTGTTACACCCTCTCCCTTTGAAAATAGGTGGAAGAGGCTGGGGAGGGGTAGCCTCCACCAGCCTCTGGAAATGCTTTGAAGGACACAGATGGTGCCCTCCTTGCATAAGCCAGTCTGCACCTGATCAGGGACCCCCAGTCCCTGCTCTGGCATGAAACTGGACAAAGGAAAGGGGAGTGACAACTCCCCTGTCCATCACGACCCCAGGGGTGGTGCCCAGAGCTCCTCCAGTGTGTCCCAGACTTCAGCCATCTTGTTTTCCAAGGTGTGGGGACACTCTGGAGGCCCTGAGTGGCCAGTGCCAGCAGGTGATGCCAGAGACCCCTCCTGATAGGTCCATACCTGATAAGGTAGCCAATCCCCCACTCAGGGCTAATTAGGGTCTCTCCTGTGGGTTTCTCTTCAGATTCTGCTTGCACTTTCTCATCAGGAATCCTCTGCAACTACTACTTCATCCTCTGACCTCGGATCGACCGCAGACTGCTCTAGGAACCCCTGTAACAGCAAAAAAGTATCCAGAAGGGCTACTTTTCCTCTGCAACTTCAGCTCCAGCCAACAACTGCAACAGTTTCCATGGTGTGTACAGAGGCCTCCATTGTGCCAGCACACCTCTGGATTCAAGTTGGCAGAGGTCTGGGACACACTAGAGGAGCTCTGGGCACCACCCCTGGGGTGGTGATGGACAGGGGAGTGGTCACTCCCCTTTCCTTTGTCCAGTTTCCCACCAGAGCAGAGGCTGGGGGTTCCCTGAAACGGTGTAGACTGGCTTATGCAAGGAAGGCACCATCTGTGCCCTTCAAAGCATTTCCAGAGGCTGGGGGAGGCTACTCCTCCCCAGCCCTTAATACCTATTTCCAAAGGGAGAGGATATAACACCCTCTCGCAGAGGAAATTCTTTGTTCCGCCTTCCTGGGACTGGGCTGACCCCATGAGGGCAGAAGCCTGTCTGTGGTTTGGCAGCAGCAGTAGCTGCAGAGAAAACCCCAGAGAGCTGGTTTATCAGTACCCGTCCATGGTGGAGCCCTTGGAGATGCAATGGATTGGCACCCCAATACCAGATTTTGCATGGGGGGACAATTCCATGATCTTAGACATGTTACATGGCCATATTCGGAGTTACCATTGTGAAGCTACGTATAGGTATTGGCCTATATGTAGTGCACGCGTGTAATGGTGTCCCCGCACTCACAAAGTCCGGGGAAATTGCCCTGAACTATGTAGGGGCACCTTGGTTAGTGCCAGGGTGCCCTCACACTTAGTAACTTTGCACCTAACCTTCACTAAGTGAGGGTTAGACATATAGGTGACTTAAAAGTTACTTAATTATAGAGTAAAATGGCTGTGAAATAACATGGACGTTATTTCACTCAGGCTGCAGTGGCAGTCCTGTGTAATAATTGTCTGAGCTCCCTATGGGTGGCAAAAGAAATGCTGCAGCCCATAGGGATCTCCAGGAACCCCAATAATACCCTGGGTACCTAGGAACCATGTACTAGGGAATTACAAGGGTGTTCCAGTGTGCGAATTAGAATTGGTAGAAATGGTCACCAGCCTATAGTGACAATTTTAAAGGCATTGAGAGCATAAGCACTGAGGTTCTGATTAGCAGAGCCTCAGTGACACAGTTAGTCACTACACAGGGACACACATTCAGGCCACAAACTATGAGCACTGGGGTCCTGGCTAGCAGGATCCCAGTGAGACAGGCAAAAAACAAACTTACATACATGTGAAAAATGGGGGTAACATGCCAGACAAGATCGTACTTTCCTTCAGTCACCCAAATAAACTACTTTTTTTTTTGGCAACACTGAGTATTTTCTTTAGTTATGTATAAGTAATGTGTAACTATAAGTGGTATTGCAGGACCTTTGATTGTCTCCTAGTTCAGCCTGCGCTGCTCTGCTATAGGTACCTCTATCAGCCTAAGCTTCTAGAACACTACTACATTTCACTAATAAGGGATAACTGGACCTGGTATAAGGTGTAAATCCCAAGGTACCCACTACAAACCATGCCAGCCTCCTACAGTAACAAAGGTACCTTTTCACTATGGTGCTAGGGTGCCTGCATTAGCACTAGACAACCCATTGTGTGAAAGTGCAGGGAGAGAGGACAGAAATGTGCAGTAGCTTGTAAATATGGTGCAGGGAAGCTGCGCCACGGGGCTTGTAAATAAGGCCCTAAGTTGGAAGTTAAATCTCTCCACTGTAATGAATCGGGTTCTGTTTTTTTGCTTCACATCTCTTTATTGAAATTTCAAAAAAACCTGTGGGTACAATGGGAGGGCAAGGACACAAAGGAAGCATGACAGAGCAAAGATAAAATGACATTTGAATTATTATGCACCAACAGCAGGGGGAGGCTGCTTCACAGGGGTCAAATAAGAGGCTTGAATCATACACTAAAAGCATCAATCCTTGTTCTTGAACCCCCAAGTAGTACAATCTACCAGCACAAGAAATATTGCTTTGGGGAGCAATGGGGCAGGGTGCGCCCCGGGGGAGTAAGACCTCAGGACAGTCATGCAGATTATGAATGACACATTTGTGTGAAGTGGCTAGGAACATTGATAGCCACTCTTCATGGGTTGGGGGCACTAGGGAATGCCAGTGGTGAAGTATGCACATTTTTGTTTTGGCGAGGGCCGTATGTAAGAGACAGCACTGTGGAAGTGAAAGGTCTGCATGTTCACCAGGATCCTGCAAGAAAATCAGGGTCGGTAAAGAGGGGACCTGTTCGGTAGGGTCTGCATGAGCATGGACCCCACTGAATCCCAGAAGGGCCATATTGAGGGACAGTCAGAAAGGATGTGTAATAGCTTGCACCTGGGTGCAGAGCAACACCAGCAATTTGCATCGGGCAGAAGGCCCACCACATGCAGTTTCGCCGGTGTCCAATGCCAATCATGCAGTGTCTTGAAAAGGCCGAATTTCAATTGTGCCTCTCCCACCACATGGTCGAACACCTCCAAGAGTTCAGCCCAATCCTCTGCCTCATAGTCAGTCTGTAGCTGAGCCTACTATTTGGCAAGGAGGAGAGGGGAGGAGAAAAAAGCTATAGAATCCAAACAGTACCCCACAGAAAAAGCCCCACGTCCTTAGATAGTCTACAACTGGCAAAGACTGTAGGGTCTAGGTGTAGGAGGCTGGTCCTCTAGGTAGTGTACAAAACTAGGTACAATTTTTAGGGGGTCCAGGCAACCACACGTTGGTTTCCAGAAACAAAAATCAGATCACCTAATGCACCAATTTGTCAGGTAGCTGGTCGAGCAGTTAGGATAATCCAGATGTGCTATGCATTTGTTGTACTCACAGTATCAATCATGCATCTACACACAGTCAATAAATAACTCGAGACCAATTTTATAAAAATACTTCGGGGCATATTTATACTCCGTTTGCGCCGAATTTGCGTCGTTTTTTTCGACGCAAATTCGACGCAAAACCAACGCCATATTTATACTTTGCCGTTAGACGCGTCTAGCGCCAAAGTGCACGGAGTTTGCGTCATTTTTTTGCGTGAACACCTCCCTTGCGTTAATGAGATGCAAGGGAGGCGTTCCCGTCTTAAAAAATGACTCCCAGGCCTGTACGTGGTATTTATACTCTCGGGCAAAAATGACGCCCGGGAGTGGGCGTGGCAAAAAACGCCGCATTTGCGCCTCTTTTTAACGCCTGGGTCAGGGCTGGCGTTAAGGGACATGTGGGCTCAAAATGAGCCCACAGCTGCCCTCCCCTGCCCCAGGGACCCCCCCTGCCACCCTTGCCCACCCCAGGAGGACACCCAAGGATGGAGGGACCCACCCCAGAGACATTAAGGTAAGTTCAGGTAAGTATATATATATTTTTTTTCTTCTTTTTTTGTGGCATAGGGGGGCCTGATTTGTGCCCCCCTACATGCCACTATGCCCAATGACCATGCCCAGGGGACATAAGTCCCCTGGGCATGGCCATTGGGCAAGGGGGCATGACTCCTATCTTTACTAAGACAGGAGTCATGTTGATGGGGGATGGGCGTCGTTAAAAAATGGCGCAAATCGGGTTAAGACGATTTTTTTGACGCAACCCGACTTGCCCCATTTTAAGACGCCCATACGCCATTTTCCCCCTACGCCGGCGCTGCCTGGTGTGCGTGGTTTTTTTTCGCGCACACCAGGCAGCGCCGGTCTGCTAGCGCCGGCTAACGCCATTCAATAAATACGGCGCCCGTATGGCGCTTCAGAATGGCGTTAGCCGGCGCTAATTTTTTTGACGCAAAACTGCGTTAGCGCAGTTTTGCGTCAAAAAGTATAAATATGGGCCTTCATATTTTTGTATACAAGACCAAGATGGTTAAGATACGTTAAGTACTTTTGAGTTATGATTTTGCATTTTCCTTTGAGGTGGATGTTGGGCACACTGTGCAAGCTGGAGAGCCTTGGGCAGCTCCCGGTTGTGGCAGGAGCAGAGCTGGAAAGTCTCTTTGCACAGGCACAGGGCCACTTGGAGGAGCCACCTGGAAAAGGAGGTGGCTTGCAGATTTTATGGTGGTGCTCAGGGGTCCCCTTGAGCTGTTAAGGTCACAAGGGGTTAGGGACCCAGGGCACACAGCTGTTTCCATGATGCAGGGCTCAGGGCGGCCGGATGTAGGGCGAGTTGGAGATCTTGGAGGCTCTGCCCACTGGAGCCCTTTGGAGCTGGAGGTAAGTCTTCTTCCCGGGGCCTTGCAGGATGACAAGGGTGCTTTGGTGAGAGGTCTGGGGTGTTCCTTCTGGTTCAGTTGCAGCTCTGGGACAGCTGCTTTTGCTGTTGTCCGACATGCACTGACTAGCACCTGGGGTATTCGCACAACTTGGCCACGGGAGGGTGCAGGGCCACCAAGGCTGGCACACTTGTAATTCTCATCTGGGCTGTCGTTGGTGTATTATCAGGTCTGGCTGCAACTGCAGGTTGTGGAGATATAGGCCAGTTAGTGAAGTGACCCTCACTGGTTTGCTGGTTCTCGCTGGTTTCTTTTGCTTCTTGAGTGGTGCCTCCACTCAGGAGAGAGATCTTGGGCTATTTGCATGGAGGTCCTCTGGGTCTTTTGAGCTTGTCCCTTTTCAGCTCCCCCACAGCGGCAATTGTCGGGACCCTGGTGCAGCAAGCAGGGGTCCTGGATCCTCTTCTGTTGCAGCAGGTCCTCTGTTTTCGTCCTGTCAAGTTCTTTGGTGCTGTCTTCTTTTCTTCTTGATAAATCTGATTTCTTGGTCTAGAGGAGCCCACTAAATGTTGAATTTAGTGGGTGTTTTAGGGGAACTAGGTAGTGTCCAATGGGACACAACCTTGGGTGGCTACACCCACTACAGTGACCACTTGCTGTGGGAAGCGTCACTACCTAAACCTCATTGGCTATTTTCCTTCCAACCAACATAGAGGAAAATAAAAAGGAGGGTTCACTTTGCCTGCAAGCCCCTAGGGGTGGTGCATGTTCAGTGAGACATCTCCTGCTAAACTCTATGTGGTTTCCCACCTTTGCTCCCACCAAACGTGGGGGTTGGCAAAGGGGGAAGCCATCTGCTGCTAGCAGCAGGCCTGGGGGCTCGAGTTTGAAGGGCAGTAGCCCTTTGAAGCTCACTGCCAGAGTAATGCACATTCCTGAGGAAGGGGGTGTTAGCTCCTCCATCCAGGAAGGGTATTGTTTCACAAAGCAGAGAGACAGGGCTCTCCCCCAGGGTTTGTGTATTGGCTGTCTGGCGGTGGCATGCTGGATGGAACCAGTCAGCAACCATGCCAGGTAGGTTAGCTTTTGCAGGGGGCACCTCTAAGGTCATGTTGAATTTGTCTTTTTAGGTTTGCACCAGAACACTCAGCATGCAATGGCAGTGTTGGGTGCATCTGGATGCAGGGCTCTAGAGGGTGGCACACTCAGCCCTTCTGCCCTCAGGGGCCTACCCCTAATATCCCATGCCCTGGGTACAGGTATACCCATTTGCTAGTGGCTTAGAGAGATATTTAACAGTTTATCAAATTATGCCAAGCATCACAACAGATTTAGAGAAAGAGTTCTGGCCCAGGGAACATGGATAGCAGGGGCCCTAGGCAGTACAACGTCTCTGACACATCAACATGAGGCAAAAAGTGGGGGCTAACCATGCAAAAAGAAGTCTCCTCTCATACTAGGGACGTGCTCCCAAACAGCAGTTGAGGCAATGCCCCAACTGAACATATCTCCACAACTGCTGCTCAAAGGGTTTGAGGGTTCCCCCTCAATGACATGGCTCAGACTGACAATGCCTGCTGAGTGCCAGGGTGCCCAATAGAGAACCTACCCTCCTATATGCAGGCTGGTGGTACCCCACGGGGTGCATGCTCATTAAGGAGGGGATCCACTCCAAGGAGAAGAAGGGGTCACCTTCGGGATCTCATCATAGCCCGCAGGACCAGATTATCAGAGTGTAATGCAGGCACACCCTTGTTGTATAGCGGAGTTAGGCCCTCCTAGGTGGACAGCACCGTACGTTTTGTTACAGTTCATTGCAGTGGGTCTGGCACCCCAGGGGTCATATAGGCCAGTTGGGAGAGATGGAGGGCCAAAGCATGGTATTCAGCTGAAGGAAGGCCCAGGCCACCATGCTAACAATGCACCTAGAGTTTAGTCTTGGTGACGCGGGGACGAGCTGAGCCCCAGACCAAAGTGTGGATGCATGTATCCACTGACTGAAGCAGGGACAGTGGGGCCAGCAAGGGCATCATGACAAGGACGTAGATGAATGTAGACAGAGTAACCATTCTTATGGCCTGCTGTCTGTCCCACATGGACAGACCAAGGTATGACAATTTTCCAAAGTTGAGTTTCATGAGAACGATCAGGGGGTCAAGATTGTCTGTGACCATGCGGTTCATGCCCCGATTAACAGTCCCTATGTACTTGAGATGTTAAGGATGCTAGAGAAAGATTACCCGGATATTGCCGCAACAGTGGTTATATGTGAAATGGCCTAAGCCTTGCATTTGTCTCAGTTTACTAGGCAGCCAGACAGCACTGCGAAGTTGTTAATAATGCCCATCAAGACCGAGAGAGAGCGGGCAAGGTCCGCGAGAGTGAGAAGTATATCATCCGCATAGAACTACACTGCGGACTTGCATCCTGGGACAGGGACCTCAGAGAAGAGTGGTGATTGGTTCAGGGGGGCTCCATAGCCAGAAGGGACTACAGGGGTGGCAGCAAACCGCCCTGACAAGTCCCCCTGCAAATTGGGAATAGGTCCGATAGAGAGCCAGCAAACTTTAGTTATGAAGCTGTCCCCTAAGTGACACTGGTGCAGGGTTATGAAAAGGTACTCCAAGTCAATCCTGTTGAATGTCTTCCTAGGGTCCAGGGAGAGGGGGAGGACTTTGGCCTGTTGGCTTTTGCCCGCCCATAAGGCATGAGCAAGGGTGAAGAGGTAGTTCTTGGAGGAGCGACCAGGTACAAATCCCTCCTGGGATTGGTGGATCATCAATGGGATCCACTTGCAGAGGTGAGCTGCTAGGACACTGCAAGTATGTTGATGTCCCCATTGAGTAGAGAGAGGGGCCTGTTGCTATTACAGAGTAATGGGTCCCTCCCTGATTTGGGGAAAGATTGCTATCACTGCTCTATTGGAGATAGTACCGATGGAGCCCACCTGATCCGCCTTGCGAAAGGTGTTATAGAGGGAATCGACAATGTCTCTGCCCACCCACTTGTAAAATTCCATGGGGACGCAATCCTCCCTGGGCCCTTATGGTAGCGGAGGTCGAAGATGGCCTGCACAATCTCAGTTTTTCTGCTCTCCCCAGCAAGCAGTTCCCTACCAGACTCACTGAGGGTGGGGAGGTGGACTCCGCCAAAGAAGGCCTCCAAGCTTTCGGAGTTAACCATCCATTCTGGGGTATAGAGTATCCGGTAGAAACCCAGAAATTTGTTAATGATATCTTGCTGGTGTACTGTCTGATGACTGTATAGTAGGAAATGCAATTGGTGACTCATGCTGGCAGAGTTGGGCTCAAGAAGACATCCTGCCTTCTCACCCTGTTCATAGTGAGCCTCTGAAGAGCATATTCAGCATTGGAGGGGAACAGAGAGTGGGAAAAGAAGGGTGTGGTGTAAAGGTGTGTGAGGGTCACTGTTGGACCTGGCCCTTTTTGCAGGGTCATCCCCAAATTATTTGCCTCCTTCCTCCTATTTTTCCTGACCTTTTTTCGTTGCCATTTGAACTCTGAGCACTTTACCACTGCTAACCAGTGCTAAAGTGCATATACTCTATGTGTGAACTGAACTGTTGATTGGTTTATCCATGATTGGCATATTTGATTTACTAGTAAGTCCCATGTAAAGTGAACTAGAGGTGCCCAGAGCCTGTAAATCAAATGCTACTAGTGGGCCTGCAGCACTGGTTGTGCCACCCGCATAAGTAGCCCTGTAATCATGTCTCAGACCTGCCACTGCAGTGTCTGTGTGTGCAGTTTTAAACTGTAAATTCTACTTGGCAAGTGTACCCACTTGCCAGGCCTAACCCTTCCCTTTTCCTACATATAAGACACCCCTAAGGTACGCCCTTGGTAGCCCAATGGGCAGGGTGCAGTGTATGGTTAGGGTAGGACATATACTAATGTGTTTTATATGTCCTGACAGTGAAATACTGCCAAATTTGATTCTCACTGTTGCAAGGCCTATCACTCTCATAGGTTAACCTGGGGGCTGCCTTTTAACATGATTAAAGCGTAGATTCCCTTTGGGAGCAGATAGATATGTGGAGTTTGGGACCACTGAACTCACAATTTAAAAATACATCTTCTAGTAAAGTTGGTTTTAAGATTGTGTGTTTGAAAATGCCACTTTTATGAAGTGGGCTTTTCTGCCTGTTTCTGGATTCCCTGTCTGGCTTAGTTCGACAGTTGGGTTGTTTGCAAATCTCTACAGACAGTGACACAAAGGGGGCTGGGGTGTAGCCTGCATATTCTGATGAGTCATCTGTGCTAAGAGTGAGGGGAGGAGTAGTCACTCACACCTGAAAGGGCTGTGCCTGCCCTCACCCAATGCAGTCTCTAACCCCCTTGTGTGTGTCTGAGACCTTGCCTGGGCAAGGCAGGATTTCACAAACAAGTGATATTTTCCTCTGAAGTAAGCCCACTACAAGGGCCAAAATGGGTATGAGAAGAGGACCCAAAACTGCAGACTTCAGACATTTCTTGGGGTAGATACTCTACCTCACAGACACTTCTGGACAAGAAACCTGCTGGTGAAGAATCCCTGAACCAGACCTACCAAGACAAACTCACCTGGACTGCTTTCTGTGAAGGACTGCTGCCTTGCTGTTGCCCTGCTGCCTTGCTGCTCTCTGGCTGTGCTGAGAATTGCTCTCCAACGGCTTGGATAGAGCTTGCCTCTTGTTCCCTGAAGTCTCAGGACCAAAAAGACTTCACTCTTGCAACTGGACTCCTTGTGCAGTGAAAATTTAACGCACAGCCTGCTAAAAACAACGCACAGCCTGCCCCGCGGTGAGAAATTCACTGCACGATGAACTGGAATGGCGCAGCCCGACTTCACAACGAGAAGATCGAAGCTGCACCAACGTAGCGACCGAAACTTCGATGCATGGCCCACTGGATTGATGCACAGCCGACCCGGAACGACGCAGCCCGACTTCCAGAGAGAAATCAACGCAGCGCCTGCCGTGCAGGAGAAATTTCCACGCAACACCCACTAGATCGATGCAGCGCTGGTGACTTCATTCCGCAAGCTGAGGATTCCAAGCACCGTCCCCGGGGCACAAGAAAACTCTGCAACCCGAAGAGAAACCAAATCCACCACCAGAAAACGATGCAAAGTCTTCCCCTGCGTGGAAAATAACACATCAAGTCGGTGTGAGAAGGGGCGAAACCGACACACACCTCCCCGTTTTCCACGCATTGCCTCCTCGGCCGTCCCTTGCAGAGATTTTGAACGCAAACCAGGTACTTTGTGCTTGCAAGAGACCTTTATTTTCTTTAAGACACATTTATTTGTTTTTCAAAGACTTAAGACACTTTGGGGGTCATTACGACCCTGGCGGATGGCGGAGAAGCGGCGGTAAGACCGCCAACAGGCTGGCGGTAAATTTTTTGGAATTATGACCATGGCGGTTACCGCCATGGTCATCCACCGCTTCCCCGTTCCACCCGCTGGGCTGGAGACCTGGGTCTCCAGCCCGGCGGTCGTCACTATACCGCCGGCGGTATTTGGACACGGCTTTAGCACGGCGGTCCCTCGGCGGTCTTGACAAAAGACCTCTGAAGTCAAAATTACCCCCTTTATATCACTTTTACAATGATATCTCAACATTTACTTATTGCATTTTAATTGTTTTGACCTGCATCTTATTAGATAAATATTATATATTTTTTCTAAACACTCTGTGGTGTGTTTTTGTGGTGATATGTGGTGTTATTGTATGATTTATTGCACAAATACTTTACACATTGCCTTCTAAGTTAAGCCTGACTGCTCAGTGCCAAGCTACCAGAGGGTGGGCACAGGATAATTTGGATTGTGTGTGACTTACCCTGACTAGAGTGAGGGTCCTTGCTTGGACAGGGGGTAACCTTACTCAACCAAGGACCCCATTTCTAACAGTAACTATCTCACCCTCCAGGTCCCAGGTGCTCCACTTTATGAGCGCTGGATAGGGCTGCATCCCTCCTGCGTTGGTCCCAGATGGTTGCCTTTGCAGACGCTCACCATCCTCTGTGGGAGGACACCAACCCCTTGTTTTCCTCCAGGTACATGGAGACGTGAGACCTGAGTGAGCCTTACCGTGGGGCAAGCGATAATGGGACACATTCCGGTACCACAGCTTCCAGCCTGGCAAAAACAAGGCCAAGCTCCAAGGAAAGCAGAACGAGGGAGTGGTTGGAGAGTTCCAACTGCAGTATCTGGGAGACATAAGTAAGAGCCACTACATGGTGGAAAACCAGGAAGTAGTCCAGCCTGTACTGAGTGTTATGCACAGGGACTAAAAAGGTATTTCCACAGTCTTCCGGGTGCTCAAGGCACCAATGGTCCACCAGGCCGTGATCAGTGAGTAAGTCCACCAGAATGGCCCTATATACATCCAGGGGACCAGTGCGGTCCAGCAAAGACTCTCATGCCAGGTTCCAGTCCCCACCAGTAAGAAGTGAGAGGCCCCAATTTCCATGAGAAGATGGTTGAGCTGGAGGATGAAAGGGAACTTAATACCTGTGGGGCATACACAGAGCCCACGCAGACCGTCCTTTCTCCAATCTTTAGTGTGGTGAAAACATAGCAACCGAATGGGTCCGACCAGGTCTTAAGTAAGGTGGTAGAAAGGGACCTACGGATAAGAATTGATACTCCACATTTCCTGGTAGGTCTGTGATCCACTGCATCTGATGGCGGACATCTGCTATAGAGCAGCCTCCCTACCCTGCCTCAGTGCAGTTTCTTGGACTCCAGATGGGAGACGTGGGTATCTTGTAGTAGGGCCAAGTCCACCTGCTTTGTATGTAACTAGGAGAGCACCTTCTGATGGTTGCTGTGGTGCATCAGACCATGGATGCTCCAGGAGACAGCACACAGAGAGGAGGCCGTCTGAGGTTGGGGGATGCCATCAGTATGGGTATAAGTTATCACTCAATGAAGAGTAACAGGGCGTGAGGGAGGAGTGGGTGTAAAGGAAGAAATGCATTAAATTAATAAGGGGGAAAGAAGGGGGAAGTGGGACATCATGGCAACCCCGCAGGCTGAAAGAAGTGGGAGTGAGACCGGTCGAGAGAAGTATTCTGGCACTGAGCTGAGGGTGCTTCCCAGTATGGGCTGGAGACTGAATTGTGGGTCTAGGCTTGAGGCACCAGCTCACCAGCAGCCGTAAGGGGGAATGGCAGGGAAGATAGTTGCGGAGGAGAAATCAGGACAAGAGAAGGCCGGGGGAGGGGCTGTTTCTGGGCAACTGTAAAGCCAAGCAGGACAAGCAATGTCCTCCTGAGGGGATAGGGGGATGGCGGGTGCCTCAGTGCCAAAAGGTGGTGCAGAGAAAGGAGGGGGGCCTCAGGGAGAATGACACACAGCAGCACCAGCTGGGGGCAAGGCAAGAGCAAAATAAAGCAATGTAGGTAGGGAGGGCCAGCGTATATCGTAGAACATCACAGAACATCTTGTGAATACTATATCATAGAACATTAGGAAGGCATGCATACCCATAGATATGAAAAACTTTGCAGCTAAGAGCATGATGAGTTGCATTGGTATAAAGACATGTTAAATGTGCAGGCAAGAGAGCTGGCACATGCCAAAATTATACAAATGAAAACTTAGAAGCCCAGGACCTGCCCCCACAGCCCATATAAGGAGGCAGTAGTCACAGCAGTGGAGAGTACAGGTCATCCATCGGGGTTAGGAGGCTTCAATGGGGACCAGGGTTAGCTCTGGTCATTCGTGATGGCTGCTACCACCTTGAGGCCATGTCCCTGTTGCCTTGCAATTTGGCTTGTTTCTCCATGTCTCTGCCTCTTTTGAGGGAACTCTTGTGGTGTGGGAGGCCAGTCCTCACAGCCACAACATGCAGGTGAGTGGAGGGGTGAGAGACAGTCTCTGAGTCTATTGAAGTAAAGTGCGAGTTATAAAAGTATTTCAACCTGCCGTCTTTTGTGATTCACCAGACGAGGCCAGAGGGTCAGGAATACCTCCCTTCTGTTGTTGGTTTCTTCATGAGAAATCGGTGGCTATGTAACCTTCATAGTCATACAAGCCATGAGTCAGTGCCACTGCCAAGAGTTGCCACACCTGGTATAATAGGCTATGGGCATCCTGGTGTGACCTGGTGTGCTCAGCCCTGATGATGGGACCATTGGAGCTCCAATGAAAGGGAAAATGTGAGTCCAACAGGTGATGCGAGGAGGCCTTTGAGAAAGTCCTTGACGTCAGCTCCTTCAGCATGCTCCGGGAAGCCGAAGAAGTGGACATTGTCCATGCAGCTCCTGTCCTCCAAATCAGTGAGTTTTTCTAACAATTATAAATGCTCCTTGCCAGAATGGTGTTGAGGCAGTCTTCACATCGGCAAGTCTCTGCTCCACTTCCTCCACTCTATCCTGGAAGATGGCTATATCGATGCGGTCAGTGTTCATGCCTTCCAATTGGTGGCTGACTACCGTGACTTCCTGCAGGATGCACTCCAAAGTCGATTCTTGTGTCAGAAAGGAAGGTACTGTAGAGGTTTTCATGGCAGGCAAAGTTTCTGGAGCAGCAATAGGATGATGCTATGCAACAGCATCCGAGAAGAGCAGTTGGTGAGAGGTATTTGCTGAGGACATGCCAGAGGTCATTACTGGGTCACGTTTTCAGGAAGAGGTGTATCTTAAGCCCTTGGGAGGTGAGGGAGCAGGCCCCTGGTTTGGGAGGTAACTGTTGCTGGGCACCAAGGATGTGAGGATCAGCTGGAGATGCAGAGGAGTACCAAGTTTATGCCTCATGATAGGAAGGTAGACCACCAGGTACCATCTAACCTCACAATGGAATGGCCTGTTCACAGGAGTCCACTGCCATCATGGTTGGGTCATGCATGGAGGTCTGCTTACTAGCGGCAGGTGGTCCGGGTCTTTAGTGGGAGTTGTTTGGTTCCCAGGTGGTGGGGCAGTAGAAAGGAGACCAAAGCAGTTCTAGAGGCATTTGATGCAGCAGTTGGTGGAGGACGGCCATGTGGTGTCCAGGATTCATGGGAGGGGGAAAGCTACATAGCGATGACCAGGACAGCCCCAGTGCAAAGGGACTGTAAGAGTATGAGGTATCCATAGCCAGGGAGTAGGAACATTCTGTAAGTGTAGCCTATGGTACAAATGCAACCCATAGCTCTGATGGGGTGAATGGGGGGCTCCCCAGAGGTGGGAACAGCAGCCTTACTGTAACATAGATGGGGTCAAGTGTCCTGCTGTTGCTGCCATTGGTGGGCGTCCCGATGCATGCATTGGTGAGGGGGCAGCCCACATGCCCCAGAAGTGGAGGGTAGACCATGCTCCTCCAGTGTCTGGTTGTGTGGAGGGGGACCAGGAAGCAAGGACTAAGACGCCATGCAGTGACTGTTGTTTCAATGGTCCAATGCGGAGGATATGAATGAAGTAGCTAGCCACACGTCATGGTGTCTGGCGGGATTCCCAATGCCCACACCAACAGCTATCCAGGTTGTTGGTCCCAAGACAAGCAGGCGGAAGCCCCCCCCGTGCGGCTGTCTGTCCTCCTAGCCGGATGGGTAGAGGAGAGAACCAGGCAGCCAGGCAGTGGGCAGATGCCCCTCCTCAGTGGGTGGGTCTTGGCTTGGATGAGCACCACGAGGAAGGGCTCTCCAAGTACTGGCCAGGGCACTATATATACAGCCCCACTTTGGAATGGCAGGCTGTGGCTCCTTGCATGCCAGAAGGCCCAGGTAAACAGCTATTTTCAGGGCGACCAGGGCGTCAGAGCCTCCAGTCCCCGGGGCCATGACGCAGACTCGGATGTAAATGAGGGACACAGCAGCAACTGAGGTTATGGACATTGGCGGCACTGCAGCCTCGGAAACCATACTGCCGCCTCTCAGGACCCTCCAGGGAGTGGAGCTTAACTCTCATACGGCTATCTCCTGTTGTGGCCAGACCATGCCCCATGAATCAGGTTTTTCAATCTGATGTGCGCTGCTTCGCAACAAGTCTTAAACCTTACCCTTGTACCATTCAATGAAAACCAGATAACCACAGTTGGCCCTTAGCTCCTTTTGGCACTATTTTGAACCATACATTTTGAATTCATAACTCCAGTTTTATTTATCGGATGTTTGAGATTTTGATGTCATTTTTTTTTTTTTATTTAGTCTAGTTTTCTAAATTGATTTAGAATACTTCTTGTTTTGTTTTTTGACTTCATTACAAAGAATACTGTGCATTTGAATAGTGCATAGAGACTTTCACCCTGCCTAAAAGTTGAACCTTTTTAAGTCAATAAAAGCATATACTTTCTCGCACAATGCTTTTTCCTATTTTCTTGCACGTTTTTCCCCATTTCTTTCTCCAATCATAATTATATACTTCGGGGATATTTCTCAGTTTCCTCCTGGAGAATTCACAAACCCTGAGTAGCTTTAAAATCACTGTGATGATGGAAAAAAGGTTGCATTTGTGGTGTGGTTAACATTGGTGGAAAAAATGTTATGAAGGTGCAAGCATGAGGTACCCCATGCATTTGTAACCTTTTGTGAAACATTATGTATGCAAAGGGGGCATTCGCCCCTTGGAGGGGCCAAAAAAATAGCACAAAGAAATCTAAGAGATTTATTTGCGTAATTTTTGTTGGCGCCTTTAATGCCTGCTCAGAGCAGGCATTAAAAGGAGGCACACTATTGTTCACAATGGACTACAATGGGCTGTGCACTTTAGCATCGAAATGTTTCACGCTAATCCTGCAAAGCTCCGAACTAGCATAAAAAATGTTGACGTTAGTTCCCTAACTATCGCTATGGTGCCCTGTATCTTGGATATGGCGCACACATGGTGGCATTGGGGGGGCACTGAGGGGTACAAGAAAAGTGGTGCTGCACTGGGTGCAGCACAACTTTTCTTAAATCTGGCCCAATATTTTGAACTTCTATACTCTTCTATATTTTTATAGGGACAATATTTATGACACAATATTTAAGTAAGAAAATATTTTGAATCAATATTTTTGTCATTTACCTTCTGCAAGTGTCTGCAAGGTAGATAACGTCCTTGCTTGATAATCTACCTGTCCCTCCCGGGAAGTCACAATAAAAACAACAGACCAAATGCTTCCAAATGCTCAGAAGAAGGAAGAGGTCCTAATTAAAGAATGTTTTGGATGACCTTGAAGTAAATCATCAGAGCCAGTAGGTAATGGATTTTAGTTGGACAACTGAAAAAAGTGGTTGTGAAAACCTGAAGTGCCACTAAACTTAAAGGCCAGGCAACACAGGGAGAAGCCAGGCAACTAAAGTGAGGGCTGTGAGGCTATCATAAGACTTCAAAAATAAGGTACTCAAATATGTTGCCACTGGACACCTAACATAACATCAATTTCCTAATTTCTCTATGTTTTTTGTAGGCAGGTTTTGCTTTTTGTTTAAAAATTCCTAATACCTCAAAAAATCACTGTGGTGTCATTTTAATCATTTTTTTTTTACTACAACAGCAAGGAAAAACCTGTCTTTCTTACCTAAGTCCAAGAATACCTCAAATCTGCATTTTTTGCTCGTTTTTAACACAATGTTCACAGATTGCATTGACCTGGATCCCAAAAAATTATTGATGGAATTACCACTGTATTATGCAAGTAGATTTATCAAGGTGGTAATAAGTGACAAAGATGTTTGTGCAAACATTAATGAAAGGACTTCAGCTTAGGAATAATGACATAACATGAGATCAGCACTATGTTATCACAATATAAATACAACACAAATACACAGTACAACAAAACAAAGCATATCACAAAAATCAAATGCACAACCCATCCAAACAACACAACACAAGAACACATCAGCACAGCAAAAACAGCTTAATAGTACATCAGCCTGCCCACACAACACACGTTAGCAACAAAATAATATAGCAAAACAAAACATTAAAACAACAGTGAAGGGGGACATGTCCAAGCTGGCACCCATTAGGTTTGGTTTCTTCGAGCTCCAGCGATTGTTCTCTTCTTGGGGCAGACATCAACCTTCTCAGGGCCCCCTTCAGCCTGTATCTGAACCCTCACAGTCTCCTGATTGCTTCCAGTGAAGGGGGGCCTTGGATGACATGGGGGCTGCCCACGGTGGAGCCAAACTGGGGAGCAGGCATGACCGATGTGACAAGATGGTGGGCCCCACGGCCCGCAAGCACTGAGAGCTGGTGTAGTGACACTGCACAGTAGGCCTGTTCTATGTTGTAGGGTTTGGGGGACACCGGGCTCATCTCTCCTGTTTATTTTCGAAAATCTGTTTATTATTATTTTTCAACCATTCTGTAACATTTTGACTTTCACATCAACGCTAGCATAACAAAACTGTGCAATTATGAGTCATATATATAATTATATCAGGAGAAAGTAGGCATCAAAACAGTCGAAAGCTAGACCTCCCAGGAGAGTTCTTGAATGCGCTCTACCGAAACTTACATAGAGCAGGATTTATTAACACATGAATGCAAAAGAAAATGTCTATGCATTGACATTGTTAGACTCAAGGATAACCTGGAGGATGATAGATGCCCTAGTACCTCTCTAATCCGCACACGAAGATCAATGCATTTGTACAGAATTATGCATGCAGATATTGATCCCAAGTCAAACAACAGATAACAATAAGAACAGTTTCAAACGTTGGAGTACTATTTCTTCAGGTAATAGACTTTGAATTGAGCGTGTCTTCGTGTGTGCGGAAACCCCCCTGCCACACCCATTCATACCAATATAGGGTGGGGGACACATACAAACTGCAGACACCTGCTGTCTGTATAGGACCCAGTCACACCCTTAAAACAGAGAATGAGCCAGCAACCCGTGCTCAGTCACACTCCACCTCGCGCTCCTGTGTCCGTACTGGGTGCACTCCCACCCCAGCTGCTAGACTGGTTCCTCCACCCTGAGTCCGATCCTGAGCCCTGTAACCATGCCATCATCGTCTCCCAGCTGTCTGATAACAGATACCTGCACAACCCCACTGCATCCTCCCGTCTTAATGCCACTTCCTCCGCACTCGCCCAAATCTCGAATGAATACTTTCAGGCCAGCTCAGTCGGAGGGTCCACCGATTTCCACCTACAGGTTATCAGCCGCTTAGCTGTTATCAAGCCTAGATCAAGAAATCTCACAGCAGCTCTATGTCGCGTGCCCCTAGAGAAGAGACCCAGCACACAGACCTCCCATGTAAATGGAACCGAGCGTGTTGTGCACTCCGACAAGCAGTCTACCACTGCTCTCCAGAAACAGTGTAAGGATGGACAGGACCATAGCATGTGAAGCATATCTGCATTAATGTAGAAACAGCGGGGGCAAGCTGCATCGCAACGAGAAAAATATATCTGTTAATGCGAGCTGGATTGCGGTATGCCCTATGAATGATTTAGAATTGTATCAGGCAAAATCCGGAGTTACGGGGTATATTAATGTGGCTGGAGAGAATAGAGTTCCATTGCGCATCTGTGAATGAGGTGGTCGCATCTGTGTCCCAGGCCGCACGCAGTGTGGCGCACTCTAGAGCTGTGTGCGTGTGCAACGCGTCAGTGAACCACCTAATCAGGTGCCGTCCCTGC